>NC_083226.1:14357134-15006325 GCF_032191835.1 Heteronotia binoei | reverse complement strand
CTCCCCTCTCTTCCTCCCCAAGGGAGGAGCCTCAGTCAATGGAGAAAAGAGGCTTTGCACTGTAGCTCTTGTGCGATTGAGCAAACCTTGCAAAGCAAGCTGTGATGCAGAAGGAAGCAAGAGAGAGGGAGAAGGAAGCAGATGACAGCCAGTTGTTCGGGGGCCTGATAGGTGCCCTCCAAGGGCCTGATTCGGCCCCTGGATCACATGTTTGACACCCCTGGTCTATAGGAATTTCTTCACTGAAAGTTGGCAACCGCAGCTCTAAAGAGTACATTATGTGAAATCAGATACATGATAGCTGTAAATATGAAATGTTGGCCAGAGTCCAAAGAGCTTTAAAACTACTCCATGGCGGAATGGGGACGGCCAGTGAGGTGTAGTGGTGAACAGTGGTGGACTCTAATCTGGACAAGGGGTTTTGATTCCCCACTCCTCCACATGAAGCCTGCTGTGTGTGACCTTGGGCCAGCCACAGTTCTTTCAGAACTCTCTCAAGCCCCACTTACTTCACAAAGTGCCTGTTATGGGGAGAGGGAGGGAAATGCAATTGTACGCTGCTTTGAGTTTCTGTATGGCAGAGAAAAGTAGGGTATACAAACCAATCTCCTCCTTCTCCTCTCCTGGATCCTAGTCCAGCCTCTATGCCACACTTAGCCTGACCACTGAGGTGTTCATTTTCTACTTGCTGGGCATTTTTTTTTAAACACAAGAACTAGGATTTCCAACCTCCAGTTGAGGCCTGGAGATCTCCCACTTTTACAACTGACTTCCAGCTGCAGAGAACAGCTCTCCCCTGGAGAAAATGGTTGCTCTGAAGGGTGGATTGTGTGATGTTGTGCCATGCTGAGAACCCTCCCCTCCCCTCCCCAAACTCTGCCCTCTCCTGGATCCACTCCCAAAGTCTCATTCCCTCCCCCCCCACAGACCTGGAAACCCTACACGAGGCAATACTCAGAAAGGCCATTTCCCAAGAAGTAGATTGGAGCAGTAATCTGCGTTCCATCCCCTCAGAACTCTACTGACTTCCATCCCCTCAGAACACTACCGATTTCATTTCCCCCTCACTCTGCACCATGAGCCTACTAGGCCTCTTGTCAAAAGGACATCTTGTGAAAAATGTTTGAATTAACACAACAGAGGGCCAAAATGTCCTCAGTTCTTCCTCTATGGCTTTAAGTTGGAGCCATCAGAGCCTACTCTGACATCCTTCTGAGGTACCCATTTCTTTTCTCCTCCTCCCTCGGCGGCAGCTGGAGGAAGCCTATCTCTCCGTTAATAGGACGTTTCAATTTCGGTGTCATTCAATCCTTGGGCTTTCTAATGAGAATGCCAGGTACAGTGTCAATTACTGCTAATTGTGTGGATGTTTCATGTAATTTAGACACCTCTTCTATAGGACCTGGGCTGACTCCAAGTCATTAGGATTAGGCAAGCCAGGTTAATGGCTTCTGGTTACCTTTCAAAGGATAATAAAATAAAAGGGAAGCCATTCCGAAAGCCATCTCGAACGCCAGCCCGCAGAGCTTTGCTATAGTCGGAGGCACAAGGAGGCAAAGGGCTTTCAGACAAATCGCGATGGGCCTCCCGAAATCTTACCCCACTGTAATAGATATATTTGGCCTGGTCTGCTCAAAATTACCCACCCACAAGAAAGTTGACTTTGCTCTGACACGTGCCTAACGGCTGTCAAAAACTCAAAGATAACCTTCAAATGCCTTTATAGTTAGTCCGGTTCTGAGCACGGGAAGGTGAAGGGCAGACAAATATTCTGAGGTCTGAGGGAAGTGTTTTCGCTGTGTGCAGAGGCATTTGTTTCCCAGGCACAGAATATTTGTTGAAACCACTGTCAGCACACTTAGAATCTATTTCTGTCTTTGCTCTTTTGTGTGTAGGAAGGGGCTTGAACACACATTGGCTACCCGGGAAGAGCATCTGGGAAAAGAAAACATATTTTGGAATGTAACACTCCTTAGCATTTCATGGTGAATGGACCTTTGGGTGTTCTCCCCCCCCCCCATCAAGTTCTGCACAGTCTTCATCAATAATCACCTCTATGAGTTTATCAAAGAAGGTTTATTACTTGATAATAGACAGGTACAGTATGCAAGACTTCTAGGGTTGCCAAGTCTCCCGCAGCCTCTAGTGGGGGACAGTTTTCACTCGTGCTTTGCGCATGGGGCGCAATGACGTCACTTGGAGTGACATCATCGCGCCAGTTACATCACATGCCGGCCACTCTAGGAGCGCCTGGAAAAACTCTATGGTCTCCCCAGATGTTCTAGCAATTTGGGAGTGAAAACTCTATGGTGTCCTATGGTTTTCATATGGTACTATAGAGTTTTCCTCCCAAATTGCTCGAGTGTCCAGGAAAACCATAGATTTTCCTTGGACGCTCCTAGAGCGGCCGGTGTGCAATGCCGTGGCACATGACATCGCTTCCGAGTGACGTCATCATGCCAGCGACATCGGGGGAGGATTCCCCCACCGGCCCAATGTGTGCCAACGGGTTGGGAACCTCCAGGGCAGGGAAAACCCCGCCTGGACTGGGAACATGGCAGCCCTAAAGACTTCCGTTGCTGAAACTGAGGTTCAGGACCTCAGTCTCTCCAGATATAGATTCGGATCCATCCGCTATACATTCAAAACGCTAAGCCCCAAAATCTACCAATGGCAAGCCCCCTCCTCCCTCCTGAAAGCATCCCAAGCAGTAGCTATGAGAAGAAACAAAAGCACATTCTCTGAGAAACAGATAACGCTGGGTACCATTGTGCACACTTTCTCAGGGCAGAAGTGCTTACTTAGTAAGGTAAAGTCAGAACAGGCAAAAAGCATACATGAGCAAAGTAATAACAAGGCAAAGCTCGGACCCTTTTGTGTTTACATCAGTCACATGACACCAATACAGTTTAACTCATGGCACTAAACAGGGTGCCGTCAGGGAAAAATCCCTCTTCCTTGTAGCTTCCAATCTTAGCGGAGTCTTGTGTTCAGAAAACAGGGCTGCCAAGTCCCCTGCAGCCGCCAGCGGGGGACTGTTTTTGCGCATGCTCTGCACTTTGGAAGGGGGGGAGGAGGGAGCAGCAACGGTGCCTTTCAGGATGCGGTTCCTTCGTGCTGCTGCTGGCCTGCCCCGGCACTGACAGACGGCGAGTGTGCACGGGGGGAACGCCTTTACAAAGCCTGGGAGCGGCGCTCAACCACTGTTTCTGGCATAGAAATAGACCTGGGGTGGGGAAGGGAGGGAGGAGGAGGCTGAGGAGGGGGCAAACTAAGCGTTTGCCTAGGGGAGAGGGGGGGGGAAGTCGAATTCGGTGCCCCCGCCATGTTGGCACCCTAGGCAACCACCTAGTTTGCCTAGTGGGTGAACCGGCCCTGCAGGGAGGACAAAAGTTAATAACGCAACTGGTAGGGCTCATCACCAAGAATCCACCTCCCTAGGCAGCCCAAAAGGCAGGGCAAAAGAATCCCATGTGCACACTGAATGACCGTACTGTATCGAATGCGGCGTCTAACTTGACAGTTCTTACCCTCTGGGCTTCTGTTTAGATTTACAACTAGCCTGTTCTGAGGGTAACAGCAATTTTGCATGGGTGATAATATAATCATTCATCTGATCCAGGCAGTGCTGTATCCAATTCAGTAGAATATGACCAATAAACATTCAGGGCTCTAAATAATTCAGTATCCATCCACAAAATATTAGGATGGTTTTAAATCCTCGAAAAAGAACAAATGGATTACGATGCGCATGAATTATTGGGTAAGAGGAGATGGTTTTCAAATATTCATGAGATGGGGGCCAATTGTCCCCCATGCCTGCCGACAAAAAACGAGACAGAACTCTAGGCAAGGAAGAGAGCAACAGTTATGAACGCTGTTTTGGTTTAGAGGTAACAAAAATATATATGCTAAGATGGTTAGAAAACAGGATCTAGCCAAAAAGACGACTGCTCAAATCCTGGTTTGCATCGGGAGTGTGCAAGAGGTTTCCGTTCATGTGACACCATAATTAATTAAAATATTAATTCATTAAAACATTAATTAATAAATTAATTAAAACATTAATTAAAATATCAATCCATTAAAATATTTATACCCTGCCTTGCCATTTTGGCCTAGTGGTTAAGTTTGGCAACCCTCCCCTTCCCACAACAGACACCCTGTGGGATAGGTGGGTCTGAAAGGATTCTCCAGAGCTGCTCTTGAGCAGAACAGCCTTGAGAGAACGTGTGGCTGACCCAAGATCAAATCAGCAGCTGCAAGTGGATGAGTGGGGAATCAAACCTGGTTCTCTCAGGTAAGAGTCCGCGCACTTAACCACTACACCAAACCAACTCTCTTATAAGGACTTCTCACTTCCTTAGGGAGCTTATTTCACAGTGGGGGAGCTACTGTTGAAAAGGGCTCCTGCAGATGCCAACAAGGCACCCTTAAACGTGGGAGCAAGTCAAAAGCTGCTTACAGAAGATTGTAATAAAGATGAACTTTGCAATAAACCAACATCCAACCTTGGTTTCAGATTCCTCTTATTACTGTGTCATGGCCTAACCTGTAATGCCCACTTGTGGCATTAGGATTCTGTAATGCCCTAGGATTATCATTTGCCCACCGGCAGCGGGAAAGTCCCCAGTCCTATGGTCTTCGATACTGGGGAGTTTCAGAGGATGTGTTGTCACAGCCATTGAAACGTCACCCTCTTTAAACATCTCCTGGGATATTCGTACGTGGAAAGAGAGACCTAACCGTCTTACCATGTGATCAGCAGAACTGGGGGTTTTTTTTAATGCAAAGAAACATTTAAATAAGAAGTAAACATTACTGCCAGCATGTTGTTATATGCCAAGGATGGCCAAATTTGCTTAACGTAAGAGCCACAGACAAATAGAATAAACATCAGATGTTTGAAAGCTGAAAGGTAGGAAGGAAGGAAGGAAGGAAGGAAGGAAGGAAGGAAGGAAGGAAGGAAGGAAGGAAGGAAGGAAGGAAGGAAGGAAGGAAGGAAGGAAGGAAAGAAGAGGGAGGGGTAGAAAGAAAGCAACTTTAACTCTATTGGATTTACTATTTTGCAGCAACAGACTAACATGGCTAACTCCTCTGAAACTTTAACTTTGAAAGCATTCTCCAAGCTGCTGGCTGGCGTGGATTGGGAGAAGTGATTTAAAGAGAGAAATCCCTTCTTCAAGCCGGCTGATGGGGCAGCGGGGGCTTGGAGAGCCACACAATATGTGAAAGCCACAGTTTGGCCCCCCTCGTTATCTGACATATCTTGTCCAACAGAGGTAGAAAACTTAATCCTGTGTGATTTTTATGGGGTTATTCACCTCTAATACGGTGTTGGACTGGGGCCTGTGTAAAATGATGAAAGAGGACATATCAGAATGGCCTTTAATTATTTTTTTTTCCTGGTTTAGGGAGCAAAAGAATGGTTTTGCCCCAACTTCTGGGAATTTTTTTTAAATGTTCAAAGACACTGACTCTGATGCAGGGAAGGTGATACGTGCAGAGAAACAGACTTCGATGCCAGAAGTCAGGAGGCCATTTACCACCTGGAACATCTAAGATGGATGCTCAGCTTCATCTGGCACAGAGAATTAACGGGAGGGGAAGTATTTCTTCACTGCCAAAGAGGCTGCTTTTGAAGGGAGAGATTTAGGCTTCCCAGCTCACATCCTTAACCACTAAATTACATCAGTTCCATATAAGCAGATTGTGAGGGGGCTTAGGGGGTGGCTGGCGTGGTGGGAAACAGAGTCCCAGTTCTGTGCACAGAAGGTGTGGATGGCTGTCCCTCTTTCTCCGCAGGCAACCTGCAGGTAGGACTCCTCGGTGCTGCACTGCAACCAAAAGCAGAGGACAAATGGAACAAAGGAAATCCAACCATGCATTCTTCTACATCAATCGCTCATGCAGCACAATTATCCTAATGTTTTGAAGCTATCTCAGGTAGAAAAAATAGGGGACTTTTTTCATTTTTAGTTTCATCTTGTTTGTCACGGGTGCTGCTCTCTCCCTTGGATTTCATCTAGGGCGGCCAGGTCTGACTCAAGAAACATCTGGACACTTTGGGGGGTGGAGCCAGGAGCGAGGGTGTGACAAGCATGCTTGAACTCCAAAGGGAGTTCTGGCCATCACATTTAAAGGGACCGCACGACTTTTAAATGCCTTCCTTCTATTGCAGTTCTATTCTTTTGGGGCTCATAGAATTGGACCCCTTAGTCCAATCTTTTTTTAAACTTGGAGAGGCTTTTGAGAAGAGGTGTTGGATGCTGTGCTGTAAATTTGATGCCTCTATCTCAAAAAATAGCACCCCCCCCCCCAGAGCCCCAGATACCCACAGATCAATTTTCCATTATTCCGTATTGGAATTGGTCTCCATAGGGAATAATGAGTGCCCAGCAGATATCCCTCCCCCGGCTTTCTGATGACTCTGAAGTGGGGGGAGGGCCTCCAAACCAGGGGATCCCCTGCCCCCACCTAATTTCATTTTAGGTAGGCTCAAGGGGTGACAGGGTTCTTCTGAGGCTGGATAATCCAAGGCTACATCTGAGGGCCCCATTGGTACCACCATCTCTGGCTGCCGTCACTACTGGGAAATGCGGGGAGAGGCCTACTGCCATCACTGCTTCCCAGTCATGCAGCCTCTCCCTCTTCCATTGCCTAAATTGCATTCCTGCTCATCCCAAGGGGAGAGGGCATGGTGAGTAACTGCTCCTGGTCTTTTTGCTTCTGTTCAGCGAGGGTGAGCAAGCAGGCAAGGAGACAGGGTTGCCAAGTCTAACTCAGATAATATCTGGAGCCTTTGGGGGTGGAGCCAGGAGACTTTCCCTAAAACAAACAAAAACTCAGCAATGCAGTTTCCCGGAATACAGTCTTCATTTCCTCACCCAAGCAGCTGCAAATCATCTCTCTCTCTCTCTCTCTCTCACACACACACACACAGAAGCAAAAATAGAAGTTTGCAATTCCGCACTCGTATGGTCCCACCAGGGCAATTTACTCACGAATTGCTGAACTTTCAATAACAGGGAAACCAAAGGTTCAGGTTTACCCTTTACTAGGCAAATGACCTCTGAAACTCTTGTACAACAAATGGAGGGTCTGGGCTGCTTTCACAGCTCCTGGGAGCAGCCTCGTTGTTCTGCCTGCTCATCCCGCCCCCATGTGGCCTTAAAGACACAGACACATCATCCCAAAAGGAAGCCTTGGCAAGCTTTCTCCTAGCGTTCTGAAAGGGGAAAGGCACATGGTAGCTGTGGGGGCGGAGCTTCCCCTCGCTGGCCAGCTGACTGGGGCTGGGAAGAAGCCTGGGAAAGCAGAAGAACCCCCGCTGGAACCTCCCGGAGGAGGTGAGGGCCCTGCGGAGCCTTGAACAGTTCCGCAGGGCCTGCAAAACAGCCCTCTTCCGGTTGGCATACAATTAACTGTTATCGGAATGCCTGAACACTCAAATCTCGAACACCAGATTATTTAATACTGGAATATTGAAGAATTGACTTAAGGAAGGTAGCATAGTACATACTGAAGTGAGTTTTATGTGTTTTTATGTATTTTATATGTATTTTATGTATTTTATTGTATAATTATAATGTATTATTAATGTATTTAAATTGATTTTGTTGGTTTTTATGTTGTAAGCCGCCCTGAGCCCACCTCGGTGGGGTAGGGCGGGATATAAATCGAATAAAATAAATAAATAAATAAACAAATAAACAAATAAACAAACAAACAAACAAACAAACCTGGGGACTGGCAAGCCTACAAGGAGAGCAGTAGTAGATCTACTGTAAGTTCTTGGAGGATTGGCTACATCAGGGGTATGTGGCCTAATATGCAAAGGAGTTCCTGCTACAAAATAAAGCCCTGATTATTGTAATGGAAAGAAGAGACTCTAGAGCTGGGGTGGGAGAGAGCAGTGACTCAGTGGTGGGGCTCAACACTTTCATGCCCATCAGCACCTCAACCCCCAAATTAGAAGAAGAGTTGGTTTTTATACCCCGCTTCTTTCTTCCTGAAAGAGTCTCAAAGTGGCTTTACCTGCCCTTTCCCTGCTCACTACAGGTGCCTCGTGAGGTAGGCGGGGCTGAAAGAGTTCTGAGAGAACTGGGACTGGCCCAAGGTCACCCAGCAGGCTTCATGTGGAGTGTGGAATCAAACCTGGTTCTCCAGATTAGAGTCCACCACTTTTTTTTTTTGTATTTTTGGAAATTTTAGTTGTATGTGTGTGTGTCTGCACCTGGAAATCATGGTGACTTCTGGTGACTGACCTCTACTGGGGGCTTGGAGGATATTCAGGGAGGTGGTTGCATAAACCCTGCCTCTGTCCTCTCAACTGGATATTCCCATCCAAGTACTTGCCAGAATTGGGCCTGCTTAGCTTCCAGATCTGATGAGATTGGGCTTGCTTGGGCTATACAGGTCAGGCAGGGTCTAAAAATATCAGTTGCCAGGAGACATAGGGGGCCCACCCCACAACTATAAGGCTATCATTTAATTTTTGTAAGAAAATAAATAATTAAAAAATACTTAAATGGGGGAAGGAAAGGCAAGGTCCCCTGTGCAAGCACCAGTCGTTTCCGACTCTGGGGTGACGTTGCTTTCACAACGTTTCCACGGCAGACTTTTTTATGGGGTGGTTTGCCATTGCCTTCCCCAGACATCTACACTTTCCCCTCAGCAAGCTGGGGACTCATTGGACCGACCTCGGAAGGATGGAAGGCTGAGTCAACCTCGAGCCGGCTACCTGAACCAGCTTCTGCTGGGATCGAACTCAGGTTGTGAGCAGAGGGCTCTAACTGCAGTACTGCAGCTTTACCACTCTGCGGCACGGCTCACAAGGGACACTAGGAAAGGAAAGGTCCCCTGTGCAAGCACCAGTCGTTTCCGACTCTGGGGTGACGTTGCTTTCACAACGTTTTCACGGCAGACTTTTTTACGGGGTGGTTTGCCATTGCCTTCCCCAGAAGTGGGGGAAAGGTACAATTAAAACTTTTGTGAAATAAATATATATTTTTAGTAATTACAGTGTGCGTATATTGCACATTTTACTGGCAGTATGCAATAGATATTAAATGTAAATATGGATTGCATTTTCTCCAGGGGAGCTGACCTCTGCCAGCTGGAGATCAGTTGTAAAAGCCAGAGATTCCCAGGCCCCGCCTGGAGGCTGGCAACCCTAAATGCAATGTAAATTTTAGTTGCATTACAGTAATAATATTGGAACTGCTAATATATTTTCAAGCTACTAAAAGGTCATTAACATCTTTAACATCTTGTTTAATGTTGAAGGGGGCCCAACATCATCAGGGGCCCACTTGCCATCGGGCAAGCTGACACCCTGACC
Organism: Heteronotia binoei; assembly: GCF_032191835.1. Classification (NCBI taxonomy): domain Eukaryota; kingdom Metazoa; phylum Chordata; class Lepidosauria; order Squamata; family Gekkonidae; genus Heteronotia; species Heteronotia binoei. The sequence continues at coordinate 14,996,982 of NC_083226.1, read as the reverse complement.
AGTCTGCCACCGAGGTCAGCGAAGCTTTCACCACTCTTAACCTCTACACAAAATTGGCTCTTAGTGAAAAGGGGGGTACATTTCACAGGGGAGAAAACGTTCACCCAAACATTTGTCTCCATTGTACATCAGCGTTGACAGTGAAGAGGCAGAGGTTCTGACGCACATCACTCTAGGGGGTGCCGAGGACCACTTAGGGCGTGATTCATCCGAGCTCTCCAGCTTACACTTATCTTTAAATGCAGGAGGAGTTCCGTTAAAGTTAATTGACCAAGCATGTAATAAGACACTTCTGAACGTGAATAAGAATCTGTTCTCATTTTTGTAGGATAATTTGAAAAGTTTCATGTTGTCATCTCAATAATGTTTAAGCTTCTAATTGCATTTCTTTTCTTTCTTTCTTTTTTTTTTTTGGACCCACGCTTGGAAAACATTTCATTTACTTAAATGATTTAATTTTAAACACCTAGAGAATGCGGTATGAGAAGCAAGCTCCTGATGCCTCTCCAGCGATTCCTTTTGTGGCACATCCCTTTTATAGTTCTGCTCCAATGTGACTTTTAAATTATTTGTTTTTATCATTTAATTTTAATAGGCTCCAGATAAAAGGATTATAAAATATGAATAAAGGCAGACACCAAACCACATCAAAAGCAAATGCACAAAAGGGGGATACATCAGTAGCTTGTGTTCTTTTTCTTTCTGCTGGACCAAGGCTATGATCCACTGCATGTTTACAGGGCGTAAATTCCATGGAATGCATTGAGACTTCCTTCTGAGTAAATATGTAGGGCCTGCACTGTAAGCCCTATTCGTTTGAAGCTGAGCTCAGTTCATATGAAAGCCACAGCAATGACTTTATACCCAGATGGCTTCATTAAAACAGCATTAAACCTCAAAGCCAGTTATGAGCCCTGACGAGGAGGAGCTGGAAGGGTTAACATACCTGGAAGAGTTGCCAGCCAGTTCCTCAGCTGAACGAACAGCAGCTGGCCCATCAATCACTCTCTAGGCACCAGTGTCAGTTGTTGACAATCAATCTCCTCCAAGCTTTCCTCCTCCCATCTCAAGAGTTCGAAGCAGGCTCCGGAAAAAACTTTCAGAGCGAAGACATGAGGCACGCCGATGCTTCAGATCTCTCAGCCCTGAGTTCTAGCAGAGTGACTGCCACCCAGGGAGCAGGCTGATTGAGACTCCCATATAGCTCCCACTCAGGACCTGGTAACCTTGTGGAAGCAACAAGTCTATTTTCTGGCTTGCAACCACGCTCCTTCCTGATCTGCTCGATTTCCTTGGCACCCTGACCTTTTGGCTTTTGGACATTGACTTCTGATTCCGGTTTGTGATTCTGCATTGGTGACTTGGCTCCTACTTGACTTCCTGGACTTTGACCTTGGACTGGCTTTGGACTCCTGCCTGCCTGCACCCTGAGAACGTGACAAAGCCTACTTGTCCATAGTAAAGTTGCTCGGAAATTTCCATGCAATGAGCTCTCTGTGGGGGAGATTGTATGAATCCCACAAGCTGGTGTCTTCCACGTGACAAATTGCTTAAGGTCTCCTTCACCACGATTGAAACTGCTGCAAAATTTTGTATTTAGCATCTGGGAGGCGCTTAATTTAATTGCAAATTGCTATTTGATGGATGGACTTGTTCCTTGTTATGTTGGTGATCATGCCAATAAAGGTGGTTGATTGATTGACAGATTGATCCTTCACTGTAGGGAACCGCTGCTGGTCAATTCACAGTAAAAAAGGAGACCGGAAGAACGAGCCAAGTAAAGCGGTGGAGTTTACATATAAATCCCGGAGATGGGAAAATGGAACAAAAAACATAATTTTATTTGGGGTGGGGGGTGGGTGGGGGTGGGGCCCATAAGCCTAAAAAATAGCAACTGCAAGAGGAGGTTAAGAAAATAAGAACATAAGAGAAGCCATGTTGGATCAGGCCAATGGCGCATCCAGTCCAACACTCTGTCACACAGTGGCTCAAAAACCCAGGTGCCATCAGGAGGTCCATCAGTGGGGCCAGGACACTAAAAATCCTTGGTGTTGTCCCTCCCAAGCACCAAGAATACAGAGCATCACTTGCCCCAGAAAGAGAGTTCCAACAATATGCTGTGGCTATTGCTAATAGCCACTGATGGACCTCCTGATGGCCACTGTGTGACACAGAGGCCGTTTTCGCACTTAGCGTTTGCTCCCCTTATTCCGCGGCGCAATTATGTCCGGATCATTTTTCTCGTTTTCCCACTAGTGACTCTTTGCGGAGTCGCCTTCCCTGAAGCCCTGGCTCAAATCGTTTTCCCACTGGCATCGACTTGAGTTCGATGCCCTGTCAATCATTTTTTTTTTTAAGCGCAAGTCTGGTTGCGTAATGACGTACTAACGTACTAACGTAACATCGAGCTGTTCCCTCCCCTTCTTTTCTTGGACAAACCGCATCACGTGTGCTGCTGCTGCTTATGGATTGGCTGCAGCTGTAGAATCCTCCACAGCCCTTTAAGTATTAACGGAAGCATTCACAGTGGAGAATCCTAGCACTAGATTCCCCCCCCAAATTCTGAAGCACTAGATCCCCCCCCCCCCCAAATTTCCTCCGCTCTCTTTCCCCTCCCCGGCTGGCGCTTGCAACAGGGACCTGACTGATTCCTGCTGCCAGAGCTCCCCCCCCGCTCCATTCTCTCCTTCCCCTTCTGTGCCGCGTGTGAAGAGCGAGCTCGCGTCTATTTTCTAACCGAGCGGAATGTAGCCAGGGAGAAGAATGCAGGACTCCAACTTCCCATTTTATACATGGCGATTTTGTGCAGGTCCAGAAATCCTGGTGGCACAGCTGAGGGAGGCATTCCCTTTTTAAAACACACACACATGAACGCTTTGGCCCGCACCGGCACTAGATTCCCCCCCCCCCAACAATGGTCGTTTTCGCATTATCGAGATAACGCAGCAGCGAAATAACGCAACTAAAGTCAATAATAATAATAAAAAAAAATTCTAACGAAACCAATTGAAGTGGCAATTGAGGCTATTCCAGGAGGGTTTTTTTTTCTATTTGTTAATTTCGAAATATCGCTATTACGCAAAACTGTGAAGTTTTTTTTAAAAAAATGGCCGTGCCGGCACTTTGGGGAAGCGCCGCGAAAGGCTGATGATTGGCCAAGCGGGTGGATGGGGTGGGAGGACGGAAAGGGAGAGGGTGACTCCCACAAAGCAGTCGATCCGGCGTTGATGGATTTCGCACAGCAAACTCCGCTGAGTGGATCCGGAGTGGATCCGGAGGTTTTCGGAAACTCCGGCAGCATGCTGAAAAACATACTCCGGCGTAAAATCCCTGAAGCACCGGAGCAAACCGCAGCGCCGGAGCAACATGTGCGAAATCCAAGAGAAGATCCGGAGGTAAATGGGGCGCTACGCCGGAGCAAACGCTAGTGCGAAAACGGCCAGACTGTTGGACTGGATGGGCCATTGACCTGATCCAACATGGACTTCTCTTATGTTCTTAACCGCCTCTCTTGCAGTTACTATTTTTCAGGCTTATGGACCTCAACCCCCCCCAAATAAAATTATATTTTTCATTCCATTGTCCCAAAGAATCCAAAATGCCAAGAGATAAAAACACTTTCACAAGCTGCTTGACAGACTCCGGGATCAGGTTGGAGTCCAGATAGGGCTGCCAGACCTGTGTTGCAAAATACCCGGAGACTCGGATTATTTATTATTACAGTGCATAACCAATAAAAACCATTTAAGAAGCCAATCCGTTCAAATCCGATGTACAAAGTACTCAAACATTTAGGCATGGTTGTTACAGTAGCATAAAAATATTCGAAAAAGGCAGCGTTGCAAAATTTTAAAACATACAAAAAGGATATAAATGGTCAGCTCCGAAGTCCCTCCTTTAAAAAATCGTCACAAATTCTCATGGCAGCTGCCAGAAATCTGGCGCATTAAACATAAATTGGGGATTAGAGCCTACTAATAATGTATTTCTAGTTTTGGAGTCCAAAAGGCCCCGGCATCTCTCTAGCAAAGGATGAATATACTTGGCACCGACTTTGGGGGTGGAGCTAGGAGAGGGTGTGGTTTGGGGAGGGGAGGGGCCTCAGCATGGCACAGTGCCCTAGAATACACCGTTCTAAGAAACCATTTTCTCCAGGGGAGCTGATCTCTGGCAGCTGGAGGCCAGTTGTGAAAGCGGGAGATCTCCAGGCCCCCAATTGGAGCGAGGCTGGAAACCCTAAGTTCGGAGCTGTCTGCTCCTCCAGGGTTCGTTTAGTAGGGCTTGCCTTAGAAGAAGAACCTCAGAAAAGAGCACAATTTTTTTTTTACAGCTCCCACTCCTCCCAGTAACCTGTCCCTAGCTGCCTTAGGTGAGGTTCCTCCCTGGTTCTCCCAGGGTGCACCTTTTAAAAGGCTGGGGGTGGGACAACTCTGGCTTCACCCATTCCCTCTAGCCTAGGGGAACGGGCCTATGGGAGTGACAGGTCCTTGAGTGAATGGGCAGCTGCCTGCCTGAGGTGTCATTTCCCCTGCCCCGCCCCCAGTTGGAGCCTTCTAAGGCTTCTCCTCTGGCCCCTGCTGGCCTAAGAAGGTCACTGCAGCCTGTTTCCTGCCCTCCCTTTCAAAAGAAGCCTTCCTGGCTCCCCCAGCAGATGAAGACAGGGCTACCGCTTGTGGTGGGTTCTGCTGCTCTTCTGCCACCCTTGCTGCCTCTTGCCTCTATTGCTGGTCCCTGAGAGTTGCTAGGGTGTCCAGGTCTGACTCAGGAAATATCTGGGGACTTTGGGGGTGGAGCCAGGAGCAAGGTTGTGACAAGCACGAATGAACTCCAAAGGGAGTTCTGGCCATCACATTTAAAGGGACTGTGCATCTTTTCAACGCCTTCTCTCCAGGGCTTTTTTTTTGTAGCAGGAACTCATTTGCATATTAGGCCATGCCCCCTGATGTAGCCAATCCTCCAGGAGCTTACAGGGCTCTTCTTCCAGGACCTACTGTAAGCTTCAGGAGGATTGGCCGCATCAGGGTGTGTGTGGCTTAATATGCAAAGGAGTTCCTGCTACAAACCCCCCCCCCCTTGCTTTCCTCCATTCTGAAATAACGAAGAATGTAGACATTTTCTTTTGCTGCTCACAGAACTGGACCCCTTGGTCCAATCTTTTTGAAATCTTGGGGTGGGGGGGGTGAGGGTTTGGGGAGGGGCATCAGATGATATGCTGAAAATCTGGTACCTCTATCCTCCAGAAATAGCCTCCCCCACATACCCATAGATTGTGTCTCCGTTATACCCTATGGGAACCAATCTCCATAGGATATAATGGAATTCCCAGTGGACATTCAACCCCCCTCCCCACTTTCTGATAACCCTGAAGTGGAGGGAGAGCCTCCAAACCATGGGATCTCATGCCACTCCGTGATGGCAACGGCTTTAGATGTGCTTGGCATCTCTTCCTTAAGTGTGTGCTTACATGGATGCTTCATCAGGTGTATTTACACTTAAGTGAGTATAATCCCACTGGTTTCAACAGGATTAACCCCACACACCAGCTAAGTCTTTCAGGGATTGCGCCTGATATTTTTCTGGAGCTGTGATTTACATAATCAGCTCAGCGTGGTTCAAAATTGCCTTGCACTGAAATCCAGCTAGGAGAAAAAAGAAAAACAACCTGTTTATATAATCATAAAGTTGGAAGGCACCTCCAGGGCCATTTAGTCCAACTCCCTGCACAATGCAGGAACTACACAAATACCTCCCCCCCCCCATACACCCTTCCCACTCTCCTAATGATCTGCCTAATTCACAGGATTTTCACTGCTGTCAGATGGCCATCTAGCCTCTGTTTAAAAACCTCCAAGGAAGGAGAGCCCACCATCTCCTGAGGAAGCCTGTCCCACCGAGGAATCGCTCTAACAGTCAGGAAGGTCTTCCTAATGTTGAGCCGGAAACTCTTCTGATTTAATTTCAACCCATTGGTTCTGGTCCTACCTTCTGGGGCCACAGAAAACAATTCTGCACCATCCTCTATATGACAGCCCTTCAAGGACTTGAAGCTGGTGATCTTCATACAACTACCAAGACATGTCTCTCCCATCCTATAATCATGCATCGGACTTTTCCTCCCTAAATGCAGAACTTTACATTTGTCCCCGTTAAAATGCATGTTATTTGTTTTAGCCCAGTTTTCCAGCTTGTCAAGATCATCCTTTATCCTGTTCTCAGTCAGCCCCATAGCTAGGGGCTGTGGGGGGAAGGAGCTGCAGGGGGGCCGCTGGGGAGGGGTCCATGGGGTGGAGTGCAGAAAGCTAGAGAGGCTGGGAACATTCCTCTCCCTCCTGCGTGATTGGCAGGCCTGTTAAATGGCACGGGAGGGTCTGTGGTGCAATTTAAATCACATAGGAGGGGGTGACCATGGAAAGGGGGTGAGGGCCCCCCAAACCTGTCAGGGGGACAGGCCCCATGGGTCCCTGGTTAGCTACAGGTTTGGTCTCAGTGCTAAACAAACATGTACGTGAACTGTCATGCGCAGGCAGTGTGCCTGTGTTTGCTCAGTGATAATCACTGCATTTAAAAAACAGGAACAACTCAAATAAAAAGGTGAAGGTAAGAGTAGTCCCTGTGCAAGCACCAGTCGCTTTCGACTCTGGGGTGATGTTGCTTTCACAAGGTTTTCACGGCAGACTTTTTATGGGGTGATTTGCCATTGTCTTCCCCAGATCTACACTTTCCCCCCAGCAAGCTGGGTACTCATTTTACCGACCTCGGAAGGGTGGAAGGCTGAGTCAACCTTGAGCCGGCTACCTGAACCCAGCTTCCACCGGGATCAAACTCAGGAATTGAGCAGAGTTTAGGACTGCAGTACTGCAGCTTTACCACTCTGCGCCATGGGGCTACTAACGCCTTAAATAAAAAGGTAAAGGTAGTCTCCTGTGCAAGCACCAGTCATTTCCGACTCTGGGGTGACGTTGCTTTCACATTTTCATGGCAGACTTTTTACGGGGTGGTTTGCCATTGCCTTCCCCAGTCATCTACACTTTCCCCCCAGCAAGCTGAGTACTCATTTTACCAACCTCGGAAGGGTGGAAGGCTGAGTCAACCTGGAGCCGGCTACCTGAACCCAGCTTCTGCCGGGATCGAACTCAGGTCGTGAGCAGAGTTTAGGACTGCAATACTGCAGCTTTACCACTCTGTGCCACGCGGCTACTAACACCTTAAATAGGATATGATTAATTTCTTCTAAGGCTGCTTCAGAATAAGTGCAGGTGTAATCAGTGCCGTCAAGGCGCTTCTGACTTACAATGAATTTATGGATTAACGAACTCCAAAACATCCTTTCATTCGCAGATGAGTCTATCATCTCATGTTGGGTCCTTCCAGATGGTGATACAAAAATGCTCACCCATCGCAGCAGCAAGCAGTGTGGGAATGGGTGGGAAGGTCATCCAACACCCCCCCACCCCCAATTCCCCCACTGCTCACTGCTGTACTGCCCCCACCTCTGTTCCTGCTCCTTCCCTCTTGCTGCAGCTGTACCAAAGCACAGGCACTGTAATGAGTCTGGGATTCCCCCTGGCATGGAAATAACCCCTTTCCTCTCCCTTTCCTTTCCCCCTAAGCTAAACTATGGGCGTTTTCGCACTGACCTTACTACGGAGCGACGTCCCTCTTCACCGCACAGCGTCTGCGCGGATTTCGCACCAATTGCTCCGCAGAACCCGGAAGAGCCGCAAAGTCCCGCGGCTTTTGCGTTGCAAATGTAAACCGCCAAAACCCAGTTTACATTTGCGACGCAAAAGCCGCGGGACTTTGCGGCTCTTCCGGGTTCTGCGGAGCAATTGGTGCGAAATCCGCGCAGACGCTGCGCGGTGAAGAGGGACGTCGCTCCGGAGTAAGGTCAGTGCGAAAACGCCCTGTAGCTGTGAAGCAGGGCTTGGTAGGGAAAGTGAAAAATCCCTTGAAAAGGCTGAAAAGGAGGGGGGAAGGGGCCAAGGCCGGCTCTGCTGCTAGACAAACTAGGTGATTGCCTAGGGTGCTGGGGCAGTGAATTGGGCACCACCAGGGGTGGAATTCTAGCAGAAGCTCCTTTGCATATTAGGCCACACGGCCGATGTAGCCAATCCTCCAAGAGCTTACAGAAAAGAGCTTTGTAAGCTCTTGGAGGATTGGCTGCATCAGGGGGTGTGGCCTAATATGCAAAGGAACTCCTGCTAGAATTCCACCCCTGGGTGCTTGCCACATGACTCTGTGATATTATCAGTGCCGGGGGTGGGGGGCACCAGAAATTAGCCTTGCTAGGGTGCCAGATAGTCTACGGCCAGCCCTGGAAGGGGCACAGAGAACCAAGGTGATGCATGCTGTTTCAAAAGCGGAGCTTATTTTTGCCCCCTCCCCTTAGATGAAACAATGGGATTTAAAAAAAAAAATTATTTGTAACATTTATCAGTAGGGTTGCTGTCCAATTCAAGAAATATCTGGGGGCTTTGGGGGTGGAGCCAGGAGACTTTGGGGGTGGAGCCAGGAGACATTGGGGGTGGAGCCAGGAACAAGGGTGTGACAAGCATCATTGAACTCCAAATACCTTCCTTCCATAGAAAATAATGGATAGGGGTACCTTCTTTGGGGGCTCATAGAATTGGGCCCCCGGGTATTTTGGGGAGAGGCACTGGATGCTATATTGAAAATTTGGTGCCTCTACCTCAAAAAACAGCCCTCCCAGAGTCCAGATACCTGTGGATCAATTCTTCATTATTTCCTATGGGAATAAGTCTCTATAGGGAATAATAGAGTTCCCAGCAGATATATCCCTCCCCTCCCCCTGCTTTCTGATGACCCTGAAGCGGGAAGAGGGCCTCTAAATCGGGGGATCCCCTGCCCCCACCTGGGGATTGGCAACCCTATTTATCAGTCGCCTTTCTCCCTCAAGGTGGCTTACAATCTAAATAAAACAGTGATAAAAGCAAGGCAGGAGCTCCTTTCCGTATTAGGCCACACACCCCTGATGTAGCCATTCCTCCAAGAGCTTACAGCAGGGGTCCCCAACCGCCAGGCCCTGGACCGGTACCAGTCTGTGACCTAGTAGCAACCAGGCCATGGAGCAAGGCACAGCGACCCTGCCGCCCCTTTCACCTGGGACCCAAGTGGACAAAAGAGGCAACGTAGCCTTGTTCCGCCAATCCTCCTGGAGCTTACAGTAGGCCCTGTACGAAGAGCCCTCTAAGCTCTTGGAGGCATGGCTACATCAGGGGTGTGTGACCCAGGGATGGAATTCTAGCAGGAGCAACTCTGCATTTTAGGCCACGCCCCCCTGATGTAGCCAATCCTCCTGGAGCTTACAGTAGGCCCTGTACGAAGAGCCCTCTAAGCTCTTGGAGGATTGGCTACATCAGGGGTGTGTGGCCTAATATGCAAAGGAGTTCCTGCTACAAAAAAAGCCTTGTAGCCAATCCGCCAAGAGCTTACAAGGCTCATCTTACAGGGCTTTGTGAGTATCCCTTTTAATAAGCTTTTTTCCTCCTTTCCATGCAAGGGAAAAAACCTCTTGTGAAAGCTGCCTCAGATAAATATTATCAACATTTATTTGAAAGAGAGTTGGACAAAGACCTCGAGTCTTTATACATCCACATCCGGTTCTTGGTGTAAATGAGGGGCCTCCGTTCCTCGTCGCCTGCTTCGTTTGCACCTCTGTGGGTTTAAACAAGAGCAATTATTGTCACCGTGTTGAAACGAAAAACGAATGATCCTGAAAGCCCTACCCAAGGGCAGAGTGGGCTGATAATTAAAATGAGAAGCCCTTTCCCTGGAGCCCGCTGACATTATTATTCAACTTGAATTTACAAATTGCCCGTCTGTCTTTAAGTAACTGATTTTAATTGCTTACAAAACCTTTGTGGTGAAGGCAAGAGAAGTGTCGCGATGGCTGCAGGCGAAATGCTCCCTCCTGACTCCACTGGGGAACGGTTTCTAGCGCAGAGTCACCAGGGAACGCCACCGAAACTCAGATTCCAGCAGATCTGACAAACCTGGACGCTTTCCAGAGTTTGTTACAGTTGGGAAACGAGCCTTGTGTGGTTTTCTCCGTCATGTCATTGGCAAAAGTCGCATGGGATGCCAGAGCCAAGCCAACTGGATTAAATGACACAGCCGCTGCCGTGAGGGAAGAATGAAAACTCTCTCCAAACTATGATGAACGGACGGTACAACAGTTTGTGCTGTACAGTGTCGGTCTGCAGTCGAAAAGCTAATTCGAGCCCAGTAGCACCTTACAGAAAAGGGTGTAACCATGTTTTTTGGGGGGTTTTTTTTAGCAGGAATGCACAGGAATGCAGTTCTGGCTGGCTAGGTGTCAGGGGGCGTGGCCTTATATGAAAATGAGTTCCTGCTGGGCTTTTTCTACAAAAATCCCTGTGTGAAATGTAAGAACATAAGAGAAGCCATGTTGGATCAGGCAGTGGCCCATGCAGCCCAACACTCTTGAGTCACAGAAGAACATAAGAGAAGCCGTGTTGGATCAGGCCAATGGCCCATCCAGTCCAACACTCTGTGTCACATAAGAACATAAGAGAAGCCATGTTGGATCAGGCCAATGGCCCATCCAGTCCAACACTCTGTGTCACACAGTGGCCAAAAAACTCAGGTGCCATCAGAAGGTCCACCAGTGGGGCCAGGACACTAGAAGCCCTCCCACTCCCCCCACCAAACACCAAGAATATAGAGCATCACTGACGCAGACAGAGAGTTCCAAGAATTCACGGTAGCTAATAGCCACCTATAGACTTCTGCTCCATATGTTTATCCAACCATCTCTTGAAGCTGTCCATGTTTGTAGCTGCCACACCACCTCCTGTGGCAGCGAATTCCATGTGGAAATAATCCTTTGAGTGAAGAAGTACTTCCTTTTATCTGTTCTAACCCGACTGCTCAGCAATTTCATTGAATGTCCCCGAGTTCTTGTGGTGGGTTCTTTAAAGTAACCAATGAGAAGTCAGGGTGTGAAACCTTACTGCCATGATTTGGTATGGGAAATAGGGGGGGGGGGGGTTCTTTTGCATGTTCATAAGTGGGGTCTCAGCCCTGCCATGTTGTCTTAGTCTATCGTTGCCAATAAAGCTAGTTCTGTGCGAACTCAAATGTACCAAACCCAGAATTTAACATCTTGTTTTGTGAGAAAGGGAGAAAAGTACTTCTTTCTTCACCTTCTCTATCCCATGCATAATCTTGTAAACCTCTATCATGTCACCCCTCAGTCGACATTTCTCCAAGCTAAAGAGCCCCAATCGTTTTAAGCTTTCTTTATAGGGAAAGTGTTTCAACCCCTTAATCATTCTAGTTGCCCTCCTCTGCACTTTCCCCAATGCTGTACCTTTTTTGAGGTGTGGTGACCAGAATTGTACACAGTACTCCAAATGAGGCCGCGCCATCAATGGTGACATCAGGGGTGCGGCCTAATATGCAGATGAGTGTCTGCTGGGCTTTTTCTACAAAAAAAAAGGCCTGGGTATAATCTGAGTCAATGCTCCCTTCGTCTGCCACAAGGTTTTCAGGGTGTGAGGTATATCTGATGAAGGGAACTTGGCACATCCCCCCAAAACTTCTTGGTCTCTAAGGTGCTACTTCCCTCCAGTCTAGCTAGCCTTTATTCTCCTTCCCATAAAAGTCTGGATAACTTCTTTAGCACCGATGGCAAGAAAATATAAATGCTAAATACAAGGGTCTGAAATGATTACTCCATGACTTGTATAAGCAGGCCTGGCTTACGAGGCAGGGTGGACATATAAATGATTTGGAAGCATCTTTGAAAATGTCTCTGAACGCAGTTAAATAGTCAACACAAGTTAATAAATAATATGGTTTTTGTTCTGGGCTCCCCCTCTCCCATCTTCCAGCCTGCATTTCTGCTTTTGCTTTTCCAACAGAGTGGGGGGGGGGTTGACCAGTTCTCTCCCCTCTCTGTTTCCCAACACTCATTACTATAAATACTTTCTTTACTACAAGAGGATTATCTGACAAAGATCACCCAATAACCATGTCCAGGTTGAAGTTCCTGGAATACTTTAAGAATGCAGCTGCAATCTAGAGAAATTGCAGGATGTCTCCTGGCTACACCTGGAGACTGGTATCCAGACTTGAACATGAACATATGAAGCTGCCTTATACTGAATCAGACCCTTGGTCCATCAAAGTCAGTATTGTCTACTCAGACTGGCAGTGGCTCTCCAGGGTCTCAAGCTGAGGCTTTTCACACCTATTTGCCTGGACCCTTTTTTGGAGATGCCAGGGATTGAACCATTTCTTTTTGTTTTTTCCCTTTTAAAATTTCCTCATGCAGACCAGTGATCCTGGTTGAGGCATCCATGCCCCCACATAACTGGATTCCTCATTTCAAGGCCTCCTTTCATTAATATAAATGTTTAACAGCTGTCTCACTGTTTCATCAAAGCTACCAAAGGGAGGCCAGATAAGTCCCCGCAACTTATACTTTGGCCACACAAAAACAGAGAAGTTCACCATCTTCTCCTTATTCAAAGACTATCCTTCTAGCTTCTTTAGCATCAGTGCTAAATGACTGTCTGCCTGTATCTGGGGGATTCCCTAAGCCTCCCCAGATCCGTTACCCTCTTTAAACTGAGAACTTCTATTTCCCATTTGCCGCGGTCTTACCTTAACTAGACGGGACGTCCCGATTTCCAAGTTTGTGCGAGCTCGTCTTTCTGGCAGGCCCCTCCTGCCTGGCAGGCCCCTCCTGCCTGGAGCGTCACCGACTGACTGCGATCTACAGTGTCACGGGTCTTGAGCTGTCTCCAATCCCAGCCAACGGAGATCCAATGGGTCGTGAAATACTCACGAGGTGCACCTTCCCAATTGGAGTTCGCTGAGTGGGCTGGCGACAGGTCACGTGATCCCGGGACGAGCCCCCCAATTGTTAGAGACAATTTGTATGCCTCCCCTGGCCCCTCCAGGAGATGCAAAGGAAAAGAGCTGTCAGTCGGGAGTCTCCTTTGAAGTATACAACTTTATTGATATCAAGAAAGAGGGGAGTCGCTTTTCAACGAGCTCCCTGATTAGTTCCATACATACCCTTTTATCCTTTACTCCCGGCGATGAGTCCCTCCTCCTTTCCCCATAGGCTGAGGTACTTAGAGGGTACAGGCTACCCGGCACGCCTACTTCACCCCCTCCTTGATATGTACCCCTCCCGTTACATACATTGCATGTGCATTTAAATTTACTTTTCCCCGAGGTGGGGTGTGTCAGTTAATATTCATTACTTGATTACGCCTGCGTACTTGCTGCTGATTAATTTCTATTGCTGATTAATCTCTATTATTAATCTTACTGTTGCCATGGCTTGTTCAGCCGTGTTATTTCTTTTCGGTTTCTGCGTTTTAACAATGGCTACTACCCCTGTGCTATGGTTACTAAATGTTTGTACCCGGTTCTGCTCCTTGCACCTTAACAATCACTAAGACATTACATTTGGTTCCTCCTGTTTCAGCTCATTTCATTATTTCACTCCTCTCACTCACATGGATCTGACAAGGGCATCCTGAAGCGTTGACAAGCCCAGGCAGTTATATCCGAGCAATTAGAGTTGCCAGCTTCAGGTTGGAAAACACTTGGAAGTTTTGGAGGGGTGGAGCTTGGGAAGGGTGGGTTTGAGAAGGGGCGGGACCTCCGCAGGATATAATGCCATACAGTCTGCCCTCCAAAGCAGCCATTTTCTCCAGGGGAACTGATCTTTGTTGTCCGGAGATCATTTGTAATAGCAGGCTTTTTTTTGTAGCAAGAACTCCTTTGCATATTAGGCCACCCCACCACCCCCCCCATGTAGCCAATCCTCCAAGAGCTTACAGACTTCTTCATACAGGGCCTACTGTAAGCTCCAGAAGGATTAGCTACATCAGGGATGGGTGGCTTAATATGTAAAGGAGTTTCTGCTACATATATGAACATATAAACAAATGAAGCCGCCTCCTACTGACTCAGACCCTCAGTCCATCAAAGTCAGTTTTGTCTACTCATACTGGCAGCGACTTTCCAGGGTCTCCAGTTGAGGTTTTTCATGCCTACTTGCTTGGACCCTTTTTAGTTGGAGATGCTGGGGATTGAACCTGGGACCTTCTGCTTACCAAGCGGATGCCCTACCACTGAGCCACTGTCCCTCCCCCTAACATATGAAGCTGGCTTCTACTGAATCAGACCCTCAGTCCATCAAAGACAGTATTGTCTACTCAGACTGGCAGCGGCTCTCCAGGGTCTCCAGCTGAGGTTTTTCATGCCTACTTGCCTGGACCCTTTTTAGTTGGAGATGCTGGGGATTGAACCAGGGACCTTCTGTTTACCAAGCAGATGCTCTACCACTGAGCCAGTGTCCACCCCCCCCCAAAAAAAAAGCCCTGATAGCAGGAGATTTCCAGGAGCCACCTGGAGGGTGGCAGCCCTGATATATGTAGCTGTTTACACTGAAAAATAAGACTGGGAAGTTAAAGAATAAACCTAACAAGGCCAAACGGATGTACATATTTGAAAAGAGTGTCTCCGGCATACATTCCTGCGCCGATTTTAAAACTTACAATAAAATATCTATAGATGTTCTACTTAAAAATCACATGAGCGGACCATAAAAATCCCATAAAAGTTCTGAAAAGATAAATACACGGGGAAGATTAAAAGTACATAAAAGCTAGGCAGCAATATGGCTGCTGTGGGACATATAGTAATGGTAGTTTACGGCACCGGCGGCTTTGTAAGGGATATTCTGCTCTTTGAAACCTCCCTATCAAAATGGGAATGGTGAGCCCAGCGGAAGAATAACTCCACAATGCCATGGCAACATTTACAAAGCAAAACCGGCATCAATTGTGACCCCTCCCCCCCCCCCCCCAAAAAAAAAAATCCCTAGCAGGTTTATTGCAGCATCGACTTTTGTGGAATCGAACCCCTGCCACCAAGGGGACAGGTCATCTTCTCAAGATTGTCTCCGTGTGCACATGATGCAAGAGAGGGGTCTGCAGGGAAAGAGCAATTGCTTTTCTCTCCCTAGGGCTGCCAAGCTCCCGGTCCGGGCAGGGGTTCCCCTGGCGGCGAAGTTCCCAACCTGCCAGCCCACGTTGGGCCAGCGGGGGGAACCTTCCCCTACGCCGCCAGTGTGATGACATCACCTGGAAGTGACGTCAACATGCTAGCGGTGGTGAGCAGCGGCCGCTCTAGGCGTTTCCAGAAAAACTCTATGGTTTTCCTGGATGCTCTAGCCATTTGGGAGGGAAAACTCCATGGTACAATAGGCATTGTCTACTCATTTGTACGTGCGCAAATGTCCCCCGCTTTGGGACACAGGGGACTTGGCAACCCTATCTCTCCCCCACCCCTGGTTCTGGCTCCTTGGTTTGCCATTGTCTTTGAGACAAACTCCTCCTCCTTCTCTCTAGAGTCTGAACTCTGGTGGCTTGTTTTGTTTTCCTTTTTTATAACCTTTGCAGAAGCACAGATGTCAGCAGGGGTCGTTTTGTAGAAAAATAGGTGGTGGAGCTCATCCAGGGATTGTTATGCAGCTGCACCTACTATTCAATGGACAAGGAGGCGGAACTCTCAGAAGGAGGAGGAGGAACTCTCAGAAGGAGGAGGAGGAACTCTCAGAAGGAGGAGGTGGACCTCTCAGAAAGGTTCAGGAGCTGTGCTCCTGTGAGCGCCCACTGAATCTGAGGCCTGGATGTCAGTATTAATATCTTTCCCCAGAAGCTTTTCTTCCTGCAAACCCAATGGCTCTCTCCTGGGTTAGGTCTGCCAAGCTCCTGCCGGGGGCGGGGGATCCCCCAGTTTGGGGGCCAGCATGGAGCCAGCTGTCAGCAGGATCCCTGCCCCCTAACAGCCCCGTCTTTGCACAACGTGCCCTGCATGATGACATCACCCAGAAGTGACATCATTATGCAGGGCATGTCGTGCAGGGGATGATCTAGGATTTGTGGTAAAACTGTGGTACCATAGAGTTTTCCCGTGAATCCTAGAGTGTCCCTGGTGCGATGTGCATGATGATGTCACTTCTGGGAGACATCATTGTGCAGTGCCTGTGAAGTGTGCGAGAGAGGAGTCCCCCACCGCAGCGGTGGAGAGACCTGGCAACCATATTCTGGGTTGACAGCGGCCCTAAGTAATAGCTGTGGATGGATCAATTGTGTAGATTTGGCTGCCTGCATGAGGGCCTTCCTTTAGCTTTAACAGATAGACAGATACAGGGATTGATGAATGCATAGCTGGGGTGCCGATTGTAAAAACTGTAAACAGTAGGGACAAGAGACCATGAAACCTGAGGCAACTGCGTAGAGCTGGAATTTATACAAGGCAGCTAAGAACAACAAGCTATTCACCATTGCAATAATTGGTGAGAAGAGTCACATTTTAGTGAGGTGACTTTACTCCTGCAGAGGGAAAAGCACTAAAATGAATAGAATTCGCTTTTCTAATCAATTCTTGTTCATCAGTTTCATGTTGGAGTTTCTCCTTGAAGTCCTTTGGTTGAAGTGATAGGAAGATAGGATAGGAAGACTGCTTTTTCGCACTGACCTTAATCAGGAGCGACGTCCCTCTTCACCGCGCAGCATCTGCGCGGATTTCGCACGAATTGCTCCGCAGAACCCAGAAGAGCCGCAAAGTCCTGCGGCTTTTGTGTGGCAAATGTAAACTGGTTTTTGGCCAGTTTACATTTGCAACGCAAAAGCCGCGGGACTTTGCAGCTCTTCCGGGTTCTGCGGAGCAATTAGTGCGAAATCCATGCAGACGCTGTGCGGTGAAGAGGGACGTTGCTCCCGATTAAGGTCAGTGCGAAAATGCAGCGTGTTTCCTCCCCAGGTGTGCCATCAAGAAGAACGGGTGTGTGTGTGTGTGTCATCTTACACTCGCATGCAGGTGTCCACAGCAATAAAAATGTCTTTTTGTGCACAACATTTGAAGGGCATTGTTTGAAAATAAGAGTCATCTTCCTGCTGGATCAGTATGGCATTCTTATTTCAAAATCATTGGGAATGGAAATAGTTTCTTTTTTTTTTAAGTTTTCAAAGATTTTATTGATTAACTATATTGACAATGCAGAATAGATGTAAGGAGAAACATTTTAACAACCTCCAATATAAATTACTGAGCATATAAAACGCAATATATCCTATATAACTAGAAAAATTCAACATAATGATTTCGTCAAGAGTAAAAGTTTACTTCATGTAACCAAGTTTACCACCCAAATTAATACTCAAAATAATTTTTTCCCAAAAACTGAATCTGTGGTGCTGACAGCACCACAAATCTGATGATGATGACGAAAATGATAATGAAAGAAATATAAAATGAGAAAGAAAGTAAACTCAAAATAACAGAAGAAATCATAAAAGAAGTAAGATATAAATAAAATTAATAAGAAATCCTATTCAAAGATTCAGAGAGAAAGAATTTGCCTATAAGTTGAGTTGCTTGGTAGGACATTGTGAGCTGAAATATACTCCATAAATGAGAACCATTTTTCTTCAGAAGAAGTACATTTAGGGTAAATATCCGATTGGGCTATTTGGTCTATGATTTTTTCCCCATAATTAATTGGTTCCATATTTTTGTGAACCATAATGAGACTGAAGGTGTTGTGTTGGACTTCCAGAGAGAAGCTATTGATGTCTTTGCTGCCATTAATAAGCTATCGATTAAGGAGAGTCTGATTGTTGTATCTCGCCAGTATTGCAGAGAAAGTATCAGAGGCTGAAATGGTATGTTACAGCCAGTCATTTTAGCAATGTATTCAAGAACTATGTTCCAGAAAGCCGCAATAAATGGAGAAATAGTTTCTTTATTGATTGTGCTCCCAGTCGATCCCAGGGAGGCTGTGGAAACCCTGCACTGGAGCCTCAAGGCAGTTTTAAAGCAGAAGCAGCCTAATAAACAGAAACTTAATCTTGACAAGATGGAAGCGCTACTAGTGATGAGAAGGCCATGTTGGTAGAGTTGCCAGGCCTGTGTTGGAAAATACCTGGAGACACTGGAGTTAGATCCAGGAGAGGGTGGAGTTTGGGGAGGGGCCTCAGCATGCTACAATGCCCTAGAGCCCGCCCTTCCAAGCAGCCATTTTCTCCAGGGGTGTGATAAGAAACAGCCTCCGCTGTATAGGCAACAACAACAACAAAAATACGCACTGAAGAATGCTGTCTTACATTCAAATAATACACAGTTATCATATATCCTACACCGCATAAATACAGAAAAAAATCAAGATATTTGATGTAGGAGATATAATAACTATTATTTGAACATAAGACATCATTCCATCAATGGGTTGAAATTAAATCAAAAGAGTGTCCGGCTCAACATTAGGAAGAACTTCCTGACCGTTAGAGCGGTTCTTCAGTGGAACAGGCTTCCTCGGGAGGTGGTGGGCTCTCCTTCCTTGGAGGTTTTTCAGCAGAGGCGAGGTGGCCATCTGACAGCAATGAAGATCCTGTGAATTCGGGGGAGGTGTTTGTTTGTGAGTTTCCTGCAACGTGCAGGGGGTTGGACTAGATGACTCTAGAGGTCCCTTCCAACTCTCTGATTTTATGTTTCTTTGGCGCATATATTTTTTGTTGTTATTTTCTCCTGGGGAGCTGATCTCTGCTGTCTGGAGAAAGGGTTGGAAAATACCCAGAGACTTTGGGGATGGATCCGAGAGAGGGTGGGGTTTGGGGAGGGGAGGGGTGTCAGCATGGCACAGTGCCCTAGAGTCTACTCTTCAGAGCAGCCATTTTCTCCAGGGGCAAAATTCAAAACTGCATCGGTTGAATTATTATTCTCACACATAAAGTGTGTAAATAAGCGTTTAGTGCAATATAAAACAATACATGCAGCAAAACATTAGAACGTACACCCTCTTGTCGCTCTCCCAGTCCGTTTTCCCTATCAAGGTCTTAAAGGCATTGCCTTCTGTCGCTTTTTGCGGTCCGGGCCCCGGTTGGAGTTGGGGGCGTCGTTCTGTGCAACTTCTCCATTTTCCATTTAATTTATTAGCTTCTATGACCAAAGGTAAGCTCAACCAGGATGTAACAATCATCAAAAACATGCATTGGTATACACAAGAACTAACCATATTAACAGAATTCAAATGTTACAGTCAAAATATTCAAATCTAAAAGTGAATAAAATGTTAAAACAGAATTTCTAATAAAACCTATCGTTTTGTTGCTGTTGTTGTTCAGTCGCACAATCGAGTCCAACTCTTTGTGACCCCATAGACAGAGTTATGCCAGGCCCTCCTGTCTTCCACCATCCTCCGAAGTCTGCTCAAATTCGGGTTTGTTACATTAGTAACGCTGTCCAGCCATCTCATCTTTTGCCGTCCCCTTCTTCTTTTGCCTTCTGTCTTTCCTAGCATCAGGGTCTTCTCCAGTGAGTGCTCCCTTCTCATTTGGTGGCCAAAGTATTTGAGCTTCAGCTTCTGACCTATCGTACAGTTAAGAAAACCTAAAATTGTCAAAGGAATTCCTGCCACAAAAAAAATATTTGGTGTGTTCTTAAGAAATGAAATGTAACATTTTATATACATCTGACCTTTCCCCCCTGATTGGAGTGTAACATTTGCTGTAGGAATTCTGTTTTAGCTGGAGCAAGATTTTCTTTCTGACCTCCATAACCTCAGTTCCATAATCATCCAGGTGAAGAGGGTCAATCGCCATGCATTTCTTTTGTGTTACAGTGAATTGTGGTGACATCTTTTAAGAGTAACAGGGATACTCTTGCTCTCTTCTACAGGAATACTGAGGTATGGTCTTTCTCTGAAAGGCTGATGTATGTAAATATAGGACCAAGGATGGACAAGTCATAGGATAGAGTAGGGGTCCCCAACATGGTACTTCTAGGCATATGGTATTTGCTGACACCTTTTCTGGTACCTGCCAAGTGTTTTTAAGAAGTGGGTAGGGCCAATTAGGGCTTTTGCCCAGCAAGATTTCTGATTGGCTACTGGAGATTTGATTGGCTGTGCAGATTTTTTTTTTTAAAAAAATGTTGCTTTGACAGCAGCTGCCACCCCAGCTCAACGATCTGCCATCTGTTACTGGTTAAGCTGTGGCAATCATTTTGTGGCTGGCTCCATCTCCAATGGCAGCCATTTTGTTGGGGACTTTTGGTATAGAAAAGCGATGGAATAACTCAAGCAAAGTTGCGATCAGCAAACCTGTAACACAAGGATCTCGTCCAGTTCATGTGCTCTGATTAACATGGTGGGCCGTAATATTGAATGGTCAGACTTTAATTTTGGGTGTTCAGAACTTGGAGTCCAACCAATGCAGATCCAAAAGGTCTTCGGAAGATGGAACTCAATTTTATTCTAATATAAAAGTTTGTAGAGTTATGACAGGACTCGCAATAATGGGTTTAAATTAAGGGCAGGAAGATACCAGCCGGATATTAGGAAAAAGCTTTTTCCCAGTAAGTGTTGTTCACAGTGGAATCAGCTATTGAGGGAGGTGATGAGCTCCCCCTCACTGGCAGTCTTGAAGCAGCAGTTGGACAAACACGAGCCAGGGATGCTCTAACTCAGGGGTGTCAAACATGCGATCTGTGGGCCAGATCTAGGGTTGCCAAGTCCAATTCAAGAAATATCTGGGGACTTTGGGGGTGGAGCCAGGAGAAATTAGGGGTGGGGCCAAGATCAAGGCTGGGACAAGCATAATTGAACTCCAAAGGGAGTTCTGGCCCTCACATTTAAAAGGACGGCACACCTTTTCAATTCCTTCCTTCCATAGGAAATAATGAAGGATAGGGGCACCTTCTTTTGGGGTTCATAGAATTGGACCCCCTGGTCCAATCTTTTTGAAACTTGGTGGGTATTTTGGGCACTAGATGCTATACTGAAAAATTGGTGCCTCTACCCCAAAAAACAGCTCCCCCCCCCAAAGCCCCAGATACCCGCAGATCAATTCTCCATGATTTTCTATGGGAATAAATCTCCATAGAGAATAACAGAGTTCCCAGCAGACATTTCCCTCCCCTCTCCCCGCTTTCTGACGACCCTGAAGCGGGGGGAGGGTCTCCAAACGGGGGGATCCCCTGCCCCCACCTGGGGATTGGCAACCCTAGCCAGATCAGGTCCCTGGAGGGCTCCTATCAGGCCCACAAGCAAGACTGCTTCCTTCTCCCTCTCTCTTGCTTCCTTCTGCATCACAGCTTGCTTTGCCAGAATTTCTCAATTGCACAGAAGCTACAGAGCAAAGCCTCTATTTTCTTCATTGGCTGAGGCTCCTCTTTTTTGGGGGGGGGGAGAAGAGCTTGCTTTGAAACTGACCACACAGTATTGCAAGAGTGCCAATGCTTGAAGCATGTTTTATTTTAGTTTTTAAATCTTCATTCATTCATTCATTCATTTATTTATATTTACGTTATAGTTATATCCCACCCATTGAACATATGAACATATGAAGCTGCCTTCTACTGAATCAGACCCTCGGTCGATCAAAGTCAGTATTGTCTTCTCAGACTGGCAGTGGCTCTCCAGGGTCTCAAGCTGAGGTTTTTCACACCTATTTGCTTGGACCCTTCTTAGTTGGAGATGCCGGGGATTGAACCTGGGACCTTCTGCTTCCCAAGCAGATGCTCTACCACTGAGCCACCGTCCAAGGCAGCTAACAGCATAAAATACACAATAAACAATAAGCAATCTTAAAGCAATAAAACCATCAAATACTTCAGGCGGATCATGTAATATTTTCCTTTCCTCAGTGTGTACAGATCCTAGGCAGGATTTACCTGTATTTGTGCCCTTTATAAAGCTTATATCTCTTCTACCTGGCATTACATTTGTGACACACATGGCCCGGCCCGACAAAGTCTCATTTATGTCAGATCCAGCCCTCATAACAAATGAGTACGACACGTCTGATTAGGCTGATCCGGCACTGAGCAGGGGGTTGGACTAGATGGCCTGTACGGCCCCTTCCAGCTCTGTGATTCTATGGTTCTATGACAGCCCAGACACAGATGGGCCAGGCTCATGGGTGGAATCCTAGCAGGAGCTCCTTTGCATATTAGGCCACACACCCCTGATGGAGCCAGTCTTCCAAAAGCTTACAGGGTTGCCAAGTCCAATTCAAGAAATATCTGGGGACTTTGGGGGTGGAGGCAGGAGACATTAGAGGTGGAGCCAAGATCAAGGCTGTGACAAGCATAATTGAACTCTAAAGGGAGTTCTGGCCATTACATTTAAAGGGACGGCACACCTTTTTGATTCCTTCCTTCCATAGGAAATAATGAAGGATAGGGGCACCTTCTTTTGGGGCTCTTAGAATTGGACCTCCTGGTCCAATCTTTTTGAAACTTGGGGGTTATTTCGGGGAGAGGCACTAGATGCTATACTGAAAATTTGGTGCCTCTACCCCAAAAAACAACCCTAGAAAAGAGCCTTGTAATCTCTTGGAGGTTTGGCTCCATCAGGGGTGTGTGGCCTAATATGCAAAGGAGCTCCTAGTAGAATCCCACCCCTAGCCAGGCTAGCCCAATTTTGTCAGATCTTGCCAACAACGCAGGCTTGGTCCAGGTTAGTACTTGGATGGGAGGCCAGCCACCAACAAGGAAGTCCAGGGGTCGCCGCGCAGAGGCGGGCCATGACAAGCCACTTCTGTTCGTCTCTTGTCTTGAAAACCCTATGGAGTCACCACCAATTGGCTGCAGCTTAATGGCGTTTTCTGTCACTGCCCGAGTGATGCCCGGCATTGCAGAGCTGGAGGAAAACTTTTAGGCATTCTTTGGCTTTGAATGGAACTCCACAGGTAGAGAGACAATGCACGATGCTGTAGCCAGGCTGCAAATGCTATAAATATTCAGGCTTGATGTGAGTGCTCATTTTTTCCCATCATGACACGCAGCAAAGTTTTATTATGTGCATGGCACTCAAACGTGGCCGCTAGAACTTTGAGTAATATCGAATATTTTATGTTTAGTACCTTTTTATTGTTGCTCATCCATAGTGGGAATAATTTTGGCCTGCGCATGCAAAAATCTCAGGTCAATTTGTATGCACAATTCACATCTCCCCTCTACCCCTACATCTCAAGACACCTCACAGGACTGCAGTGTTGTTGTTGTGGGTTTTTCTTTTTTTAAAGTAGAGGATGGACCATTTTCAGGGGATACTTCCTGGATTTTCAGAAGGGGACCGATGCCTATTTTCACCTGAAAATTACTGCTCTCCAGCCCTTTTTTTTGTAGCAGGAACTCCTTTGCATTTTAGGCCACACCCCTGATGTAGCCAATTCTCCTGGAGCTTACAGTAGGCTTTGTACTAAGAGCCCTGCAAGTTCTTGGAGGATTGGCTACATCTAGGGTTGCCAAGTCCAATTCAAAAAATATCTGGGGACTTTGGGGGTGGAGCCAGGAGACTTTGTGGGTGGAGCCGGGAGAAATTAGGGGTAGGGCCAAGATCAAGGCTGTGACAAGCATAATTGAACTCCAAAGGGAGTTCTGGCCATCACATTTAAAGGGACAGCACACCTTTTCAATTCCTTCCTTCCTTAGGAAATAATGAAGGATAGGGGCACCTTCTTTTGTGGCTCATAGAATTGGACCCTCTGGTCCAATCGTTTTGAAACTTGGGAGGTATTTTGGGGAGAGGCACTAGATGCTATACTGAAAATTTGGTGCCTCTACCCCAAAAAACAGCCCCCCTAGAGCCCCACGGATCAATTCTCCATGATTTTCTATGGGAATAAATGTCCACAGGGAATAATAGAGTTCCCAGCAGACATTTCCCTCCCCTCCCCCTGCTTTCTGATGACCCTGAAGCGAGGGGAGGGTCTCCAAACCTGGGGATCCCCTGCCCCCACCTGGGGATTGGCAACCCTAGCTACATCGGGGTGTGTGTGGCCTAAGATGCAAAGGAGTTCCTGCTAAAAAAAAAGTCGTGCCAGTGATCTCCAGGGAGGAAACCTCTCCTCAAAGCCCTTTGTCCTTCTTTTTGGTCGTGGTTGTTTGACGCTGTTCTCAGATTCTCCTTCCTTACCATCTTCTCCTTCTGCTACTCCGACAACCATTTTATCCTCAGTGCCATTTCTCCTCAATTGGTCCTAGACAAACAGGGATCACATACTGGTTAACGATGATGTCACCGTGCTATATCTCCAATCAGATTGTATGCTGATGTAACACAAAGGTCAAACGGATCCTGTAGAGTGAAGGCAGTGCATCGGATCACACGGGTGAGTCACTCATGGATCACTCTCAGAATCCAACAGCTTCTCTGCCCTTTCACAATGTCCCCTAAAGTATGACCAGAAAGATCCTCTTTCTCATTCTGGTAAGGCTTTTAATTACACAGTGGCAGTCCATTCCAAGTCAGCTGAAATCCCTCTATTTTTTTGTTGGCAAGACGTACTGCCTTTCCAAGTAAACATACATAAGCCCCAGGAAGAAAATGTTGAGCAACTGAGAGCTGGGTTAGTACTTTGTGTGAATATTTTTGATCCATAGTCTGTCAAATTCTACCAAAGTAGTCAGGGCTTTATGAAATGTTTACCATGTACTACTTTAGCGGCCTGTTTTCTAAGAGCTGGCTTCAAACATTGTCAGAAATGTTGCCTAAAAGCAAGGCGAAAGCAACTCACTCAGATTTTGTTCCCCTCACGTTATGGTGTATAATGTAGGTTTCCCCTGTCTTGCATTAATCTGGTTCACAAGCACCAACGAACATCTGGGAGGGCTTCCAAGTTCCCACTGGGAGCAGAAGATCCCCTGGCTTGGTGGGCCCCAACCCACCGGAAGGGAGGAGGCCGTTGGGGGGATTCCCGTCCCCCAAAGAGCCCAGTTGCCACGTGGTGTGTGGCACCTGGAAGTGAAGCGAAGGGTTAATTACAAGATAATGCACGGGATGGAGAAGGTAGAGAAAGAAGTCCTTTTCTCCCTTTCTCACAATACAAGAACTCGTGGGCACTCAATGCAATTGCTGAGCAGTCAGGTTAGAACGGATAAAAGGAAGTACTTCTTCACCCAAAGGGTGATTAACATGTGGAATTCACTGCCACAGGAGGTGGCAGCGGCTACAAGCATAGACAGCTTCAAGAGGGGGTTAGATAAAAATATGGAGCAGAGGTCCATCAGTGGCTATTAGCCACAATGTGTGTGTATATATATATATATATTTGGCCACTGTGTGACACAGAGTGTTGGACTGGATGGGCCATTGGCCTGATCCAACATGGCTTCTCTTATGTTCTTATCTTCTTTCAGGGGACAGCTGCTGAGAAACCGGCACGAGGATCGTTACAAGCCTGAGAACCTTTTCACGGGAGTAAATAAATGCGAGTTGCTCCTGAGTCGACCTCTTTTGGCTTGTTTCCCAGGAGGAAGATCTTCCAGGTGTGCCTCAAGACTAGGCAAATCACTGCTGGGGGTGGGGGGCAGCACTGCAAAAGAGGGTGGAGCCTAGAGTTCTCAATCCCCAGGTGGGGGCAGGGGATCCTCCAGTTTGGAGGCCTTTCCCCCACTTCAGGGTTATCGGAAGGCGGCAGGGGGTGGGGGATGTATGCTGGGCACTCCATTATACCCTATGGAGATTGCTTGCCATAGGATATAATAAAGAATTGACCTGTTGAGTATCTGGGGTTCCAGAGGGGCTGTTTTTTGAGGTAGCGGCACCAGATTTTCAGCATAGCCTCTCCTCAAAACACTTCCCCAAAAAGATTGGACCAGGGGGTCCAATTCTATGAGCCCCCAAGGAAGGTGCCCCTATTCTCCATTATTTCCTATGGAAGGAGGACGTTTAAAAAGAGCACAATCCCTTTAACTGTGATGGCCAGGACTCCTCGTGGAGTTAAATCACGCTTGTTGCACCCTTGCTCCTGGCTCCACCCCCAAAGTCCCCAGATATTCTAAGTCAGACTTGGCAGCCCTCATGGAGCCCGATGGGCCCCACCACTGACTATGGGCCTGATCCTGCCTTTCCAGATTACGGTCTGCTGCTCTTAACCATTGCAACTTGCTAAGTCTCCAGTCTGACTCAGCAGCTCCATGAATGCAAAAATCTACATCTTGTAGGCTAGAGGGGGGGTTCGGTTTTCCACCTGGGCTAAGTAAGATGGATTGCAAAGACTGGATCGAGGTGCTAGGTCACTCTCATTTGGATTCTCAAAAGCCTGGGAGAGCGAGCAATTTTGCAGTCTTTTGTGCTCAGGTATTGTAAGAGTTAATAGCCGACGGCTTATTCTGAAGCCCTACAACGGTCTCGTTCAGCTCTGACCTTCCCCGATGCCCTCGGCAATGAGCTTTGCAAGCTAACAGGTGCTGACACAATGCAGACGGGCTAGGAATGCTCTCGCTTCCTTCTCATAGAGGTGTCTCCTTTAGAGTCCAGATTAATGTTGAAAGCCTAATTCAATAGCCTCTTATGATCTTTCAGAACAGAGGTAACCAGACAGAGAACATCCTTTCCCTTCTGCCGAAAAGGGAATTGCAATAAACACGGGATTTTTTAAAAGCATTTTTAAAAGCCTCCTTTTTAAAGCTCCCAATACTTTGTCGCTTTCTGATATTAACGCGTGCTGCTCTAATCCATTAGATATTGTTAAGGATGCGCGAGCTTTGTGCGGGGAATGTGGTGAAAGCTATCGGCGGCATTATGGTAACAATGTAGGCACAAAAGGAGTCATTTAGGGCGAGAATTAGGCCAGGGGGCCACAGAAGGAAGGGGGGATTTTGTTTTTTGTGGGGTGCCAGTTTAGATTTTCACTTGAAAGCTGGGGAGGAAGGTCTGTGGTAGGAGACCCATCTACCTCCTGGGCAGAGGAGCCGCTGATTTGCAATACAAGCACAAGTGACAGATTATGAAACGCAGCATCCCTGACAGAAAGGTGCAGGTTTCGGAATGGAAGCCATAGCTCAGAAGATAACACATTATTTCACAATTTCCTGGGCTGATAAGACGAGGATTTGAAGAATATTTGAGGGATCAAAACCAGAGAGCCTTAGGCATGCAGAACTGTAATGAGCCTAATTTTTTAAAAAAAGTTTTGGGACTTAATATCTTTCGGAGAGGTTTTAAGGGCCTCCCTGATCCTTCGATCCTGAAAAAAAGGGGGAAGTGAAGATACTGCATACGGCTCTTTTACTAAGTCACATGGCCGGGGCTTTTTTTTGTAGCAGGGACTCCTTTGCATATTAGGCCACACACCCCTGATGTAGCCAATCTCCAAGAGCTTACAGTCGGCCCCGGACTCAGAGCCCTGTAAACTCTGGGAGGATTGGCTACATCTGGCGTGTGTGGCCTAATATGAAAAGGTGTTTCTGCTACAAAAAAACCTGCATGAGATTCAAGTGATCTTTGGTGAATGTCTCTTTTTTTAATCCTTGTTTGAGGACTGGAGAAGAACTTGAGGAGTTGTCCTTGAAAAGGCAGCTTCTGTGAGAACTCGCTCAGCCCCATCCACCTCACAGGGTGTCTGTTGTGGGGGAGAAAGGTAAAAGTGATTGTGAGACTCTGAGATTTGGAGTGGAGGGTGGGTTATAAATCCAATATCATCTTCATCATCTTCTTCTTCCGAGCACAAGGCTCTCTGGGGTATGTACCAGGAGAGGCAGTCCTGCAGTTGTGAATTTGTTGATATTCCCTTGTTTTGCAGTAAAGTAATTTTAACATGGTCCCTGGAGGTAAAAAAACCCCCTTTGCTTTAATTTCACTTTTCATTTGTGTTGTTGGTTGCTGACTGAGGCTGGTTACTGCCTAGCAGGGCCCAGACCAAGCCTTGCTTATGTTCTACTAATCAAGTTCTGTTCTGTTTTGGTACTGGGTGCTGTGGAGTTATTACACATTTAAAGGAAGAAAAACAGATCAGTCTCAAATGTCTTAGTTCATCAGCAAGAAATTTGCTAACAATTCAATGCACTGTGTACAGGCTGTGCAGGCCACCTTTTAAATGTAGGGGGTGCTCTACCCTTAAACTTGTCTCCCTTCCATAGAGACTAAAAGGTAAAGGTAGTCCCCTGTGCAAGCACCAGTCGTTTTCGACTCTGGGGTGACGTTGCTTTCACAACATTTTCACGGCAGACTTTTTTTACGGGGTGGTTTTGCCATTGCCTTCCCCAGTCATCTACACTTCCCCCGCAGCAAGCTGGGTACTCATTTTACCGACCTCAGAAGGATGGAAGGCTGAGTCAACATGGAGCTGGCTACCTGAACCAGCTTCCACTGGAATCGAACTCAGGTTGTTAGCAGAGGGCTCCGACTGCAGTACTGCAGCTTTACCACTCTGCGCCATGGGGCTCTTTCCACAGAGACTAGGAGGGAGGAATGATAGAGCGTCTCTTTTAGGCGGTCATTCCCCCCACTTCTTGATAGCCCTGAAGGAGGGGGAGGGGTTCCAAATAGGGGGGTCCCATGCCCCCACCGGGGACTGGCAGCCCTCAAAAGAATTCTGTCCTGAATTTTACCTCAGCTTCACCCCAATGCATTTCCTCCCTATTGCTGTCCAACATGACAGCATCCTTCCTGGGTTGGAGCTTTTCCAATTCCCTTGCACCGAAGCCCTTGAGTTCCTCTGAAGGAGGGACTTCTAAGAACGGTTCTGATCTTTCGCAAAGCATGCCGTGATCTTTTAAATAGATACGTCGATACAAACAAGGGTAGAGCCACGAAGAGCGCAGCATACCAAAGAGTCCCCTTAAATCAGGTTAAAAATCCAAATTCCTTTAAGTGGGTTAAGGATCCGAGCGGGGACACGGGGCTCTACAGTTCAGTTTAGAATCCATAAAAATCGCATTGTCGAAACATTCGCTTCAGGGGAAAGCAGGCTTGCGAAATTATTTTTCTGCAACCTGAACTAGTGCTGATGCATAGGAAGAGAGAGATTTCAGATTACTTTGAAGAACATAAAGGAGGGAAATTTTCCCCGTGCCCCCCAAAATCATTATATAGGGAAGACAGACATTTGTGGATAAAGCCCCCAAATCTTTCCACATGATCTTTGAGAAAGGTCAGGCTTCTAGGATCATCTCTAAGTGCTCTTCCCTTATTCTTCACGCATAGGACTTCTGACTCTGGGTTTGGAAATTCCTGGAGATTTGGGATTGGAGCCTGGGCAAGAAAGGTACTTAGGCAGGGTATAATGACATACAGTCCATCTTCCAAAGCTGCCATTTCCTCTTGGAAAACTGATTTCTCCTGTCTGGAAATTAGTTGTAGGTCCAGGAGATCTCAGCGATGCACCTGGAGGTCAGCAAGGTGGGGTCCATGGTGGGAGACACGGGGCACAGAGCAACCTCAAGCAATTTGGTCTTGGCTGGCCTTGGAGGAGAAATAAGACACTCCTGCACCAAATGCCCGTAAATTTGGCACAGGAGGTGGGAAATGAGTGAAGCGAGGGCTTTTTTGGGGGGTAGAAAAAGCCAAGCAAACTAATTTGCATACTAGGCCACACCCTCTGATGTCACCATTTTTTCCACACAGGGGTTTTTTTGTAGAAAAAGACAAAAAGGAGCTTATTTGCATGTTAGGCCACACCCTCAACACCAAGCCAGCTGGAACTGCGTTCCTGGTTTTAAAAGGCCCTGGGTGTACATCCCCCTCATCCCCCAATAGCTTCCAGTAGCAGGGAACCTACCTGGCTGCTCTGGAAGGAGAAGATGTGTTACTTTTTCTTGAAATGGGCTGATTCTGTTATAAGCATAAAGGTAACGGTAGTCCCCTATGCAAGCACCAGTCGCTTTTGACTCTGGGGTGACATTGCTTTCACAGTGTTTTCACGGCAGACTTTTTACGGGGTCATTTGCCATTGCCTTCTCCAGTCACCTACACTTCCTGCCCTCCAGCAAGCTGGGTACTCATTTTACCGACCTCAGAAGGATGGAAGGCTGAATTAACCTGGAGCCGGCTACCTGAACCAGCTTCCACTGGGATCGAACTCAGGTCATTAGCAGAGGGCTCCGACTGCAGTACTGTGGCTTTACCACTCTGTGCCACGGAGCTCTTGTTATAAGCATAGGTCACTCAAATCTAATTACATGTGGATAGTAAAAGATAACAAAGTTTTGAATGTTTTACACAATGAAAAAAAGTTAAACCCCCAACAAAAGGAACTGGACCATGTATTACACAGGGTCTGGGAGAATTCAAGAGAACGGTTAACAAACATAATATAGGAAGCTATAAAAGGATGCTAAAGGAAGGAAAGACATAGCCAAGAAACTGAATGAATGATTTGCATTGGCCTTCAGTGCAGAAGGCAGGGCTTTTTTGTAGCAAGAAATCATTTGCATATTAGGCCACACCCTCCTGATATAGCCAATCTTCCAAAAACTTACAGGGCCTACTGTAAGCTCTTGGAGGATTGGCTACATCAGGGGGGTGTTGCCTAATATGCAAAGGAGTTTCTGCTACAAAAAAAAGCCCTGGCAGAAGGTATCAGACATGTATCTACACTTGAACCACTTCATATGTGCATCCATGTTGTAAGGGAACTTCTGTAAATTTGAGCAACAAACAATGGCTCTTTTCACACTTACCAGTGGAAACCGGAAGGGAAGGGAATCGGTATTGTGCCGCGCTGGAGCAGTGATGGACAGTGATGGGAGTTTTCAGACACATGGATTTTTTTCTGGTAGGGTTCTGTAACTGAAGTGAGCCATTTCACACTATTCCGCTTTTACCACGCTTCCACGAGCGCCAACAGTTTTCGCATGCTTTTTTGTCTGCTGGCATGCGATCTCTGGCTTTTTTTTGGGGGGAAGGGGTGGACATCAGGCTAGGATTGCTATAGCACTATAGCAATGTCTCAAAACAGCAACACCATTGGGATGATTGCGTTCCATTGAGATGCCTGAGATCACTGCTGCTGACACTTGGTAACAAGTGCTCCATTGGATACACAGTTCAAACGGGAGATCAGGGCACCAGGCTGTCACCTGTTGCTATCACTTCCATGCTCACACAGGAGTCAGGGGAATATGATTGGTTTGTAGGTAATTCTGAGGCACATTTGGGGGGGGGGGGCTGTTGCCACCTGGAGAGGGGATGCCCATAGGGCAGCAGGTTTCGGCGGGAGAACAGACCAACAGTGCTTGGTGAGACAGATGTTGCTAACCCAGCCTGATGTGTACCCATCCATGCCCACAGGCTATTGGCTGGAAAGTGATTTGTGCCAAGTGCAGCAGGTATAAATGTAGGGGGGGGGGAAGCCACAGATTTCTGTGGGTTGTAGTTGGTGAGTAGTTTGTGTGGAAGGTTATTGTTCTTTTAGTTCTATTGTTCTAATAGTCATGGTTTCCATCACAA
Organism: Heteronotia binoei; assembly: GCF_032191835.1. Lineage (NCBI taxonomy): Eukaryota > Metazoa > Chordata > Lepidosauria > Squamata > Gekkonidae > Heteronotia > Heteronotia binoei. The sequence continues at coordinate 14,965,733 of NC_083226.1, read as the reverse complement.
CAGTATTGAGACTGCTTATGGAGGTGGTGCAGGTGATGGTCATTAGCAGTCCATTCTCCAGTTTGAAAACAGAGAGCGATTGCTGTGAAGTGAAAGAGATAGAGCACTGGTTCCAAATTTAATTGCAATCAGGAAGAAGAAAACAGAAACATGTCTGCGATCTCAGGCATCTCAATGGAGCCCAGGCATCCCAACGGTGGCGCTGTTTTGAGACATCACTATAGCACTATAGTGCTATAGCAATCTTAGCCTGACGTTCCCCCCCCCCCAAAAAGCCGGAGATCGTGAGCTCACTGGCAAAAAGGATGTGAAAACGGTGCTCCCAGAATCACTATGGGACATTTCACACAGCGTCCCATGGAGATTTCAACCCGGAAGGAGGGATTGAAAACTGGAGGAAGCTGCTCTTTGTTAATAACAACTCAGGCACTCCTCACTGCCGGGACAGCCACGGGACTGTGTGAAAAGGTAACAGTATACCAGTAGCAGCCAGTTACTGAGTCGGCTCTGTCTGAAATGACAGCAGAAACCCATTGCTGTTCAGTAACTGACCAGCTGCCATACCAGAATACTTAGGCTGTGTGAAAAATATGAATGACTAGGCCTAACTGAAAAAACCAAAAGTCATCAGGTCTAGTTGGCATGTGCTCAAGTGTTCTTAAAGCAAGTAAATGACAAACTGATTTCTCAATTAAAGTATACCACATTCTGTAAAATCTGTGTCCTCACAAGTAGCTTGAGAACTAATGTACAGAACACTGATTTCCAGGGCTTTCTTTGAGCCAGAACGCACTGGAACCCTGTTCCGGCTGGCCCGGGCAGTGTTCCAGCTTGGCGTTTTGGCTCAGCCTGGGCGGCTGCCCCTGCTGTTGGGAAGGGCTCAGGGAGGCCAGCCAGACTTGCGCGGGGCCTCCGGACGTCCGGGTGTTGGTGCAGGGTTCAGGGAGGTCAGCAGCACTTGTGCGGGGCCTCCGGACATCTGGGTGTCAGGCGGGGTTCAGGGAGGCCTACCGCAGTTGTGCAGGGGCCTCCGGACGTACAGGTGTCAGGCGGAGTTTAGGGAGGCCAGCTGCACTTGCATGGGGGCCTCCGGATGCCCAGGTGTTGGGCGGGGTTCAGGGAGGCCAGCTGCGCTTGCACGGGGGCCTCCTGATGTCCAGCTGGCCGGCGGGGCTTGGGGGTCAAGCTGCAGAGCCCAGGTTTCTTGAGAGTCAGCAGTTTTACAGGTGAGTTTCTTTCTTTCTTTCTTTCTTTCTTTCTTTCTTTCTTTCTTTCTTTCTTTCTTTCTTTCTTTCTTTCTTTCTTTCTTTCTTTCTTTCTTTCTTTCTTTCTTTCTTTCTTTCTTTCTTTCTTTCTTTCTCCCTCCCTCCCTCCCTCTCTCTCTCTCTCTCTCCCTCCCTCCCTCTCTCCCTTCCCCCCTTCTCTTTGTCAGTCAGTCTTTCTCCCTATTTGCTTTATTTCTCTTTCTTTCTTTAAGCACTACACCACGCTGGCTCTTGTGTTCGAGTAGTGTGTTGGAATTTGATTTTTTTTTCTGGGATGGCTATATATTTATGGCCATGTATATGTATATGGCTATATATTTCTGGACTTTTTCCAATGCTAGAATATCTTTTTTGAGGTGTGATGACCAGAATTGTTACCACACCTCAAAAAAGACATTATGGCACTTTCGGTGATGTCAGAGGTGTGGCCTAGTTTGCAAATGATGGCGATGTCAGAGGTGCGGCCTAGTATGCAAATGATGGTGATGTCAGAGGTGTGGTCTAGTATGTAAATAATAGTGATGTCAGAGGTGTGACCTAGTATGCAAATATTGATGATGTCAGAGGTGTGGCCTCACATACTAATGAGTTCCTGTTGGGCTTTTTCTACAAAAAAAGCCCTGCTGATTACAAGAAAAGGGAATACAAGTCTCAATTTATTCAGATCTCACTTCTGGATAAATTGGTGAGAATGATTAGCCATAAAGAAGAACAAGCCTTGTTGAAGAAAGATCAGCACAGAGTCTGTTAAAGGAATGTCTTCTTTGGCAACCTTTTTTGAAGGCCATCACCAACAACTTCTAAAGATGCTTACCAGTAGTGAGATAAGAAGACAGATCCTACCAGCAACCTTTTAAACAGAAGGAAGAAAAGGGCAAGTGGAAATGGGCAGGTGTTTCAATGAAAGACAATAAGCAGTGTGGTTCTCCCAAGGCTTTTTAATAGGACTGGTGTTTTAAAACTATTGGATGGTGATCAAAGTCAAGAATAAGTAGTGAAGTTTGTGGAAGGGTTTAAATTATTCAGGTAAAAAGACCCAACCAGACGGCAAAGAGCTCTGAAAAGACAGCTCCAGAGTAGATGAACAGGCAACAGAATAGAAAACAAGATTCAATAAAGCAAAGTACAAAGGTGCAAAAAAAATATATTAACTTCACTTGTATGCTGGTAGAGTCTGACAGATTCTGGATAACAGGGAAAAGGATTGTGGGGGTCATAGTAGTGGATAGCCTGATGAAAATGTCGGCTCTGTGCAGCAGCCGTGAAAATAAAAAAGCAAATTCTGTAAGAGGGATTATTATGATGGGATTGGAAATAAAACTGACTAGCATGATGTCTTTAAATAAATGTACAGGGCAGCAACATTTGGAATAAAGTGTACAGTTCTGATGGCCTCCTGTCAAAAAGGATATTACTCAGGTGAAAAATCTGCCCGGGTTTCGGGGAGACAACTGAAATGATGCCAGGATTTGGAGCACCTTCTCTATCAGGAAAAGTTAAAAAGTGCAAAGTTTCTTGTTTAGAAAAAAAGACAACGGGGGTGGGTGGGAACAGGATAGAGGGTCATACAATTGTATGGTGTGGGAACACTGGAGGGAGAGAGAACATTTGGTTCCTCCCCCATAATAGTAGAGCTTACTTAATAAAATTGATTGGCAGGAGATTCAGGGCAGACAAAAAAGGTAATTCTGCAAAAAAAAAAAAAAAAGAATAGCAATGTATGGAATTCACTGGCGCGAGATATTTTGGTGGCCACCAGCAGAGATGGCTGTGAAAGAGGGAGCAGAGAGATACAGGTCAATCAATGGGTATTAGCTGTGGTTGTGAAATGTAAACTCCAGATTCAAATACAGTGTGGGTGCGGTCACAGGCACCTTTAGATCCATCTTACCCATGGTTCCCGTTCGAATTTTATGAGCACGTCCAGACAACCACATCTGTCCCTCGAACGCAACTTGTCAGCATCCCGACTTGTCCCAGTTTGCTGTCGGGGTTATTTGACACTGGAGAAAATCCGGTCCTGTTTGGACAGCTCATGTGGGATACTGCCCCTTGGGATGTTTGGCGCCTGCCATCCGCCTCTCCCACATTTTTTTTAAAAAAGCCCCAGCAGACATGCGCAGGACCAGATCATTGGGAATCTGAGGTGAGGCTTCTGCTTCTCCGATCAACACAGGATCCACGGGAGCGTTATTCCGCTATTCAGAAGAACAGGAAAAAAAAATATCTTTTTTTCAATGTGGAGGATTTCCAGATATCATCATCATTGCTCATTTCCAGGAAAGCAATTCTTGGCAGTCCCCTAGTTTGAATCGGCAGTGTTGATTCCCAGAACTCCACCCCCCTCCGAAGCAACGTTTGATTCCCCATCTTACAATGGTTGGGCGCATGTTCAATGAAAACCTCACGGAAGGAATCACGGCACGATTGCTCAGCAACTGAATGAGAGTGAGACGACTTTGGATCTGCCTGATCGGTTGTGTGCATGCTCCAAGAAAAGAGCATTCAATATGTCTGATCGTTGAACAACAGGCTGATATTGGGAGAAATTACATAGAATCATAGAGCTGGGACCGCTAGGGTTATCTAATCCAACCCCCTGCACAATGCAGGAAACTCACAAACACTTCCCCCTAAATTCACAGGATCTTAAATGAGACTTTGTTGGGCCGGGCCATGTGTGTACCTGTTTAATATTAGGTAGCAGAGATATAAACTTTTCTTTTTGTTTTAACAATTTATTAATAACATATGGTTACAATATTTAATTGTCTCTTTTCTAAACTAACCCATATGATATTTCAACCCCCCCTCCCTCCAATATTTGACTTCCCCGAAGTTATAAATTTAAATTCAATTATAAAGGTACCGCTAACCAATCAAAGTTCAATATTTTTCTTTTCTCATTAATACTAAAAAATTGTCCAGTGTCTTTTTACATTTCACTCTTTCTCCATATATCCTTTAAATTTCTTCCACTCCTTTTTGAATATATCTAAATCAACAGAGATATAAGCTTTTCAAAGGACACAGACAAACACGATGCTCGTCTGATCGGCGCCATATCAAATCAATATTCCGTTGATCAAATCTGAGCACTCCCCACCTGCTTTTAATGGGACATGTGACCTCACCCTATGTGAACAGGTCAACAGTAGGCATCCCAACCAGGCACTAATGAATATGGGATGGACGTTTGGTCTAACCCAGCTGAGCTTTTCTTTATTGTATTCTATTTTAAAATATTCTTCTTCTAAAGGGTTTGTTTACTTATTTACCTTTTTGAGCCTCTGGGCACCTTTGGAATTCTGACAAATGGCAGTGAGTGCAATCCCAAAATGGCTGCCGCAAGAAAGCCAACCAAAAGAAGTCTTTATTAATTAAAAAGGCTGGTTATAAAAGAGAGCGGGGAAAAAAGGGAGAAGGGGTGATCAGATTGGAAAAAAAAAAGGTTGGAAGGAGGGCAAAACAAAATACAGGGAAACAGCACAAAATAACGCTTTAAAAATAATATAGTTGATCTAACTCAGCTATCTAGGCCATTGCAGATTTCTCAGACCATGTACAAAGGTTCTTACAACAAGAAGATTCTGGAGGAGTCTTTAACCCCTGTGCAACTTCCTATAGGCCCTAGTTTCATCCAAAATGTCCAGATATTTAAACCAGCCTCCTCTCTAACAGCAATGAGCTAACAGTGAAACTCGTGCAAAGCCCCATCTCTGATGTCAGAGACTATGATTACCAGCCAGGAGGCTATTCAAATAATAGTCCCACCCCTCAGACAATCTGAAATCCCGTAACAAAGAGGTGGTCCGGCCCAAACCGGCTTGTCCTTTCTCCAAAAAGAATTAGTTTTCTCAGAATGGCTCAGAATGGAAATGAATGGGTTAGTCTAACGTAGCCCCCAGGGGTGCAAGATCCCAGACACTCCAGATGGCACTGAGTCTTGAGTCCTAGAGTTTCTGTCACACCCAGACACAGGGCTTTTTTTAGCAGTGGCATCTCACCTGTGGAATGCCCTTCCCTGTCTCTTTGGCACCTACCATTTTTAGATGTCAGGCATGGAAATGTCCTTTTACCCAGGGTAGGGTTGCCAGCCCTTGCCTAGCACCTCCAGGAGCATTGCATGGCAGAGACTCTGGAAAGCAGCATCCCATGATGCCAGTTCTGGACTGCAAACCTGGAAGTGATGCCATGGTATGAATGCTCATTCCCCAAATTCTCTATGGTAAACGCCATAGAGATCTGAGAAATTCCTAGAGTGCCCTACAAGGCCATGACATCACTTCTGAATATACAACTGGAAGTGACATCATGGCAACATATAATATTGGTTTTTACTATGTTTTTGTTCCCATGGCTTCGTCAATGAAAGCGGGAGTCCAGTGCCATGGCGAGCACCCCAGCATCCCTAACTCAGGCTTTTAAGTTAGGGGTTGATCTTTTAAGCTCTGCTCATGACCTGAGTTCGATCCCCGGTGGAAGCTGGGTTTTCAGGTAGCTGACTCAGCCTTCCATCCTTCTGAGGTTGGTAAAACGAGTCCCCAGCTTGCTGGGGGGAAAGTGTAGATGACTGGGGAAGGCAATGGCAAACCACCCCGTAAAAAGTCTGCCATGAAAACGTTGTGAAAGCAACGTCATCCCAGAGTCGAAAATGACTGGTGTTTGCAGAGGGGACCTTTTCTTTCCTTTCCTAGTCAGGGGACTATTTTATGAAACCTCTTTTAAGCTCCTCGAACTTCTATGCGGATTTTAAAACCTGGGTTTTAACAGCTGTTATTCTTTACTTTTCTGGTGTTTTATGTTTTTGTTGTGTTTTCCTTTGTAAGGTGCCTTGAGCAACGTCTCTGGGAAGGCAGCATAAAATTTTTCTTTAAAAATTACTAATAGGGGTGGAATTCTAGCTGGAGCTCATTTGCATATTAGGCCACAGCCCCTGGTGTACCCAATCCTCCAAGAGCTTACAAGGCTCTCTTTTGTAAGCTCTTGGAGGATTGGCTACATCAGGGATGTGTGGCCTAATATGCAAAGGAGCTCATGCTAGAATTCCCCCCCCCCCGCTAATAAATAACCCAGATAGCTGCATGTAGCTCAGTGTAGCTGTAGAGTCAGATAACCCACTGCCCCTCTGAAGCAAGCTTAAAGTAAGTATCCCTATATGCACAAGAGAATGGAAATCATATAACGCTGATGGATTTTTTTGAAAAAAATAATAATCTGGTGTCACCAAGAGATGTTTGCAGAAAGTGACAGCATCTGAATACTTATCTTCCACTGCAGATACTGCCCGGAAAAGTCTTGATTTTGTGTCAGCTTGGATTAAGCACGGCCCTGTTTTTTTTCCTCCTCTATGACGGAATGTGTGGAAACGTTTCTCTTAAAATGGCTTTCGTTCAAGGTCCACGAAGAAAAACCGGTGGCTCCTAATGGTTTCTCCTGTCCCATCGTTTCCGTTTTTTGTGAAATCCCTTTTTCGTTTAACCAGAAGCCGAGGGAGCTGATCTTTAGAAATTATCTGTTGTTTGATATGTTATATTAAACCAGGGGTGGCCAATGGTAGCTCTCCAGATGTTTTTTGCCTACAACTCCCATCGGCCCCAGCCATTGGCAAAAAACATCTGGAGAGTTACCGTTGGGCACCCCTGATATAAACCATTGATTTATGAAAATACCCCCTGAGAGTGCAAACATTTCTTCAGACCACCTTCTGCCTGGTCCTTTTAGCAGGAGATGCTGAGCGGGGGCTGAACTGTCGAGGTGTTTTCTTTCCGTAAACACTTCCATGTTGGTTCAGATTCTGAAACAATCAGCTATTGTGCTTGTAGATGCAGACGGCTGGCTAATCATGCACATTTTGTCTATGAGCCTTAGCAATGTTCCCTCTAAGCTGTGGAGTCTCGTGAGCAAAAATTCTACTTTGTGAGCTACTGGCATGAAAATTGAACCAAGTTTTATTCAGAAGGTAAACTTTCGTGCGCTAGAAGCACACTTTTCGCTTCTAGCATGCAAAAGCTTACCTTCCGAATAAACTTTGTTGGACTTAAAGGTGCTTTGTTCTACCGCTTCAGACCAACACGGCTGCCCACCTGGATCTATCTACATGGCATTAAAGTTGTGAGCTGCTGGGTATGTGGTACACTTGGGCATCCAAGGTTGTACTCTCAGAGGCTATCGTTTGTTTGCGGCTAGTTGCAACCGGTATGAATGGGGGGGGGGGGAGAGGGAAGGGGCGCTTCTTCATTAGTAGAAAAAAGGTGCATTTTACTTAAATGAAAGAATGGCCTGAATGGCCTCTATATCTGATTGTTTATACCTGACTCTTCAGTTCTATTCCGACGAGGTCTTGCTTGAAACAGCAAGCTTTTTGTGATTAAACAAACATAGAGCACATCATGAATAAAGACTGTGCAGTATTTGACATGAACCTGGGACCTTCGGCATCCTCACATTTTGACATATTACTGTTTTATTGCTTTCTCGTACTCATGCTATCCAGATCAAAGGTTTTGCTCAATTTGTTAATTTGACTATCCTCTCATTGGATCTTAAATTTGTACCATTTTGCATGCTAAACCACTGCCTACCAGCTATATGTAGCTCTGCTCACTGTACCTGATTCCTCGTCTAATGAAGCTTGGAGCACACAAAAGCTTAGGTTCTGAATAAAACTTTGTTGGTCTTAAAGGTGAACTTGACTCCTACTTTGTTCTTCTGCTTCAGACCGACACAGCTGCCCGCTTGGATCTATGCCGAGCAGACGTTTCCCCACTGAGCCACAGCCCCTCTCTGAAGAGATAAAAGAAGAGTAGGTTTTTATGCTACACTTGTCTCTACTCTAAGGAGTCTCAAAGCGGCTCACAGTCGCCTTCCCTTCTCCACACAACAACAGGCACCTTGTGAGAGTTCGGAGTAGGAATGGGCATGAACCAGGAGAAGGGAGGTTCATGGTTTGTGGGGTCTCATGAACCACGGTTCGCAAACCTCCACGAACCTTTCCATTTCCCAAACCAGTTTGGGTTCATGGGGTTCGCGAAGGAGGACATTTTTAAATGCCTCCCCCTCTCTCCCTGAGTCCCAGTGGAGCAGTGGCACACCCCCCCCAGGAGTGAAGGGAAGGGGAGATGGCCACAAACTGAATGAATTGCTGCAAAAACCATGGTAGCTCCTAGGTGGATAGCGAACCACGAGCTGGCCTGATTCATGATGAAACCTAGTTTGTAATTCAGTTCATGCCTGTCCCTAATTGGGAGCCAAGTGTGATTGGCCCAAGGTCACCCAACAGTCTTCGTGTGGAGGAGTGAGGACTCAAACCCTGCTCTACAGATTCGAGCCCATCATTCTTATTGATTACACCACCCTGGGGACAAGGCGGGCCTTCTGTCAACCAATCTGATGCTCCTCTTCGAGTCACGCTGCCCTTGGCATGCTAACTTGGTAACGTCCCCGTGGCGCAGCGTGGTGAGCTGCAATACTGCAGTCCAAGCACTGCTCATGATCTGAGCGCGATCCTGGCAGAAGCAAGGTTCACGTGGCTGGCTCAAGGTTGACTCAGCCTTCCATTCTTCCGAGGTTGGTAAAACGAGTACCCGGCTTGCTGGGGGCAAAGTGTAGATGACTTGGGAAGGCAATGGCAAACCACCCTGTAAAAGCCTTCCAAGAGAACATCCTGATGTAATGTCACCCCATGGGTCAGTAGACAACATAGACAGCTTCAAGAGGGGATTGGATAACATATGGAGCAGAGGTCCATCAGTGGCTATTAGTTACAGTGTATTGTTGGAACTCTCTGTCTGGGGTGTTCTTGGTGCTTGGAGGGGGCACAGTGGGAGGGCTTATAGTGTCCTGGCCCCATTGATGGACCTCCTGATGGCACCTGTTTTTTTGGCCACTGTGTGACACAGTGTTTGACTGGATGGGCCATTGGCCTGATCCAACATGGCTTCACTTATGTTCTTATGTGACACAGAGTGTTGGACTGGATGGGCCATTGGCCTGATCCAATATGGCTTCTCTTATGTTCTTATGTGACACAGAGTGTTGGACTGGATGGGTCATTGGCCTGACCCAACATGGCTTCTCTTATGTGACACAGAGTGTTGGACTGGATGGGCCATTGGCCTGATCCAACATGGCTTCTCTTATGTTCTTATGTGACACAGAGTGTTGGACTGGATGGGCCATTGGCCTGATCCAATATGGCTTCTCTTATGTTCTTCTGTGGCACAGAGTGTTGGACTGGATGGGCCATTGGCCTGACCCAACATGGTTTCTCTTATGTGACACAGAGTTTTGAACTGGATGGACCATTGGCCTGATCCAACATGACTTCTCTTATGTTCTTATGTGACACAGAGTTTTGGACTGGATGGGCCATTGGCTTCTCTTATGTTCTTATCACCCAGTCCTTGCACAGGGGACTACTTTTACCTTTTTACCCAAGCTGAAGATCTCCCCCACAAGGAAACATTGACTTTTCTAGAGACCTGCACTGTACGTCTCCTTAGGAGAGATAAAGTCAAGATAATGTCCTGCCTCTTCCAGAAACAAAAGGTCTCACGCACAGAAGATAAAGGAACAGGGAGGATGTTGCCTGGGATACTCAGTTGCACTTTTGCTCCATGAGGTTATGAATGTTTAAAGTGCATGAAGATGTCTGATCAGTTGCTTTCAAGTACCAGCAAGCGGTGCGTCGACTGCTGAGAACAGGAATCACACAACTTGTTTGTTCTTCCAAACAGACACCACCAATGTGTCTCAAAACCCTGGAATTGATGGTTCAGCTACTGCTTTGAAAAGAGTCAGAGGCAGGAATTGGAGATGGATCGTTGCTAGAGCTGTCAAGTCTTTGAGTTCGACTCTCCTTTCTAATGCTCTAGAGCAGAGGTTCCCAATATGGCACCTCTTGTGTAGTGAAGAATTGTGATTTCAGCCGTGGGTAGATGCAACTCTATTTTATTTCGAACTGGGACTGAGGAAACATGTAGACAGGCAGGGAATATATACAGCGGGAACGCACATAAACACGCCCATGTAGTCGGTGGGAAATAACCTTATTGGTCTCTCCAGGATCCTATGTTTTGCATAAAGTAGTTACATGCCCGGGACCCCGATTGGCCGGTTCAAACCAGAACGAGCAATCGTGGCGAAGGCATTAGGATCCTGGAGGGCAGAAGCAAGCTTAGTTACCAAAAACATTATGTGAATACATAACAGCACCTATGGGTGCCATGACATCTGCTGACACCTTTCCTGGTTCCTGCTAGACAGGGGTGGAATTCTAGCAGGAGCTCCTTTGCATATTAGGCCACACACCCCTGATGTAGCCAGTCCTACAAGGCTCTTTTTTGTAAGCTCTTGGAGGATTGGCTCCATCAGGGGTGTGTGGCCTAATATGCAAAGGAGCTCCTGCTAGAATTCCACCCCTGCTGGGAGATGTCTTTAGAAAGTGGGCAGGGGCAGGTGGGACTTTTGACCAGCAAGGCTTCTGATTGTCTGTGCAGATTTTTTTTTAAAAAAAATGTTTTGCCAGCAGCTGCCACTACAGCACTAGGATCTTCACTGTGTGACTGAAAGCAAGCTTATGACAGCCGTTTTGTGGCTGGCTCCACCCTTTGTGGCAGCCATTTTGTAGCTGTGCTTACCATGCCGTGTCAGAATTCTAAAGGTTCCCACAGGCTCAAAATGCTTTATGATGTCTAGGGGAAGGAATTAGGGAGAGTAGCTAGCAGAAAAGCAGAATGGTAAGCTGAGTGTTTGTGGCCAACCAGGTTGTTTGGTCCTGACCAGGTAGGTCTACCTGGGCTGGAACCAGAAGACACTACTTGATTTTTACCCTTGACCCACCCAGAGACGTAGGAATTAGCTTTTGCTTCTCCTTCATGAGGTGTGACCCCCCCCTCAGGTTCAAGTCGCTTCCCCCAATCCAAGTCCAATCTTCTTAAGAACAAGCAACCCTAGCAATGGCTTAGTGGTCAGCGGGCATCAATGTTCCCTCTAAGCTAGTTACTGTGAGCTAGCTCACAGGTTTTTTGGCCTCAGCTCACACATTTTTGTTTCAGCTCAGGAAAAATGGCCACAGAGCAAACTAACGTATGCAGTAGCTCACAACTTTAATGCCAGTAGCTAACAAAGTACATATGAACATATGAAGCTGCCTTCTACTGAATCAGAGCCTTGGTCCATCAAAGTCAGTATTGTCTACTCAGACTGGCAGTGGCTCTCCAGGGTCTCAAGCTGAGGTTTTTCATGCCTACTTGCCTGGACTCTTTTGAGTTGGAGATGTCAGAGATTGAACCTGGGACCCTCTGCTTACCAAGCAGATGCTCTACCACTGAGCCACCATCCCTCCCCAATGGGACATATGGACATATGCAGCTGCCTTTGTACTGAATCAGAGCCTTGGTCCATCAAAGTTAGTCTTGTCTACTCAGACTGGCAGTGGCTCTCCAGGGTCTCAAGCTGAGGTTTTTCACGCCTACTTACCTGGATCCTTTTTAGTTGGAGATTCCGGGGATTGAACTTGGGACCTTCTGCTTACCAAGCAGATGCTCTACCACTGAGCCACTGTCCCTAAGAATTTTTGCTCCCAAGACTCCACAGCTTCGAGGGAGCAGTGGCGTAGCTAGGGCTTTGGGGGCCCGGGGCCCAAGATTTATGTGGGCCCCCCATGTGTGTGCACGCCTCCAGAAACAGGATATGATGTCACTTCCGGTGATGTCACTTCCGCAAGATGGCCACCACTTGCGAGGGAGCCCTGCTGGAAACAGGAAGTGATGCAACTTCCCCAAAATGGCCACCACTTGTGGGGGGGAAACAGGAAGTGGTGTCACTTTGGGGGCGGCACCCCCCCGATGGCACTGCTGGTGCAATCTAGGTCATGTGATTGATAACCTGATTACCCCACCACACCATGTGACAGGGAGAAATGCCACAAGCAGCCTGCTGGCCCAGCTGTTCCCCTTGTGCCCTGAACTTGTGGGACTTCTATATTAAGCAAGCTTACAAGAAAAACAAGGAAAACAAAAACAGGCATACTGATGTGGTTTTCAACAAGCAAAGCTATAAGGAGGTCCCCATGGAACGTCTAATCACTTAGATTTTCTCCCAAGCTAGGATTTCCCTTGCCTTTATGCTAGTTGCTACTATCAGATCTTTCCAGGGATCCCTGGATGTCCCATAAGTAAGAATAAGCCAGTCAGCTATTTGTTAAATGCAGTTCTTTATCTATAACTTATAAACATATAGATACACACAATGCAGGTTAAGATGTAACACATTACTGTTTCAGATGTTATGGAATAAGAATCAATTAAGGGGCTATCTGAGGGCAGAGTTCCCAGTCACCCAATCCAGGGACTGAGCTTTTGCTGCTGTCATGGAGAAAACCTGACAGGCAGAAAGAGAAAAAAACCAGATGGAGTGTTTGGATTCTGCTTGTGAGTGGTCAGGTCTGCTATTCTGAGATAGATCTGCTGGAATCCATATTCTATAAGAATATATAGGAAACCATATCAATGTCGCCAAACAAACACAACAAGGCGTGCAGAACTCAGGGGAAGGCATCTTTGCATTTTGTGGACTTCCGGCCGGTGTCTGTAAACTGAATGAAGAAAGAGGTTTTTAAAAAATTTAATTACTAATACTTATACTGTACTCCCCATCAAAGTATTTATAAACAGCTTACATCAATGCAATCCCTCCCATTAAGAGAAACTTATGTACTTATGGAAGTGGTGATTGGAACAGTGATGGACCCCAGCTTTTGAACACTTACCGAACATCTTGTCCCAGTCAGAACTTTCCTTTCCTGGCTTTCAAAGATGCAAAGTTGTCAATCACTGTATCAAATTTCAGGGCTTTTGCCACACGACCTTCGATTGAGAGCAGTGCAAGGTTGGAGAGCCTCAACTGTGACATGCTTGATCGCAGGTAACTCTTTATAAGCTTCATCTTCGAAAAGCTCCTCTCACAGGATGCCACGGACACACAGACTGTGAGAAATAATCTGAGACTCAGGGATAGGTTTGGGAGAGCCTCTGTGTACTCCCGTTGAACTAAGAATTGCAGGATGTCCACTGTCCCCCAATCTTGTCTTGCTTTTTCCAGATCTACTGCCGCGGCTCTAAGGTGTCTTCTCAGCCTTGGTATCTCCTGGAAAAGCCCAGGGGCGGACACCTCATCATAGAGACTGGTTAGTCTGAGGATGGAGACATGCAACTCCTCTTCAGTGGCAGACAGGAGACTCCTCACCTGAATAGCCTCAAACACATCAGCTACTTCCCTTGTGGCAGCAAATCTTTTTTTGATTTCCGAATGGAAGCTATCGATGCATTCATACATCGCCTTCCTGGTCTCTTCTTCCAGACTGAGTCCCACATCACAAGCCTGCTCCCCTGGCATCTTCTTCTTCCTCCGGACCCTTCTCTCAACTGATATGCCATGCTCTTCTGCTTTTGCCAGTGCCTGTATGAGAGCATCCTCCACTAGTTTGTTGCGATTGTCCTGCAGAAAAAGCCTGAGTGCCTCCAACTGTGTCAACACCTCGTCAAGAGCTAGGCCCTCAGTCTGCAGGTGCCGCTGTGCCACATCAACTTCCTGAAGCACCGCAGACCAGAAGTACAGAAAAGACAAGAAATTGAAGTTGCAGATACAAGGCACAAGCTGCCTTGCTCCACTCCTTGTCTCAGGGGTCTCCTCTGGATCACTCAGAGCTTGAAGAGCCTCCACAAACTCATCATACTTTTCTCTTACAGGCTTCACTGCATCGTGATGAGCACTCCAACGTGTGGCCGATAGCTTCTTTGCCGTTACCTTGGCATGTTGGACCAACACGTCCCATCGATGAGTGGAACTGGCGAAGTAGGAATACATGCTCTCCAGAGTCCCAAAGAACACTTCACAAGATGCAGTTCTTGCAAATGAGTGCCGGCCACACAGATTAAGTGTGTGGTCCACACATCCATTAAAAACCGCTTTCCTGTTCTTCTCCTTCAGGATGGCTTGCACCCCTCCGTGGGGCCCGGCCATCGTTGCAGCATTGTCATAACCTTGTGCGCGGCATAGCATGAAGTCCAAACCGTCAGTTTCCAGACTTTGTAGAATCTCAGTGCTGAGGGCATGAGCCTTCTTCCCCTCCAAAGGGATGAATCTCAGAAATACCTCCTTCACCTTAACTGTCCTCTCAGTGTCATTGATATGCACATAACGAATGACCTGGGACATCTGGTCAGTATGTGCTGCATCCGGCGTGGTATCAAACATGATACCAAAGTACTTTGCTGCCTTTATCTCTGCAACAAGCGCCTCCCTCAAATGGCTTGCCAAGGCATTAATAAACTCATTTTGTATTTCTGGGGAAAGATAGGAGACTTTTCTACTCGGCTTAGATGTGTGCGGTTTAATTTTCAAGAGGTGATCACGCAGCACTAGATCATATCTTGCAAGCATTTCCACCAGCTCAAGGAAGTTGCCTCTGTTCCATGAAGTCTCAGTCTCATCGTGGCCACGGAAAGCAAGATTCTGCCTGGAGAGATACAATGTGATGTCCAACAATCTGTACAAGATGTCTCTCCAGCGTCTTGTCTCCCTCTCCACCACTCTCATATGGTGTGCGTCAATGGTCTTTTGCAGCCTAAGCCTTGCTGCCAATTCCTTCCATTTTTCCAGACAGAGAAGGTGGCCTTTGGATACCTCATGACTCAGGATTTTCTCGCCAACTTTCCACCACTTGCCCAACCCAATCAACAATTTGGACGGATTATCTGGAAGAGTGTCAGTGAATAGCCGGCAGCAAAAACAATAGACTTGTTTAGAGACCTTTGAATAGACCAACCAGGTCCTCAGAACCTTGTCATTACCTGGCAGCATCTGGTAAAACCAGTGTTGTAAAAGCTGGCGCTTTGCTCCCTTTACTTTTGTGCCTCCCCTTGACACAACCTCAAATGGACCATCTTTGTTTTGGAAATGAGCAGACCCTCGCTTGACAATTTGAACCCGAAGATGATCGGGAACGGGTATTTCCCAGGCAGAAACATCAGCGAGCATCTGCATCTCTTGTACTGTGACAGCCTGCATTCCAGGGGCAGACTCTTGGCTGGATTCACTGGAATCACTGGATTCACTGTCATCGGTGCACTCCATCTCCTCCACACTAATGCCTTGTTTTCCTTCTACATTCTCTTCCTCTTCCATGGGGGAGAAAACAGTACCCCCAGGTGCATGAGACGTGGACGGATGAGGTATGTCTTCCATAGGCGGCAAAGCAGTACCCCCAGAACTCCTAGGTGCATGAGACGTGGACAGATGAGGTGTGTCTTCCAGAGGGGGTAAAACAGGACTCTCAGATGTCCCAGGTGCATGAACTTTGGACAGACGAGGCATGTCCTCTGTTGGGGGCCTGACCATTGGGAAATACTGATGGATAGCTCCTCTCTGCCGTTGCTCCTCCTCTTCTCTTTTCCTTTTTTGTTTCCTCTTCTGGGCACCACTGAGCCGCTTATGTCCCTCCTGTGACATAATGAAATAGGCTACACACAGAAAACAAGAATTAGGCATCACTTTTTTGTGTCGCTGCTTTGATTCGCAAATATAAAAGAAGAATTGGTTTTGAAACTCTCACAATTGACAACCGAAAGCTTTGATTTGCGCCAGAGCCTCAGTAGGGTTGAGCTGCCAAATGCAGTAAGTATTCAGGCACTGTCACTCTGAGTAGAAGTGATGTCTGCCCAAGAGTTGAACATTTCATGTGTCTCATGAAGTGAGTTCTGAGTTGCTGAATCCAATGTGGAAATAAATTATATTAAGTCTATAAGGTGCTGCTAGGCTTTTGATTTATCTCACTGCTAAGTCTAACCTTGTTGTTCATCTGAGCATGTGCCAATTGCCCTCTCTCCAGGCTCCATTCCTAAAGCTTTAGGAATCTCCCAGCCCAACTCTGTGGTCTAATACTAGAAGCAAAGGGAGGCTGGCTTCCCCTTTTAAAAAAAGAACAACCGGACTGGGTGATTGGGTACAGGTACTGGAAAGCAGCTAAACCTGTTGGCTCTTTGTTCCCCCCACATTGCCTGGGCTTCATTACCAAAAAAAAAAAAAAGATATGCTAAGTGGAACAAAATGAGATAGGCAAAGACAAAAAAAAATTCCACTGTACAATTAACACTTCCAATACAGGAAATGGTAGCAAACAGGAGGAAGACTGGGAATGGAGAAGAAAAAAGAAAGGGGGAAAAAGAGTGGTGGAGAAGAATCACAACTAGCACCCCCCCACCCCCCATCCCCGTAATTTCACACAAAACATTGCTGCAGCAGAAGCTGCTTTTCAGGGTGCAGATGGAGAGCAAGAGAATGTAGGGCAAGAGTCTCCTTTGGGAAAGACGGAAGCCACTAATGTCACAGTGTCTGGCTGGTAAAATGAAGCCATGAAAAGAAGAAACTAGTGTTGCTAGAAATTTATTAGAAAATTAAAAAATATGCAACACTATCAACAACTCTAAAAATCATACACACATCAGGTTGGAGTCAGTCCTTCCATGTGCTTGGGGGGGGGGGGGGGGTTGCAGCTCGAAGGAGGAATTAGCATTAACCCCTTCCCACTCAGATTGAGGTAACATAAGGGGTTTTTGCCACTTTCCCCTTCTCAGAGCAACCCAAGTCCCTTAAATGCCCCCCAGTTCCAGCCACGTGAAAGCCATTATAGGGACCCTAAAATGCCCCCCCTCACAACAGAAGCTTCCCCAACCATGTTAAAGCCATTATAGGCACTCTAAAATGCCCCCACTCACAACAGAAGCTTTCCCAACCATGTTAAAGCCATTATAGGCACTCTAAAATGCCCCCACTCACAACAGAAGCTTTCCCAACCATGTTAAAGCCATTATAGGCACTCTAAAATGCCCCCACTCACAACAGAAGCTTTCCCAACCATGTTAAAGCCATTATAGGGATCCTAAAATGGCCCCCACTCACAACAGAAGCTTTCCCAACCATGTTAAAGCCATTATAGGGATCCTAAAATGGCCCCCACTCACAACAGAAGCTTTCCCAACCATGTTAAAGCCATAGGCACTCTAAAATGCCCCCACTCACAACAGAAGCTTTCCCAACCATGTTAAAGCCATTATAGGGATCCTAAAATGGCCCCCACTCACAACAGAAGCTTTCCCAACCATGTTAAAGCCATTATAGGCACTCTAAAATGCCCCCACTCACAACAGAAGCTTTCCCAACCATGTTAAAGCCATTATAGGCACTCTAAAATGCCCCCACTCACAACAGAAGCTTTCCCAACCATGTTAAAGCCATTATAGGGATCCTAAAATGGCCCCCACTCACAACAGAAGCTTTCCCAACCATGTTAAAGCCATTATAGGCACTCTAAAATGCCCCCACTCACAACAGAAGCTTTCCCAACCATGTTAAAGCCATTATAGGCACTCTAAAATGCCCCCACTCACAACAGAAGCTTTCCCAACCATGTTAAAGCCATTATAGGCACTCTAAAATGCCCCCACTCACAACAGAAGCTTTCCCAACCATGTTAAAGCCATTATAGGCACTCTAAAATGCCCCCACTCACAACAGAAGCTTTCCCAACCATGTTAAAGCCATTATAGGCACTCTAAAATGCCCCCACTCACAACAGAAGCTTTCCCAACCATGTTAAAGCCATTATAGGGATCCTAAAATGGCCCCCACTCACAACAGAAGCTTTCCCAACCATGTTAAAGCCATTATAGGCACTCTAAAATGCGCCCCCCTCACAACAGAAGCTTTCCCAACCATGTTAAAGCCATTATAGGGATCCTAAAATGGCCCCCACTCACAACAGAAGCTTTCCCAACCATGTTAAAGCCATTATAGGGACCCAAAAATGGCCCCCACTCACAACAGAAGCTTTCCCAACCATGTTAAAGCCATTATAGGCACTCTAAAATGCCCCCCCTCACAACAGAAGCTTTCCCAACCATGTTAAAGCCATTATAGGGACCCAAAAATGGCCCCCACTCACAACAGAAGCTTTCCCAACCATGTTAAAGCCATTATAGGCACTCTAAAATGCCCCCCCTCACAACAGAAGCTTTCCCAACCATGTTAAAGCCATTATAGGGACCCAAAAATGGCCCCCACTCACAACAGAAGCTTTCCCAACCATGTTAAAGCCATTATAGGCACTCTAAAATGCCCCCCCTCACAACAGAAGCTTTCCCAACCATGTTAAAGCCATTATAGGGACCCGAAAACTTACTGGCCTCGACTGTAGTTTCACTTTCTCTTTCTCTCTCTAGCTCTCCAAGCAGTCAAGCTCCACAGCACAGAGAACGCAAACTGAAACTGGCGCCCTCTGACGTTGCAGACTGCTCCTGCACACCACAGTGGCAAGCGAGCCAATGATCAGCAGGGGGCGGAGCCAGGGAGGCAGCTGAAGCCTGGTTTCGGCTAGGGGCAGGATGCCAGCAGGGCTCTTGCAGCAGGCACAAGTGACTTGGTGGCAGCAGCTGCCAGAGGCTCCAGTGGCGCAAAAAGCCACAAGGCTGACAGGTCTAATGGTGCCTCTTGCAGCAGCCAAAAGATGCCTTTGGGTTTGGGCACCACACTGCACGCTCCTTCCTCTCCGCCCATGCAGTGTTAACAGCTCCTCATTGGGAAGGACCTGGAGAGAGATTTCTATGGCCATGGCAGGGTGGCTTAACTGCGGCTCAGGAGCCACGTGTCTCATTCACACATATTGTGTGGCTCTCAAAGCCCCCACTGACCTATTGGCTGGCTTGGAGAAGGCATTTGTCTCTTTAAATCACATCTCCAAGCCAAGCCAGCAGGCAGCTTGGACTTGGGAGAATTCATCCAAAGTGAAAGTTGCTTTCTTTCCACTTCTCCCTCCCTCTCTCCATCGATTTGCCTTCCTTCCTTCCTTCCTTCCTTCCTTCCTTCCTTCCTTCCTTCCTTCCTTCCTTCCTTCCTTCCGTCCGTCTTGTGGCTCCTCAAACATCTGATGTTCATGTCTTGTGGCTCTCAGACATCTGTTTATTCTGTGTGGCTCTTACATGAAGTAAGTTTGGCCACTCCTGGTATATGATCCCCTATATTGAAATATTGCTGTCTCTCTGTTGTTTGGTTTGGTCTCTTGAAAAAAACCTGTAATAATAATATTTATGCCTTCATTAAAATATCAATTTAAAAATATGATGCCATGGAGCACCAAGCAGCCATTTCATTCCTCCCAAGGGATGGAGATCAGCAGCAATTCAGGGACATCTCCAGGGGTCATACACGCTTGGAAGGATTTGTGTGCGCTTGTAGGAGCTCCTGGATACTTTTCTGGTGTGGACATTGTGGAAGAACTTCAGACTCCCCTCTGAGAAAGGGATGTGGAACGTCGGAGGTTGACCTTGCGGAGTCTTCTGGAAATGGGCTTTCAAATGAGAATCCGATCATTTTCTAGACGAGCACTTTTGCACCAAGCCCTTTATTTATTGTTGGAATCAATTTTCCTCTGAGGATTTGTGCGCTGCTAGAATTGCTGCCAAGAGTTAACCCACCCTGTGAAACATTGTACTAATGAGGGGTGTTGATATCACTGTGTGTTGGTATTATTTTGGTATTATTGTGTTGGTAAATCTTGGTATTATTGGTATGGGATGTTTTTCGTTATTACAGGGGTGGCCCACGGCAGCTCTCCAGATGTTTTTTTTGCCTACCACTCCCATCAGCCCCGGCCAGCATGCTGGTAGTGGTAGGCAAAAAACATCTGGAGAGCTGCCGTGGGCCACCTCTGCAATTAGATTCCTGTGTGTGTCTTTTGGGTTGCCACGTGGAGGTGCAGTGAAGCCCCCTTGGCGACGGGGCTGCTGCGGGGGTCCTGCCCCACGGCCCCTCAGATCTCGGATGCCGCTCTCTCCCATCACTTCATCTCAGTATGGACCTTTGCGAGGTAAAAGGAGGCAAGTAGGAATTCCACCTCTTTTGAGTGTCATCACAGCCTCTGCAACCAGTTTCTATTACTGTCCTCTCATGTTGTGACACAAACAGAGTATTTCCCAACCCTCCTCAAGGCCAGACCGAGCAGCTTCAGGAACAAGCAGGTCCTCTACAACCCCAGAATGTCCTTGTTGCTCCTCAAAACTCACCTCTTCTGTTTTGCCACACCTTTGGGCCCCCAACCAACTACCCCTAAGTGTTGGCAGCCAACACAGAGGCCGCTTCTTTCCCTCTTGTGCCGTCCTCCTTCCTTGCCCTCAAGGCTTACCTCACTTCCTCAGGAAAGTGTTACTAATCTCCCCATGGAGTACATCCCGCACCCACCACTTCCCTCTCTGTCCTACCTCCTCAGGAGCATTGATGACGTCAGTGTTGTAGCCATACTGCAGGGACCCAATGACAGCCACAAACACAGCACACACCAGGGGACAGGTTATCCTCTGTGGAAGGAAAGAAAGGGCCGGTCACTTCAGCTACACTTCCCGAAATGTACTCTGTAAATAAAGTGCAATCTCAAGTTTGGCCTTCTTGAAAAATCAAAATCAAGATGGCATCTCGCCTCCCAGACTGAATGCACAGGCTTCTACACCTCCCAAGAAAAATCTTTAAAATATTTCTGGCTGCCTATGAACTCAAGGTAGCTGGGGATTCCCACAGACATCTACCTGCACCCTCCCCTTTCTGTTGAGCCAACGGCCTTGCTGAACTCCATGGGCCAAGCGCAAGAAAGAACTCTACTGGGACTTGATGCTCGGAGTGATCGTCCAACCAGTCCATCTCCCTCTGCAGTCCTGCCCTCTTCGTTACACTGATGCATCTCATCTCACAAAACCTGATGCCCCCCTTCCTTATTTCAGTCAGAAGGGGGCCTAGAACGTTTTGTGAATGGGAAGTCAAAGCCTCAGCCACACTACAGGGCAACTACCCCTTCAGAGCACTCCAGAAGTTGCTCAAGACTTGTGCTGCTGAGGCCGGTTCCTGACCATCAAGGGGAAAGCAGCTGATGCTAGATGAGATCAACTGGACCAGGCACATCTGCATACTAAGAAACCTCCAGAGGCTTCTTCTAAGCAAGCTCTTCCTTCTTGTTTACAGAGCCGGGGTTTGCAAAGCCTAGAAGCGACTTTCTCAGAGGCCTTGACCAAAGCCGTAAGCGGCAAGGCAGGAAACGAGCTGGGGGTAAGAGGGCCGGAAACCAGCAGCAACTGGGCTGTGCCGATGGCTAAAACAAGGAGCTAAAAGAGAATGTCCAAGTATGAAATACTTAGGGGAGGGACGGTGGCTCAGTGGTAGTAGAGAGCATCTGCTTGGTAAGCAGAAGGTCGCAGGTTCAATCCCCGGCATCTCCAACTAAAAAGGGTCCAGGTAAGTAGGCATGGAAAACCTCAGCCTGAGATCCTGGAGAGCCGCTGCCAGTCTGAGAAGACAAGACTGACTTTGATGGACCGAGGGGGAGTCTGATTCAGTATAAGGCAGCTTCATATGTTCATATATGTTCAAACAGGAAACGTTCAGTTCAAATCTTCAGTGGCTCCTTAACATTGAACCGAGAAACCCTGAAACCTCTTCACCTCCTTTCTATATGACCGGCAGCACAATTGTAAGCAGAGTTTCCCCCGCACCCCCATCTCTCACCGGGGGAAGTCTCTCATCCCGCGCCTGGGCCTGCGGGCGCACTCTTTCCAAACATCCTGCCCTTCGTTAGTAAAGCCTTCCGTCGTTTCATCAGCCCCGAGGAAGCTCGCTTACTTAAAAAAAAAAAAAAGCAAATAGGGCCTGGATCCGTCCCTACCCCACCCTAGCTTGCTTAGAAACCAGACCCCCAACAACAATCCTGACCATATCCTGCTTTGGTTGGTATTGTTCCACAAGGCCCCCCACCTCTCCAGGGTTGCCAACTGTAGGTTGTCGAATACCTGGATATTTGGGAAGATGGAAGGGGACCTGAAGAAGTATGACTTCATAGATCCACCTTCCAAAGCAGCTATTTTCTTCTAGGAAGCGATTTCTGTTGCCTGGAGATGAGCTTTAATTCCTGGAAATCCTATCTCAGTCACACACACAAGATCCTGGGCTACTCTCCCGGGAGGGAGGTCTCCCGGCCGGAGCCCCGGCGGCAGCTTGGAGGGTCCCGCCAGGCCAGCCTCCCCCCCTTTCCCCCAGCTGATGCCACCCGAACCAGCCCCAGCCCAGCAGCGCCTCCCCCGGCGGCAGCCCCCAGCCCCAAGGACAAGACCCTCCCCCCGCCACGGGAGAAGCCCGAGGAGGCTGGTGCGCATGCTGCCGCATGCGCGCCTTCAATCAGAGGCGAGGAAGCGACGACTCCCAGCGAGAGAGGAGAAAAGCGAAGCGACGGACGCGCGGCGCGCCTTTCCCGCGCTTTGCTTAATGCTTTTGTGTGAGTGAGTGACTGAGGGGGAAAAAAGGGGGAGGGGGGAAGGGAAGGGAACGAGGAGCCCTGCGTGCGCGCGCCGCTCCCCACCCCCTTCTTCCGCTGTGCGCGCGCGCTCCCCCTCGCGCTGTCGGGCGCCGCGGGCGCTTGGCTTGCGCTTCCATTCTTTTTCTCCCCCCCCTTTCAGCGCAGGCGCAGCAACGTCACGGCCATTGTTTTGGGGGCCCCCTTGCCAACGCGAGGACCCCCAGAGACCCGGGGCGGGCCGCCCTTCCCGCCCCCCCCTCGCTACGCGTCTGCGAGGGAGTACTGGTGGGCATCCATTTAGAACAGGAATTAGCACAATTTCCTATCCCTGTGCTTTGAAGAATGGCTGTGTAAGCAGTAGTGGTGCAGTACTGGGAAAAAGTGTGGTGCAGCAATTAGAGTATTTGGGATCTGGGTTCAGATCCCTGCATTGACATGAAAACATGGTGATCTTGGACCAGTCACATTCTCTCAACCTACCCAGCTTCATGGAGTCGTGAGGATTTAAAAAGGGGGAAAGGAGAGCCATGGGGGTACTTTTGCACTTCCTAAATCAATCCGCTTCAGCATCCATTTGCAAGTGGATTTTGCCATTTCACACAGTCAAAACCACTTGCGTTGAAGTGGATTGAAAGTGTGTTATTTAGTATGTGTGAAAGCACCCCACATCGTGGTCTTGGGAAGCAAGGGGGATAAGAATGTATTAGACAGTGGATGGATGGCCTGGTTTGTAATAAGGTAGCCTTGCCAAATCATCTTACCCTTCTCCATTCATGAGGGGGTTGACATTTATTCCCAGACACATCCCAATGATGATCTGTCATTTGCTGCATTACAATTTGCAGGAAAACGAGAGAGAAAGATGATTCTCCTGTTGCTACTGCAACTGGGGCCTCCTGCTTACGTGCTGGCATGACCAGTTCAATTGACTTTGTTATCCTTTTAGTGGGGAAGGGCTGTGACTCAGTGTTGGAGCATCTGCTTGGCATGCAGAAGGTCCCAGGTCCAATCCCTGGTATCTCCAGTTAAAAGATCTGGAAGCAGGTAGTGGGAAAGACCTCTGCCTGGAGAGCAGACCTGGGAAAGACCTGGAGAGCGGCTGCCGGTCTGTGTAGACCACACCGACTTTGATGGACCAAGGGTCTGATTCAGTAGAAGGCAGCTTCATGTGTTCATGTGAGGGCTGCCACAGGTCTGCATTGGAAAATACCTGGGGATGTTGGGAGTGGATCTGGGAGAGGTTGACTCAGTGTTGGAGCATCTGCTTGGCATGCAGAAGGTCCCAGGTCCAATCCCTGGTATCTCCAGTTAAAAGATCTGGAAGCAGGTGGTGGGAAAGACCTCTGCCTGGAGAGCAGACCTGGGAAAGACCTGGAGGGCAGCTGCCGGTCTGTGTAGACCACACTGACTTTGATGGACCAAGGGTCTGATTCAGTAGAAGGCAGCTTCATGTGTTCATGTGAGGGTTGCCACAGGTCTGCATTGGAAAATACCTGGAGATGTTGGGAGTGGATCTGGGAGAGGTTGACTCAGTGTTGGAGCATCTGCTTGGCATGCAGAAAGTCCCAGGTCCAATCCCTGGTATCTCCAGTTAAAAGATCTGGAAGCAGGTGGTGGGAAAGACCTCTGCCTGGAGAGCAGACCTGGGAAAGACCTGGAGAGCGGCTGCCGGTCTGTGTAGACCACACTGACTTTGATGGACCAAGGGTCTGATTCAGTAGAAGGCAGCTTCATGTGTTCCTGTGAGAGTTGCCACAGGTCTGCATTGGAAAATACCTGGAGATTTTGGGAGTGGATCTGGGAGAGGGTGGGGTTTGGGGAACGGAGGGGCCTCAGCAGAGTACAATGCCATGGAGTCCACCCTTCGAACCAGCCATTTTCTCCAGGGGAGCTGATCTCTGCCAGCAGGAGATCAGTTGTAAAAGTAGGTGATCTCCAGATCCCACCTGAAGGACGGCAACCCTACTTCATGGGTTCCCAAGCAAGATACACCCCGGAAGGAGTGCCAGTTCCCTCCTGTGCAGTTGATGGCTGGTATTGAGCAGAGCCCTTGCAAACCATCAGCACTATGGTTGCCATCCTCCACATGGGGCTGGAATGATCCCAGAATTTTAACTGGTCTCCAGACTAGAGAGATCAGTTCCCCTGGAGAAAATGGCAGCTTCACATCCCTGCTCAGTTCCTACCCCCCACCTCAGGCTACTCTCTGGGGCCAGCGTCAGTGTATACAGAAATGGGTCAGCTTCCAGGGCCCAGGAGTTCTGGTGGGGCCCATTGCCACTGATCCAGAATAGCCGGGAGATTCTAAGATTGTCCGGCTGTCTGAAGTACTAGCTCTTTCTAGCTTTATGCACCACTAGGTGGCGAGCTAAACTTGTTTTTGGGGACTGAGAGAGCCGTGACTGGCCTCCCATGGGGAAGAAGAGTGGGGAACTGAGCCTGGTTCTCCAGATTAGAGTCTGCCACTCTTAACCACTGCACCATGCTGGCTCTCATCGAAGAAGGGCACGCGGGAGGTGCACAGTGGCGACACCCCTGGTAGCAATGGCAGCGGCGCACCCAGGTGCATACACTGTTGGGGAAAGGGTGTGCGGGTGGCCCAGGCAATCGTGCATGGTGGTGGGAGGGCCTGCAAGTGGGAGATGGATACATGGGCAGGTGTGGTGGTGGAAAGGGAGGTATGACGGGGTCCCTGATGGCTGGCACATGGGGGCCTCTGGGCACTGTCTGCTCAGGGCATCCCAGAGGCTGCAACTGGCTCTGCTATTCCCCCAAAGCTCCAGGAATTTAACTGGCACGCTCCCCACTGTGCTGTCCCAGGCAGTTGCTGGAGTGGCCCAGCTGGAGAACCAGCCCTGCGTGCTGGCTACTGAAAGGACCTAGAAATAGGTCACCGGGAACCGGAGCAGGTGGATTACAAAACGGAAAGCCGTTCAGCAGGCACTGGTAAACAGATACTCACTACTCACCTCTGAAGCAGGGGGATTAATCATTCAGCACTGCTGGTAATGAGAAGAGCAGGGTGTTGCTACAAGCATTGGATTTCATTAGCAGGAGAAGAAAAACTCTAGCCTCTTAGGGGGTTGTGGAGCCACGAGTGAAGACCTGCCCGAGATTTCCATCTGCGAGCCGTTCAGGGATGAAGATGTGGATTTTGAGATGGTTTTCGGGGCAGCTGTGGGATCCTAGCCCCGCAAAGGTTAACGAGTTAGAAAGAGGACTTGCAGATAGGGTTGCCCTTCCTCCAGGCGGGGCCTGGAGATCTCCCAGAATTGGAGCTGGCTTTCAGCAGAGGTCGGTTCCCCTGGAGGAAAGCATTGGCTGCTTTGTAGGGTGGACGATGTCATTTAGGGTTGCCAGGCATGGATTGGAAATTGGTGGGCGATAGGGAGAATCAAGTCCTTAGTGTGTGAGGGGGGCAGTGGTCATCGCTGCTACAAGATGGCATCGCTTTTGGCCCAGAGGTGCCAGCATTGTGCAGCAATGATGATCACTGCCTCCCTCCCCCCGGTTGGGCCAGCCTGCTTCTTCCTGTTGACCTGTTGCCAAGGCTGGGATTCTAGGAGGAGCTCCTTTGCATATTAGGCCACACACCCCCTGATGTGGCCAATCCTCCAAGAGCTTACAGGGTTCTTATTTGTAAGCTCTTGAAGGATTGGCCACATCAGAGGGGCGTGGCCTAATATGCGAAGGAACTCCTGCTAGAATTCCATCCCTGCCTGTTGCCCCGTTCCTGGTTGGGCCAGCCTGCTTCTTCCCAGGCAGTAATTACTATAAGTTTGCCTGTCCTTAGCAGGGACCTGGGAAGCCTACCAGCTGAGTAGGGCTGCCAATCTCTAGTTAAGGCTGGGAGATCTTTTACTATTATTTCCAGACACTAGAGATCCATTCTCCCAGGGAAAATCACTGCTTTGGAGGGGGGATTCTGTAATGTTATACCCTGATGTTCTTCCCCTCCTCACACCCTTTCCTAGGGTTTCCAGCCTCCCGCTGGGGGTGGGTTCCCCCCCAGTTTTGGGGACCCCCAACCCGCCAGCGTGGAGCTGGCCAGCAGGGGGATCCCTGCCCCCAAAGAGCTACGTTGGCAGCTGCTGTGCCCAGTGCAATGATGTCACCCAGAAGTGACATCATTGCACGGGGGATGCTCTAGCATTTGGGTAAAAACTCTATGGTGCCATAGAGGTTTCTTTACCCACGTACTAGAATGTCCACCATGAAATGTACCCATTGTGATGACATCACTCCCTGGTGATGTCATTGTGCCCCATGTGTTATACATGTGTGAGATCTATCCCCCACCAGAATCCAGGTAGGACCTGCCAGCCCTATCTTCTCCTCTCCAGATCCCACCCCCAAATCGCCAGAGATTTTCCAACCTGGAGCTGAAGTCCCTCTCCTCCCAGGGTTGCCAATCCACAGTTGGGGGCAGGCAATCCCCTGGTTTGGAGTCCCTCCCTTCCTTCAGAGCTCTCCGAAAGCAGGATGAAATGGCTGCAGGACACTCCTCTCCACAGTGGGAATTGCTCCCCTCAACAAGCAAGAAGTAGGAAATAAACACAATGTGCCTACATAATCAGGAAGTGATGTCAGGGACGAAGCTCTGATTTTGGGGCAAAACTCTACAATACAATTAGCTTCAAACCGTAGAGCTTTGCCCCCAAACCAGAGTATCTTCCCCCCACATTGCTTCCTGGTGATGTAAGCATGTTTGCATTTATTTCCTGCTTCTACCTCCTTGCTTTGGGAAAGGTAAGCCTCACCCTCTGCCTGCTGATCTAACTGGCCTGGCAACCCTATCTCCTCCCTAAACCCTGCACTCCAGGCAGGGGTGGAATTCTAGCAGGGGCTCCTTTGCATATTAGGCCACACACCCCTGATGTAGCCAATCCTCCAAGAGCTTACAAGGCTCATTTTGTAAGCTCTTGGAGGATTGGCTGCATCAGGGGTGTGTGACCTAATATGCAAAGGAGCTCCTGCTAGAATTCCACCTCAGACTCCAGGAATTTCTCAACCCTTATTTGATAACCCTACTTATACAAGGTTCTCAGACAGCAGCAGTCCTAATTGAAACACTTCAGGTACATTCATTTTTCCCCCACCCTAATTTGCTCCTTTCTCTTCAGAGAGAGAGAGAGAGAGAGAGAGAGAGAGAGAGAGAGAGAGAGAGAGAGAGAGGTTTTGAGAATGTTCTTTAGATTAATGGCCCAGGAAAGTTTAGCAGGGCTATTTGTCAGGGGAGCAATTAAACGGGGAGTATGCGGCTGTACCGAAAGGAAGCGAGCTATAGGGTCATGGGCCCTTGAGGGCCTGCATTCTAATTATGGCTTCACTGCTGCTCACATCAGAGTCTTCTCCCATATGAGGTGACATGGCCTGGGGGTATTAGAAGGAGGTGCTCCAGGCTTGAAGGAGCCGCTCTCCAAATTGTGCTGTTTGAGGAGGGCGGGAAAGGCATTCCTAGGATTGCCGAGGCTATTTCCAGCCCGAGAGATTCCTTGAAGGCTTAAGTTCCACCTCCCTTCTCTGCTTTCACAGAAGACTCCGAGGAAGCAAAGTTCCTCTTCATTAATCTCTCACAGAGGGAAGATGTGGCCCTCGGGGATTTGTCTAGCAATTCAAGGTTACGCTGAGGCCTGCGATGGCTCTTGGCCTCCTGAGCAAAGCTGAGGCATTTTGACCAGTCCTCGTAGTTGTGAATGCTGCTGCTCAGCATAAATCATAGTAATTCCCCCTTCCCTCAGAAAACCCTGAACAAAATGTCCTCATTCCTGGCTAACTGAAGAAGCCTAAAGTAGTCAGAAAATTAGCCAGAAAAGCTGGAATTAAGATTGCCGGGAAAAAAATCAACAACCTCAGATATGCAGATGACACTACTCTAATGGCAGAAAGTGAGGAGGACCTAAAGAACCTCTTGTTGAGGGTGAAAGAGGAGAGCACAAAAGTAGGCTTGAAACTCAACATAAAAAAACCTAAGATCATGGCATCCGGCCCCATCACACCTTGGCAAATAAAAGGAGAAGACATGGAAGTAGTGGCAGACTTCACATTTCTGGGATCCAAGATCACTGCAGATGGTGACTGTAGCCATGAAATTAAAAGACGTTTGCTCCTTGGGAGGCCAGCTACGGCAAACCTGGGCAGTATAACAAAAAGTAGAGACATCACCCTGCCAATAAAAGTCCATATAGTCAAAGTGATCGTATTCCCAGTAGTAATGTATGGCTGTGAGAGTGGACTATAAGGAAGGCCGAGGGCAGAAGAATAGATGCTTTTGAGTTGTGGTGCTGGAGAAGACTCTTGAGAGTCCCTTGGACTGCAAGAAGTTCAAATCAGTCAGTCCTAAGGGAAATCAACCCAGACTGTTCCCTGGAAGGTCAGATGCTGAAGCTGAAGCTCAAATACTTTGACCACCCAATGAGAAGGGAGCACTCCCTGGAGAAGATCCTAATGCTGGGAAAGACAGAAGGCAAAGGAAGAAGGGGACGGAAAAAGAGGAGATGACTGGACGGCGTTACTGATGTAACAAACACAAATTTAAGCAGGCTTCGGAGGATGGTGGAAGACAGGAGGGCCTGGCGTGACTTGGTCCATGGGGTTGCAAAGAGTCGGACTCGACTGTGCGAATGAACAACAGCAACAACAACAAAGTAGCCAGGTCCTTCCTAGCTTCCAGTGGAGAACTTGGCGGGAATTTCTGGAGGGGTTGGGGATGTCATATGAACATATGAAGCTGCCTTATGCTGAATCAGACCCTCAGTCCATCAGAGTCAGTCTTGTCTACTCAGACTGGCAGCGGCTCTCTAGGGTCTCAAGCTGAGGTTTTTCACGCCTACTTGCCTGGACCCTTTTTAGTTGGAGATGCCGGGGACTGAACCTGGGACCTTCTGCTTACCGAGCAGCTGCTCTACCACTGAGCCACCATCCCGCTCCATAAACCCCAATCTAGGGCAGGTGTGTCAAACTCATTTGTTATGAGGGCCGGCTAGGACATAAATGAGACCTTGTCGGGCCGGGCTGGGCCATGTCGGGCCAGGCCACGTGTATACCTATTTAAGATTAGGCAGCAAAAATATAAACTTTTTAAAGGACACAGACAAACATGACTAAAGATTTTTTTTAAAAAAAACTTAAAATAAAGCTTGCTTTAAACATTAGCACTTGTTGGTCTTAAAAGTGCTTTCTTTGTATTTCTCCCCTGGGATCCAGGGAACTGGGCAAAGGAAGCTCTGGCTCTTTCCCTCCCTCCCCAGGGGACCAGGAGGGGAGGAGCCTCAACCAATGGAGAAAATGAGGTTTTGCTTTGTAGCTTCTGTGCAAGCCTTGCAAAGCAAGCTGAGATGCAAAAGGAAGCAAGAGAGAGGAAGAAGGAAGCAAAAAACAGCCAGTTGCTCAGGACCCTGATAAGAGCCCTCCAGGGGCCTGATTTGGCCCCCCGGCCACATGTTTGACACCCTTGATCTAGGGTTTCCAGTTCCAACTCAATAAATTTCAGGGACTTTGGGGGTTGGTGGAGCCAGGAGACTTTGGGGGTGAAGCTGGGAGCAAGGTTGTGACAGGCATAACTGAACTCCAAAGGGAGTTCTGGCCATTACATTTAAAGAGACTGTACACCTTTTAAAATGCCTTCCCTCCATTTGGAATAATGAAGGATTGAACTGATGGG
Source organism: Heteronotia binoei (assembly GCF_032191835.1). Lineage (NCBI taxonomy): Eukaryota > Metazoa > Chordata > Lepidosauria > Squamata > Gekkonidae > Heteronotia > Heteronotia binoei. Next base: position 14,935,414 of record NC_083226.1, on the reverse strand, counting down.
AGTTCAAGCAATCACAATTAAAGGGACCGCATGGCTTTTAAATACCTTCTTTGCGTGTGGAAATAATGAAGCATAGGGGCATCTTCTTTTGGGGCTCATAGAATTGGACCCCCTGGTCCAATCTTTTTGAAACTTTGGGGGGGGGGAGTGTTTTGAGGAGAGGCATTGGATGCTATGCTGAAAATTTGGTGCCTCTACCTCAAAACACCCCCCCCCAGGCCTCAGATACCCACAGATCAATTCTCCATTATACCTTATGGGAATTGGTCTCCATAGAGTATAATGGAGAGCCCAGCAGTTGTTCCACCCTTCCCCCGCTTACTGATGACCCTGAAGCGGTGGGAGAGCCAGTTTGGTGTAGTGGTTAAGTGTGTGGACTCTTATCTGGGAGAACAACAATATTGTCAATAGTGGCCAGTCTGATGCAGTGGTGAAGTGTGCAGACTCTTATCTGGGAGAACTGGGTTTGATTCCCTGCTCCTCTACTTGCAGCTGCTGGAATGGCCTTGGGTCAGCCATAGCTCTCACAGAGCTGTCCTTGAAAGGGCAGCTTCTAGGAGAGCTCTCTCAACCCCACCTACCTCACAGGGTGTCTGTTGTGGGGGAGAAAGGTAAAGCAGATTGTAAGTCACTCTGAGATTCAGAGTGAAGGGCGGGGTATAAATCCAATATCTTCTTAACTTTAGATACAACATGGTTCCCAGAGTCAATCGCCGCCCCCCCACTCCCATTACTAGCAGCTGTTTGATGTAGTGGTTAAGTGTGTGGACTCTTATCTGGGAGAACCAGGTTTGATTCCCCACTCCTCCACTTGCACCTGCTGGCATGGCCTTGGGTCAGCCATAGCTCTGGCAGAGGTTGTCCTTGAAAGGGCAGCTGCTGTGAGAGCCCTCTCAGCCCCACCCACCTCACATGGTGTCTGTTGTGGGGGAGGAAGGTAAAGGAGATTGTAGGCCGTTCTGAGACTCTGTCCTTGAAAGGGCAGCTGCTGTGAGAGCCCTCTCAGCCCCACCCACCTCACAGGGTGTCTGTTGTGGGGGAGGAAGGGAAAGGAGATTGTAGGCCGCTCTGAGACTCTGTCCTTGAAAGGGCAGCTGCTGTGAGAGCCCTCTCAGCCCCACCCACCTCACAGGGTGTCTGTTGTGGGGGAGGAAGGGAAAGGAGATTGTAGGCCGCTCTGAGACTCTGTCCTTGAAAGGGCAGCTGCTGTGAGAGCCCTCTCAGCCCCACCCACCTCACAGGGTGTCTGTTTTGGGGGAGGAAGGTAAAGGAGATTGTGAGCCGCTCTGAGACTCTTCGGAGTGGAGGGCGGGATATAAATCCAATTTCTTCTTCTTCTGTTAATGGCGTAGTCATGGGTGGCCTCAGATCCCCCATGGCCTGTCCCCGATGAGCGCTTCCATCAGGGAAAATGACAAGAGAGAGGAGCAGGGCCTTTTCCAGGGCTGTTTTGGCCCCCCCTCCGTTTGTAGATGTGGCACATCTTCCTGAGTTTCCATGCTTCTTTGCTCCTTGGTGTTGATGGAGCCCAACCGCCTGTAATTGAATCTACAGACTAACTGGAAACTAATAGGAAGTGATCAGCGAGTTAATGCACTTGAAGCAGCTAGGCGTTATTGACAGCTACAGGCAGCTTTGTTGCTGTTGCATTTAACAGGTGCTGCATGTAAAGCCTGGCCCTTACGGCAGAGAATAAGCCAGTCTCTGAGCCCGGATTTATATCGCTAATCACCAGCTTCAGTTGCCTCCACCTTCCTGGCATCTTTCCCTTCTTTGCTTCTCGCTTTAAACTCCCCCGCCCCCCACCAGATCTTTCATTATTGTCAGGGGTCGTTTTGTAGAAAAATAGGCGGTGGAGCTCATTAGCATAACTCATTAGTATATGCTGCCCCCCCCCTCCAGCCAAAAGCAACCAGACCCAAGAAAGGAGAGCCCTGGGCAAGCGAGGGCTGCTTCGGCTGGCTAGAGATCCAGCCAGGCCTCACTCACCTTGGGGCTCTCCTTGGCTGCCCCCTCCCCACACAGAGCCAGTTTGGCGTCGTGGTTAAGTGTGCGGACTCTTATCTGGGAGAACCGGGTTTGATTCCCCACTCCTCCACTTGCACCTGCTAGCATGGCCTTGGGTTAGCCATAGCTTGAAAGGGCAGCTGCTGTGAGAGTCCTCCCAGCTTCACCCACCTCACAGGGTGTCTGTTGTGGGGGAGGAAGATAAAGGAGATTATGAGCCGCTCTGACACTCTTGAGTGGAGGGCGGGATATAAATCCAATGTCGCCTTCTTCTTCTTCCGGCCAGCAAGCTACCGCTGCCCAAAATCACATAAGTGGAGAAAGGGTGGCACGGGCTTCTCCAGGGGTTATTGAGTGCTGCTGGGGGTGTGGCAAAGCCCCAGGTGGCTGCCCGCTCTCCTAATCCAGGGATTGTTATGCAGCTGCACCTCCTATTCAATGGACAAGATAGGTGGGGAGGAAGAGGGGGGACCCTCAGGAAGGTTCAGGAGCTGCGCTCCTGTGAGCTCTTGCTGAATCTGAGGCCAGATTATTGTAATTTACTCATGATACAATTGATGAATCTTTGGGTTTACCCCTGTGTAGGTATTACAGGCACAAGGCAGCCAAAGTTAAGACCTTCCTATTGATTTCCCTGGGCATAGCTCTTTTGCAGATTAATTGTCTCCAAGGGGCTGCATTTTGAGCAGGTTGTATCCTGTTGTGGAGTGCGGTGTTATTGTGTCAGCATGAGCAGATGTGGAGGACAGAGGCAAGTACTGAGCTATGGAGTTCCAAAGACTTAATGGCACTTAAGCCTTCATAAGAGAAGACAGCAGTTTTTTGCCAATCCCCCCTTCAGCTGCAGACCCACACTTTGTTCTTGATGTTGTTTCTGAGGTTCTTCTGAACCCCAGGAACAAAATTTCAGGGGGATCAGACGACTGTAGCAGGAAGCGGAAGTGGGAACGTCCTGCTCCAAAGTCCACCGATGGCTCAATACACCCCAGAATCTAGAACTTGGGTTCAGTTCTTACGCACTTAACTGACTGACTTTGGATAAATCTAGGGCTGCCTGGTAATCAGTAGGAGGGCTGTTGGTAGGAATGGGGATGGCCACGCCTCTGGCTGTTGCATCATGTCGCTTCTGGTAAAAAATGGAAGCGACATAGGTAGCTGTAGGAATAGCCTGGAACTCTCTGGTAAAGCCACAGAGTTTCAGGTGATTCATAGAGCTACCTTGGAAGCGATAAGGAGTAGTTCTAGGAAATCTTCTGACAATACTTAGCACTCGACTTCGCCACTTCAACTTTTTTTTACCAGAAGTGATGTGAAACCTCAACTGGCATTGTGGTTTTTTAGAGATTTCCCTTGCCACTGCTGAGATGACAATGCGAACAAGGGGTGGAGATTCTCTGCCACAGCCAGGGACGTGGCAGCCCTGGATCAATTAAAGACTCAGTTCAGACATCACGCAAAACCAGGGTTTAATGAAACTAGCTATGTTTTGTGTGCTTGTGCAAGTGCAAGTCATTTCCCTAGCTCTGGATGAAAAAGTCCGTCATATCGGGATCTGAACCCCCAGCGTGAAGCTGTTTTTATTATCCCCAGTGGACCACAGATCTGGCTGTCTGGAATGTGTGAAGAGACTAGGCCTCTTTGTAGTCTCTTGCCAAGTCAAACAATGGCTCAGGCTGAGGCCTAGCTGCAAATCATGGAAGCTTCTCTTTGTAGCTTCAAAGAGTCCAATAAGGGAGATGGGAGGAAGCCCAGGTGCTGGTCAGACCATTAGGCCTGACAGTTTCAAGTCCACAAGAATCTAGGATGATACATTCCCTCTCATTAGTGCTGGAACTCATGGGTGGGGAAAGTTTCTTGCTTAATTGGGCCTGACGCAGCTGCAGAGTGGTCTAATTGGCAAATTCACCTGATTGGTTGAGTCACCTGCTAAGCAGCATAGCTGATTGGTCAAGTTACATTGTTTGGTATACATCTGATTGGTCAGCTAGAGTCAGGCCAATGTGGGTCGTTGAGCCTAAGGCAAAATCTTTCATTCTCGTTTGGTCCATTTCCAGGCTATCAGACGCTGGCCGTTGAAGCGGCAGGATCCCGGCAGTGGTCCGTGGTTGGCCATTCACACTGTTAGTGTGCCTCAGCCACGAACCTGCCACAAAAGTTTTTTTTTTAAAAAAAGTTCCCCAATGCGTGTGCTCAAGCAGAGAAGTGCACAAGTGCTCCTTGGAGCAGGGTTAAGGAGACTCCCCCCCCCCCCCCGAACATGTCAGAAATGGCTTGGTGTTATCACACTGCTCTTCCACTTATGAGTTGCGCCTGGGCGTACAGATAGACAGTGAATATGTCCCTAAATGCAATTCAGGGGAAAACTATGGGGAAAATTCCATCCATCCATAGACCTTTATTGGCATTAATATAAGAATACAGTATACTTTAAAACCAACAGTAACACTATAGAATATAATAAAACCTTTAAAAACCAGCAAAAATTAAATGACATAAAACAGCTGTGGGCTATGCATGAGGAAAAGCCTCTCTGATTCGGATCGCAACCTGTAAAAAGCAAGCAACGTGAGTAGTGACAAAGTTGTGTTTCCCGTGGAGTAAAAAGCGAACCTTGGCATTGTCAGAAAGGCCTTGGTGGTCAGAGAGCAGTGCATCTAGGTATCTTGCTCGTGGACTGCTATAGAAAGGGCAGTCCAGAAGAACATGAGGAACCGTTTCGATGACTCCTTGGCTACAAGGGCATCGTCTAAGATTGCGGGGAATTCTGTGGTATCTTCCGAAGAGGATGGCCGATGGTAATGCATTAAATCTAGCCAGCGTGAGTGCTCTTCTTTGGTGAGGATCAGTTAAAAAGAAAAAATAGGGAGCTAAAAGCCCAGGAGTCTGGGATAAACCCAGATAGCTTGGGGAGCAAGTTTTCCGAGCTGCCTCGGTCAGACGTTGCAACTGGATATCTAGTAGTCTGCGTTTGATGGATTGAAATACCGCAGAAGCAGAGGATAGATAAAATGCATCCAAGGAAATTCCTATGGTTGTAATTTTCTTTTGGATCAGGGTCAACCATTTGGGGAAAATTCAGGGAAAATTCAGGGGGAAACTATGGGGAAAATTTAATCTGGATAGGAGGCGTCTGGAGACAGGGTGATAACAGGAGCAGCTCGAAGGGCAGATGTGCTTGTATGATGGTGCACATTTAATCCGAATGGCAGGTGTAGCTAGGACAGGCCAGATCTCTTGTGTGGAAGAGAACAGGGCCACCTTTGCTTCATTGATTCTTTATTATTGAAAAAAGATTCTAGGGTTTTGCCGCCTCCGATGAAATATTTCGAACTGTTTTAACATCCCTTTACATATTTTGCTTTACCTTTTTTTTCTTGAGTTAATAAAAAATCCTCCTCTTTCTTTCCTCCCCCTCGTACCGCCCTTTTAATTTTTTTACTCTGCTATTAGTCAAAGTTTTACATGCAGTTTTCCTCATACAAATTCAGGTGGGGAAAAAAAAATACAAATGTAAGGTTTTGCCTAGAAACCATCATAAGATTTCTTGAGTGTAGACAGAAGAAGCTTTATTAGTAGATTAGGTAGCAACCATTGCCTGTATGCATTCGCAAGACTGTGTCTTGCCAGACTGAAGTGGATTGGCCGCCCCCTAACAAATATACGTTACAACAGGAGTGGGGAACCCTTTTTCTGCCGAGGGCCATATGGATATTTATAACATCATTCGCGGGCCATACAAAATTATCAACTTAAAAAACAGTGCGCCGCCGAGGGAGAACGATTCAGGCCAGCAAAATTAATGCAAATAATTGTTTTTCTATTTGAAGTCTTGTGGGGAGAGCCCAATCTGGGACACACACACACAAACACACCCCTGACCCGCCGCCCTAGGCATATGCCTAGGTCTAGGGCTTTTTTGTAGAAAAAGCCCAGCAGGAACTCAGTAGGATATTAGACCACATCCCCTAATATTAGCATATTGGGTCACACACTCATTAGCATATTAGGCCACACCATCTGGGATAATCAAGTGCAAACGGAACTGTGACAGTAACTTTTCCAGGCCCTGCAGCAACTCTGGCAGGCCAGCCAGGCCCCAGTAGAGTTGCTAAGTCCAACTCCAGAAATATCTGGGGACTTTGGGGGTGGAGCCAGGAGACACTGGCTCCCCGGCGCCGTTCCCCCCCCCCATGGGAATCGTTCATGGAGGTGCATAATGGCTGTGGGGGTGGGGCTTCCCCCGCCGGCCAGCTGGCTGGGGGAGGGGGGAAGCCTGTAAAACCGGGGGATCCCCTGCTGGGACCTGGGGATTGGGAAGCCTACCCCCTGCTCCAGGGTTGTCAGAAAGCGGGGGGAAGGGAGGGAAATGTCTGCTGGGAACTCTGTTATTCCCTATGGAGTTTTATTCCCACAGAAAATCATGGAGAATTGATCCGCGGGTATCTGGGGCTCTGGGGGGGCTGTTTTTTGGGGTAGAGGCACCAAATTTTCAGTATAGCATCTAGTGCCTCTCCTCAAAATACCCCCCAAGTTTCAAAAAGACTGGACCATGGGGTCCAATTCTATGAGCCCCAAAAGAATGTGCCCCTATCCTTCATTATTTCCTATGGAAGGAAGGAATTGAAAAGGTGTGCCGTCCCTTTAAATGTGATGGCCAGAACTCCCTTTGGAGTTCAATGATGCTCGTCACAGCCTTGATCTTGGCTCCACCCCTAATGTCTCCTGGCTCCACCCCCAAAGTCTCCTGGCTCCACCCCCAAAGTCCCCAGATATTTCTTGAATTGGACTTGGCAACCCTATCACAGGCCTCAGGGTTACTCCCCATCAAGGTCACATTCCACATACTCTTCTCTGTTCAGTTGCCCAGGGCTTTTTTTGTAGCAGGAACTCCTATTAGGCCACACACTCCTGGGGTAGCCAGTCCTCCTGGAGCTTACAATAGGCCCTGTACTAAGAGCCCTGTAAACTCTTGGAGGATTGGCTACCTCAGGGGTGTGTGACCTAATATGGAAAAGAGTTCCTGCTACAAAAAAAGCCCTGCCTTACAGTTTTGCAGGGCCTGCAAATTGGCGCTGTTCCGCCAGGCCTTTAGTTGAGGTGACGGCCATCCGATTAAGTTGGCTTCCTTGCTGCAGACTTAATGTTCTGCACTGGCCCAGTTTTTCAGAAATCTTTGTTACCTTGCGGCTCCGGTCTCTGACTCCTTGTCTTCCCAGCCAACGGCCATTTGTTTTAATCTTTACATTAACTGTTTTAACTCACTAGGTATGTTTTAACTCATTATGTATTTTATTATGCAATGTAATCTGCCCTGAGCCTGCTAGTGGGGAGGGCAGAATATAAATCAACAAAAGTAAGTATAAATAAATAAATAAATCTCTTGCCCTCACCAAGACGCATGGCGCAGAGTGGTCAAGCTGCAGTCGAAGCTCTCTGCTCATGACCTGAGTTTGATCCTGGAGGAAGCTGGGTTCAGGTAGCCGGCTCCAGGATGACTCAGCCTTCCATCCTTCCGAGGTCGGTAAAATGAGTACCCATTGGGGAAAGCGTAGATGACCGTAAAAAGCTTGCTGGGGGGAAAGCGTAGATGACCGTAAAAAAGTCCGCCGTGAAAATGTCATGATGTGACGTCACCCCAGAGTCAGATACGACTGGTGTTTGCGCAGGGGACTACCTTTACCTTTTTTGCCCTCCCCAGTCATTTGTTCACTGTGATGAAGTCAACTGGATTCACAACACTGTTGAATTCTTCTGAGTCTCAGCCCAGGCGATCCTGTCTATGTTCTTCTTGCTCAACTGGCCATAGATTCGGTCCATGCGACTCGCCTCCCAACTAGTTCAAACAGCTGCTTATCCTTCAATGCCCCCTTGCCTCAATATTTACAGGAAGGAACCCGGATTGTCAGAAGGGAAAGCTTCTTGTTCCGGGGCATTGGTGCTCTGGAATCCCAGGCCTGCTGTTTGCTTAGGAAGAATTTGGACAGGTAAATGCTTCCAGGCATTTCCTTTCAATGGCTGACTTTGTCCAAGGAAATTGGATGTTTGTGCAAGATGACTTTTGACACTGAAAAAAGCTCTAGTGTAACTCCTGGCTATTTGTAGTAGATTGCATTAAAAATTCTAAAGACTGTGGAATTCTATATAGGTTGAAGCAAATCAATGAACAAATCTAATCAGGCTGCAAACACGTACCGTTTTCTGCTGCTGCTTACAGGGTATCTGACCACTTTGCATATGAATGTTTTCAGGCTGACCGCGGCCCAAACTAGACATGTTTTGCGGTGATTTGAGGCAGAGTTCCTCAGACAGCTCGAATGCCATACAGTCCACACTCCAAAGCAACTACTTTCTTAGGGGGAACTGATCTCTGTCATTGGGGTCGGTTGTAATACCAGCCTTCACCTGGAGGTTGGCAACCTGAAGCCACACAGTCCCTGCAGTAGGGTTGCCAGCTCTGGGTTGGGAAATAACTGGAAATTTTGGAGGTGGAGGTGGGGAGGGAGGGGTTGGGGGGGGACCTCAGCAGGGGACAATAGATCTTTAGATCAGTTGTAATAGCAGAAGATTTCCAGTTCTCACCTGCAAGCTGGCAATGATAACCTGCAGGGAATATCATTTTTAAATATCAGACAAGAGTAACAGTCCAGTAGCACCTTAAAGACTAACCGAATTTGTGGCAGGGATGATGAGACTCCCTGTGAAGTGGGTGGGGCTGAGAGAGCTCTCACAGAAGCTGCCCTTTCAAGGACAGCTCTGTGAGAGCTCTGACCAACCCAGGGCCGTTCCAGCTGCTGCAAATGGAGGGGTTTGGAATAAACCCGGTTCTCCCAGATAAGAGTCTGCGCGCTTAACCACTACACTAAACTGGCATTCATCTGCTTAGCAGAAGGCTCCAGGTTCAATCCCGGGCATCTCCAGTTAAAAAACCAGGCAGCTGGTAATGTGAGATACCTCCGCCTGAGACCCTGGAGAGCTGCTGCCAATCTGAGTGGACAATACTGACCTTGATGGACCAAAGGTCTCATTCAGTATAAGGCAGCAACATGTTTGGTGTTTGCGGTTAAGTGCGCGGACTCTTCTCTGGGAGAACCGGGTTTGATTCCCCCCTCCTCCACTTGCAGCTGCTGGAATGGCCTTGGGTCAGACATAGCTCTTGCGGGAGTTGTCCTTGAAAGGGCAGCTTCTGGGAGAGCTCTCTCAGCCCCACCTACCTCACAGGGTGTCTGTTGTGGGGGAGGAAGATAAAGGAGATTGTGAGCTGCTCTGAGACTCTGAGATTCAGAGTAGAAGGCAGGGTGTAAATCCAATATCACCACCACCACCACCATCATCATCATCAGTGTTCACGTTGGCACCTCCTCTTACCTGTTGAACTGATGACTTACAAACAAGTGAGTTGAAGATATAAGCCAGTTTCCAATGAGCAGAATAGCTAAGGATCCACAATGTGCAATTTCTCTATCCTGCATTAATAAAGAAAAAACTCGATTTTTTTTTTTTTGAAGCTGCATTGTCATGAAATCTGTCTGGCTCTGCAACAGCAAGGAGAGTTGACTCAGTCATTCTCTCCTGAAGTATGGCTCATTTTGGGTTTTTTTCACTTAACTTTCAGAAAGCCTTTCGTGTAGCCGAAGGAAGATGCTTCTATAGCAGATTCAGAGGCAGGCTGTAAAGTGAATTCCAAGCGGGGTCAGCGATACCACAGGGGCTCAGAAGCCACCGTGGGAAACTGTCGGGCCGTTATTCAGATTTCCTCCAGAAGGTTTGTCAGGTGTTTTTAACAGCCCAGTGTGTTATGGAAAACTCGACAGGAGGTGGGATGAGGGCTTAGCAACTTTGCTGTCGCTGGGGCTCCCAAGTGGATGTGTTGCATTTGCAAATGCCTATACAGCTCTGTGTAGAAGGCCAAAGTGTTCCATATGTTCTCTGCTGGAAGGCCTGGGATGGTGTCTGTTGGCTAGGCTCACCAACTTCCAGGAGGGGCCATAGGGTTGCCAAGTAGGGTTGCCAATCCCCAGGTGGGGGCAGGGGATCCTTTGGTTTGGAGGCCCTCCCCCCGCTTCAGGGACGTCAGAAAGCGGGGGGGGGGGGGGAGGGGAGGGAAATGTCTGCTGGGAACTCTATTATTCCCTATGGAGATTTATTCCCATAGAAAATCATGGAGAATTGATCCGCTGGTACCTGGGGCTCCGGGGGGGGGCTGTTTTTTGGGGTAGAGGCACCAAATTTTCAGTATAGCATCTAGTGCCTCTTCCCAAAATACCTCTAAAGTTTCAAAAAGATTGGACCAGGGGGTCCAATTCTATGAGCCCCCAAAGAAGGTGCCCCTATCCTTCATTATTTCCTATGGAAGAAAGGAATTGAAAAGGTGTGCCGTCCCTTTAAATGTGATGGCCAGAACTCCCTTTGGAGTTCAATTATGCTTGTCACAACCTTTCTCCTGGCTCCACCCCTAATGGGTTGCCAACCCATTAGTAGGGTTGCCAACTCCAATTCAAGAAATATCTGGGAACTTTGGGAGTGGAGCCAGGAGACATTAGGGGTGGAGCCAAGATCAAGGCTGTGACAAGCATAATTGAACTCCAAAGGGAGTTCTGGCCATCACATTTAAAGGGACGGCACACCTTTTCAATGCCTTCCTTCCATAGGAAATAATGAAGGATAGGGGCACCTTCTTTTGGGGCTCATAGAACTGGACCCCCTGGTCCAATCTTTTTGAAACTTGGGGGGTATTTTGGGGAGAGGCACTAGATGCTATACTGAAAATTAGGTGCCTCTACCCCAAAAAACAGCCCCCCCAGAGCCCCAGATACCCGTGGATCAATTCTCCATGATTTTCTATGGGAATAAATCTCCATAGGGAATAATAGAGTTCCCAGCAGACATTTCCCTCCCCTCCCCCTGCTTTCTGACGACCCTGAAGCGGGGGGAGGGTCTCCAAACTGGGGGATCCCCTGCCCCCACCTGGGGATTGGCAACCCAATGGGGCCTGGAGATCTCCTGGTATTGCAACTTGTCTCCAGACGGCCGGCCAGTTCCTCTGGAGAAAATGGCTGCTTTGGAGGGTAAGCTATGGCATTAGAGCTTGTTAAGGTCCCTCCCCTCCCCAGACCTCACCCTCTTAAGGCCCCTCCCCAAATCTCCAAGAATTTCCCAACCCAGAAATATCAACCCTATCTGCAACCTTCATAGCAGTGCCGGATTAAACCCTGTGGAGGCCTCTAGGCAGTCAAAATCTCAGGCCCCCCCTTGCAAATTATCTCAGCGTCTGAGTGCCCCCCCCCTTGGCCCTCACTGCAGCCTGCAGGCCCCTTCTCAAAGGCCCCTTTGACAAAGCTGCGGGGGAGAGGCAGAGAGAGGCAGACTTGGCAACAACGCCAGCAGCAGCCGCACCAGGCAAGTCGGGCAAAGATCGGCTCCATTGCTGGCTGCACGTGCAGGCTGGGAGGGCTGCAAGCAGGCGGGAAAAGGGGGGAGCCAGCTTGGGGCCCCTAAAGGCATGGGGGGCCCATAGGCCAGTGCCTACTTGGCCTAATTGTTAATCTGGCCTTGCTTTATGTGCTCATAAAAGGAGGACTTGGACCTGTAATGTTTTTAGGTAAAACTTGGAATTTACTCAATGATTGTGGATTTAGAAGCCCTGGGCCATAGATTAGCCCTGACCTGGATGGCTGAGGCTAGCTCAATCTCCTCAGGTCTCAGAAGCCAAGCGGGGAAGCTCTGGCTAATATTTGGATGGGTGACCTCAGAGGAATACCAAGGCCATCCTGACTTGGATGGCCCAGGCAAATCTGATCTCATCAGATCTTGGAAGCTATGCAGGGTCAACTCTGGCAAGTACTTGGATGGGAGACCTCCTTTGAAATTCCAGTTGTTGGGAAGTAGGGTCGCCAAGGCCAATTTAAGAAATATCTGGGGACTTTGGGGGTGGAGCCAGGAGACTTTGGGGGTGGAGCCAGGAGATATTAGGGGTGGAGCCAAGATCAAAGCTGTGACAAGCATCATTGAACTCCAAAGGGAGTTCTGGCCATCACATTTAAAGGGACGGCACACCTTTTCAATGCCTTCCTTCCATAGGAAATAATGAAGGATAGGGGCACCTTCTTTGGGGGCTCATAGAATTGGACCCCCTGGTCCAATCGTTTTGAAACTTGGTGGGTATTTTGAGGGGAGGTACTAGATGCTGTACTGAAAATTTGGTGCCTCTATCTAAAAAAAAAACAGGCCCCCCCCCCTCAGAGCTCCAGATACCCGCGGATCAATTCTCCATTTTCTGTGGGAATAAATCTCCATAGGGAATAACAGCAGACATTCCCCCCCCCCTGCTTTCTGATGACCCTGAAGAGGGGGGAGGGCCTCCATCCCGGGGGATCCCTTGCCCCCACCTAGGGATTGGCAACCCTATTGGGAAGACATGGGCAGGCTTTATTCGGCCACCTCCATGAATATCCTCCAGGCCCGCAGTAGGGGTCTGCCACTAGAGGTCACCATGACTTCCAGGTACACATGCACACAAAATACAGTAAACAAACCAACCCTGAAACAAAACACAAAAAGAATACCAGGGCCATGACATGGAAGTGGGCAATGCCAAAAGTCTCATGTCTTGAAAACCCCACCAGGGGTCACCACGAGCCAGATGTGACTTCTCACCGAACCATAGCTTACTTAGCTTGCCTGTAAATCCAGCTCTGTGCAAAGGCAAGAAGCATTATGACACAAAAATGAGGGACGCCAACCTCTAGGTAGGGCCTAGAGATCTCCTGGAATGCCCACCGATCTCTAGATCAGGGGTGGCCAACAGTAGCTCTCCAGATGGTTTTTGCCTACAACTCCCATCAGCCCCAGCCAGCATGGCCAATGGCTGGGACTGATGGGAGTTGTAGGCAAAAAAAACATCTGGAGAGCTACCGTTGGCCACCCCTGCCCTAGATGACAGAGGTCTTGTTCACCTGGAGAAAACAGCTGTTCTGTAGGGTATACTGCATGGCAGTATACCCTATTGAGCTCCTTCCCTCCCCAAACCCCACTCCACCCCAGGTTCTTCCCCCAAACCTCCAGGAATTTCTCAACCCCACCAAGAGTGGAATGTTCTTAATCATAGCACAGCCAGCATCATGCAATGGAAAATGCATTCAAATGTATGCAAATGGCATCCTGCAGTTACCTCTGTTGCCTGCTGCTGAAGCACTCATTGCTCGGCTTGAGTTCCTTCTCTCCTGGCTCCCCACTGGAAAGCCTATTGTTGTGCGGGATTGACCTGTCCGCCATTACCAAATCGATTGGAAAGAGGCGCAGCTGGCTTTAGTTTCCAACCTGGGCCTCATTGCTAAGTAATGGGCAATTGAGATTCGCCTACCTTGAATAAGTAATGACCGTGGTTGATTTCATTCTCTCTGGGAGAGGCAGGCCTCCTGACTCCGTGTTGACCCTCATTAGGTTGATGACGGAGAGGTCCTTTGACTGCCTGTCTCTGCAGGAGTAATTGCTTTGAACTTCGGCAAGGGTGCTCCAGAAAGCCATCTCAGGGGGATATTGAATGGATTCTGGGTTGCTGCTTGGTCTTTGGCTTGCATGGCTTCCTTTCATCAGCCGCGGCCCTCCCATCCGTGAATGGAGATGCAACCTGATTGCATCACTGGCCTTCCTTCTAATCTTCCAGAGGGAAGAACTGGTTTATTTTAAACAGATCTCATTTTGGGCAGGAGCTCACAGGAGCAGAGCTCTAGAACCTCTAAATCAGGGGTGTCAAACAGGCAGGCTGGGGGCTGAATCAGGCCCCCGGAGGGCTCCTATCAGGCCCCCGAGCAACTGACTGTCATCTGCTTCCTTCTCCCTCTCTCTCGCTTCCTTCTGCATAACGTATATAACTTAGAACACTCAGTGAAAGCTTTAACTCATGCATATATTGAAAACAAAGTTTTCAACCACAGTATTTTTCACATATTCCTTTGGAATTATTTTACAGTCTCTTTTACAAACGCCGGCCCTTTCAAGAGAAGCTAAGGACAAATAGAAGTGTGGAGCTGGGCTTGATCCTTGGAGATAGACAGAGCCGTGCCGAACTGAAACTGCATCCCTTGGTGAGCGGCCTAAAGAAGGATTCACTCTGAAAGTGGACAGAAGCAGTAGTCCAGTTGCAGCCACACCAGTTTGGGAACTGCAATCACATCTGCATTGAACTTCAGGAAGTCCTGCAAACAAAGAAAAAACATTGTTTATTGTAAAATGGACTGCAAAATAATTCCAAATCAAGCTCTCGTGAGCTCTCTGGTTCCACATCCTTCCGCATAATAGCTTGCTTTGCGAGGCTTGCTCAAACACACAGGAGCTACGGACCAAAAACTCTATTTTCTCCATTGGCTGAGGCTCCTCCCTTGGGGTGGAAGGGGAGAAGGCAGAGCTTGTTTTTCCAGGCTCTCTCAATCGCACAGCAGAGCTACTGAGCCAAGCCTTCTCTTCCTTCTATTGGCTGAGGCTCCTCCCCCTCCTGGTCTCCTGGGGAAGAAAGGAAAAAGCCAGAGCTTCTTTTGCCCAGTTCCCTGGATTGCATGGGAGAGATACAAAGAAAGCACCTTTAAGACCAATGAGTGCTAATGTTTTAAGCATGTTTAAAGTTTTTTTTTGTAAAAAAATCTTAGATTGTGTTTGTGTCCTTTATAAAGTTTATATCTCTGCTACCTAATCTTAAATAGGTATGTGTGCTTATGGTGTTGCCGTAGATGTCTGGAGCAGGGGTGGCCAAATTGCGACTAGGGAGCCACATGTGGCTCTTTCACACATATTGTGTGGCTCTTGAAGCCCCCCCACTGCCCCGTCAGCTGGCTCGGAAAAGGCATTTCTCTCTTTAAATGACTTACTGGCTTGGCCTGGAGAATACATTTAAAATTAAGTTGCTTTCTTTCCACCACTCCCTCCCTCCCTCCTCCATCTATTTTCCTTCCTTCCTCTGACATTTATTCTATGTGGCTTTTATCTTAAGGAAGTTTGGCCACTTCTGATCTAGAGGATCCTTTCCATGCAACCTTCGGTGAAAGGCACTTCTCAGTGGCAACAGCTTTCCTAAAGGAGGTTAAAAAAGATAATTTGGATGTCAATTAAGACTAAGAGGGTGTTCTGATAAATGGGGGAAATCCTGCCCATCTTGGCTTGGGTGGCCCCTCCAAAGGTGTCGAAGAAAGCATCCCCCCATTGCGAGCTGTTCCCCAAGTTTGTGAAACAAAGTCACTCGAGCACAAATATTTATCACAGGTCCAATAAGGTTTTATGTGCCATGTAAGAGCCATATCACATGCTTTATGTCCTTTCAGCCTTTGGCTGAAAGTACATCCCATTTTCTGAGCACAGATAATTTCACCATTGGTGGAGATCGGTAAACAATCCGCAGTTACAGCCACCTCTGCTGCTGTTGCGCTTGTAGCCTGCAAAAGGCATTAGTCTCCTTGAAAGTGCGTGGCTCTTGTTTGGGAATGCCCAGCTACAGAGACTATAATTATCCATACTTTATTGTTTCTGTCAGATTTATGCACTCTTCGGCCCATTAGAGGTTAGTTGCTATTAGGCACACGGGCATATTTAATTTTTTAAGGAACCTTGGTATCTTAACTCAGGCTTCTTTGAACTTGCCGATGGAAAGAGGGCTGCTTTGGCCAATGCGGGACAGAATTAAGAACTGAATTAAGGTGTCCCCCAAAAGAGCAGCTGATCAAACATTTAGGGCCCATAGTGGCTCTTTCACACATTTTGCGTGGCTTTCGAAGGTCCCACCGACCCATCAGCTGGTTTGGAGAAGGCATTTGTCTCTTTAAATCACTTCTCCAAGCCAAGTCATCCAGTGGCTTGGAGAATGCATTCAAAGTTAAAGTTGCTTTCTTTCTACTCCTTCCTTCCTTCCTACCTACCTACACTGGATGTTCACGTTTTGCCGCTCTTAAACATCTGACATTATCAATGCGGCTCTTACGTTAAGCAAGTTCAGCCACCCCTGATTTTGAGATATGTAAAAGATGATTTTGGGGTATGTAAAACCCGTGGCGCAGAGTGGTAAAGCGGCAGTGCTGCAGTCGGAGCCCTCTGCTCACAACCTAAGTTCGATCCCCGGTGGAAGCTGGGTTCAGGTAGCCGGCTCAAGGTAGACTCAGCCTTCCATCCTTCCCAAGGTTGGTAAAATGAGTCCCCAGCTTTCTGGGGGGGAAAGTGTGGTTGACTGGGGAAGGCAATGGCAAACCACCCCGTAAAAAGTCTGCTGTGAAAACGTTGCGATGTGACGTCGTCCCAGAGTCAGAAACAATTGGTGCTTGCACAGGGGATTGACTACCTTTACCTTTTAAATCAATATTACCAGAACGGTGAGCCAGTTTTGGCAGATCTAAGCAAGGTGAGCCCCAGTTAGTACTTGGATGGGAGACCACCCAGGAAGCCCAGGGTTGCTACGCAGAGGGAGTCTGCCGTGAAAGCGCTGTGAAAACAACATCACCCCAGAGTCAGAAACAACTGGTGCCTTTAGCTTTTTAAAACTGATGGTGTCGCTTGTTTGATGGGCTGCTTCCAGCATCAGATGGGAGAGTGATCCCAGGCTGAGCATCAGCGATGAGCAGGAAGAAGGATGACTCATATTTTCGTAAGAACAGTTGCTCACTCTTGAAAAGGTCAACCAGAGTTTTTGTGGCGCTGTAATGACTAACAAGATTTCCTTCCTTCCTTTGTTTATACCCTGCCTCCCTCCTTAATAGGGCTTCAAAGCCACATATATCATTCCCCTCTCCTCCATTTGATCTTCACAACAACCCTGTGAAGTAGATTTGGCTCAGAGTGCGTGAGTGGGCCAGGTCACTCGGTGCATTCCCATGGGAGAGGGGGGGATTCGAACTGAGGCCACTCAGATCCCAGCAGTCTAAACCAGAAGTCCTCAGAACCCTTTTCCTTCAGCTCACCTAATGTTTCTAGAAAGTGGGAGGAGCCAGAAAGGCTTCTGACAGGCCATTGAGGATTTGATTAGTTATGTATGTTTTTTTCTAAAAAACCATTGCCTTGGCAGCAGCTGTTACCACAACACAAGAATCTTCACTGTGTGACTGAAGGTAAGCTGCGGCAGCCATTTTGTAGCTGGCTCCACTTCCTGCAGCAGCTGTTTTATGGCAGCCAATTTTGTGGCTCCACCCACCACACCCTGTCAGAATTCCAAAAGTGCCTGCAGGCTCAGGAAGGTTGGGGACCCCTTCTTGAACCAGTACACCGCACTGCTGTCTTCATTCATTCATTTATTTGTGCATTCGTTCGTTCGTTCGTTCGTTCGTACGTTCGTTCATTCATTCATTTGTTCGTTTGTTCATTCATTCATCTGTTTGTTCATTCATTCATTCATTCGTTCATTTATTTATTTGTTCGTTCATTTGTTCGTTTGTTCATTCATTTGTTCGTTCATTCGTTCACATAAAGCCTCCACACGCAGCCAGCTGAGTGATCTTTGAACAGTCACAGCTCTGTCAGATCTCTCTTAGTTCCACTTACCTCACAGGGTGTTTGTTGTGGGGAGATGAAGGGAAGGTGATTGTAAGCCGCTCTGAGTGTGCATGCACACGAGAGCTTACGTTCTGAATAAAACTAAGTTGGTCTTAAATGTGCCATCGACTCCTGTTTTGTTCTACTACTTCAGACCAACACGGCTGTCTAGTTGGATCTATCCTTTGGGTAGTGAAGGGCAGGGTATAAAACGGACTCTTCCTCCTCCTCCGTCGTCTTCTTCTTCATTTCTCCTATATCTTTTTTATCCCAAAGTTCATTCTGCTTCTCATAACAGATCCAGCTTCTCCTATCTCAACAGAGTTCTTCTTTTCAACTCTACCAGCTCCATCCAATCCTACCTTAAGGGGAAATCACTCTCTCCGGGTACCAAAAAGTTTCCCTGAGACTTCATTGATTACTTCCAGATCTTGGCGCTGTGGGGAAAAAATATTTCCTTTTGTCAGCTACCCCACAGGATTTAGCATCTGCCATCTCTCTTTATGGGCAAAGTGAAGAGAGATCGGTTCATTTTTAAGGTCTGGCAAGACCCCTGTCGATTCTTTCTGTGGCAGATGGAGACCCTCCCTTCCCCCCAAACAATCACTCCAAAATAGAAATACATTTACTCAGATCAATGGAATTGGATTGACCTAGGCTTTCATGTTGCTAAACTGCTGCGCCACGACGAGTATGCTTTGAGATGGCGGGCGATTGCCTGCCCGTTTGATGCCAATCAGGAAGAGTCAGTCTAATTAATTTTAATTAATTAATTATTAATTTCATTTCCCTGCCACTCTGTCCCAAAGGCTTCAAATAGCTACAAAATATTTACCAGTTCCAATTTAAAAAAAGGGGGGGGGAGGGGCATGGCAGAGATGGAATTTTTCCACCTCTAAAATAGCTGTTGCCCCACGGCAGACATCGGGAGAGAGGCTGGAGGGGGCTGAAGGCAAATTGCCTTTTGCTTTCCCTTGGGGCCCCTCGGCAATCGTCCCACCAGCGTAACCAATTGCTTCCTAGTGGGGATAAAGCAGAAATTAGCTGATAGTTCAGTGGGGCCCAGACTTTGCAATTTGGGGGGCATTGCCTGGGGGAGGGGGTGTTGGAGTGAGCGGCTCAGCATGCTTGGACACTGTAGGGGGCGCTAAATTGTGGGGGGAGAGCCAGTTTGGTGTAGTGGTGAAGTGCACATACTCTTAATCGGGAGAACTGGGTTTGATTCCTCACTCCTCCACTTGCAGCTGCTGGAATGGCCTTGGATCAGCCATAGCTCTCGCAGAGCTGTCCTTGAAAGGTCAATTTCTGTGACAGTTCTCTCAGCCGCACCTACCTCAGAAGGTGTCTGTTGTGGGGTTGGAGAGGTAAAGGAGATTGTGACCAACGTTCCCTCTAAGCAGCAGAGTCTTGTGAGCAAAAATTCTATTTTGTGAGCTACTGGTATTAAAGTTGTGAGCTCCTGACATTAAAGTTGTGAGCTCCTGACATTAAAGTTGTGAGCTACTGCATAAATTATTGTGCTCTGGGATCATCCTTCCTGAGCTAAGACAAAAATCTGAGAACTGGAGGCTAAAAATCTGTGAGTTAGCTCATACTAACTCAGCTTAGAGGGAACACTGATTGTGACTGCTCTGAGATTCAGAGTATAGGGCAGGATATAAACCCAATATATCCTTCTACATCACTCTAAGGGTGTATCGGTGCCACATCTTTGAATGAGATGCCTCTCTTGTTTTAACCTTGGGAGCTGCCCTCTGACCCCTCTGTGCTCATTGTCCTCTCACACACTTCACATGGCCTTCCCTGGAGACACACGTTTCTGCATGTCTCTCCTGAAGAAACAATGCCCTCAGGCTCCAATATACACGATACTGGATTAGTTGGCTATTTGTAATTTGCGGTCTGAATTTGCAAATCTGGCCATTTGGAAAATACTCTTTAGATTAGGCTTCTGTCTGCAACCTGATTGTGAACTGGATCTACTGGAATAAATCTAAGTTTTCCCTTTTTATTTAGCAATATAGTTCTTGGGAGATTTATTTGCTGCACTCTGTATCACACTCCTATGACTGGGGGAAACTCTGCTATATATTAATTAATCAAACCTCCCAACAGGGAGGAGTTTGGGGAAGATGTGATGTCACTTCTGGGTGCTACTCTAGCCTGCCTCTTGTAGCCTCTATGGTCCTTACAATAGCTGTTAGGGAATTCCCTAAGTCTTCACTATTTGGAGGGCATTTTTTTCCATCCTCGGTTCCTCAAGGACAGGTAATAGGGGATGGAGATGGGCAAATAAATGGGAGGCCCAATTTAAAGTTTTCGTGATGTCATATTAGTGGTCAGAGTCAAAATGTCAGAACTGGGAACTTCAAGAACGACTCATTACTTTGTTTCAAAAGTTAAGACGTTTATTGAGAACTTAGTGTCCAGGAAAAGAGCAGGTTGACTCTGATAGCCTTCCCAGCTATCGGCACATTCTTATGCAGTGCTAACAGAAACAATAAAACCATTTCTCACACCCCGAGAGACAGGCGTCTGTTCCCAGGCCCCTTATCTCCAAACGCGGGGGAAGGAACCCCACTGCTCTTCTCTGGCATCTTGGCTTCAAAGGCCACCTGCAGATGTTTCCCAGGGCTATCTGTCACTCCTCAATGGTTAGTGTTTGTTTGAAATGCAGAGTTACAGGGTTAGTAGACATTTCTAATATGGAGTCAGTTAGGCTAATTATAGTTGTTCAGCGCATAGGAAAGTTACAAGTTCTGACAATTAGGAGGAAACTTTCTCTAAAAAGGAGCCCTTTGGAAGAGGAATAATATGAAGTTGTGAGCAATGCTCCTTCTAAGCAGTGGAGTCTTGTGAGGAAAAATTCTACTTGGTGAGCTACTGGCATTAAAGTTGTCAGCTATTGCATAAATTAGTTTGCTTGGGGTCGGGGGTCATTTCGTAGAAAAGGAAGTGCTGAAGCTCATTAGGACCACTCATTTGCACTACTCATTTGCATATGGCTCACACCTCTGACATCACTGGAAGGTGTACTAAATTATATCAGCTCAGCATCTACATTAGAATGCTTCTTGAATTATAATTGTAATCATAAAACCTCCCTCCCACCATACTTTTTAAATGACTTCCTCCACTGCAGCCACAGTGGCATGATGAAGATTACCATCTGTCTGCTTTATATGCTCATGGAAAGTAAATAAAATAAATAAATGTTTTGGTTCTTTCCCCATTTTTTTGTGGGGAAAAATATTAGAAAGTTTGTCAAATCTTTGAGCTCAGCAAAATTCTCACAGGGTGTTTGAACAAGGAGCCCAGAAGCAAGTATTGGGGGAAGGGTAAGAAAGGAAGAGCACAATAAAATGTAGAGGTTCCGAAGCTTTGCTCCTGTGAGCTCCTGCTCAATATGAGGCCTGGCTCTGGGGCCATTTCATAGAATCATAGAGTTGGAAGGGACCTCTAGGGTCGTCTAGTCCAACCTTCTGCACAATGCAGGAAACTCACAAACACCTCCCCCTAAATTCACAGGATCTTCATTGCTGTCAGACGGCCATCTAGCCTCTGTTTAAAAACCTCCAAGAAAGGAGAGCCCAGCACCTCCCGAGGAAGCCTGTTCCACTAATGAATTGCTCTAACGGTCAGGAAGTTCTTCCTCATGTTGAGTCAGAAACTCTTTTGATTTAATTTCAACCCACTGGTTCTGGTCCTACCTTCTGGGGCCACAGAAAACAATTCCATACCACCCTCTATATGACAGCCCTTCAATTACTTGAAGATAGGGATCATATCACTTCTCAGCCGCCTCCTCTCCAGGCTAAACATGCCCAGCTCCTTCAACCTTTCTTCATAGGACTTGGTCTCCAGACCCCTCACCATCTTTCTCACCCTCCTCTGGACCTGTTCCAGCTTGTCTATATTCTTCTTTAAATGAAGAAACTGAACACAATACTCCAGGTGAGGTCTCCTGAGCTAAGACAAAAATGCGTGAGCCGGAGGCTAAAAAATTGTGAGCTAACTCACACTAACTCAGCATAGAGGGAACAATAGTTATGAGCCAATGCTGATAGAGCATTTGGGATTTGTGGGAAGGTTTTCTCCTGTCATCACTGAGATGGGCCACTGAGTTGATAAATAAATGTTTTGGTTCTTTCCCCAAAGCAGCCGTTTCCCCCATTGATTGGAGTTCTGTGTTAACAAAGGAAGATCTGCAGGCCCCCCTGGAGGTTAATTCAAAGAATGAACAACACCGCACAATGTAAATCCTCGTTGGCTGCCTTGGTTGCCCATTCCCTTTATGTTCCGGCGGCGGTCTGTTACTGCATTTCATCGCGGAAGCTTGGTGCCTGCACCTTCTACAAGAAAAACTTTGTTACCGAACAGTGGGACTTTTCGCAAGAAAATTATTAGGTGCTTTGTTCCTTTCTCCCCTATGATTCGTTCACTTGTGTAAATTGGTATGTTTAAACTTTATAAATATTTTTATAAAAGTGAATGTGAATCGTTATAGCTTTAAGAGATACGTTTTAAGATGTTCTGGTACACGGAAGCGTTACTTTGGATCTCCCCCCGGAGGTTGGCAACCCTAAAAGGGACAAGAGATACCCCAGAGTCTCTAGGTTGATCGGCACCCCTAAATATTGGAGGAGGCCAGAACAAATGACGCCACACTCCGAGGAGAGAGCCGACATGTCTGCCTGCCTGAGCACACTGTCAAGACAAGTGCTAACCGCAGCTTGTATAGATAAGACTAATAGAAACGGCATGAAAACGGCTAAGCCGCCCATGATTCGTTTTTATCCTCCGACAGTAGCTCTGCTGAGCTCCCCTCGTCATCCTTTATGTTTCTAATAATACCCCTCGGTATTATGCCGACTCCCGATCTTCTCTTCGGCCTCTGCAATCCTGAAACAAATGTGCACCGCAAGAACTTATCGCGTTCTGCCGGAGATGGATGGAAATATAAGATGCTGACAAAATTTGCAGATAGTTTCTTGCCAGCGGCAGCATCTCAGCACAGGCAGGATTCAATTGCGAGAGCGGAATTTCTCCCTAACAAGCTCTTGGAAACCTCTGAGAAAATGTGGTTCTGCTATCAGATACTGCAAAGTCAGACATCTGGGTCGAAGTGAATAAATAGTAGTATTGAATGGGAGGGCATTGTATTCTGGGTCCCTTGAGGGGCAAGCCGGAGTCTCTGATAATAAATCATAAGACAGGATTAAAAATAAATAAGGCAGTGAAATATTTTCTACTCTTTTTTTGTTTCTGGTCCAGGATAGATATGGGATGTGGATATTTTCCGGGTGGTACACCTTTAACAATTCATCTTGACTGATCGCCATCTGCAAAATGGAACGTGTAGAATTCTCCAGGTTATAGGTTAAACACTGCAGAAAAGAAGAGTCGTAGAGTTCTCTCTTATTGGGACTAACTAAAACATCCCAAAATGGCAAGTCCAAGCTTGTGAGCACCCAAAAGCTCTTCATCAGGATGGATATCGAATAGCACAAAATAAAGTATTTCATGGCATGAAGCCAAAACTCAAAACTTTTAATTTGTAGGTTTCTTAAGAAGAAGAAGATGATGATGATATTAGATTTATACCCCACCCTACACTCTGAATCTCAGAGCAGCTCACAATCTCCTTTCCCTTCCTCCCCCACAACAGACACCCTGTGAGGTAGGTGGGGCTGAGAGAGCTCTCCCAGAAGCTGCCCTTTCAAGGACAACCTCTGTCAGAGCTATGGCTTATCCAAGGCCATTCTAGCAGTTGCAAGTGGAGGAGTGGGGAATCGAACTCGGTTCTCCCAGATAAGAGTCTGCACACTTAACCATTACACCAAACTGCGACTCTATGCCTAGATGTTGCCAGATGGCCAGCAGGCTCAGAAGGGGACCAGGGAATTCCCTAGGGGGGAATGAAGCCAACCCCCCATCTCAAGTTTTGCAGGAATATTCACTCTCATGAGATGTCCTTGGGACTTCCTTGTTGGGTGGGGCTGCAGTAACTGCCTCCTGCATAGGATACTGGAGGACACCCAAGTTAAGGAGTCGAACCCGGCAGCCTCAGTTTCTGACACCCCCTTTCTCCTTTGACAGCCACCACTCTTAGATGCTCAGGCTGTGCTTTCTATGTTTCAGAGTGTAGGCCTCCAGGACAGCTGGGGATGGTGTGGGGAAGCAACCGATATGAGTTGGTGTCGACAATCCACAACATCATTGCGACAATTCTCCCACGTGCTTGAATCGGCAGCGGTTCTGGCGTATCTATCCTTTCGCTGTTCCCTTCATGCTACTGCAAAACTCATTCTACACATCCACAGTTATCTACATTCTTGCAGACTGGTTTGTCCCACATCGCCTTTCGCTCTAGAAATGCAAGTCCTGTTCCAGCGAACACGTCGCTGTCGAGACTTCGCTGCGGAGAGTCCCCCCGCGCCTGCTCTTTAATTAAGAATTCAACAATACAAATGCAGTCATTCACAGTTCTAAAATGTCTATGGCTCAGACTCTGATCTTTTAAACTCCATTAAACTATGTAAATACTGTACAAAGGAGCTGTGTACTGTTCACAAATAGCGTGCTAATGTCAACTGGAGGAGCACTTGCTCCCGCGCTCCCTTCCCCAGAGCTTCAGCTGCTACCGGAGGAGCAAACACACGTACTGGTGGTTTATGGATTTGCATATGACAGGTGTTCTCTGGAGTATCAGGTGCCTCCCTTTTACTTTTGGCTGCACGCGGGGCTCTATTTTTATTTTTGCTAATAATGACAGCTAATTTAAGGTAGACTCATGCATCAGTTCAGGTCTAAGTTTTTGCTAGTGAGAACCAAGTGCAAAGTAATGCACATGGGGGCCAAAAGTCCAAACTATAAATACAAGTCGATGGGGGTGTGAACTGGCGGAGACTGACCGAGAGAGAGAGATCTTGGGGTTGTGGTAGATAACTCACTGAAAATGTGGAGAAAGTGTGCGACTGCAGTAAAAAAAGGTCAACACTACGCTGGAGATTATTAGGAAGGGAATTGAAATTATTAGGAAGGGAAAATCAGCCAGTATCATAATGCCCCTGTATAAATCGATGGCGTGACCTCATTTGGAATAGGGGGTGGCGGCTACAAGCATAGCCAGCTTCAAGAGGGGGTTAGATAAAAATATGGAGCAGAGGTCCATCAGTGGCTATTAGCCACAGTGTCTCTCTGTGTGTGTATATATTTGGCCACTGTGTGACACAGAGTGTTGGACTGGATGGGCCATTGGCCTGATCCAACATGGCTTCTCTTATGTTCTTAATGTGTACAATTCTGGTCACTACACCTCAAAAAAGATATTATAGCATTGGAAAAAGTGCAGAAAAGGGCAACTAAAATGATTAAAGGGTTGGAACACTTTCTCTATGAAAAGCTGGGGGCTTTTTAGCTTGCAGAAATATCGACTGAGGTGGTGACATGATAGAGGTTTACAAGATTATGCATGGGATAGAGAAGGTAGAGAAAGAAATACTTTTCTCTCTTTCTCACAATACAAGAACTCCTGGAAACTCAGTGAAATTGCAGAGCAGTCGGGTTAGAACAGATAAGAGGAAGTACTTCTTCACTCAAAGGGTGATTAACACATGGAATTCACTGCCACTGGAGGTGGTGGCAGCTACAATCATAGACAGCTTCAAGAGGGGATTGGATAAACATATGGAGCAGAGATCCATTAGTGGCTATTTATCTGTCTGGGTCAGTGATGCTCTGTATTCTTGGTGCTTGGGGGGCAACAGTGGGAGGGCTTCTCTCCTCCCTCCCTCCCTCCCTCCCTCCCTCCCTTCCTTCCTTCCTTCCTTCCTTCCTTCCTTCCTTCCTTCCTTCCTTCCTTCCTTCCTTCCTTCCTTCCTTCCTTCCTTCCTTCCTTCCTTCCTTATGTAAGAGTAAACCTGGGCCTTGACCTAGATGGCTCAGGTTAGCCCAGTCTCATTAGATCTTGGAAGATCCCCTGGGTTAGACCTTGGGAGGTCATCAAGTGAGTCTACGGTTGCTCTGCAAAGGCAGGCAACAGCAAACCACCTCTGTTCATCTCATGCCTTGAAAAGTCTACGGGGTCTTCATAAATGCGCTCCAACTTGATGGTGCTTTCTAGCAGCACCACTGGGCCCAGTGCAGGGGTGGAATTCTAGCAGGAGCTCCTTTGCATATTAGGCCACACCCCCTGGTGTAGCCAGTCCTCCAAGAGTTTACAAAAAAGAGTTTTGTAAGCTCGAAGGATTGGCTACATCAGGGATGTGTGGCCTAATATGCAAAGGAGCTCCTGCTAGAATTCCACCCCTGGCCCAGTGTAATTCTGCATTTAAAAAAATCTGAGGTGTGCAGAGAGGTAGCTCAGTTTGAGGATGACAGTGAATTCGTCAGTATGGCGGAAGCCCAAGCAGGTTGTGAAAGGATCCAAGAGAACCTCTCTGCCAAAAACAGAGGGACAGCTTTGCTACATCCGTAACATCTTTTCTTAATCATTGGAGAGCGATGCAAGAAAACAATATTTTGACAGGAAGGATAAGGCCAGTCCAAATTTGCATGTGAATATTCATGAGAATTGTTAACAGTTCAAAAGCGTTGATTCTATTTCATCGCGTCTTAATTTATCACATTAGAAGACATAATCTGGGCAGGACTAAGAGATCCTCTGTGAGGGAATCACTGTATGTGGCTTGATTTTTTTTCTTTGGGTTGTTTTGTAGTGCGAGTGGATTCTAATCTCCTCAAAGGCCCTTGTTATTCATAAGGCGAGAGGAACTGCTTGACATGAAAGGCTTTCCGCCTAGGGCTTCTTCACCAAAATAATCTCCTCCACATTATTCATAATGTAAGTCACATGGATTCCACTTTATGCTTCTGTCTAAGATTAGAACATTTAAACTTTTAAAGCTGGTGAGTCGCAAAAAAGTGAAAATTGTAAATAAATAAAACTGCATTTAAAAAAAAAAATCTCCCAAACAAGGCTTTGTGCTAAAATTGGATTCAGAACCATTTCCAAGAAAGAAAACAACTTCTAAAGGTTTGGCTAGGAAAGTACAAACATGTCGTAGAGATATGTTTTAAAAAAAAAAGGCTTTGTTAATAAGAGACTTGTGTGAAAAAGAAAAAGAAAATAAAAAGAAAAATAAAATAAAATAAAATAAAAAGAAAATAAAAGAGTAATAGTCCAATCCTAAACAGAGTTACACCATTGAAGTCAATAGTTTTACAAAGGTGTAACTCTGCTTAGAACTGCAGTGCCAAACACAGTGCCAAACACAGATTTGCTTTTGCGAATGATCAAATCCCCCAATTTGGGTGACCAACGTGAGCCGGATCATGTCAGATCTTGGAAGCGAAGCAGGGTTGGTCCTAGTGAGTAGTTGGATTGGGAGACCACCAAGGAAAGCAAGGCTTTTTTTGTAGCAAGGACTCCTTGGCATATTAGGCTACACCCCCCTGATGTAGCCAATCACCCTGGAGCTTACAGTTGGCCTTGTAAGAAGAGTCCTGCAAGCTCTTGTGTCAAGCCCCGATATTCCAAGAATGAAATCCTTTGTTATTTCAAATAGATGCATTTATTAGAATAACAGGAGATGCTTCACTGATATGGCCAGTGAAAAAACCGAGGAATACAGGTCACACACTCACTATATAAAACAGGGGTAAGGAATCTTTTTTCTGCCAAGGGCCATATGGATATTTATAACATCATTCACGGGCCGTACAAAATTATCAACTTAAAAAACAGTGCTCTGCCGAGGAAGAATGATTCAGGTCAGCAAAATTAATGCAAATAATTGTTTTTCTATTTGAAGTCATGTGGGGAGAGCCTAATCTGGCACGCACATGCAGACGCACACGGCCCACCGCCCTAGGCAAATGCATAGGTCCAGGGCTTTTTTGTAGAAAACCCAGCAGGAACTCAGTACCATATTAGACCTCTCTCTCTCGGCTTGACTTTGCGAACGAAGATTTAAGAAGGGTGCAGTAGTCCACGTCTGCTGCAGGCTCTCTGGTGGCTGACAAGACCAATGCGGGACAGGCAGATCCAGCCACCATATTAGACCACATCCCCTAATATTAGCATATTAAGTCACACCATCTGGAATAATCAAGTGCAAACTGAACTGTGACAGTAACTTTTCCAGGCTCTGCAGCAATTCTGTCCAGTCAACCAAGCCCCAAGGAGATTGCCACACAGTATCTCTGGGCCCTGTGATCCCTGCTGGGCCCTCGGGAGGCTGCTGCACAGCGCGGCTGGGCCCCACGATCCTCGCTGGCCAGCTAGGCCCCAGGGAGGCTGCCACATGGCTCAGTTCGGCCCAGCAATCCCAGAGGGCCACACCAAGTGACCTCGAGGGCCATATACGGCCCTCGGGACGGAGGTTCCCCACCCCTGATATAGGATAACATAAGCCATTACCAAATGGCGGTAATATCCAAATCTAAAGGTTACCAGGCTAATATAAACATCGTAACTTTCCACTACAAAAGCATTCTAGCAGGGACCTGTGAATAGATAAGGACTCTGGGAATCAGGGAGGATGACATGTGACATTCTACAGGAGACACAACAGGAATTATCTTGGGTCATAAACATCAGCCTGCCAGATTGCCAGGCCAGCTAAGCAGTAAATAATAGAAAATGGCAGAGGCCTTGATCAATGGTTACAGAGAAAATAGAGGGGCTTGACATCTTGGAGGATTGGCTACATCAGGAGTGTGTGACCTAATATGCAAAGGAATTACTGCTACAAAAAAAAGCCCTGAAAGGAAGCCAAGGTCACTACACAGAAGCAGGCCATGGTGAACAACCACTGAATGTCTCCTGCCGGCAGGGGTGGAATTCTAGCAGGAGCTCCTTTGCATATTAGACTACACATCCCTGATGTAGCCAATCCTCCAAGAGCTTACAAGGCTCTCCTTTGCAAGCTCTTGGAGGATTGGCTACATCAGGGGTGTGTGGCCTAATATGCAAATGAGCTGCTGCTAGAATTCCACCCCTGCCTGCTGGGATGGCTAAATGTTGTCAGATTTTGGAAGGTAAGCAGGGCTGGAATTAGTCAATACTTGGATGGTAGACCATCAAGGATTCTAGGGTCACTCACAGAGGCAATGACAAACCACCTCTTGCCCTGAAAACCCTACGCGGTTGCCATAAGTCAGCTGTGACTTGACAGCATCTTCCATCATAAGCGCTGATGATCAAGTACCAAGCTAAGTCTATGTCCAAAACGTGGGCTAGAAGATGTTACAAGACACAGCTGGGGTGAGTGTTGAACATATGAAGCTGACTTATACTGAATCAGACCTTTGGTCAATCAAAGTCAGTATTGTCTTCTCAGACTGGCAGCGGCTCTCCAGGGTCTCAAGCGGAGGTTTTTCACACCTATTTGCCTGGACCCTTTGTTGGAGATGCCGGGGATTGAACCTGGGACCTTCTGCTTCCCAAGCAGATGCTCTACCACTGAGCCACCGTCCCTCCCCTCACGATCTGTTTCTGCTAGTGGAAATTCTCAAGTTTCCTTTGCTCTGCTTGCGTTGCGAGGAATCCATATAGGGCAGGACTAAAAGAACCGTAAAAAAGTCTGCCGTGAAAACG
Source organism: Heteronotia binoei (assembly GCF_032191835.1). Taxonomy (NCBI): domain Eukaryota; kingdom Metazoa; phylum Chordata; class Lepidosauria; order Squamata; family Gekkonidae; genus Heteronotia; species Heteronotia binoei. The sequence goes on along the minus strand of NC_083226.1, from coordinate 14,906,304 downwards.
TTGTGAAAGCGACATCACCCCGGAGTCTTAAAAGATTGGTGCTTGCGCAGGGGACTACCTTGACCTTTTTAAAAGAACGTTTGGAACAGTGGTGGATCCAGATGGGCAGCCGTGTCGGTCTGAACTGAAGCAATAGAAGCTTTTTTGTCTGTTGTGGGGGGAGAAAAGAAAGGAGATTGTAAGTCGGAATCCAGCAGCACCTTTTAGACCAACAAGGTTTTAGGCAGAATGTCAGCTTTTGTGGGCATGCACGCTTCATCAGACAATGAAATGGGGTACAGCGAGCAGGCGGGGACTGATTAAGCATGCCAAATAGTGCCAAGCCAGAATCTACGTCAAAATAGTATAATTAACGAATTGAAAGAACAACCAGTTTGGTTTAGTTACCGTTTGTTGTGCTGGAAAACAGCAAAGTCAATAAACATGTCAGGCTTGAAGAGGGATGGTGAGAGTATCACAGGGTGGGTGATCACAGGTGGTGTGCTGACTAGACACACCTGCGCATATTTTCTTGGGAGCAACCCTTTGTCGCTCAAAGTCACACCCCAGAACATTTACAGTGCAACCCAAAACAGAGTTACACCTCTGTGATCCAATTAATGGACCTTGAAGGAGAGCCAGTCTGGTGCCGTGGTTAAGCGCGTGGGCTCTTATCTGGGAGAACTGGGTTTGATTCCCCACTCCTCCACTTGGAATGGCCTTGGGTTATTAGCCATAGCTCTGGCAGAGGTTGTCCTTGAAAGGGCAGCTGCTGTGTGAGCCCTCTCAGCCCCACCCACCTCACAGTGTGTCTGTTGTGGGGGGGAGAAAAGAAAGGAGATTGTAAGCTGCTCTGAGTCTCTGATTCAGAGAGAAGGCCGGGGTATAAATCTGCAATTCTTCTTCTTCTAACTCCCTTTAGGACTGCATTCTTAGACACCTACATAGCATTTGGCGGTGGGGGGTGGGATCCTTAGAGCTGGGAATCAATTGAACTGAGTGTTTTGAGCTGCCCCAATGTTCTTTTGGAATGGCACGCTTTTTTGTATGGTTGCACAAATCACATTCAATTGGGACTCTATTTTTCTAGACAATTTGCAGATAACATTGATCAGTGCTTGTAAGATGCAGTAACTTGAAAGGGTTTTTTTTCCCCCAGTGCTACATTTCCCATCTAGATTTCTCTCAATTTCTCTAGTAGTAGTAGGAATAGTAATAGTGACATGCAGGGGTCGTTTTGTAGAAAAATAGGTGGTGGAGTTCATTAGCATATTAACAAATGCCGCCCCGCCCCAGCCAAAAGCAATCCCATGCAAGAAAGGAGAGCCCTGAGTGAGCGAGGCCTGCTTGGGCTGGCTAGAGATCCAGCCAGCCCAAGCAGGCCTCGCTCATCTGGGGCTCTCCTGGGCCACCCCCCCAGTCAAAAGTCCAGCAAGCCACCCGCCACCCAAAATCACATAAGAAATGGAGAAAGGGTGTCACGGGCTTCTCCAGGGGTTAATGAGGGCTGCTGGGGGCATGGCAAAGCTCCTGGTGGCTGGCTGCCCGCTCTACTAATCCAGGGATTGTTATGAAGATGCACCTCCTATTCAATGGACAAGGTAGGCGGGAAGGAAGAGGGGGAACCCTCAGAAAGGTTCAGGAGCTGTGCTCCTGTGAGCTCCTGCTGAATCTGAGGCCTGGTGACATGTTGGTGTGCTGACTAGACACACCTGCTGAATCTGAGGCCTGTCGATCAGTCAACAGTCATGGGTGGGATCGCACAAGAGATTTGGTGTACCAGTATTCCGGCTGTGAAAATCCTGGTTCTCTTTGATCCGTGCTGCAGCATTCACACAACCCCTGCCCTGCCGCCCGGAGAAGCACAGGCTGCATACGTGGCAAGAGGAGCATTCAGACTCCTCATGCGCATGTGGGGCAGATGCAGCACGCCCCCAGCCTTTCAAACAGCCAGGAAACACGCTGTACATACATTTTAGGGTTTTGCTACTGGGAAGTTCCTAGTTGGTATTTAATCTGGTCCCAGCTCTCCTAAAACAAGGCAGGTATGTGCAGGACTTGGGGAGGGGCAGATGTGCATGTGTGATTGCACAAATTAAATCCGGATGGGAGGCGTGCCTAGGTCTGGCCAAATCTCTCGTGTGATCACACCCGCTGCTGCAGCTGATCAATGCCACGTTGCTGCTGCTGCTATTATTACTTCTGCTGCTGCTGCTACTACTTCTCCTTGTGGTGAAACAAAAATGACCCTTCTTGCACATCTCTATCACTGACTGCAGAAAAGAACTTCCTATAGATGAAAAGGTATATGTGTGGATGTTCCTTACATCTTGCAGTTGTTGTTCAGTCGCACAGTCGAGTCCGACTCTTTGCAACCCCATGGACAAAGTCACGCCAGGCCCTCCTGTCTTCCACCATCCTCCAAAGTCTGCTCAAATTTGTGTTAGTTACATCAGTAATGCTGTCCAGCCATCTCATCTTTTTCAGTCCCCTTCTTCTTTTGCCTTCTGACTTTCCTAGCATCACAGTCTTCTCCAGTGAGTGCTCCCTTCTCATTTGGTGGCCAAAGTATTTGAGCTTCAGCTTCAGCGTCTGACCTTCCAGGGAACAGCCTGGGTTGATTTCCCTTAGGACTGACTGATTGGAACTTCTTGCAGTCCAAGGGACTCTCAAGAGTCTTCTCCAGTAGCACATCTCAAAAGCATCTTTGCATATTAGGCCACACATCCCTGATGCAGCCAATCCTCCAAGAGCTTTCAGGGCTCTTCTTACAGGGTCTACTGAAAGCTGCAGGAGGATTGGCTACATCAGGGTGTGTGGCCTAATATGCAAAGGAGTTCCTGCTACAAAGAAAGCCCTGGACACCACCCTCCAAAGCAGCTGTTTTCTGCAGGCTTGAGCTGGTTACCTGAGCCACATTCCCTGAAAGTGATATTGGCATCTACTTACTCTTGTCCCAGTTGAACAGCGCTTCATAAGAACATAAGAACCTAAAAGAAGCCATGTTGGATCACACTAATGGCCCATCCAGTCCAACACTCTGTCACACAGCAACCAACCCCCCCCCCCCAGGTGACATAAGGAGGTCCACTAGTGGGACCAGGACATTAGAAGCCCTCCCACAGTGGCCCCTTCAGCACCAAGGATAGAATAATAGAATCATAGAGTTAGAAAGGACCTCTAGGGTCATCTAGTCCAACCCCCTGCACAATGCAGGAAACTCACAAACACCTCACCCAAAATTCAAATACAGAGCATCATTGCTACAGACAGAGAGTTCTTTCTATACCCTGTGGCTAATAGCCACTGATGGACTCAGCTCCATATGTTTATCCAATGGCCAAGGATCAGGAAATCAAAAAGGAAAAGGAAGGAGAAGGAGATGAAGAAGAAGAAGCTACCACGCTTGGTAGCTGAATTTTTGAATGCATGAGTAGTGTGAAAATTCAACATAACCTAAACTGACTTTTTTAAGAGGATAGGAATCTCACTGAGGCTGCCCTGGCTTGTGGTTGTGGGATTCTGGATCCTTACCCCGTCTTCAAAGAGCTGGCCTCCCACTGTGACTGCAAAGAGTTAATATGATGGTCAGGCCAGTTCCCAGTGAGAGATGTTGAATTTCAGCTCTCTGCAGCATCACTGTCAAGTGTACTTTTTATTGGTGATGGACAGGATGCTGCTGACATCTAAAACACGACATTTCTTTTTTGTATGTTTACTGTTAGGCAACGGCTTTGTCACTTTACCACAGTGAGTTTTTTGGGGGGGACTTTCATAAAATCTAACATGGTCTTTCTCTTCATAGCAGCAGCTGTGGTGTAGTTGCCCATATTTTTGAGAGAAAGAAAGCTCTATCTCTGGGAAGGAGAAGAGGTAAGGAAGAGCCCATGGCTCAGTAGTGGAGTATCTGCTTTTCAGGCATGTGGTCATTGGTTAAGAACATAAGAGAAGCCGTGTTGAATCAGGCCAATGGCCCATCCAGTCCAACACTCTGTGTGACATAGTGGCAAAAAAACCCAGGTGCCATAAGGAGGTCCACCAGTGGGTCCAGGACACCAGAAGACCCCCCCCCACTGTCCCCCCCAAGTACCAAGAATACAGAGCATCACTGCCCCAGACATAAGAACATAAGAGAAGCCATGTTGGATCAGGCCAATGGCGCATCCAGTTCAACACTCTGTGTCACACAGTGGTAAAAAAAAACAACAGGTGCCATCAGGAGGTCCATCAGTGGGGCCAGGACACTAGAAGCCCTCCCATTGTTTCACACACCCCTGCCCCAAGCACCAAGAATACAGAGCATCACTTGCCCCAGACAGAGAGTTCCAACAATATGCTGAGGCTAATAGTCATTGATGGACCTCTGCTCCATATGCTTATCCAATCCCCTCTTGAAGCTGTCCTTGCTTGTAGCTGCCACCACCTCCTGTGGCAGTGAATTCCACATGTTAATCACCGTTTGGGTGAAGAAGTACTTAGGGTTTGTAGAATCTTTCGGGATCAAGTGCCGTGTTCTACTGGAGAAAGCTTTCCTTCCAGACGTTTCGTTCTCAGCTGCGGAGAACATCCTCAGTGGCGTTGCAGCCGGAGCAGGCGCTCAGACCTTCTTGGCTGCTGTGCATTGAGTGGGGCCAGGGCTGCTGGAGAGCTGCTATTTGTAGGCTGGAGGGGGTGTGATGAAAGGGCAATTGGTTTGTGGATGTGCCCATTGTTTGGTGGGGCTTCCTGGAAGGGTAGTGATAAGGAAGCCCCACCAAACAATGGGCACATCCACAAACCAATTGCCCTTTCATCACACCCCCTCCAGCCTACAAATAGCAGCTCTCCAGCAGCCCTGGCCCCACTCAATGCACAGCAGCCAAGAAGGTCTGAGCGCCTGCTCTGGCTGCAACGCCACTGAGGATGTTCTCCGCAGCTGAGAACGAAATGTCTGGAAGGAAAACTTTCTCCAGTAGAACACGGCACTTGATCCCGAAAGATTCTACAAACCCTAATGATGTTACCAGCCGTGAAAACCTGAAATCTTTGAAGAAGTACTTCCTTTTATCAGTTCTAACCCAACTGCTCAGCAATTACATTGAGTGCCCACGAGTTCTTGTATTGTGAGAAAGGGAGAAAAGTTCTTCTTTTTCTACCTTCTCTATCCCATGCATAATCTTGTAAACCTAGATCATGTCACCCCTCAGTCAACATTTCTCCAAGCTAAAGAGCCCCAAGCGTTTTAACCTTTCTTCATCGGGAAAGTGTTCCAACCCTTTAATCTTTCTAGTTGCCCTTTTCTGGTCTTTTTCCAATGCTATAATTAAGTATCTTTTTTTGAGGTGTGGTGACTAGGTTAAATCCTTCACGTCTCCAGTCAAAAGGATCAAGTAGCAGGTGATGCGTGGAGAGCTGTTTCAGGGAAGGTCCATTAATGGTTATGAGCCATGATAACTAAAGGGAACCTCCATATCCTGACAGAGGAGTTGACAGGCCTCAGATTCAGGAGAGGTTAAAGGATTTAGTTGCTCTCAAAGAATAAGTAAATTGTGGGATTCATTACCAGTTGATGTAGTGATGGCCACTAACAAACAGGGCTTTTTTGTAGAAGGAATTCCTTTGCATATTAGGCCACACACCCCTGATGTTGCCAATCCTCCAAGAGCTTACAGGGCTCTTCTTACAGGGCCTACTATAAGCTCCTGGAGGATTGGCTGCATCAGGGGTGTGTGGCCTAATATGCAAATGAGTTCCTGCTACAAAAAAGTCCTGCTAACAATGATTAATTTCAAGGGAGATTAGTCAGATTCATAAAGGAGAGGTCCATCAATGGCTATTAGCTAAGGGGATCACCATATCCAGAGATAGTAAACCTCTGAATACTAGAGCTAGGAGGTAACATCAGCAGGAGGCCCTAGCTTCTATGACTTGTATGTTGGCCTACCGGAACAACTGGTTGGCTATTGTGTAAAACAGGAGAGAGATGGAGTTTTCATGAGCCATAGCTATGAGTGTAGATGTTTCCAACACATTGGGTTCAATGGAATACTAGGAAGAATTGTAAGCTCTGCTGTTCTAGTCCGGCAATCCCCAGCATGGTACTCACGGTGAATATGGAAGCCATTAATTAATTTCTTGGTGACCTCTTGTTTCTTGGCTTTTATAGATAAAATCCAAAAGGGAGAGAAAGGGAGAGAGGGCCACCTCTCTGATTACCTTCTACCACCAGACTGAAAACAATTTTGTTCCATAACACTTCCCTTGACTTTTTGATGAAACTTTGCTTGGGAAAAAAGATTGATCTTGTTGACAATTCAGTTACCCTGTTCTTTTATGCTGCGCTAATTTTAAAAAAGTTGTTTTATGTTATGAATGTATGTTTGATTGCTTTTCATTATCGGCTCGATACTTTTTATGGCATTTATAATTATTTCGGGTTTTCTTGTGCCCTTTTGGGTAGAAAAACAGCCAAAAAATGTAATGAGATGATTGAGAGAAATGGCAACAGCTGTCTCAGCCATATCATCCTTCTGTAATTGCCTCACATGTAGAAAGTCAGTCAGTTTCTTTGAGTAGCAAGTTGGCATTAGAAGTGAACATAAGAGAAGCCATGTTGGATCAGGCCAATGGCCCATCCAGTCCAGCACACTGTGTGACACAGAGTGCCGGACTGGATGGGCCATTGGCCTGATCTAACATGGCTTCTCTTATGTTCTTATGTGAACCGAAAAAAGAGGTAGGGAAATAATTGTATTAATCCTATGTTGCTCCTGTAGCCTCTAGTAAGATCTACATTGCGCTGTGAGTTTGGCATCTGATTTTTATGAATCAGATTTATCACCATTATTTGCCAAATGGGAAGGCAGGGATAAGGACAAAAAACCCTTAATATTTCTTAGTGGCTACCCAACTGATAACCAGCAGGAAAGACGAGCACTGGGGCAAGGGGGAATAACATTGCACCGTCATCACCACATCATTTCTGGTGAAAACCAGTGATGTCACACTGCTGACGTGAACATGGTGTTATTATCTAAGAATTTTTGTCTGAGTCCTAGAATTTCACGTCAGCGATGTGATATCACTTCAGGGTATTTTTTGGAACTGATATCATTCCATCCCTGCGATGCCATTTTCCCAGATTTTTTTCTATCCCACCGCGGAGTGGTGAGAGGCAAGAACAAGGGAGACCAGGAAGTGTAGAGGTTAAAAGCAGCGGACTCTAATCTGGAGAACCGGGTTTGGTTTCCCACTCCTTCTTATGCAGTCAGCTGGGTTGTCAAGTCTGCTTTAACTTTGGTCAAGCCTGCGTTCATTCTTTGGTTCAGGAGAGATGTATCCTGGGTAAAGCCATACTGTATGCCAATGCTGCTAGCCTGAACTCTCCTTCCCCCCCTCCTCTCCTTTGTTATGTAGTGTTGCTTTGAAATGGGAATATGGGAAAGAGATTATGGTGCCTTCTCAGGCAGAGTGGTGGGGGAGTTGGGAGTCAAAAGACGCTCAAGGCCAAGCCAGGCCTGAGAACGAAATAGTAACATCAATGTGTGAATGTGCCCTGCACAGAGTGCCCCTCCCTCAAGAATCCTTTTGATGTATACCTTATATGATTGCTTCTACTGTATAATCGGCAGTCTTTCAATCTTCCTATAGTCGAGAGCAATGATAACAATAAACTAGAAACTTTGTATCAGCAAAGCCTCGTTATTGAATCAGCCGACTTGACATGGGTGGCCTTGGGTAAGTCACAGTTTCCAAAGAAAAACAAAGAAGGGAAAGAAACTTAACCCAAAAACTGGAGTAAGAAACCTAAAAGGTTAATATGCAATTAAAGGGCCGAACATTTAAAACAAAGGGTAAAAAAATCATAAATCAACATACATGTATTTATTGTTGAAAGCTAAAACCATTTACGGGTCCATTGTAAGCCTCTATCCTATGTAAAATCATAAAACCTCAATGGGAACCCACTTGACCTGACCTGATGCGTTTCGACCTAAATTGGTCTTCTTCAGAGGTCAGAAAAGTAAGCACACATATTGGCTCATAATACAGAACAGAATAAAACAATAGAACAGTGCTGGACCACAAGGAAATTTCTGTAATATAAAAGAGAAAAATTATAAATTTGTAAAAAAATTTTTTCATCTATTTAAGGATAATATTTAGAATTAATTACTTACAGTGAAGTGACAAAGGCTTAGAGATATTCTTGAGGCCTCTTGTTCTATAGCCTTATGTCTTAATCAAGAGCATACTTATAGCATTCAGTGTTTTTTTGTATGCCTAAGAGCAAAATATTAACCAAAATACAAAAGTTAAACCACACTACAAATAATACCGAGTAAAACCATAAATTTCAAATTTAATCAGTTGTCTCACCACGTGGTCCAGAATTGATCAAGCGAAGTCAGAGCCTATGTGCAAGAGTTGTGTGTAGTGCACTGAAGCTGGTGCTCAGCTTAAAAATGCTAGGAACCAGATGATGCAATCCTGGCCCAATCAAAGCACATGATGTAATTAGAACAAAGGTCATGAGGGAAGATAAATTGGTAATTACAGGTACATTACAGGTAAAATGGAAAACTTTAAAACGTTACAAAAATAATTTCAAAATTTTCTCTCCATTATATACAAAACCAATCAATTTCCTCATTAAAACCATGAGGTGTTAAAGTCCCTAGAGTGTGAATCCAAAATGTCTCTCTGGCCTTCAGACGTTGCACAAGCTGTAAGTGCAGACTCTTATCTGGGAGAACCGGGTTTGATTCCCCACTCCTCCACTTGCACCTGCTGGAATGGCCTTGGGTCAGCCATAGCTCTGGCAGAGGTTGTCCTTGAAAGGGCAGCTGCTGTTAGAGCCCTCTCCAGCCCCACCCACCTCACAGGGTGTCTGTTGTGGGGGAGGAAGGTAAAGGAGATTGTGAGCCGCTCTGAGACTCTTCGGAGTGGAGGGCGGGATATAAATCCAATATCTTCTTCTTCTTCTTCTTCAAGTGTTATCTGCAGTACTTCCAAGGCCTCACCCTGAGATATATTAGTATATAATGAGACTACATCAAAAGTCACAAATAACATATCTTCAAAATCCATTCTTATTTTACTGATATGTCCTAAAAAATCCATTATATCTTTCAAATAAGTACTGGTTTTGGAAATAAAAGGTTTTAAAAAACTATCAACAAGCTAGGGGTTCAAGGATTGATCCACATCCTGAGATGGGCCTCCCAGGTACTGGCATGGTCCTTTTATGAATCTTGGGCAGGAGGTAAAATTGTGGAATTCTGTTATCTGACTGTAACAGGAAATCATAGATGGATCTTGTTATATACCCTGTAAGCAAGGCTTCATCTAATACCTTCACAATTTCTTTCCTGATTTCCAAAGTAGGGTCCTCCTTGCTAATCCTATAGTGAAGGCTATTGTTCAGTTGTCTTTCAGCGTCTTTAATATAATCCACTCTATCCCATATAACCACTGCTCCTCCCTTATCTGCCGGTTTATATACTACATCCTCATAAGACATAAGTTTTTTCAGAGCCTCTATTTCCACTGTGGTCAAATTATGCAACCCAATAATGTGGATTACAAAATTGTCTAAGAAGTCGAGAAGATGGAGAATAAATGAAGATTTACTACAAAATAAAGAAATAGTGATATCTTTAGAAAATGAAACTAAAGCTTATTTCCAAGTTAATGATAGAGAAGATATAGAATTTCAGACGGTATGGGATGCCTATAAGGCAGTAATGAGAGGAATATTAATAACACTGAATAATAAAGATAAGAGAGCAAAAGATAAACAGATTTTGGACATTCAAAATGAAATTAAGAAAAAAGGTGAATTAAGAAAAAGGCCAGGGAAAAAGAAAATTATAAGGGAGATTACAATATTGCAAACACAAATGAGACATTTGTTAAATAAGGAAATGGAATGGAATTTGAAAAAATTACAACAGAAATCTTTTGAGGGAGCAAACAAACCCGGAAAGTACATGGCTTGTCAACTGAAGAAAAAGAGAGAAAGTAAAATTATTAACAAAATTGTGGTTGATGGAAAAGAGATGGTGGACCAAGAAGGAATAAAGAGAGAATTTTTAAGTACTATGCTAATTTATTTAAGGGTGTTAAAGTAAAGAAAGAAAGGATTGAAATGTATTTGCAAAAGATCAAAATAGCACCCTTAACTGAATATATGGAAAAAGTTTTGAATGATCCAGTTGAAAAAATAGAAATTGAAGCAGTGATTAATGTAATAAAATCTGGAAAGGCACCTGGACCAGATGGTTATACCGCAATTTTTTTAAAAAATGCCTAAAGAAGAATTAGTACTGAAACTTCAAAAGTTGATGAATGCGATAAGATCAAATGGGAAAATACCTAATACATGGAAAGAAGCTGTAATTTGGTTGATTCCAAAGGAAGATAGAGATGTCACGAATGTGAAGAATTATAGACCAATTTCATTATTAAATAATGATTATAAGATATACACAAGAATCCTGACTTAAACAATATTTAATAAATTTTATAAAGGAAGATCAGGTGGGTTTTCTTCCCAAAAGGCAAATAAGAGACAATATTAGAACTGTTGTAAATATTGTAAAATATTATGAAAGACATCCAGAGAAGGAAGTTGCACTATTTTTTGTGGATGCAGAGAAAGCTTTTGATAATCTGAACTGGAACTTTATGTTTGCAGTAATGGAAAAAATAAAGTTGGGGGAAAATTTTATAAGAATGATAAAGGCAATATATACTGAACAACGTGCAAGGTTATGTATAAATGCAGATCTCACAGATGAAATGAAAATTAGCAAAGGTACAAGACAAGGTTGTCTGCTTTTGCCATTGTTGTTTATAATGCCTTGAAACTTTATTGATGCAAATACAAGATGATGAAGAAATAGAAGGAATGAGAATTAAAGTTTTACCTATAAATATAGGGCATTTGCAGATGATATAATGTTTATAAATGAAAATCCTATACGAGTAACACCTTTGTTGTTAGCTAAAATACAAAATTTTGGAGAATTGGCAGGACTTTATGTTCATAAGGAAAAATCAAAACTTTTATGTAAAAATATGCAAGTAAATAAACAAAAGGAACTGCAGAGGCTAACGGGATGTTGTAAAATACTTGGGTGTGGAAATAACAATGAAGAATATTGATTTGTTTAAAAATAATTATGAAAAGTTATGGCGTAAAATGGATGGATATGATAAAATGGAACAAGCTTAATTTGTCATTGCTTGGGAGAATTGCTGCAATTAAGATGAATATTTTGCCGAGAATACTGTATTTATTCCAAACTATCCCAATTGTGAAAGACTGCAAACAATTTAATAAATGGCAAGGAAAGATTTCAGAATTTGTATGGGCTGGAAAGAAACCAAGGATTAAAATGAAAGTTTTAACAGATGCTAAAGAAAGAGGAGGATTTCAACTACCAGATTTAAGACTATATCATGAAGCAGTTTGTTTGGTGTGGATAAAAGACTGGGTGATGTTATTGCATAAAAAACTTTTAATGCTGGAAGGTCATGGAAATAAATTCGGCTGGCACGCTTATATGTACTATGGGAAGAAAAAGATGGATGGTTTTTTCTCTCACCATTACATAAGAAGTAATTTGCTAAATATCTGGATGAAGTATAAGAAATATGGCGATGAGAGAAAACCACTATGGATAGTGCCTGCAGAAGTAATAAAAATAACAGCTGAGATAGGAGAGGGAAAATGGATGTCATACAATCAATTATTAAAAATACAAAGCGGTAAAATAGAGTTGAAAACTGCTGAGGAGCTGAATTATAAATATGACTGGTTTCAAATGCAACAAATAAAGAGTTTGGTGAAAAGTGATCTTAAAACTGAAGGAATAAGACGAGAACAAACGGAAATGGAAAAAGTTCTGCTTGAAGATAATGAAAAATTAATTTCGAAAATTTATAAGTTACTTTTAAAATGGTCTACGGAAGATGAAGTAGTGAAATCTCAAATGATTAAGTGGGCAATTAATGTAAATAAAGAAATACAAATGGACACATGGGAATATTTGTGGAAAAACTCTATGAAACTCTCAACATATCAGAGTATCAAAGAAAATTGTTTTAAGATGATGTACAGATGGTATATGACTCTAAAAAGTTGGCAAAGATGAACAATAATATGCCAGATAGATGTTGGAAATGTAAACCTATGTATGTATGGGGACTTATTCCCATAGAAAATAACGGAGAATTTATCCACGGGTATCTGGGGCTCTGGGGGCCCTGTTTTTTGAGTTAGAGGCACCAGATTTTCAGTATAGTATCCAGTGGCTCTCTCCAAAATACTCCCTAAGTTTCAAAAAGATTGGACCAGGGGGTCCAATTCTATGAGCCCTGAAAGAAGGTGCTCCTATCCTTCATTATTTCCTATGGAAGGAAGGCATTTAAAAGATGTGCTGTCCCTTGAAATGTGATGGCCAAAAATGGTTTTAGCTTTCAACAATAAATACATGTAGGTTGATTTATGATTTTTTTACACCTTGTTTTTAATGTTAGGGCCTTTAATTGCATATCAGTCACAGTTTCTTCAGAGCTGTTCTCTCAAGAGCAGTTCTCAAAAAGAGCTCTCTCAGCCCCACCTACCACACAGGATGGGCGTTTTCGCACTTACCTTAAGCCGGAGCGACGTCCCTCTTCACCGCGCAGCGTCTGCACGGTTTTCGCACTAATTGCTGCGGAGCACCTGGAAGAGTTGCAAAGTCCCGCGGCTTTTGCGGCGCAAATGTAAACCGCCAAAAACTGCCGCGGGACTTTGCGGCTCTTCCAGGTGCTTCGCAGCAATTAGTGCGAAAACCGTGCAGACGCTGCGCGGTGAAGAGGGACGTCACTCCGGCTTAAGGTAAGTGCGAAAACGCCCGATGCCTGTTGTGGGGAGTGGAGATTGTAAACTGCTCTGAGATTCCAAGTGAAGGGCAGGGTATAAATTCAAATCCCCTCCTCCTCTTCTCCTCCTCCTTCTGGATTGCCGTGACTTACAATGCACCTGCAAGACTGGGCTCTTAGACTTTCCATGAAGGTGGAAAACAGGCTGATTCTGCACTAACCTTGCTCCACACCCGGCTTCCATTTCTTTCCAGAGCAAGCTTGCTCCGCGCTGCCATTTTGCGTGAGGAAAACCACAATTTGCTGCGCCACAGTGTAAACCTGGAAAAAATAGGTTTATGCTGCAGCGTGGCAAATTGCGGGTTTTCCCCACACAAAATGGCAGCGCGGAGCAACTGGTGTGAAATTGCTAGCTTGCTCTGGAGAGAAATGGAAGCCTGGCGCGGAGCAAGGTTAGTGCGGAATCAGCCCGCGGAGTATTTTTTAATCCACTTTGAAAGGATTGAGACATTGGGATAGTGAAAGGGAAAGACAGAGAGACAACTGAAAATTATTGGTTAGCATGAACTGGGGTTCAGCCTTGCTAGGAGAGACTGTGTCACTTGCTCCCTGAGGGTCTGCTACTCGCTATAGGAGTCTATAAATTCGCCAATACAGCAGACTGTGATGCTTGCTGTCATCACAAGTCTCCAGCATTCTTTCAACTGAAGGAAGCAAAAATCCTCTAGCACTGCTCCTGGAAAGTCTCCCTGCACATAGCTATGCATAGGATGCTCACTTGCTCAGTCATCTTATGCAGATGGACCTTTGAAAAGGGCCAAAATAATGCAACTAGCTTGGGTTTGTTGGGTTTGTTTCTGAATCCCACCCCTTCCTGGTCTTCAGATTTGTACGTGGTCACTTGGAGCAATACGGTGCTGACAAAATCAGTATGACCAGAACTATCTCAGCAGCTAATATATTCCGCTCACTGTATTTATTTTTCCTCACTGTAGGCTTTCAGTGGGCTGCCAGGTAGTTGATACAGGAGATTTTAGCACCTACTCAAATGTTTCCTCCTCTGGTTCAACAGAAGCCTTGCTTTGAATTGTTATCAGACTGGCAGGGACTAAAGGATATTTTGGCATCTTTTCTGTTCCTTCAATGTTGTAATGCAGCAGCTGGTGGGTGGTAGACACGTGACATCAGCTTGAACATGGGACAGATGGAAGCCTTTGCATATTAGGCCGCACCCCCTGATGTAGCCAATCCTCTTGGAGCTTACAGTAGTCCCTGTGCTAAGAGGACTGTAAGCTCTTGGAGGATTGGCTACATCAGGGAGGCGTGGCCTAATATGCAAAGGAGTTCCTGCTTCAAAATGCTCTGAATACAATCATGGTATCCTTCTGGACTGCCTTTTTGGTTGGGACGGGGAGGCAGTGGTTTTGGTCCTACCAGGAAGCTTGGTTTCCAAACAGGGTGCTGGGGGACTGCTTTTCGAACCCTTAGCTTCTGACCTATGAGTTCCCACAAGATTCCAGCTTGCCCTCCCTGCTTTTTTACACCTGTAAAAGTGTTAAAAAATGAGCTCATGGGCTCATTTGGAGTTCTGCCACAAGGCGGTGGGTTCAATCACAAAATGGCTGCCTCAGGAGGCAGAAGAAATGCTTTGGAAGAAATGGTTGTGAAGGCACTGGGCAGTATGGGGATAACTAAGAACACAATCCCCCCTCCCATCACAGCACTTTGCAAATGGTATCTTTGTGTTATAACAGTAAAAACAATCTGGCAGAAGACAATGACAGAGGGAAACAGACAAACATACATCCCTGAGGAGAGATTTCCAAAAGTTTTGGTGCCACGACCAAAAGAGAAGAGAAGAGATTGGGTCTATACTCTGCCCTTCACTCTGAGCCTCAGAGCAGCTTACAATCTCCTTTCCCTTCCCCTCCCCACAACAGACCTCCTGTGAGGTAGGTGGGACTGAGAGAGCTCTTTCAAGAATTGCTCTTGAGAAAACAGCGCTGAGAGAACTCTGACTGACCCAAGGTCACCACCCAGCAGTTGCAAGTGGAGGAATGGGGAATCGAATCCAGTTCTCCCAGATTAGTCTGCACTCTTAACCACTACATCAAACTGACTCTCCAAATCAAGAAGGCTTTTTCTCAGGCTACTGTCCTTCTAGGCTCTGCCATGGAAATCCTTTAGGCGGGAAAGTTCTCTCTGATCATGCATCATATCAAGTGGAATTAAGTCACATTTGATGCTGGCATTTCCAAAGTCAGTCAGCATTGGGAAATGGGCAGAAATGGACATATTCTGTATTGTGGACTCACCCAGGAAAAACCCAGAGTGCAGGATTCTGCCTTATCTTTGGCTGCATGGAAAAAAATAGAGAACATGTCTAACCGGCTATGAGGGCTGAAGCACAGGATGGTTGGAGATGGATGAGGAGGGCAGGTGAAATCTCCGAAGCTGGGGAAGGCGAAGGGGAGGGTTTGCAAGTGGTCAAAGGAAACTTCATCAGCATTCACCGGAGACCTCTTCGGCTCTCCCATGACTAGCAAAAGCACATTTATGCAAAACAAACACGGTGCTTAAAGGGGCTTCATTTGCATAATTTATACCGACCCAGCACTTTTTTTTGTGCAGCGTTTTTTATCTTGCCCATCCAGCGTGCAACCCCCACCCCCCTGCTCATCAGACGCCCCAACAGCAGTCTGTGCGTCTCTAAACCCACTCCCCTCCAAATTTCCTCTTGGATTTTGGGGTTCTGAATCGGTTGCTCCCCGTTACGGAGTGTCATTTGGAGATTGCCACACTTTCTGAGTCTATTTCTGACCTCGTAAACCCTTGTGGGCAAGAGGTATCTCTCCTACATTTGTCATGCATGTGAGCAGCCCTGAGTACTGAAATACACACTTTGTTTGGAACATGGGGTTGTGCAAAGGGCTTCACTAGTGCCTCTTTAAAGAAGAAAAGAGCACATTTCCCCATCTCCCATTGTCACTGACAGACAAACTCACATTTTGACATACTACTGTTTTGTTGCTTTCGCATGCTCATGCTACTCAAATTGAAGGTTTGCTCAATTTGTTAATTTTACTATTCTGCCATTGTACCATTTTACATTCTAAACCACTGCCTACCAGATAATTTTACTTCACTGTCATTGGTTCTTAAATCTGTACCATGTTGCATTCTGGGCCACTGCCTACCAGCTATATATGGCTCTGCTCAGCTGTGTGTGCTTTGCTCACTGTGCTGGATTCCTCGTCTGATGAAGTGTGCTTAAGAGCACATGAAAGCTTACGTTCTAAATAAAAATTGGTTGGTCTTAAAGGTGAAACTTGACTCCTGCTTTGTTCAACTGCTTCAGACCAACATGGCTGCCTGTTTGGATCTTTCCCCATCTCTGTCCTCCGGTTGTTATATGTGATGATTCATGGGGCAAGACTTGGGCTTCCAACTTCTGGGCGGGGCTTGGAGATCTCCCAGAATTACAATTCAACTCCAGACCAGTGTCCCCTCTAAGCTGAGTTAATGTGAGCTAACTCACAGTTTTTTTAGCCTCTGGCTCACACATTTTTGCCTTAGCTCAGGCAAAATGGCCCCAGAGCAAACTAATCTACGCAGTAGCTCACGACTTTAATGCTGTTAGGTCATGAAGTAGAATTTTTGCTCACAAGTCTCCACAAGTCTTTGACTCGAGAACATTGCTGCAGACCAGAGGTATCCAAACTTGCTTAGTGTAAGAGCCACATAGAATAAACATCGATGTTTGAGAGCCACAAGACATGAACATCAGATGTTTGAAAGCTGCAAGACAGGAAGGCAGGGAGGGAGGGAGGGAGGGAGGAAGGAAGGAAGGAAGGAAGGAAGGAAGGAAGGAAGGAAGGAAGGAAGGAAGGAAGGAAGGAAGGAAGGAAGGAAGGAAGGAAGGAAGGCAAATAGATGGGGGAGAGAGAGAGCGCGGAAAGAAAGCAACTTTCCGCAGCAGCTGGCTTGGATTGGGAGAAGTGATTTAAAGAGGCAAATGCCTTCTCCAAGCTGGCTGATGGGGCCATGGAGGCTTCAAGAGCCACACAATATTTATTTATTTACATTTGTATCCTGCCCTCCCCTGACAGGCTCAAGACAGCTAACACATGTGGCTATTGAGCTGCAGTTTGGCCACCCCTGCTCCAGATTATAGAGATTAATTCCTCTGGAGAAAATGGCTGCTTTGGAGGGTGGACTCCATGGCATCACACCCCACTGAGTTCACTCCTTTCCCCAAACCCTCCCCTTCCCAGGTCCACCCCCCAGATCTCCAGGAATTTCCAACCTGGAGCTGCTGACCATATGCAAGAGAAGGCGAGAGGAAGTGAGTCAGTTCGCCGCTAGCACTGCAAGGGGCCAAGAAAGAGAAATCAAGAGTGCAATTTATTTCAAAGAATTCTGATGTGGCCCTGGGTAAGATGGCACGTTAGAAAGTAATTAGACATCGCTTTAACGCACACAGAATCTCCGGCGCATGACCTGCCTGCTGGGGAGAAGAAAAATCTCACCCTCAGACGAAAGGAACGGAAAAGTTCAGCAAGAGCAACCTGTGCCTCACGCCAACTCAGACGTTAATTTCACAGGCTCTCTATGGAGAATGAGAACCGAGACACGGGGGGTACGACCAGCTGCTGGAGTCCTTTGAAACGGAACAGAGACAACCTGCTCATCCGGACTTATGAGAAGGAATCTTAATTGCAGATGGGATGGGCAAGAAGAGAGGGAATCGGTAAGCTGGGCCAAGATGGTGCGAGCTGCAGGAAGAATGCGGTCGTGATAGGAGCAACGGTGTAGAGCTACGGCCAAGGAAATGAACTGAGATTCAGAAGATCCTGGGTTTGAATTTTGCCTCCTTTACATAGGGTGGGGCTCTAGCAGGATAGGAAGGTTTGGGAAGACACTGCTTGCCTATAGAGGGAAATTCTAGAGAGTGTCTGCAGAGAGAGAATTTCCTAAATTTGGCAAACCTCCCTTCCCATCTCTCCTCTCTTTGAATTTCTCACCACCACCATTGTCATAATATTCATCATCATCATAATTCTCATCATCATCTCTTCCTCCTCCACCTCCCCCCTAGAAAAACGATGCTGTGAAGTCACAACAGAGCAGATCTCTGTTGTTCAGTGTTCAAGAGGGGATTGGATAAGCATATGGAGCAGAGGTCTATCAATGGCTATTTGCCACAGTGTATTGTTGGAACTCTTTGTCTGGGGCAGTGATGCTCTGTATTCTTGGTGCTTGGGAGGGCACAGTGGCAGGGCTTCTAGTGCCCTGGCCCCTCTGGTGAACCTCCAGATGGCACCTGGGCTTTTTTGGCCACTGTGTGACAGAGAGTGTTGGACTGGATGGGCCATTGGCTTGATCCAACATGGCTTCTCTTATGTTCCTACGTTCTTCTCTTTTGTCATGGGATTCACTCACCTCTTCCACTCAGATGTCCAAGAAGCAGGGGTGGAATTCTACCAGGAGCTCCTTTGCATATTAGGCCACACACCCCTGATGTAGCCAATCCTCCAAGAGCTTACAAGGCTCTTTTTTGTAAACTCTTGGAGGACTGGCTACATCGGGGGATGTGGCCTAATATGCAAAGGAGCTCCTGCTAGAATTCCACCCCTGCCAAGAAGTCTATATGAAGGTGTGTGTGTGTGTGTGTTTATGTATAAATTCGTGTATATGGTCAACGCAAGTGATATTAAGCCAGCCATCCCAAGCATGGTGCCTGTGGGTGCCATGGAGCCTACCAATCTCTTTTCTGGCACTCACTAAGTACTTTTAGAAAATACATGGCGCTTTTGTCCATAAAGGATTCTGATTGGCCATAGATTGGCTGTGTGTATATGTATATATATATAAAAAAACTTACTTGGGCAGCAGTTGCTGCAACAGAAAAAGGATCCTCACTGTGTGACTTGAAGGCAAGCTGCGGCAGCCATTTTGTGGGCGGCTCTGCCTCCCGTGACAGCCATTTTCTGGCAGCCGATTTTGCATCTGTACCCACAGGGCCTGCAGTCTTGAAAAATCTGGGGACCCCTGCCTTAAGCCTGACATTAGAACCCTTTTGGATGTCAAACAATGTTAGCTCTTATCTGTTAGGACGTGATGTGTCTCGTGTTCTCACAGTCGTGCGTAGTAGTTCAATACCACGTCCTGACCCAACTCGGCAGATGATTTAAGATGCCGGTGTGGAAGTCAATTAAGAATAGAGAAACCTCGCAAGGTGCAAAGCCCAAGATAAGGGCGTGAAGTATTTTCACAGTGGTATGCACACAAAGTGTATGGGCAACGCTCCATCTCCTGAAAGGGCTTTTTAGAATGCTCCCCCCCCCCCGCCCCCGCCAAAGCTCTGGAGATTTTAAACAGCAGCTTATACATTTGGCAGGGAAAAGGGAAACCGACTAGGGGCATGCATGGATTGTGTGCGCTCATTCTCTGCAGTGGCAAGTTGGGGACTGTACTACTCTTCTGGCCCTCAATGAAGGGCTTTTCCACATGTTCGACTGGCTCCTGATTTTCTTGGCAGACGATCCACAAGCATTGGAATCAGCTTGGGCGCCGTTCTTCTGTACTACTGCCCTCCCTGTGCTTTTTCACAGGTGTGGAGTGAATTTATCTTCTTCTGCACGAGCTCTCAATAATGAGGATTTCCAAAGTAGGGTACTCTCACCAGCGGCATCACAGCACCCTCCCTTTTTGAAAAAGGGCATTAAAATATCAATATATCACTTCAGTGTTATAACAGGCTTAGTGGGTTCTCTGAACTCCCAGCTTTTATTTTTACCAGAATGGTGCACAGTGTTAAAGCTGCAGTACTGCAGTCCTAAGCTCTGCTCACGACCTGAGTTTGATCCCCAGCGGAAGCTGGGTTTTCAGGTAGCTGGCTCGAGATTGACTCAGCCTTCCACCCTTCCGAGGTCGGTAAAATGAGTACCCAGCTTGCTGGGGGGGAAAGTGTAGATGACTGGGGAAGGCAATGGCAAACCACCCCGTAAAAAGTCTGCTGTGAAAACATGAAAGCAACGTCACCCCGGAGTTGAAAACGACTGGTGTTTGCACAGGAGACTACCTTTACCTTTAAGTCTCTAACCCCTTCCCTTGTGGAGATAATGATCGATTTCTCACTAGGCTTGTTCCAGTCTCGGAACCATTTTCCCCTCAGCACTTCTGTCCAATTTAGCACAAGTTGCTGTGGAGCTGCGACTTGCCCTGCCTCTTTGCCACGGCAAGCAGAAACTGGTTTTCAGAGGATCTTGCTTGCCACAGAAAAGAGGCGGGGCAAGTCACAGCCTTGCGGCAACGTGTGAAATCGGAGAGAAGTGCCAGGGCGAAAAGGGCTCCGAGGCCAGAACAAGCCTACAGAGAAATCAGTCAGTGTCTTTTTCCTTATATTTCAGAGAAGGAAGGGATCAGGGAGTTATGTTTTTAGAACAGTGAACGCTGGGAACCTGCCAAGCTTGTTGTTATAATGATAATGATACATCAATATATTGATATTTTGGTGTCCTTTTTTTAAATAAAAAAAGAAAATTTAATTATTTGTCTTTTTGGTGCAGTGGTTAAGAGAGTGGACTCTAATATGGGAGAATCAAGTTTGATCCCCCACTCCTCCACATGCACCTGCTGACGTGACCCTGATTCAGTCACAAGTTCTTTCAGAGCTGTTCTGCTCAAGAGCAGTTTCTGTCAGAGCTCTCTCGCCTCACAGGGTATCTGTTCTGGGGAGGGGAAGGGAAAGGTGACTGTAAGCCTCTCTGAGACTCCGAGTGAAGGATGGGGTATAAATCCAACCTCTTCTCTTGGGGGCAGGGGAACAGAGAGCTTGGTTTGACCATGACAGTCCAATAATCAAACAGTGGGCTCGAGGTGGGTCGAGGAAGTGGGACAAAGAAAACATTATGAACCAGGGAAACAACTTGGCTTCCAAGAAAATATTGGGGAAAACTAGTCTGAAAAGAACCATTAAAAAACCCAGGGAAAACACCCCCTTCGCATTAAAAATGCAGACTAAAGGCACAAAACTGCATGTGGAAATCAGACAAAAAAAAAAAATCCCATGTAGAAAAGCCTGAAGTTCCTGGGAAAGGCCTCATGCGTGTGTGTTCTGCTTGGTGTTCTGGAAAAATGGTTATCGCCTCTGGTGCAGGTGGAGAATTTCTTGGTTATGGCCCCACACGTTCCATTCTCCTGTCCCTTGACTCCTGCTGCCTTTGTACATCACGATTTCACTTATTAATACAGCCAGTCAAGGGGAAAATTGCTGCGCTGTCATCCAAAGTTCTCTCATAGAAGCAAGAGATCAACCTAATCTGCAAAAAAGGGGGTCTGCGGCAAATAACGGCATTGGATGTTGGTCTGGGGGCTTTTGCAGATCCTGCCAATGAACTCTGCCTGACCAGTGTTCATTCCTGGCAACATTTAAAGACAACAAAATACTAAAGACCCTGCAAGGTTTATGTGCTGCATCAGGAAATCAGTTCATCTAAACCCGTTTCGATGTGCTCTCCACTTCCCAGCGCTACCGAGCTTCATTTCAAGTGGACAAGAGAGCTCTGGAGATTCAAACTATCCCTGCTTTATTTGGAAAATGTGCATCCGGAACAGAAACAGATCGACAGCTGGCAGGACATGTACAGAACATCAGGTTGACAACTAGAGATGGGCACGAACCACAAACTGATACACTAGTTCGCAAAGCAGACCAGTTCATATCGGTTCATGAGCCATTTAAAGTTTAAACTCCTGCTTTCTGCTCCCCGTGGCTTTTTGCAAGGAGCAGAAAGCAAGGTTTAAATCAGGGGTGTCAAACATGCAGTTTGGGGGCAGAATCAGGCCCCTGGAGGGCTCCTATCAAGCCCCCGAGCAACTGGCTGTCATCTGCTTCCTTCTCCCTCTCTCTTGCTTCCTTCTGCATAACAGCTTGCCTGCTCAATTGCCCAGGAGCTACAGAGCAAAACCTCTATTTTCTCCATTGGCTGAGGCTTCTCCCTTGTTGAGGAAGGGGGGAGGAATAGCTTGATTTGCCAGGCTCTCTCAATTGCACAGCAGAGCTACTGAGCCAAGCTTCTCTTCCTTCTATTGGCTGAAGCTCCCCCCCCCCCCCTAGTCACCTGGGTAAGGAAGGAAAGAGCCAGAGCTTCCTTTACCCAGTTCCCTGGTTCCCATGGGAGAAATATGAAGAAAGTATCTTTAAGACCAATGAGTGCTAACGTTTTAAACATCTTCTTTATAAAATTGACATCTCTGCTACCTAATCTTAAATAGGTACACACATGACCTGGCCTGGCTTGGCCCAACCCGACATAGCCTGGCTCAACAAGGTCTCATTTATGTCAGATCTGGCCCTCAGTGTCAGCTGCCATACTGCTCCATCTCCTTGTTCTGCAGATCCAAAAATTGGAAACAGTTTCTCGGCTTCGTCCCAGGAACTTGATGCTAATGGTCGATGCATGCCAAAGCTGGAGAGGGATTTTCCAGCCCCCAAGGTACGTGAGTGCTCATGTGTTGAATCCCAGGCCACCTAGGGTTGCCCAGGTGGGGGCTGGGGATTTTCCGGTTTGGAGGCCTTCCCCCCACTTCAGGGTCATCAGAAAGTGGGGGGGGGAGGGAAATGTCTGCTGGGCACTCCATTATTCCCTATGGAGACAGATTCCCATAGAGTAGATCATTGATCTGAAGGTATCTGGGGTCTAGGGGGTGTTTTTTGAGGTAGAGGCACCAAATTTGCAGCATAGCATCCAGTAACCCTCCTTAAAACACCCTCCAAGTTTCAAAAAGATTGGGCCAGGGGGTTCAATTCTGTGAGCCCCTAAAAGAAGGAGCCCCTATCCTTCATTATTTCCAGCTGCGCGAAGGCATTTAAAAGGTGTGCGGTCCCTTGAAATGTGATGGCCGGAACTCCCTTTGGAATTCAGTTATGGTTGTCACAACCCCCAGTGTCTCCTGCCTCCACCCCCAAAGTCCCCAGGTATTTCTTGAATTGGACTTGGCAGCCCCAATGCCCACTGAGGAAATTCCAGAGAATCATATTTTCTGTCTATTTGCAAGTGAACAGCTAGTGGTCAGCCAGCATCCGCTTTCCCATGGCTGAGTCTTGAGATCGGGAACAAAGAAGTTTATTGTCAATGGGATACTGCACAGAAGATGGCCCATCTGTTCCTGCCTCTGTGCCAAGTTTCAGATGGACAGAGAGCCACGCGTCCATTGATACAAACAGAATTTTCGTCTGTTGTCCCATTCCTGCTGTCACGGAAGCTGGAGGCCTTGGATGGTTCCTTGTGGAATCAGTCCTGCGGCTGAAGGAGCAGTTCCATCCACTTAGTGCCCTCCTCAGGGGGTGTGGACTCTCTCCCCCACAAGTCCTGGACTTTGGCTTGCCAACTCGGGGTTCGGAAATTCCTGGAGATTTGGAGGTGGAGTCCAGGGAGTGTGGAGTTTAGGGAGGGAAGGGACAACATCAGGGTATGATGACCTACAGCCCATCCTGCAAACAGCCCTTTTTCTAGAGGTATGTAGCATGGAGATCAGGTGATCTCCAGGCCTCATCTGGAGTTTGGCAACCCTTCCTGAAAGTGTGACAGGGGATGGAGCAGGATGCTGGGGAGAATGAGTCTGGTAGCCTTAGAAGATGACTCACTTACTCACTCACTCACTCATTGTTCATTCGTTCATTCATTCATTCATTCATTCATTCATTCATTCATTCATTCATTCATTCATTCATTCATGGTGGAGACATTTCTTGTGGCTGAATGACCATGGGCCATGAATGAATGAATGAAAAGAATGAACCTTCTGAGTCAGGCTCTGAGAGATCAAGGGCCATGCCCAACCTGCCTCAACAGCCATGAAGTCACCAGGAGAGGGGGACATCTTTTTTTTTCTCCTGGAAGTACCTAGGCCAAAGGAGGCCAAACTAAAAATAACTAGAGAACAGGCCTTCTCTATAAAAGCACCCCAATGGTGGAACCAGCTGCCGGAAGAGGTGCGGGCCCTATGGGACCTTAGTCAATTCCGTAGGGTGTGCAAAACCGCCCTCTTCCGGCTAGCCTTTCAAGATGGAGCTTGAAATAAACATCACGCCATCACAAATACTAATAACTGAGATAACAGCGAGTAGAGATTATTTTAGACTGTTTTTAGATTGTTTTAGATTATGTAAAAATTTAACAGTAAATTGTAATTTTATTGAATTGTATAACTGTTTTATTGTTCAATGGCTTTGCCATACCTGTAAGCCACCCTGAGCCTGCCTTGGCGGGGAGGGCGGGGTATGAATAAATATTATTATTATTATTATTATTATTATTATTATTATTATTATTATTATTATTATTATTATTATTATTATTATTTGGCTTTTCCCAACTGCTCACAGCCTCTGCTTTCCCACTGATGCCTGACCCCTTTTTGTGAGTCTTCGATGGCCATTTCCCCTCTTTATCCATGAACACATTATGCATTCTGTTCTTCAGAGCAATCTTCACATTTGGAATAGAAAGCTGAAGATTCGTTCATACACCTTTCCTTTTAAAAACACTTTGCCAATCTGCCTCCTATTTTTATTTATATGAAATAGACCCACAGAGGGACGTTGGTCCTTTCTGTTAAAAGCTCTGTGCTTTGTACGTCCTCCGATTTCAGATTGTATAAAATAAGCAGACAAAAGAGACTATATCTCCTTTAAAAGCATGCCTTAAGGGACCACTACCATTAACATATTTGCATTTGGGGGGGAGGACTTAACAATAAACCTCCCCCCCTTTCTTATCTGTACGAAAGAATAGGTTTGCCTTCATTGATTGGGAAAGGAAAAAGTACCCATATAAAGTGTTTACATAAATGATGGCAAATTACCCAAAATTGCTACGCAGGAGCATTTAAGAGCTCAAAAGATCTGACAATAAGAAGGAAAGCGGTAAAGGGGGAAAAATGGTTTCACAATTATCATGGTGTTCAAGTGTTCCTCAAGCTCTCTCAGTATTATCTGTAGCCATTGGTAAGCATAAAATAAGCACATGATACAGGCCCGTAGCTATGAGGGGGCCTGTGGGGGCACAGTCCCCTGACTGCTAGGTGGGGGCGCCTGATTTGGGGCCCCTAACCAGCCTCCAGTGTCTCGGCTGCATCCTTCTCCATTCTGCCGTCATCATACACCGTTGCTTCTGCTTGCTTAGGGGACGTGATCATACACAGTTGCTTCTGCTTGCTTAGGAGCCGGAAGAAATCTCTGACCCCTCCGCAAGCAGCAACAACGGGGCACTTTCAACGCCCAGGACTGAAAATTAAGCTCCGCATTGCTTCTGCTTGCTTAGGGACTGGAAGAAATCTCTGACCCCTCAGCAAGCAGAAACAGCAGGGCACTATCAGCGCCCAGGACTGAAAGTTAAGCTCCGCGTTGGGCTGACGTTGGGCTAGAGGGTGCCTGCAAGAAGAGGCCGTTCTGGCCCTCAAGCCGGGGTAGGGAGAGAATGGCTCCATTGCAGGCTTTCTCTGCCAGACAGGGCAGGATAGGGTAGGCTGGCGCACACTAGCGGAAGTCCCGGCGGCAGTCTGGGGCTGGGGATCAGTGGAGAGGTGATGTTTGCCTGCAGGGGTTTTCTGGCCTTGTCTCGCTGACCACCTGAGCGAGGAAGGGAGCCATGCTTGGGCAGCCTGGGCTCACCCTCCAATGGGAAGAAATTCGAATCGGAGGTCTTGTAGCCCCAGAAGTCAGCTGTGACTTGGTGGCACCTTCCACCCCTACCCCCCTGTCCCGCCGGGCTTACCTAGCTGGATCATGCTACAGGTAAGGGCAGGAGACCATGCGGCACGTATCTAAACTTCTGAGTGGCTCCCCATCAGAGCTGCTGGAAGAGGGGTGGAAAGGGATCACCTTGGGGCAACTGTGGGGAGGGGGGAGGCTGTATGGCAGCGAGCTGGCAGCTTTCCTCCTCAGCGGTGGTAGGAGAGAAGGCCATGGAGTTTGGGGTCACTATGTGCCCCCTGAAAACAATCAGGGCCCCCCAATTCTTCAAATCCTGGCTACGGGGCTGACATGATAAGGAAAATGCAATTAAAACAGATAGAGGACTACTAACAATGGGCGGGGAAGGAAGAAACAACAAGGGAACATAGAGGAGGGAGCCTTGCTTTGGAGGGAGAAGAAGAAGAAGAAGAAGATATTGGATTTATATCCCGCCCTCCACTCCGAAGAGTCTCAGAGCGGCTCACAATCTCCTTTGCCTTCCTCCCCCACAACAGACACCCTGTGAGGTGGGTGGGGCTGGAGAGGGCTCTCACAGCAGCTGCCCTTTCCAGGACAACCTCTGCCAGAGCTATGGCTGACCCAAGGCCATGCTAGCAGGTGCAAGTAGAGGAGTGGGGAATCAAATCTGGTTCTCCCAGTTAAGAGTCCACACACTAACCACTACACCAATCTGGCTCCAGGCAGGTGGCAACACAAGAAAGGGCCTTCTGTGTTCTGGCACCGAAATGTTGGAACTCCTTCCCCTGTAAGATTTATTTGTCTCCCTCAATAGATGTTTTATTTCATCTGGCTAGTGTTGCCATGTCCCCACCATGGCCACTGGCAAGAGATTGGCAGCGGGGGGGGGGGGGGGGCTGCCCCATGACACAGAGTGGGAAACTGCAGTACTGCAGTCCAAACTGTGCTCATGACCTGAGTTCGATCCCAGAGGAAGCTGGGTTCAGATAGTCGGCTCAAGGTTGACTCAGCCTTCCATACTTCCGAGGTCGGTAAAATGAGTCCCCAGCTTGCTGGGAGGAAAGTGTAGATGGCTGGGAAAGGCAATGGCAAACTACCCCATAAAAAGTCTGCCATGAAAATGTGGTGATCTGACGTCACCCCAGAGTTGGAAATGATTGGTGCTTACACAGGGGACTACCTTTACCTTTAGGATTGCCAAGGCCAGGTGGAGAAACTCCTGGAGATTTGGGGATGGAGCCTGTGAGGACAGGGACCTCAGTGGGATACAGTGCCAGAGTCCAGCCTCCATAGCCTCCATTTTCTTCAGAGAAACTGACCTCTGTTGTCTGGATATGAGGTGTAATTCCAGGGGATCCCCTGGTCCCACCCAGAGGCCGGCACCCCTAGGTCTGACCAACCCGGAATCATGCTTATTGGCCCTCCTTCTAGTGTTATGTGTTTTTAACTGAATTTTTAACCGAACCAACCATGTAGGTCTATTGTATTCATTATTTAAATGTTTGAATATTTTTATGCTCACTTCCTTGTCAATCCTGATTAGGTGGAAAGGAGGAGGAGTAAAAATGTCCTAAATACATACGTGCACGTGGGGTCTCAGGTGGGGCCTGGAGATCTTCTGGAATTACAACTGGTCTCCTGGCTACAGAGTTCAGTTCCCTTGCAGAAGATTGCTGTTTTGCAGGGTGGACTATCACATCAAATCTCATTGAGGTTCCTCTCTTCCCAAAACCTTGTCCTCCCCAGGTTCCACTCCCAAATCTCCAGGGATTTCCCAAACAGGAGTTGGCAACCCTAATACATACGAATGTACATACATATGTACGTACGTATGTATGTGCTGTTGTGCATTGGTTGTTTTGACTGCTGCTTTTGTTATGTCTGTTAGTTGACCTTGAAGCATACTTCATTGCCCTCCGGGACCTTGATGCCTACATTCCAATTGGCTGTTCTTTTAGAACCAGCCAATCAGGACATGAGGCATTTCTCTCAGGAAATGCAAATGAAGGATCCTGGAGAGACCAATAGGGTGGATTGCTGCCCACAGAAAGGGGCGTGTTTAACTCAGGACAAATGTATATAAGGAGTGGGGTGGCCTGTTTGTGTCCAGTTCTGCTCTTGTTCAATAAACGTTCTTGCTTACCTCAAGCTGGCTGAACTCACTATGTAATACTCACCCCCAAAGCCACCCCAAACCCTGTCCTCTCCACCCCAAACCCTGTCCTCCCTAGGCTCCACCTCCAAATCTCCAGGGAGTTTCCAAACAAGAGTTGGCAACCCTAATATATGCACACATACACACATATAGGGTTGCCAAGCTCCCGGGTGGGGTGGGGTTTCTCCCACCCTCAAGGTCCCCAACCTGCCAGCCTGCAGTGCGCCGGTGGGGGGATCCCCTCCCGATGTCGCCAGCTCAGTGATGTCACTCGCAAGTGATGTCATCGCGCCGGCATGTGCTGTACGCTCTAGCATGGTACCATAGAGTTTTCCTCCCAAATTGTTAGAGCATCCAGGTGAACCATAGAGTTTCCCGGGAAGCTCCTAGAGTGGCCGGCGCTCGATGTTGCCGCTGCGATGACCTCCCTTGTGAGTGATGTCATCACACTGTGCGCACTGTTTGCGCACAAAATAAAGACCCCTGCCAGAGGTCACAAAGGACTTGGCAACCCTACGATGCATATGTAATACATACATAAATAACTGTAAGTTGATTCCTACTATGCCATATTTTTTTTTTGCATCATTTACTGCGTCATGTTAAAACGTAGGCTCTGTTTCAGCTCCATTTAAGATTTCTGTTTTAACAATTTATTGATAACATATGGTTACAAAACTAGATTATAAATTTTCAGTACTAACCCATATGATATTTCAATCCCCCCTCCCTCCAATGTTGACTTCCCTGAAGTTATAGATTAAAGTTCAATACTAAAGGTACTACTAATCAATCAAAGTTCAATATATTTTTTTTTCTCATTAATACTAAAAAATTGTCCAGTGTCTTTTCACCTTCCACTCTTTCTCCATATATCCCTTAAATTTCTTCCACTCCTTTTTGAATATATCTAAATCACTTAGAGTTCTAGTTAGTTTGTCCATCTCACTCCACGATAAAACTTTCATAATCCAGTCCCA
The DNA here is from genome assembly GCF_032191835.1 of Heteronotia binoei. Taxonomy (NCBI): domain Eukaryota; kingdom Metazoa; phylum Chordata; class Lepidosauria; order Squamata; family Gekkonidae; genus Heteronotia; species Heteronotia binoei. The sequence goes on along the minus strand of NC_083226.1, from coordinate 14,877,617 downwards.
TTTCTCTGGTATTTTTTCTTGTTTCCACAGCTGCGCATATAATGTCCTAGCAGCTAAGAGCAAGTACCAAATTAAAGTCCTGTCTTCCTTTGGAAATTTTTCTAATTGTAATCCAAGCAAAAAAGTCTCTGCCGTTTTCTTGAAATCGTAACCCAAAATTTTGGAGATTTCTTGCTGTATCATCTTCCAGTACTCTTTCGCTTTTTCACAAGTCCACCACATATGAAAGAAAGAACCTTCGTGTTTTTTACATTTCCAACATTTATCCGGAGGTCACAAAGGACTTGGCAACCCTACGACACATATGTACATTCATACATAAATAACTGTAAGTTGATTCCTACTATGCCATATGTTTTTTTTTTTTTTGCATCATTTACTGCGTCATGTGAAAACGTAGGCTCTGTTTCAGCTCCATTTAAGATTTCTGGTTCATTTGAATCACGTCTTCACGAACACAGATTCAGGGACAAAAGGACCCTCTGAGCTGTCCCAGAGCCCCTTTTGCTGAGTCATTCACCGAGGCCCAGTTTTCTAAGTAAAGCCCGTGTGTGAGAGCAACAGCTCCTGAGGTCAGCAGGAGGGACAGCGGAAGGAGTAAAAAGGCTAATAGGCTCTCATTCCTCCCTCTTTCCCTCCTCTCCAAGTGCGGGTCATCAACGCAGGTCACAAAGAATGAGTCAACTCCACATTCAGCTCATAGAAGGGGACCGAGAGATGGAAGGCAAGGGAGAAAAGCGCCGCAGATACGTTTTATTGTTACAGTGATCCTTGACCATTTGGAAAAGGTGACTCCCGTTCCCAGAATGCTTCGCTTTTCTCACACTGCTTGCATCTCCCAGAGCAAAGCTTAGATGCAAAATGCATTTGGATCATTACACAAAGAGCTCAAAGCTCACATAGGAGATGCTGCAAATAGGAATGGAAGAACTGGTGGAACCAATCACATAGGGTTGCCAGTTTGGGGTTGGGACATTCCTGGAGAGTTTAAGGGCAAAATCTGGGAAGACTAGGGTTTGGGGATGGGAGGAGGGTTCAATTCAAGAAATATCTGGGAACTTTGGGGATGGAGCCAGGAGACATGGGGGGGCGGGGCTAGAAGCAAGGTTGTGACAAGCATAATTGAACTCCAAAGGGAGTTCTGGCCATCACATTTAAAGGGACCTCACACCTTTTAAATATCTTCCCTCCGTTAGAACTAATGACGGATAGGGGCATCTTCCTTTGTGGCTCAAAGAATTGGACCTCCTGATCCAATCCTTTTGAAACTTGGAGGGGTTTTTGGAGAGAGGCACTGGATGCTATGCTGCAACTTCAACGCCTCTACCTCAGAAAATGCCCCCCCCAGAGCCCCAGATACCCATGGATCAATTCTGCATTATACCCTATGGGAATTGATCTCTATAGGGAATGATGAAGTGCTGAACAGACATCCCCCCCCCCCTGCTTTCTGATGACCCTGAAGCGTGGGGAAGGCCTCAACTGGAGACTGGCAACCCTAGAGGGGAGGGACCTCAGCAAAGTATATCGCCACAGAATTCACCCTCCAAAGCAGCCATTTTTTCCAAGGGATCTGATCTCTGTCTCCTGGGGATCCACTAAAATCCCAGGAGGATCTCCAGCCTTTACCTGGAGGTTACAAACACAAGCGCAACCCAAATGACTAATATTTGTACAAAGTCACAACACAACAAAAAGAAGCAAGTCCCTCGATGAAAAACACCAAACGCTGTCGATTCCTTGTATCCGAAACGGACATGGTGCCAATTCCAGTAGACGCGAAGGCATTCCGTTTCTCATGTGTAGGAAGGAGTTGGAATTCTCTGGACAGGTCATCAGCTTCTGCCACACCTACTTCGAGCCTTTATCAATGAGGGATATTCCACAATATTTAAAGATTGCACAATTTTGCGATACTCAAACAAAATTCATAGGGACCTGAAGTCTCCACGAGACCCTCTCTCAGTTATGGCTCACATTCCCAAACGGCTTAAACCAGGAGGTTGGCAAGCAGGCGATCGTGTTGCTGATGCTTTGGAAGACTCTTTTGCCTCTTTCCCACCTTTTGCTGGAGAAAGTCAGCAAAGCATTGCGTTGCTTGGTGCCAGAGACCGGAGGGGTCTGTTGGAAATTCCTGGAGATCTGGGGCGGTGGGCCTTGGGGATGGTGAAGTTTGAGAAGGAGAGGAACATAAGCGAAGAATGACATCATAGAGTCCATCCTCTCCAGGAGATCTCATCTCCGCTGCCTGGAGATCAGTTGTAATTCCAGGAGATCTCCAGGCATCAACAGGAATTTGGCAACCTTAGACTACGCTACTTCCATTTCACATCCCAGATGTCTGGGCTCTCCCTTTTTTCTACAAGTCTGTGCCTTCATTTTGATCTTGCCGGGCAAACACAGCATGGCCTTGTGTTGAGGTATCACGGCCTACCCCGACATCAACTCTGCGGCCTGAAATTCTTCGGGCGCTGCTGATCTGAATCGGGCTCCTCCGTTTGCCTCTAATGGACCAAAAGGATGAGAAGTGACTCAGGTGGCATAAGAACATGACAGGAAAATCTCATCAAGCGACAAGGAAGAGGAATGGCTGGCTTCTCGGATCCCCAAGGAAATCAGCAGAAGGGAAGGCGTCGGGCCGCCTCTTGCACCTGCTTCAGACCGGGGAAGAAACCAGATCTGGGGATTCACCCTGACAGTTCCATTTCCCAGCCATCTATATATCATGCAAGGTAGTCGCTTATTCCCTGGCCGGAGGACAGAGTGCTCCAAATTACCTTAAGCGAGTCCTTAACAGAACTTTGCAAGGCGTTCCCAGGCAGAGAGAATCAGCCACCATTAATCAAATGCAATTTGACTATGAGGGTCCTTGATTGACTCCATATGAGCTTTTCCCTCATGCTGCTGAAACATTCGGCCGTACAAAGTCTGCTCTGCTAAGTCAGAAGCAATTGACTCTTTAGTGGTGAGTATGGAAGTTCGTGCCACAACTTTTGTCCTCTCGGGCCACCACCAGATTGGCTAAGTAGCCACCTTGGAGCAATGTTTGACACTGTTTCACTGAAATGCAGGTACTGGGAAACATTCGTTCACTGGGAAACATTTGTCCTTACATCTGATAGCCACCCACTGGTCCCTGTGAGCAATACTCCCTTTACTGATGTTGATCAGCCCCTTCAGGCTTCAAATGGCCTCTTCCTTTATTAGTTTGATCTCTATTTTGGAGAGCCAGTTTGGCGTAGTGGTTAAGTGTGTGGACTCTTATCTGGAAGAACCGGGTTTGATTCCCCACTCCTCCACTTGCACCTGCTGGAATGGCCTTGGGTCAGCCATAGCTCTGGCAGAGGTTGTTCTTGAAAGGGCAGCTGCTGTGAGAGCTCTCTCCAGCCCCACCCACCTCACAGGGCGTCTGTTGTGGGGGAGGAAGGGAAAGGAGATTGTGAGCCGCTCTGAGACTCTTCGGAGTGGAGGGCGGGATATAAATCCGATATCTTCATCTACCTCACAGGGTGTCTGTTGTGGGGGAGGAAGGGAAAGGAGATTGTAGGCCACTCTGAGACGCTGTCCTTGAAAGAGCAGCTGCTGTGAGAGCCCTCTCCAGCTCCACCCACCTCACAGGGTGTCTGTTGTGGGGGAGGAAGGGAAAGGAGATTGTGAGCCGCTCTGAGACTTTTCGGAGTGGAGGGTAGGATATAAATCCAATATCTTCTTTTGCAGTTCATAGAATCATAGAACCATAGAGCTGGAAGGGACCTCCAGGGTCATCTAGTCCAACAGTTCAGTTGTTTATCCTCACTGCATGCGAGTGAAGCCAGAATCTCTGATTTCCCCAAGCAGTTCAGATCCCCGACACAGAGGCTGGGATCACACACACTAAAGAATGCACTTTCAATCCACAGGATTTTACTGTGTGAACTTGCAAAATCCAGTTGGAAAGTGCATTGAAAGTGGATCGAAAGTGCATTATTCAATGTGTGTGATCACAGTCAGAGAATCACACCTGATTTATGATACCAGGACTCTCTTTGCTGAACTCTTCCCTTTCTCTATTTTTTCCTATAAAGTTGAGATATAGGGGTTCCTTTCTCTAGTTGTATCTGAAGAAGTGAGCTCTGTCTCACGACTGCTCATACTGGAATACATATTGTTAGTTTTTAAGGTGCCAAGGGACTTTTTCTTTTGCTTTGCTGCAATGGAAGACCACGGCCACCCCACTGGAATTTCTCAGTGAACCAGTATAGACATTGCCCCAATAGGGTAAGGACCACCAAAATACAATGCAACCATTTTTAATGCGGAAAGTGAGCCAAACCCAAATGACATTTATCTAATAAACATCGCAGTACTACAAATATACATTTGGACAGGAATAACATTAAGGGTTTTCGAGGACACCTGCAAACTTGATTCAGTCCTATTATCAGCACCAAAACCCCGGCACTGCTGGAAGGATTCCAGTGACGTGCAAATTATCTGCTCATCTCTCAGCTTCACCTATTGCTTAACCAGAGCCAGTGCTGGCAAGGCAGAACCCTGCCCTGACTTCCAGACGGCTGGTGTGCAGTAGCAGGCGTACTCAGAGCCTGGCTCCGAGTGTATGTGCTGCCGTGCCACCCCCAAGCCTCACCCAGCTGCTGGGAAGAAGAGAAGAAGAATTGCAGATTTATATCCCGCCCTTCTCCCTGAATCAGAGACTCAGAGCGGCTTACAATCTCTTATGTCTTCTCCCCCCACAACAGACACCCTGTGAGGTGGGTGGGACTGAGAGAACTCTGACAGAAGCTGCCCTTTCAAGAACAACTCCTATAAGAGCTATGGCTGACCCAAGGCCATTCCAGCAGGTGCAAGTGGAGGAGTGGGGAATCAAACCCGGTTCTCCCAGAAAAGAGTCCGCACACTTAACCACTACACCAAACTGACTCTCTGAATAGGGTAGTGGCGGCAGTGGGCACGCTCTTTTATATTAACATTTTTATTAATTTTTGAAGTAAACAAGTAAATATCAATATGTGTATACAATTAATTAATCTTATTTAAACAAGTTATAAACTAGCACAAATACTTAAAGACATATAATAAATATTGAGGAAGGATATTAAGTTACATAAATGTAACTAGACATAATAACCATTCACTAGTCAAGAAGAGAGGTCAAAATGAGTATCAAGATACAATCAATCCAAAAAATACTTATATTATATATATTTTTTAAAAATATAAGTCATATATATTAATTCCTAAGTGCCTAAATATATTCTATACATTTTATGCTGGTGAATCCAAAAAAATTACTATTAGGTAATTACCATTAGGTGTGATCCACGACTAGCACAGTAAGAGAAAATGAAGGTAAAGAACAAAAGAAAAGAGAGAGAGAAAATAAAAATTAAAAATAATAATAATAAAAATAGTTATAACTTATAAGTAGAGAAGCTCAAGAAAATCTGGTTTGTGTGGCTGAATGTTGTTTGCTGTAAGGAATTCAATAAAAGGAAACCATTTCTCTGTGAATTTTGAGTGTACGTTGTCTGAGTTTGATTGTTGGATATATTCAGTAATCTTTTCTATGATGAGAATGTCCCAAACTTTGGATAACCAACTGGAGATTGATGGAACTTGAGATTTCCATTTTGAAGCAATTAGAGCTCTTGACCCTGCCTGAGAAGCCACTGTTGAGGCACCTCTTCGACCCCGCTCAGCCTTCCCAGGGCATGGGAAGGCTGGGTGGGGTTCAGGAGCAGCCACCTTTGCGTCCCCCAGGTCTGTACAGGGCTGTAGGCTCCTGAGCGGTTTCTCCCCGAAAGAAACTGAAATAGTAGCCAAGCTCGTTTTTTTTGGCCACCACGATACGCCGAAGGATTTTGTAGCCATAGTTTTACTTGTTTCTAAATGTTAACTGTACCTTTTGTATTTTATGGGTGATTTTTATTCTGTATAACTTGGTAATCTTTTTACTCTGTTCTTTTATGCCAATAAAGGCTGACGATGTCTGACTACAGACCCAGGGAACGTGAAAGCGGCCGGGCAATACCTCCACAGTGTGGTCCTCGAAGTCTGCCTTGGAAGGCAGGTTATGAGAACCGCACTGCTCAGGTGCTGCCCGCTTTTGTGCTCTCCGTGAAACTTGCCTTCTGTTGGGGAAGGCAGGCTCCAAGGAGCAAACACATCGCAGGTGGGGAGAGGGAGCAGTTGGCAGCACCCCTGTAGGCCAGGTGGTGCCCTACATGGCCGCCTACTTGGCCTACTCCCATGTGCCGGCCATCTGCTTAAACAGTTACCATCAGGGGTGAAATTCTAGCAGGAGCTCCTTTGCATATTAGGCCACACACCCCTGATGTAGCCAATCTTCCTGGAGCTTACAAAAAAGAGCCTTATAAGCTCCTGGAGGACTGGCTACATCAGAGGTGTGAGGCCTTAATATGCAAAGGAGCTCCTGCTAGAATTCCACCTCTGATTACTATTTTAAAAGTATTGTTCGGCTATAGTCCTGGTTGCCTACCTTTACAACTTAATGTAACAGCTAAGATGTTTAAAAAGGGGGGATATTGCTTTCAAGTAGGCAGGTAGGTGATTTCACCCTTTCTAGCAATTTTAGCACTAAGTAGTGCGTACTGAATTACAACAGAATAAACACATTGTTGTGAAACAATTTGGAGTGTCTGATGTTATCCTAATGCATGGAGCTGAGGCAGAGATCACCTGCAGAAGAAAGCCAAAAACTCACTTGTAAAATTGATACCAGGTGTTCTACCTCTGTCAGATATTCAGATTATTGTTCATTATTGGAGCGACTGGCAGGGATGTAAAAACTGTTCATTTCCTCTCAAAGCATCAATGCTGAACTCAAGCACACGCAACTGTTTCTGTTTTAATCTCAAGGGGGGTACTTTCTTTTTCAGGGCCCCCAAACATGGTGTCCACAAAGTTTTTTTAGAAAATGGGCATGGCCAGCTGGGTTTTGCACAGGAAGGCTTCTGATTGGCCACTGGAAATCTTTGCAGTGACAGGAGCTGCCGCAACAGCCCCAAGGATCTTCACTGTGTGACTGAAGGTAAGCTGTGGCAGCCATTTTTGTGGCTGGCTCCACCTTCTGTAGCAGCCGTTTTGTAGCAGCCATTTTGTGTCTGTGCCCACCATGCTGTGTCAGAATTCCAAAGGTAAGGTAAGGTAAGGTAAGGTAAATTTATTTTTGTATCCCGCCCTCCCCCACCAAAGGCAGGCTCAGGGCGGCTCACAGACATGGAACAACCATGATTTCAATAAAATACAATCAATACAATAAGACAAATTAAAATACAATTAAATTACCATTATAAATTAGGATAAAATTAGATAAAACAGCTGTTATATGTTAATAATTATGGTGCTACAATTCACAGTCATATATAAGATGGCTAGATGGCTAAAGGTCAGTTTAGCCAGGTTCTATCTTGAAAGCGAGCTGAAAGAGGGTGGTTTTGCAAGCCCTGCGGAACTGATTCAGGTCCCACAGGTTGCCCACAGGTTGTGGGCGGCCGTTTTTGTGGCTGGCTCCAGCTGCTGTAGCAGCCATTTTGTAGCAGCCATTTCTGCGCCCATCGTGCTGTGTCAAAATTCCAGAGGTGCCCACAGGCTTAGAATAGTTGGGGACTCCAGATCTGTTTTTAATGCCAGTTTAACTAAGCAAATACATCACAATTCTAATAACAGCAATAGGCCTGTAGTTGACCTGAGTTTAAGGCAGTGCTAAAGCAAATGTTCTTAAGGCTGAAGTTATGTTCTAGGGTGTAGGACTCTGGAGGCAATTCCCTACCTAGCTGTTTGATGGCTCTGCGGCTGCAATCTATTCGGGATCATATTATTCACGTACATACTGGATGTAATGACATGCTGGGCTGATGGGAGTTGTAGGCAAAAACATCTGGAGAGCTACCATTGGCCACCCCTGCCCTATGGGGATCAGTCTCCATAGAGAAGAGTGCCCAACTTTATGACAGCCCTGAAGCTGGGGGGAGAGCCTCCAAAACGGGATCCCCTACCCCTGCAGCTAGGCATTCACAACCCTCAGACCAATCAAAATGGCACAAAAGAGTGAGCAAGCTTTCGGGTTCTCCAGAACTCTTCATCGGTGGAGGTGAAAAGGATCTCAAGGCCTCTTGTCTGCAGTGTTGTCAATCTCCACGTGCACCCTGGAGATCGCTAGGAATTACAACTGATCTATAGACTATAGTCCCCCTGGAAAAAATGGCTGTTTTGCAGGGCAGAGTCTATGGAAACACATCCCTGCTGAGGCTCTTTCCCTCCTTAAACTATGTCCTCCCAGGGCTCTTCCCCCAAATCTCCACAGCTTCTCAACCAACACCTGGCAGCTCTGTCTGTAAGAGAGCCAGTTTGGTGTAGTGGTTAAGTGCGTGGACTTTTATCTGGGAGAACAGGGTTTGATCTCCCACTCCTCCACTTGCAGCTGCTGGAATGGCTTTGGGTCAGCCATAGCTCTCATAGGAGTTGTCCTTGAAAGGGCAGCTGTTGTAAAAGCTCTCTCAGCTCCACCTACTTGTCAGAGTGTCTGTTGTGGGCAGGGGAGGTAAAGTCAATTGTGACTGCTCTGAGACTCTGAGATTCAGAATATAAGGTGGGATATAAATCCAATATCTTCTATCTTCTTCTTCTAACCTATTTATCTAGCAATAAAAATCACTACCTACTTGAGCTGCCAAGTCTAGGATGGGAAGTTTCTGGATATAGGTTTGCCAGTCTCCAGGTCCCAGTGGGGGATCTCCCGGTTTTGCAGGGTCCTTCCCACCTGCAGTCAGCTGGCCAGAAGGGGGAAGCCCCACCCCAACAGCCACCATGTGCTTTTCCACATTGGAAGGCTAGAAGAAGCTTGGAAACTGCTTGCTTTTTAGAAGGTGTGTGTGCCTTTAAATCTGTAGGAGACAGGCTGAATGGGGGTGTGGTGAGCTGGCAGAACAATGTGGCTGCTCCCAGTGAGCTGTGAAGCTGTGAGAAAGGAAGTGAAAGCAGGCAAGGCTCTCCATTTGTTTTACATTCTTTTCAAAAGTAGTTTGCACAGTAAAATAGAGAGTAAATACAACCTTTGGTTTCTCTGTGTTAATCTGAAGAACTTGGTTGAATATACAGCAGATGGTTACATTCAATAATTCTGTGTGTAAATTGCCCCAGTAAGATTACAAAAGTGCGGGTTTGCAAACAGAGAGAGAGAGAGAGAGAGAGAGAGCTGCTGGGGGATGAGGAAATGAGGACTGTATTCAGGGGAACTGTTCTGTTGTATTTTTATTTATTTATTTTAGCTAATGGGAAAGTCTCCCGGCTCCATCCTCAAAGCCCCCAGGTCTTTTCTGACTTGGCAACCCTACCTGGAGAGTTGGGGATGGGGATTTGGGAATGGAGCCTGAGGTTTGGGGAGGGGAAGGGCCATAGTGAGTTATAATGCCACAGATTTCTAGCTCAGGCACGATTTAAACATGATATTTCCCCACGTACAAATGTTCTCAAACATGGGAAGAAGCTGTGCATTAAAGCCCTCTCTGTTGTTATTTTCAGATGCCTGAATGTAGGTAGGTAGGTAGGTAGGAAGGTAGGTAGGAAGGAAGGAAGGAAGGAAGGAAGGAAGGAAGGAAGGAAGGAAGGAAGGAAGGAAGGAAGGAAGGGCTATTAAAAAGTTCATTTGGAAGATGTATGAAGAAAAAAAATAAGGTAACCTTTTCACATCATATTTTCCAGGGAAGTTGTATTTGCTTTTTTAATCAATAGACTACTGTTGAAGGCATAAACTCAGAATTACCATTCTCAACAGGCAAATCCTCCAGAGATTAACAATCCATACAGTAATATAATTAGCCTATTCATTATACACATAACAAATACCATGACTCAAAATTCATCTCTTACAATCTGTTTTACACTGCAATTACTATTCATTTCTATTGTCTCCAATTTCAGAATACAAATGTACTTGGATTATTCAAGGGTATGTTTTTAGCATTCGGATCAAGAGGGGAGTTCAGATGAATTGAATAGCAGTTATTTACCCCATTAGAACGTTTAAAAGCGGCATATTAGTTACCGGAGAGATTTTTGCCATTGAATGCTGTTTCTACGTTGGTTGTGATCCTGTTTCTTCAATCTGAACAATAATCAAAGTAAGTAATGGGAGAGGATAAAGATCCGAATCTTGCATTTGGATAGAAGAATAACAGTCTCTCATATGTGGGAATAAGCAAAGGATATGAGCCCTGTGGGGCAGAGAGGGAAACCGTGCGGCAGAGAGGGAAACTGCAGTATTGCAGTTCAAGCTCTGCTTATGACCTGTGTTTGATCTCAGTGGAAGCTGGGTTCAGGTAGCCGGCTCAAGGTTGTCTCAGCCTTCCATCCTTCCGAGGTCGGTCAAATGAGTACCCAGCTTGCTGGGGCTGGGGGGAAGTGTAGATGCTGGGGGTAAAGTGTAGATGAATGGGGAAGGCATCCTGTAGAATGACTTGGCAAAAAAAGTCATGATGTGATGTCACTCCATGGGTCGGTAACAACTCGGTGCTTGCACAAGGGACTATCTTTCCCTATGAAGTAACCAGATCCAAGCGGGCACCCGTGTTGGTCTGAAGCAGTTGAATGAAGCAGGAGTCAAGCGGCACCTTTAAGACCAACCAAGTTTTATTGAGAATGTAAGCTTTGGCATGCTCTCTAAGCACACTCCATCAGACGAGGGGATGAGGTAACCAGCAAACCCAAGTTTATCACAGGTAATTCAGGGTGTTTGGGTTTTTTTTTTTTTGCTTATTCATATGAACGATAGTTGATTTTATTTAAAAACATTTTTACGCTGCCTTTCCATCCAATCAGATTCCCCAAGGGGGTGCCCTTCCCAGCAGCAAACCAAGATCAAAGTAGCAGCACAAAAGAGATAAAGTCCCTTCCGTCCCAACTCACTCTTTTAGAGCTGACGTTTTCAAGGGGAAGGGGCGATACTTGCTCATTTGAGCTCCACATGCCAGATCTGAGCGTTGCCAAACTCCAGGGGCACCTGGAAGTCCCCTGCTTGTCAGACTCTGCCGTGACAATTTATTTATTTATCTAATTGGATTTATATCCCGCCCTCCCCGCCGAAGCAGGCTCAGGGCGGCTCACGACAATAAAACATTTACAAATGTTAAGCATTAATTAATTAAGACCTTGAACAATATCACAGTTAAAGCATATTAACACAATTTGGGGGCCAATGGCACATTTCAATAACTTCAGTCTTCTTGAGCATCCTCGTATGTAGCTATCGATTGAAAGCAAGTTGAAATAAAGCTGTCTTGCAAGCCTTGCAGAGTCGGACAAGGTCCCACGAGGCTTTTGCTTCTTCCGGAAGTTGGTTCCACCAATAGGGGGCCACTATAGAGAAGGCTCTTTCCCGAGTGGTCTTCAATCTTGCCTCCCTTGGCCCAAGGATTGATAACAGGTTCTGCGTCCCTGATCTGAGTACCCTCTGGGGAACATATAGGAAGAGACGGTCCCTAAGGTAGGCAGGTCCTTGATCTCCAAGTGACCAAGATCAGTTCTTCTGGAGTAAACAGCAGCTTCGAAAGATGGGCTCTACAGCATTCTCTTCTGCTGAGGTCCCTCCCTTGCCATCCCCAGGGTCCACCTCCAAAATCTCCAGGTATTTCCCAACCGGCAGCTGGTGCCCAGTGTTCCCTCTAAGGTGAGTTAGTGTGAGCTAGCTCACGGATTTTGAGCCTCCTGCTCACACATTTTTGCTTCGGCTCAGGAAAAGTGGCTCCAGCTCACAATAAGTTATGCAGTAGCTCACCACTTTAATGCCAGGAGCTCACCACTTTAATAACAGTAGCTCACAAAGTAGGATTTTCGCTCGTAAGACTCTGCAGCTTAGAGGGAACATCGCTTGGTGCCCCAACTTGCCACTTCAGAGGTTGTTGAACTTCCATCCGTATGAATGAGAGAAGATATTCCTAGTACTAAAGTTACAGTGTGCCAGCAGGCCTCGGATTCAGCAGGAGCTCACAGGAGCGCAGCTCCTGAACCTTTTTGTGGGTTCCCCCTCCTCCTCCCCACCTTGTCTATTGAATAGTAGGTGCAGCTGCATAACAATCCCTGGATGAGCTCCACCACCTATTTTTCTACAAAACGACCCCTGTGTACCAGTGTTGTTTCACTGCATTCAAGCATCATCTCTGGTTTGTCCATGGATCCAGGTGGGCAGCCGTGTTGGTCTGAAGCAGTTGAACAAAGCAGGAGTCAAGTTGCACCTTTAAGACCTGATAAGAGGTACCTGATCCCCTCATCTGATGAAGTGTGCTTAGAGAGCACACGAAAGCTTACGTTCTAAATAAAACTTGGTTGGTCTTAAAGGTGCACCTTGACTCCTGCTTTGTTCATCTGGTTTGTCCATGTTAGAGAAGAAGAAGAAGAAGAAGATATTGGATTTATATCCCGCCCTCCACTCCGAAGAGTCTCAGAGCGGCTCACAATCTCCTTTCCCTTCCTCCCCCACAACAGACACCCTGTGAGGTAGATGAAGATATTGGATTTGTATCCCGCCCTCCACTCCGAAGAGTCTCAGAGCGGCTCACAATCTCCTTTCCCTTTCTCCCCCACAACAGACACCCTGTGAGGTAGATGAAGATATTGGATTTATATCCCGCCCTTCACTCCGAAGAGTCTCAGAGTGGCTCACAATCTCCTTTCCCTTCCTCCCCCACAACAAACACCCTGTGAGGTGGGTGGGGCTGGAGAGGGCTCTCACAGCAGCTGCCCTTTCAAAAACAGAGTCTCAGAGCGGCCTACAATCTCCTTTCCCTTCCTCCCCCACAACAAACACCCTGTGAGGTGGGTGGGGCTGGAGAGGGCTCTCACAGCAGCTGCCCTTTCAAGGACAGAGTCTCAGAACGGCCTACAATCTCCTATGTCTTCTCCCCCCACAACAGACACCCTGTGAGGTGGGTGGGGCTGGAGAGGGCTCTCACAGCAGCTGCCCTTTCAAGGACAGAGTCTCAGAGCGGCTCACAATCTCCTTTCCCTTCCTCCCCCACAACAAACACCCTGTGAGGTGGGTGGGGCTGGAGAGGGCTCTCACAGCAGCTGCCCTTTCAAGGACAGAGTCTCAGAGCTGCTCACAATCTCTTTTCCCTTTCTCCCCCACAACAGACACCCTGTGAGGTGGGTGGGGCTGGAGAGGGCTCTCACAGCAGCTGCCCTTTCAAGGACAACCTCTGCCAGAGTATGGCTGACCCAAGGCCATGCTAGCAGGTGCAAGTGGAGGAGTGGGGAATCAAACCTGGTTCTCCCAGATAAGAGTCCGCACACTTAACCACTACACCAAACTTGCTCTCCACACCAAACTTGCTCTCCTGCAACTCCAGGTTGGGAAATGCTTGGAGATTTGAGGTGGAACCTGAGAAGGGTGGAGCTTGAGGACAGGAGGAAGCTCAGGGGAGATGTGATACCATAGAGTCCGTCCTGCAAAGCAGCTATTTCCTCCAGGGGAAAGGATCTTTGTAGTCTGGAGATCAGTTATAATTTTGGAGGAACTCCAAGCCCCACATGGGGGACAGCAACCCTGCCCTAGTAAGTTTAAACAGTTAGCCATGCTGAGAGTAGCGCTGCCTGCTCTGGGTTGGGAAATACTTGGAGATTTTAGGGGTGGAGCCTGTGGAGTTCATGTGGAATTCACTGTGGAATTCAACATGTGGAATTCATTGCCACAGGAGGTGGCGGCGGCTACAAGCATGGACAGCTTCAAGAGAGGATTGGATCAACATCTGAAGCAGAGGTCCATCAGTGGCTATTAGCCATAGCGTATTGTTGGAATTCTCTGTCTGGGGCAGTGATGCTCTGTATTCTTGGTGCTTAGGGGGGCAACAGTGGAAGGGCTTCTAGCCCCACTTGTGGACCTCCTGATGGCACTTGGTTTTTTTTTTTTTTTTTGTGGCCACTGTGTGACACAGAGTGTTAGACTGGATGGGCCATTGGCCTGATCCAACATGGCTTCTCTTCTGTTCTTATGTGACACAGAGTGTTGGACCCGATGGGCCACTGGCCTGATCCAACAGGGCTTCTCTTATGTTCTTCTGTGACACAGAGTGTTGGACTGGATGGGCCATTGGCCTGATCCAACATGGCTTCTCTTCTGTTCTTATGTGACACAGAGTGTTGGACTGGATGGGCCATTGGCCTGATCCAACAGGGCTTCTCTTATGTTCTTCTGTGACACAGAGTGTTGGACTGGATGGGCCATTGGCCTGATCCAACAGGGCTTCTCTTATGTTCTTCTGTGACACAGAGTGTTGGACTGGATGGGCCATTGGCCTGATCCAACATGGCTTCTCTTATGTTCTTATGTGACTCAGAGTGTTGGACTGGAGGGGCCACTGGCCTGATCCAACATGGCTTCTCGTATGTTCTTCTGTGATACAGAGTGTTGGACTGAATGGGCCATTGGCCTGATCCAACATGGCTTCTCTTATGTTCTTATGTGACACAGAGTGTTGGACTGGATGGGCCATTGGCCTGATCCAACATGGCTTCTCTTATGTTCTTAAGTTTAGGAGGGCACGGTTTGGGGAGGGAGGGGCTTCCGTGGGGTATATTGCCTCCACCCTCCAAAGCCATTTTCTTCTGGGGAATTGACCTCCGTCATCTGATGATCACTTATAATAGCAGGTGATAACCAACCCCTACCTGGAAGGGATAGAAACAAATTGCACTGATTGATCCATTCCAGAAAATATGTGCTCTGTGGCTCCGTCTGGAAGGACTGTTTACTAATGAGAGACTGAGCAGAGGAAGAACATCGAAACTGTCTTGAAGTTTCGGAAAGGACAAGTTCTCTTTCTGTCCCAAGTTTGGGCTTCTGTGAAAAAAAACTTCTCAGCGCACAGCTCTGGATCAGGAGGTGGACTTTGAACCGTTTTTATTGAAGTTACATAAGTTTACGGTGAAAAGGGAGCTGCAGATATTTAAAGAGACATTGATGCAGAGTCCTGGAAGTTTGGCTATTGTAATTGTGATTTTTACATGAATTTTGGCACTATATTGTGAGACTGTATTAGTTTTATTTATTTATATACTTATTTATTTACTTACTTGCTTTGGATTTATATGTTGATTTATATACTTCCTTATTTATTTACTTACTTTGGATTTATATGTTGCCCACTTCGCAAGCGGACTCTGGGCAGCTAACAGTCATAGTAAAAATAATTTTAATGACAGTCGTAGAACGATAAAAAAACAGATACAAACAATCTAAAAACTAAACAGTTGGTGCTATAGAAAAGATTTTATAACACAGGCGGATTATATTGATATTTCAATTCTTCTGTTAATCTGTTAGTGGTCCTACAGACAGTATTGCTTAGCGGCATAGTAGTCGCAGCCCCCTCCCACATTAGTTGGTGTAGACCTGTTGAAAGAGTTCGGTTTTACAGGCCCTGTGGAATTGGAAGAGGTCCTAGAGGACTCTTGTGGCCTCTGGGAAAGCATTCCATAGTGTCGGTGCTGCCACTAAGAAGGCCCTGGCCCGTGTAGAGCTTAGTCTGGCCTCCCTTGGTCAGGAGACCTTGGATGGATAGCAAATTTTGGACTCCTGAATGCGGTGTTCTCTGGGGTATATATGGGGAAAGGCAGTCCCTTAGATAGACAGATCCTCGGCCATATAGGGCTTTAAAGGTCAATACTAACACTTTGAAACGGACTTAGCACATAATAGGCAGCCAGTGCGGCTCTTTTAGCACCGGTTGAATGTGCTGTCATCGAGGGAGCCCCAATGGCAACCTCATCGCAGCATTCTGCGCTAGCTGCGGTTTCCGAGTCAGAGTCAAAGGTAGCCCCATGTATAGGGCGTTACAGTAGTCTGATAAGAATATATTGCTTGCATAAGAATATATTGTTTGCATTGTGATTCGATGCAATTTGTTTCCATCGCTATTTGCACCGAAGCCTGTCAGAGTTCAGCAACCCAACTAGGCATTTGTCTAGGGTGCTGGTCTTCTGGGGGTGCCCCCCATGTGACTCAGTGATGTTATCAGTGCAGGGGCGTGTGTGCCAGACAGTCTAGGGCCTGCTTGCCCTCGTAGATTTTAGAAGAAGAAACATGAAGAGAAGGAAAGCACCTGCAAGGAAGAAGTCCTTGAAAGTTGGAGTCTGTCTTGTTGTTTCTCCTGCTTAAAAATCAGAAGCCAAAGGTAAACCCATCAATATGCAGCAGAGAGAATGTCAAAAAGGATCACATTTAATTATCTGACGCAACGGCACGCCGTTCAGGCATCTATGCATATGCAAAGCGTTTCCGGTTATTATTTTTTTTATTATTGGAGATTGCAATGAAAATTGGCACCAGCATCCTCTGCTGTTTCTGCTTGATGCAAATAATCTGCTCAAATCTAGGCATGCGTGAGTCGACGTTTATCCTTAAAAAAATTATTATTTTCACTTTTCCACCCTGCGGTCTCAGCTCTCTGCAGGGTGTTTGGGTTATGCTCGCTCGAAGGGACTGCGAGTGTAATTCTAAGCGTGAGTCACCAAAGGAAAATAGATGCACACCCAAATAGATGTCTTCGCCTTTTGTTTTTAATTTCTATTCTTATCCCCCCCCCTCCCCGCGTCTTCTAGCTTGAACGAGGAACTGTGTACCCAGCACCTGGTAATTTTTGTCTCTACCAAAATTAAATTGTATAGAATTAGGACTGAGCTGAAATTGGGGAGGGGAGTTGTGCGGGCGGGAGAACAGTGTGGAAGCAAGAAGTTCATGGGAAATTTCAGTCTCTGAAACACAGCCTGTCGTTTTATAATCACTCCATGGGCCAGAGAAATGGGTGAAAACATGTTCCCATTTGACAGAAGGGATGGAAACAGCATCGGCATTTGAGTTTTGGGTATTATGATGTGACAAGATTTGAATGGTAAGCTTACCAGATGCTTGCTAATGTCAGACATTCCTACTAATTGTTGCCTATGCCCACCAGTGCTCAACTTTTTTGGTGAGCAGAAGCAGAGTGGCAAAATGGGAGGGAGGGATCTGTGTGATAGGCTTCCCAATCCCCTGGTCCCAGTGAGGGAACTCCTGGTTTTCCAGGCTCCACAGGTTTTTCTAGCCCCCACAGCATCAACCCTTTGTTTGCAAGGACATAACGCCAGGAAGCATAAATTTCAGCTGGCTATAGGAATGCTGAAAATGTAACCACCTCCACTCCATTTGAAACCATTGCAGAGCACAGACAAAGCTGCAAGGAAAACATGGAATGGACCTTAAAATCCACCCCACGTTTTCCTTGCAGCAGCCAACAAAGAAAGGCTGGAAGAGCCCTGGAACTGAGACGCAGCCTTGGAGCTTCAAAGGGTATTTCAAAGAGCCTTTGAAGCTCTCAGGCTGAAAGAACTGAAAGAGACTCAGCCTCAGAGCTTCAACAAGCCTGGAAACTGTAAGAGACTCAGCCTTGAGCTTCAAAGGGTAAGGAAAGGAAGGGGAGGAGGGGGGAGAAAAGAGCTTGGTGGACCTGATTAAAGCCCTGGGCAGGCTGGTTCTGGCCTGTGGGACGGATGTTTGACACCCCTGCTCTATAGCACTTGCCCAGAACTCCATAGAGTTTTGGGGAGAGTGCTAGGGAGTCACCCTGGTGTGATGCTGGCACTGCTGATCATGCCAGAAGTGACATCATCATAGGGTGACAAAGATCACCCTCACCTAGGGCTGCCAATCCCCAGGTGGGGGCAGGGGATCCCCCAGTTTGGAGACTCTCCCCCCGCTTCAGGGTCAATCAGAAAGCGGGGGGAGGGGAGGGAAATGTCTTCTAGGAACTCTATTATTCCCTAGGGAGATTTATTCCCATAGAAAATCATGGAGAATTGATCCGTGGGTATCTGGAGCTCTGGGGGGGGGGGGCTGTTTTTTGGGGTAGAGGCACCAAATTTTCAGTACAGCATCTAGTGCCTCTCCGCAAAATAACCCCCAAGTTTCAAAAAGATTGGACCAGGGGTCCAATTCTATGAGCCCCAAAAGAAAGGTGCCCCTATCCTTCATTTTTTCCTATGGAAGGAAGGAATTGAAAAAGTGTGTCATCCCTTTAAATGTGATGGCCAGAACTCCCTTTGGAGTTCAATTATGCTTGTTACAGCCTTGATCTTGGCTCCACCCCCAAAGTCTCCTGGCTCCACCCCAAAGTCTCCTGGCTCCACCCCAAAGTCTCCTGGCTCCACCCCCAAAGTCCCCAGATATTTCGTGAATTGGACTTGGCAACCCTACCCTCACCCTTGCAGTAAGCACCCACTTCCGCCCATCTCCCTGGTAATCTTATTGATTGGATAATTGGCAACATGTTGATCTCATGCTGGCTACCTGATCTCCCAGACTGGCTGAATCACTATGGCCCTTTTCACACTTACCAGTGGAAACCAGAAGGGAGTCGGTATTGTGCCGCTTGCAGTAATCCGAGACAGGGATGGGAGTTTTCAGACACATGTTTTTTTTTCCGGTAGGGTTCCGTGATTGAAGCGAGCCATTTCACACTGTTCCGCTCTTATCTCGCTTCCACCAGCGCCAGCCGTTTTTGCCTGCCGGCTCGCGATCTCCAGCTTATTTTTTTTTTTGAACATCAGGCTAAGATCGCTATAGCGCTATAGCGACGTATCACAACAGCAACACCATAGAGATGGCTAGGCTCTATTGAGGTAAGTTACCAGGTTTCAGCGGTGGCGATATCTGGCATCTTAATGGAGCCCAGGCATCCCTATGGTGATGCTGTTGTGATACGTCGCTATAGCGCTATAACGATCTTAGCCCAACGTTCCCCCCCCCCCCAAAAAAGCCGGAGATCGCGCGCGTTGGCGGGCGAAAAAGGGCGTGAAAACTGCTCCCGGGTTAGATACTGGACATTTCACACAGCACCCCATAGCGATTTCAACCCGGAAGGAGGGGTTGAAAAGTGGAAGAAGCTGCTCTTTGTTTGTAACGACTCAGGCACGCCTCACTACCGGGACAGCCGCGGGAGTGTGTGAAAAGGTGAGAGTATTCTGGTAGCAGCCAGTTACTGAATCGGGTCTGTCTGAAATGCCAGCAGAAACCCGTTACTGTTCAGTAACTGACCAGCTTCCATACCGGAATACATAGACTGTGTGAAAAAGCCCATAGTAAGAAGAATGGCCATGTTGAGGGGTGTCAGTCTCCAGGTGGGGCCTGGAGAACTCCCAGAATCACAACTGATCTCCAGATTATAGAGATGAGAGAAAATGGCCATTTTGCAGGCCAGCCTCTATGGCATTTCACCAGGGCCTTTTCTACAGAAATACAGGCCCCCTGGAGGAGGAGAGAGGCGTCCATGAGGCCTACAGACCACTTATCCTTCAGTCTTAGACCCAGAGTCAGGACAGTCCCCCACAAGACAGAATCATGTCCTCATCCCCACAGCCACATGAAAGAAAAGGTGCTATTGGTCTCCTACTTTGTTCTAAGGGCTAAGCATTTTTAACTACTATACCTATTGGAAACAATATCCAAACATGAAAAACTTGCCAACTGGTACAGTCTTACAGCATGGAGATTCACCGGTTAGCACAGAGGTGACCAAACTGTGGCTCGGGAGCCACATGTGGCTCTTTCACACATATTGTGTGACTCTCAAAGCTCCCACCACCTTGTCAGCTGACTTGAAGAAGGCATTTGTCTCTTTAAATCACTTCTCCAAGCCAAGCCAGCTAGTAGCTTGGATAGTGTATTTAAAGTTGCTTTCTATCCACCTCTCCCGCCATCCCATCTTCCTTCCTTCCTTCCTTCCTTCCTTCCTTCCTTCCTTCCTTCCTTCCTTCCTTCCTTCCTTCCTTCCTTCCTTCCTTCCTTCCTTCCTTCCTTCCTTCCTTCCTTCCTTCCTTCCTTCCTTCCTTCCTTCCTTATCTGATAGCTCTCAAACATCTGATATTTATTCTGTGTGGCTCTTACATTAAGCAAGTTTGGCCACCCCTGGGTTAGCATATCACCAGTTTCCCTAAACTTCTCAGATGGTAACAGTATTTACACTAAATGCCGTATAACCATGATTTATTTTTTGGTAGGAAAAGCCCAGCAGGAACTCATTTGCATATTAGGCCACACCCCCTGACACCAAGCCAGTCGGAACTGTGTGTTCCTGCTAAAAAAAGAGCCATATGTAAAACCACATTAAACAAAAGATCTTGTTGGCCAGATGT
Source organism: Heteronotia binoei (assembly GCF_032191835.1). Lineage (NCBI taxonomy): Eukaryota > Metazoa > Chordata > Lepidosauria > Squamata > Gekkonidae > Heteronotia > Heteronotia binoei. The sequence continues at coordinate 14,857,436 of NC_083226.1, read as the reverse complement.
TCTCTTGGTCCCTCCTTCCCTCAGAGACTGGATTATAACACCTGCCTAGAGTTAGGTGAGACACCTCAGTTAAAAATGAAATGGTGCTATCATTTCTGAGCTCACTAAATCTAGGTACTTCTTTGAACAGAAAGCAAACCCAGCCCAGGGTTGCCAACTCCAGGCTGGGAAATACCTGGAGATTGAGGGGACAGAGCCCGAAGAGGGTGGAACTGAGGGAGGGGCTTCAATGGGGTATAATGCCCTATACTCCACCTTCCAAAGTGGCTGTTTTCACCAGGTGAACGGATCTCCGGAGGCTGACATCTCTCTTGCCTTATTGAGTGGGGCAACTGGGTGGTGTGGAGTGAATGCTTGTGGTCAGGGGTGGAATTCTAGCAGGAGCTCATTTGCATATTAGGCCACACCCCCTGATTTAGCCAATCCTCTAAAAGCTTACAGGACTCTTTTATGTAAGCACTTGGAGGACTGGCTACATCAGGTGGGTGTGGCCTACTATGCAAATGAGCTCCAGCTAGAATTTCACCCCTACTTGTGGTGCTGAGCAACATCAATGAAGCCCTTAGATATCTGTATAGCCTGTTGTGGGAGGGGGATACGACTTGGCACTTGGCACACGTAGACCTTCCATCTACTCCCTCAGTAGAGTGGTTGTCCTCCAGATGGGGCATGGATATCTCCAAGGCTTTTTTTCTGGTAGGAAAAGCCCAGCAGGAACTCATTTGCATATTAGGCCACGCCCCTGACATCATCGTTGTTTCACCCAGGACTTTTTCTACTGGGCTTCTGACATCGGACTGCATTAATAAATGCTTGCAATATTATCATGATATTAACATAAACCGCCCTTGTCCAGAACACGCCAGAGTCAACCTCCTCCCAGATACAGAACTCATTTGCATATTAAGCCACACACCCCTGCTGCCAAGCCAACCAGAACTGCATTCCTATGCCGATGGATCCAAGGGGGCAGCCGTGTTCTGAAGCAATAGAAGAAAGCAGTAGACAAGTGGCACCTTTAAGACCAACCAAGTTTTATTCCGAATGTAAGCTTTCGTATTTAGGACTCCTTGCCGTTCCATCTTTGTCTGATGAAGTCTGCTTAGGGCATACGAAAGCTTACGTTCTGAATAAAACTTAGTTGGTCTCAAAGGTGCAACTAGTCTACTGCTGCGTTCTTGTGTGTTCCTGCTAAAAAAAGAAAAAAGAAAGGGAAAAAAGGGGGAAATCCCTGGATATCTCCCAGAAATGGCTGTCTTGGAGGTTGGACTCTATTGCATTATACCCTGCTGAGGTCCTTCCCACCCCCAAGTCCCACCCTCTTTAACCTCCCCCTGCCCAAATCTTCAGGAATTTCCCATCCTCAACTATCCTAACATAGACAGCACAGCTATTAAAGCAGTATCAGATTGCCAGCAGGGATTTGTGTTCAGGCTTCCATTAGGTAACCTTTTGTTCATCTTAGTCTTTACTTACATGTGATTTATTCCCTGAGGAACTCTGTTACGTGCAGAAATTTAAAAGAGGAAGTAACGGAGTTTTCTGAATTTTCCTTTTGAACTGCTCAAATGCTCTGAGGTTTCTGGACCGGATCTACTCCCGACAGAAAAGGACTAGAGTGTCTCACAAATGCGGTGATGTCACTTCCAGGTTTACGCTGCTGAGGTGATGTCATTTTCACCTGTCCCTCCTCCCTTTCTCACCAGTTGCCAGGAAATGGCTGCCAATCCTGCTTCCGGTTGTTGCTCTAGGCTGCCTCCCCTATTCATAGAGAGTCATTGTCTGGATGCCATTTTTTCTCCCATACTTCAGCTCCTCAAGGGTAGGAAATTGGGTATGTAAATCCCTGATCCAGATAGGCTTGCCAATCCCCAGGTCTCAGCGGGGGATTCCCCGGTTTTGCAAGCTCCTTCCTGCCTGCAGTCTGGCCAGTGGGGGAAAGCCCAGCCCCAACAACCACCATGTGACTTTCCATCTCAGAAGGCTAGAAGAAACTTGGAAACGGCTTGCTTTTTGGAAGGTATGTGTGCCTTTAAATCTGTAGGAGCATGTAGGGTTTGGGCAAGCTGGCAGAACAACGGTGGCTGCACCCAGTGAACTGTGAGAAAGAAAGGGAAACTAGCCCTGACCCTCCATTTGTTTTATATTCCTTCCAGAAGTCGTTTGCACAGTAAAATAGAGAGAAAATAGTAAACCAGAACAGTTGGTTTCCCTGTGTTAGTCTGAAGACCTAGGTTGAATATATAGCAGATGGTTACATTCAACAACTCTGTTTGTAAATTGTCCGGGTAAGATCACAAAAGTGTGTACTTGCAAACTGTATGTTTTGGACATACAGTTGCTGGGGGATGAGGAAATGAAGACTGTATTCAAGGGAACTGCACTGCTGTATTTTTATTTATTTATTTTAGGGAATGGGAAAGTCTCCTGCCTCTACTTCCGAAGTCCCAAGATATTTTCTGAGTTAGACTTGAGAACCCTAGATCCAGACAGTAAGTGGATTGCCAACTCTGGACTGGGACCATGCGGTTCAAGGCAAGAGACATTAGGAGGTAGTTTGCTATGGCCTGTATGAAGGTTGGGAGGTTGGCAAGGGGGAAATCATTTGGCTTGTACCTCAGCCCGCCTTCATACACATACTAAAGGCATGGTCAAGCTCCCCCCCCCCCCCACTTCTCCAGGCAGGGAACAGAGTTTGAAGGGCTTTAGGCTAGAACAGCTCCAGGAATAATCTCCAGGAAGGAGCTGGAGGAAACGCTTCTTTGACTTGGGCCGAACGGGTGAAGTGGGAGGGGGAAAGAGAGGTGATAAACCTCATGGCAACAGGAAGTCTCTTTCGTTCTTTGGGATGCTGTGTTTAGGAGAACTCTGAGCTGGGCTCTGCAAGCAGGTGGTCATTGACCATGTGCTCTCCTGGAAGAATTGGAGCAAGCTTTGAAGTAATGGCAACTCTGTAGAGACTGAAAATAGCTAAGATAAAAAACCTGCCCTATATTTTAATAGCCGATAGAGCATGTATAGAGAAAGGGACAGAGGATTTGCTTCTTTACCCGTTTCCTTTTGTAGCCCTTGCTCAGTCTGGTGTTGTGCTAAAAGTATGCTTATAGAACATTTTCTTTTAATAAAGACTTTATAATTTTGGATGCTGGTAGTGGTTCTTTGTGCCATATAGTCCTCCACCTTCTTGAACATACTACCTGAAGAGGGGAACCAGGCAGCTGGCAAGCAGCTATTCCTCTAAGGGTACCCAAGACACTAACCTGTTCCCATGGTGACCAGGCGCTGGACTGTGGGAAACAGAGAAGCAAGGCATCTGAACTTGGAAGGGTAGCTAGGAGTCCTGATCCTCCCAGTGGGAAATCCCAACAATGATTAGGTGGTGGCAGCAGGTAGAAGGAAAGCCCCTCCAGGGAGTTGGGAACCTCCCAGGAGGGGAGGGCAGAACAGGGTCTGCAGGCCAGATCAGGCACATCCTGCCAAGGCCTGCTTCTACATAGTGACCCTGGATTTCCTTGGTGGTCTCCCATTCAAGTACTAACTAGAGCCGATCCTGCTTAGCTTCTGAGATCTGACAAGACTGGGCTAGCCTGAGTTATCCACAGGGCTTTTTTTTGTAGCAGAAACTCCTTGGCATATTAGGCCACACACCCTTGATGTAGCCAATCTTCCAAGAGCTTACAGGGCTTTTAGTAAAGGGCCTACTGTAAGCTCCAGGAGGATTGGCTACATCAGGGAGGTGTGGCCTAAGATACAAAGGAGTTCCTGCTACAAAAAAAGCCCTGCGTGGAAGTGGATCCAACAGCATCGTGCAGGGCATACTGTGTAAGCAGGCAGGGGAAAGGCGGACGTTTTGAGAGAAGGACTCTGGCTACGCTCGAACGTTCTGCCGTTTCCCCCCACTGCGTCTTTCCTTGGCGGTCGCCACAGGATCCCTGTCAAAAGCCAGCCTTCGCCACCACAGAATTTTTGCTGGTTGAAGTAGATTAGAATAAGAAAAGGTTTTCTCTTCCTCCTTTTAGAAGTGGGTTCCTGAAAGCAATTACATGTAATTACTGACACGTTAAATTCTTAGAAGGAATATAGGAAGAGAAAACAACTTGGCACAGAAGGGAGGAAGAAAGAAAGCGACTTTTGAGAAAGGAAACCGGCCTGCCTTCCCTAAGGAGGTAATTTCTCTGATGTCTACCATACCTGAACAATGTGACTTGTCAGTGCTGAGACTCAGTTCCATATTGGCCCAGACTTGAGGATTTGATGTCGTTAACACATGTGTGTGCGTCAGGGTTGGGGAGAGAGTTCAGAGTTCTATAAAAGAGTTTTAGGTCTATTACATAAGGCTGCTTTCGCTGTGCATGTCCGTCGGGATTTTTTTTAGTTCTGCATTTTCCTGCCTTCAGAGTTGAGTTTGCTTTCATTTTGCTTCCCCCTGGGGAGGGATGGTGGCTCAGTGGTAGAGCATCTGCTTGGTAAGCAGAAGGTCCCAGGTTCAATCCCTGGCATCTCCAAAAAAGGGTCCAGGCAAGTAGGTGTAAAAAATCTCAGCTTGAGACCCTGGAGAGCCGCTGCCAGTCTGAGTAGACAATACTGACTTTGATGGACCGAAGGTCTGATTCAGTAGAAGGCAGCTTCATATGTTCATATATGTTCATATGTCAAAGCTAAGTAGTATAGACTTGGTTGATCAATAAGAAAATAAATCTACATATTTTTTGGCAATCTACAAACCCAATTTTTATGAGAAGCAACGTAATTATAAAATGGAGACCATTTCTCCTTGAAATCTGCTTTATATAAAGGATTTTCAGCTATCAGCAATTGTGTTGCCAATTTATCAGATGTTAACAAAGCCCACATCTTAACACTGAACCAGTATTTTCTTCCAGCTTTGTGCTAACACGGTCTTTGCCCCCCAGCAACAAAATCTCAACAAGATTCTTACTCAGTTTATTCATTTTTGTTTTACCCCAAAAGTTTAATAAAATAGACTCGGCTATGTTAGGCACAACATCCAAGAAGGTGTGCAGATTACATTGGGTCTGCCCCCTTCGCCCTCTTTGCCTGGAGAGCCAGTTTGGTGTAGTGGTTAAGTGTGTGGACTCTTAATCTGGGAGAACCGGGTTTGATTCCCCACTCCTCCACTTGCACCTGCTGGAATGGCCTTGGGTTAGCCATAGCTCTGGCAGAGGTTGTCCTTGAAAGGGCAGCTGCTGTGAGAGCCCTCTCAGCCCCACCCACCTCACAGGGTGTCTGTTGTGGGGGAGGAAGGGAAAGGAGATTGTAGGCCGTTCTGAGACTCTGTCCTTGAAAGGGCAGCTGCTGTGAGAGCCCTCTCAGCCCCACCCACCTCACAAAGTGTCTGTTGTGGGGGAGGAAGGGAAAGGAGATTGTGAGCTGCTCTGAGACTCAGTCCTTGAAAGGGCAGCTGCTGTGAGAGCCCTCTCAGCCCCACCCACCTCACAGGGTGTCTGTTGTGAGGAAGGAAGGGAACGGAGATTGTAGGCCGTTCTGAGACTCCGTCCTTGAAAGGGCAGCTGCTGTGAGAGCCCTCTCAGCCCCACCCACCTCACAGGGTGTCTGTTGTGGGGGAGGAAGGGAAAGGAGATTGTAGGCCGCTCTGAGACTCTGTCCTTGAAAGGGCAGCTGCTGTGAGAGCCCTCTCAGCCCCACCCACCTCACAGGGTGTCTGTTGTGGGGGAGGAAGGTAAAGGAGATTGTGAGCTGCTCTGAGACTCTTCGGAGTGGAGGGCGGGATATAAATCCAATATCTTCTTCTTCTCTTGCTGTCTCTAGAACCTCCTTCTCCCACCCACGCGAAACTCATTCTGCCCGCTCAGCATCTCCTGCCATCATCCCCTTCAACACCGCACAATAACAATTAATAAATTCACACTGCTTTTATTTTTTAACAAATGGAGTGAGACTAGTGATAAAATGTTAATAAAAAAAATTAAATGCCCATGACTTTCCCTTAGCGGTTATAATTTAGTGACTGGATGCTGTCGAGTGGTCACCTCTTGGTTGCTCATGGTGTGGCTGTTCTGTTTTCCAAAAGTTGTACTGTATTGTACTATATATACGTCTTTGGGCCACAGTAAATAAGAACATAGAGCCCCATGGCACAGAGTGGTGAAGCTGCAGTACTGCAGTTGGAGCCCTCTGCTCACGACCTGATTTCGATCCCAGCGGAAGCTGGTTCAGGTAGCCGGCTCCAGGTTGACTCAGCCTTCCATCCTTCCGAGGTCGGTCAAATGAGTACCCAGCTTGCTGGAGGGAAAGTGTAGATGACTGGGGAAGGCAATGGCAAACCACCCCGTAAAAAGTCTGCCGTGAAAACGTTGTGAAAGCAATGTTTGGGGAGGGATGGTAGTTCAGTGGTAGAGCATCTGCTTGGGAAGCAGAAGGTCCCAGGTTCAATCCCTGGCATCTCCAAAAAAGGGTCCAGGCAAATAGGTGTGAAAAACCTCAGCTTGAGACCCTGGAGAGCCGCTGCCAGTCTGAGAAGACAATACTGACTTTGATGGACCAAAGGTCTGATTCAGTATAAGGCAGCTTCATATGTTCATATGTCACCCCAGAGTCAGAAATGACTGGTGTTTGCACAGAGGACTACCTTTACCTTAAATAAGAACATAAGAGAAGCCATGTTGGATCAGGCCAATGACCCATCCAGTCCGACACTCTGTGTCACACAGTGGCCAAAAAACCCAAGTGCCATCAGGAGTTCCACCAGTGGGACCAGGACACTATAAACCCTCCAACTTTGCCCCCACCCAAGCACCAAGAATATAGAGTATCACTGTCCCAACAGAGAGTTCCAACAATAAGCTGTGGCTAATAGCCACTTATGGACCCGATGGGTCAATTTCTTCTATGTAATTATTATTATTTTTTTTAAAACACTGGTTCTGCTCCAGTGCATCCCTACAATGATTCTGTTAAATGCCTCAAGTTGGACTTTCGTCTTTGCCTGTCACACATGTGCAACCCCAGAGAGTCTATTATGTACACAGAAGTGACAAAACATGAATGTTTCCGACTGTGTTTTTCATTGAGCAAGTTCCAGTGGAGTCTCCATTTTTAATGGGGGAGCTTGTGACCCCAAAAGTCATCTGAGAATTCAGTTCTGGTTGTGCTTTGGCTAACAGCAAACCAGAGAATTCACTGGTGGTGTCCTTGTATCCAATCATGGGTGTTCGTGATTCAACCATCCAATAGGAGAAGCAGGACCTAATGGTGGTAACGTTGAAGGTGCAGAAGGGGTGGAACGCATGAGTTACTCAGCTTCCTTGTGGCACCATTTTGCTGCCAGTTTGGTGTAGTGGTTAAGTGTGCGGACTCTTATCTGGGAGAACCGGGTTTGATTCCCCACTCCTCCACTTGCACCTGCTGAAATGGCCTTGGGTCAGCCATAGCTCTGGCAGACGTTGTCCTTGAAAGGGCAGCTGCTGTGAGAGCCCTCTCCAGCCCCACCCACCTCACAGGGTGTCTGTTGTGGGGGAGGAAGGTAAAGAAGATTGTGAGCCGCTCTGAGACTCTTCGGAGTGGAGGGCGGGATATAAATCCAATATCTTCTTCTTCTGCTTGGAATTCTATCTGTGAGTTAGTGAATCCTTGCTAAAGCAGAACAATATGGAAAGAAGAAGGCCACAGATTTGTGCCCCGCCCTTCTCTCTGAATCAGAGACTCAGAGCAGCCTACAATCTCCCTTATCTCCATCCCCCACAACAGACACCCTGTGAGGTGGGTGGGGATGAGAGAGCTCTCCCAGAAGCTGCCCTTTCAAGGACAACTCCTATGAGATCTATGGCTAGCCCAAGGCCATTCCAACAACTGCAAGTGGAGGAGTGGGGAAGCAGCAGCATGTCTAGCAATGGTGGATGTGGGATGCCCTGGAGGTGGGATGCACTGGATCTCTTCTCTCTCTCTTGGGAGAGCAGAAGGTACAGGAGGCATTGAGCTCTTCCCTAGAAACGTAGATATTTTTGAAAGGATTCTTGCAGAGATGGCATTGAGAGGGCACAAGCGATCAGAGAAGGAGTGCTGGACGAAATCCAAGGTTCTTTGCCAAGACTATTTATTTATTTATATTTGATTTATATCCTGCCCTACCCCACCGAAGTGGGCTCAGGGCGGCTCACAGCATAAAAGTTCTAACAATAAAATTCAGAATTAAAATACAATAATAAATTACATAGTTAAAACATTAATATCCATATCAGTGTGCTATCTATAGACTTCCTTCAGTATTTCGGTGTTTCGGTACCGGTCAGTTATAAAGCCAACCGGAAGAGGACTGTCTTACAGGCCCTGCGGAACTGTCCAATATCCCGCAGGGCCCTGACCTCTTCCGGTAACTGGTTCCACCAGCAAGGGGCTGTAATTGAGAAGGCCCTATCCCTGGTTGACTTCAACCGGGCCTCCTTTGGCCCGGGGATTACAAGCAGGTTTCGAGAGCTAGATCGCAGTACTCTCTGGGGAGATATATGGGAAGAGACGGTCCCTAAGGTAGGCAGGTCCTAGGCCATATAGAGCTTTAAAGGTAATAAGCAGCACCTTGTACCGGACTCGGTATATTATTGGCAGCCAGTGCAGTCCCCGAAAGCCCGGCTGAATGTGCTCCCGTCTAGGGAGCCCTAATAACAGCTGAGCACCTTCTACAAGAAGGTGGTGGTGCATAACAGTCGCTCAGGCAACAACAACATCTTTCTTTCTTTCTTTTCTTTCTTTCTTTCTTTCTTTCTTTCTTTCTTTCTTTCTTTCTTTCTTTCTTTCTTTCTTTCTTTCTTTCTTTCTTTCTTTCTTTCTTTCTTTCTTTCTTTCTTTCTTTCTTTCTTTCTTCCTTCCTTCCTTCCTTCCTTCCTTCCTTCCTTCCTTCCTTCCTTCCTTCCTTCCTTCCTTCCTTCCTTCCTTCCTTCCTTCCTTCCTTCCTTCTCTGAAGAAATACCATACATCATTATAAGTTAAAACATCAGATAAAATTGATTAAACCCCCAAGATGGCAACATAAAAAAAAAAATCCTATATGTGGTCCCATAACTGAGTTGAGACACAGATGTTAATAATCCTATGGGCCAAAAGAAGAAGAAGAAGAAGATACTGGATTTATATCCTGACCTGTACTCTGAATCTCAGAGCGGTCACAATCTCCTTTCCCTTCCCCCCTCCCCCAAAACAGACACCCTGTGAGGTGGGTGGGGCTGAGAGAGCTCTTACAGCAACTGCCCTTTCAAGGACAACCTCTGCCAGAGCTATGGCTGACCCAAGGCCATTCCAGCAACTGCAAGTGGCGGAGGGGAGGGAATCAAACCCGGTTCTCCCAGATAAGAGCCCACGCACTTAACCATTACACCAAACTGGCTTGCAAAGCTGGAGCCATCTGAAGCAGGGAGGCCATATGATGTCTTGTCCACTGCCTCAGTCAAACGTTTGGCAGAACAGGCTTGCCCCTCTTACAACCAGCTCTGCTACATTTTTTGTGGAGACACCAGCATTACACCCATGCGAGTTGTGAGAGGACTCCATCTTCAGGTTCTGGTTGAACAAGAAGAGAAACCTAGTGTGGGAGATGTCACAGAATCAGAAGAGCTGTTCTTACATGATCTTGCAACAAATCCTGTGCACTTACAATGCTCCCATAGATTCTGCTGAATGGCATGACTACTGTAAACTTTCAACTCCATTTTGCTGGACCTTTAGGTTAATTGTCTGAGTATTGAGCTGGCTCTATTCTTGCTTGAGCAGGTTGGGTTGGTGAAGACGGTGAGACAGAGGGTGAAGGCAGCTTGGGACAGAGACGGTGTTGGTCACCTTGGTGGATGATCTCTGGAAGCATCTGGATCGAGGCGGTTCGGCGCTGCTGATTCTTCTTGATCTGTCAGCAGCGTTTGATACGGTCGACCATGAAGTGTTGGCCCACTGCCTTGCCGACGCAGGGATACGGGGGCTGGCCCTACAATGGCTGGTCTCCTTTCTCCAAGGTCGGGCGCAGAGGGTGGCGCTTGGGGGTGAACGATCCCAGCGGATATTACAATGTGGTGTGCCGCAGGGAGCAATTCTCTCCCCAATGTTATTCAACATCTACATGCGCCCCTTTGCCCAGATCATCCGGAGGTATGGGCTGGGGTGTCATCAATATGCAGATGACACCCAGCTCTATCTGCTGATGGATGGTCACCCAGATTTGGCCCCAGAGGAATTAGGTAGGACATTGGAAGCTGTTGCTGGTTGATTGCAACAGAGCCTGCTGAAACTGAATCCATCGAAGACGGAGGTGCTGTGCCTAGGTTATAAGGGACTGGGATCAGAGATCAGGCTCCCGTTCTTTGATGGGGCTCCATTGACACCTGCATCAAGAGTGAAGAGCTTGGGGGTACTTTTGGATGCTCTCTAACCATGGAGGCCCAGGTTACCACCATTGCCAGATCGGCCTTTTTCCATTTGAGGTGGGTCAGACATTTGGTCCCGTATCTCGACCCCCGCAACCCGGCTATAGTAACCCATGCAACGGTCACTTCCAGGCTAAATTATTGTAACTCTCTCTGTGTGGCGCTGCCCTTGACCCTCCTTTGAAAACTCCAGCTGGTGCAGAACGCTGCTGCACGGATGTTGATTTCATCGCCTGTACGGGCATGGATCCATCCTGTGCTGCTTGAACTGCACTGGCTACCCATTGAGTACCGGATCTGGTTCAAGGTGTTGGTACTTACCTTTAAAGCTCTATACGGCCAGGGACCAGCATACCTTCGGGACTGCCTTTCCCTGTATGAGCCTCGGAGGTCCTTACGATCAGCAAACCAACAACTTTTGGTAATACCCGACCCCAGAGATGTGCATCTGGCTTCGATGAGGGCTAGGGCCTTTTCAGCCTTGGCCCCTGCCTGGTGGAATGAGCTCCCCCTAGAGATCCGGGCCCTGCGGGATCTGCTTCAATTCCGCAGGGCCTGTCAAACAGAGCTCTTTCGTCAGGCTTTCAGCTGAGGCAGTGGGCGTCACTTGTTATCAGCTCCCCCCCCTCATTCCAACCCCAGTGCTACAAGATCTGCTGGACCAGAATCTGCCATCTTAATCTGGCTCATTTTAGATTTTATATATTTTAAACGGGTCTTTTATTGTTTTTACGGGTGACTGTTTTTATGATGGAACCTGCCCTGAGCCTGTTCTATGGGAAGGGCGGGCTAAAAAATCAAATCAAATAAGTAAATAAATAAGAGCAGGGGAGTAAATAAATAAGAGCAGGGGTGTAAATAAGCGGGCTAAAAAATCAAATCAAATAAGTAAATAAATAAGAGCAGGGGATTTGATTTTTTAGCCCGTGGTCTAGAAAAGGCTCTTCGGGCTAAAAAAGGCGGAGCTTCGAAGGCTCTTTTGGTAAGCTCTTGGAGGATTGGCTACATCATGGGAGTGTGGCCTAATATGCAAAGGAGCTCCTGCTAGAACTCCACCCCTGGTGAAGAGCAAGATAGGGTGGGAGAAGAGGACCCTGTTGAGACTAGGATCACCAACTATCTGGAGCCTGGTACATTATCTTTATCCATATATTTCTCTGTGTGTGTGTGTTTCCAACCCCTTTTTGAAATTCATATCTGCTCTTTTATCGATAAAGCACTAGAGCAACTCGTTAATTCCCACCAGAGAATCATGTCCAGCATTTAGCGCTGGCTTCAAAGGCGCATAAATTTCCCTTCCCTTCTCTCTCTCCACCTTTTGTTTTTTCACAGCCACAGGCAAACAAAATATTTACAAGTACGTCCTGAGCTTGTGAGAAATAGTTCGCCGAATGTTTATGAGATTTAAGCTGAGACGCACTGATTAAGGGTTCAGCCTTCCACAACAGTCAGGGAAAATAACTTTTCTTGAAAGTTAGGGGGATGCGGGGCTGGAATTCTAGCAGGAGCTCCTTTGCATATTAGGCCACATACCCCTGATGCAGTCAATGCTCCAAGAGCTTACAAAAAAGAGCCCTGTAAGCTCTTGGAGGATTGGCTGCATCAAGGGTGTGTGGCCTAATATGCAAAGGAGCTCCTGCTAGAATTCCACCCCTGGTGCCAACACTAGAGAAATTCCAGGTCCACCAAACGCCAACGTTGGACAAACTGACTCTTGATTCCGTCCTACTGAACCCACAGTGAATCCTGAACTAACAATCTGACAGTCTTCTGTCTCCAAATACAATCCTAACCAGTGCTTTTTGTTGTTCTAAAAATGTGCCAATACTCATATACAAGGTTGCACTGACTTCCCCCAATTTCCCCTTCCCTTTGCAGATCCTCTCTAAGCTGTTTCTGACACCTACTATCTCTCTTTCTCTGACTGAGTGCATCAGGTTGGCATATAAGAGTCAGAACATGGGGAGCCTTGGAAGTATACCAGCGTTCAGTATTCAGTACCAGCAGGGGTGGAATTCTAGCAGGAGCTCCTTTGCATATTAGGCCACACACCCCTGATGAAGCCAATCCTCCAAGAGCTTACAAAAAAGAGCCTTGTAAGCTCTTGGAAGGACTGGCTACATCAGGAGGGTGTGGCCTAATATGCAAAGGAGCTGCTGCTAGAATTCCACCCCTGGTGCCAACACTAGAGAATTTTCAGGTCCACCAAATGCCAACACTGGACAAATTCCAGGTCAGAACTGGTTTTGCCTTTTGACATTGGTTTCCCCATACTAGACAGGGATGATTCAATGAATTGATTATATCCCCGCCGTCCCTTTTCTTTTCATTGGCTCTGCATTCTACCCCCTTCTATGTCCAGTCAGTCAGCAGGACCAATAAGACATGGATTTTGGTTCAGGAAATATAACTGCCAATTTCATCAGGTGGAGGGGGGGGCAAAAGTGGATATGGAAGAAGAAAGAGAAGGAGGAGGAGGAGTTGGTTTTCATACCCCACTTTTCTCTACCTTAAGGAGTCTTGGAGCAGCTCCCAATTGCCTTCCCTTCCTCCTTCCACAGTAGTCACCTTGTGAGACCGGAGGGACTGAGTGAGATCTAAGGGAACTGTGACTGTCCCCAGGTTATCCAACTGGCTGCAGGTGGAGGAGGAGTGAGGAATCAAACCTGGTTCTCCAGATAACAGTCTGTGTGCACTTAACCACTACCCTAAAACTGGCTCTCCAGGAGGAAAAGGGGGAGGGAGAACAACATTGTAAGCTGGGTTTGGGCCCTGGTTGGATTAAGGCAAACTATCTAGTACGCTACACATTTCAAAATGGAGGTGCAAACCTGTTGAAACGTTCTTGCCTCCCCTGAAATAAATGCACAGTTTGTTGTTGAAGGCAAAGACTAAGCAGATCAAGTCTTTGCACAATGAAGTAGGGAACACCATAGCATATTCTGTAGGTCATGTGCACCAACTCTTGCAGCTGTTTGAAATGACTCCCCCTTCCCCCATAGCTCGTTTTAAAAACATCACATCACTCATGATAAAAGTCCCTGCTCTAAGCATCAAAGCACAAGGAAGGCATTCGTGTGAGCCCAACACTGGCGGAACGAGTCAAGAAACGTTTTTAAAGGTTCATTAAAGCTAAAAAAAAAAGAAAGGCAAAACATGGCGAATATCGAAACCACAAACTAGCAGCTACGAGCAGCCGGACCACTGAAAGCAACGAAAGGATTCCTTAAGAAAAGGTGAAGCAGTTGCTAGCACATCCGCACTACCCCCAACAGCAGCTTCCTGTGGTTCCTTCATGCAGAATAGGGTGCTGCTGATATTTTAAAAAGGGCCAGGGCGATCGACTAGCCACACACCCTCACCAAGTGGCACTGGTTGGCAAACGCATGTCCAGCCATTGCAGCATGCCCCGCCCTGCCCTCTCTAATGTGGCGCTTGCCTCTGTGATCTCCCTGGGCAAACAGAACCAGTTGTTTCAGCAGCTGGACTAGTGGTAGGCCATGTCCCTTTTCCTTGCAGATATTGTGGAGGATAAGGCAGGCTGAGACCATCCATGGTGCATGTTCATTCTGAACAAGACCGCAGAATTTATACCCCGCCTTTCTCTCTGCATCTGAGTTTCAGAGCTGCTTACAATCGCCTTGATTTCTTCCCCCACAACAAACACCCTGTGAAGCGTGTGGGGCTGAGAGAACTCTCCCAGAAGCTGCCCTTTCCTACGAGAGCTATGGCTAACCCAAGACCAATCCGGCAGCTGCAAGTGTAGGAGTGGGGAATCAAACCCAGTTCTCCAAGACAAGAGTCTGCACAATACACCAAGCTTGGAAAGGTGCAGTTAGGCACCTCCAATGTGTCATTAGCTGCCCAAAAGCTCACTGCATAACAGTGCGCATGGCACAAGATGTAGTCATAGTTCTTTTCATGCTGGCTCATGCAACGCAGGTAAGGACTCATGAACCACTGCCTCATAGGGGATGACCCATCCACAACAAACAAGGCCATCACAGCAGCACCATCCAGAGTGAGCCTTGGGTTGCTAGAACAAACACAACAGCATCCATGGCAGCAAATGGTGCTGATCAGGGCTTTTTTTGTAGCAGGAACTCCTTTGCATATCAGATAAAAAGGTAAAGGTAGTCCTCTGTGCAAGCACCAGTCATGTTTTCACGGCATACTTTTTTCAGGGTGGTTTGCCATTGCCTTCCCCAGTCATCTATACTTTGCCCCCAGCAAGCTGGGGACTCATTTTATCAAAGTTGAAAGGGTGGAAGGTGTTAAATACTGGGTTCAACATGGAGGAGTTCAACCAGGAACTTGATGTAGCCACTAGCCAATCCCCCAAGAGCTTACAGGGCTCTTAGTACAGGGTCTACGGTAAACTCCAGGAGGATTGGCTACATCAGGGGGTGAGCCTAATATGCAAATGAGTCCCTGCTACAAAAAAAAAGCCCTGCCCCATGGCGCAGAGTGGTGAAGCTGCAGTACTGCAGTCCAAGCTCTGCTCACAACCTGAGTTCAATCCCAGCGGAAGCTGGATTCAGGTAGCCGACTCAAGGTTGACTCAGCCATCCTTCCGAGGTCGGTAAAATGAGTACCTAGCTTGCTGGGGGGAAAGTGTAGAAGACTGGGGAAGGCAATGGCAAACCACCCCGTAAAAAGTCTGCCGTGAAAACGTGATGTGACGTCACCTCAGAGTCAGAAACAACTGGTTCTTGCACAGGGGACTACTTTTTTTTTTTTTTTTTTACAGTATTGTAGCTGCAACAGACCAACCACACTGCACAAAAAAATGATGGAAATATAATGTCCGTTTTTTCTCATTGGTACACAGAATGCATGCTCTGTGATTCCTCCTAGAAGAAAAATCGGAGAAAAAAGAGAGGCATGGAGCGAATGCACAGCGTTCAAAGTCAAGCCACACGACTCAACTTCAGTGAAAATCGGAAATAAGCTGTGCATGCGTAATAGGCCTTAAATAACTTTCTTTCTATCGTAACCCTGATTCATCAATTCCTCAGCAGACAGAGCAAGGCCTTAAATGCAATTTGGCTTGCCCATTTGCTTTACTGGGAAATGGGAATATGACCAGATATCCAGGTGGAAGCTATTAGGCGGACGCTATGCCTGTCTGCAGATCCCACCTAAAGGCGATAAATCAACCCCTGGTGAGCCATTAAGAGATTTCCATTAAGAGATTTCTCAGGCTGAAAGTTTCCGAGGAGAGCCTTGTTGGTCTGCAGGAGAATGGTAGCATTTTAGAGAGCAACAAGGATTTTGAGGTATAAGCTTTTGCAAATTGAAGCTCCTTTCATCAGATAAAAAAGGTAAAGGTAAGTCCTCTGTGCAAGCACCAGTCATGTTTTCACAGCATACTTTTTCAGGGTGGTTTGCCATTGCCTTCCCCAGTCATCTATACTTTGCCCCCAGCAAGCTGGGGACTCATTTTACCAAAGTTGAAAGGGTGGAAGTTGTTAAATACTGGGTTCGACATGGAGGAGTTCAACCAGGAACATGCTTTATTAAAGAACTACACAATAAGGCAAAATGACGGGGCCGAGACCCCGCTTATAAACATGCAAACGAAACAGCCCCCAGAGTCCACACCAAATCATGGCGGTCAAGTTTCGCACCAAGACCGCTCGTCAGCTTCTGTTCAGAGTTCAATCTATCAAGTCTTTTAGGCGTTCCCACGGTTACCCGGATGTGCGCGTAAGCTGCCGCAAAACATTGAATGCAGTACACAACAGAAGGCGGAGTCAATCTCCAGCCGCTACCTGAACCCAGCTTCCTCCGGGATGGAACTCAGGTCGTGAGCAGAACTTGGACTGCAGTACTGCAGCTGACCACTGTGTGCCACAGGACCCATTTACATCAGATATTTCAGTGCATATAATGCAGAACAGCACACCCCCCCTCCCTCCCTGTTCTCTGCCTGCCTGCTGTCAAACATGGTAAAACCTAATGGTGATCTATAGTTTTAGGGCCCTCCATAAAGCTGGTCTGTAAAAACATCATGGAGGGCCAGGATAACATGGCTCTGTTATTCTCCCCCCCCCTCCTCCCGCTTTATGGCTTTGTGTAGTGGAATAGGAAACGAAACTAGTAGTAAGATGAGAAGAACTGAACCTTCCCATACATTCCTGCATGGGAGTATAGACCATCTGGGAAAGCAAGGACGAGAGACTGATAATGTAGTGAGAATGTAGACTTTTATGATAGTTTATGCGCTGGCTGGCATTCCTCACCCCTTCCCGTGAGAACCCTTTGAAGTGTGTCTTAAAAGAAGTGTATCAATGTATCGCTGGTATCACTCTCAAGGTCCTGTACCAACAGAGCAGCTCGATTTAGCAGTAAACGTAGTTTTGTATCCACTTGACTCGTTCTTTTGAAAATCGCATGCTTATTCAGAACTGTAGCGCTGAAAGTGCATGTCCAACAGGAATCTGACTCGAGGGAGAGGAAATATATAGGAGAGAGAAAGGAGGCAAGGAAGTTGGGATTAGGCTGGGCTGCAAAGTGAGACAACCGAAGATGGAAAGGGGGCTTTCTGCCAGGTGGTCCAGCAACAAAATCCAGGTTGCCCCTTTCGGCTGTGTACCAGGCAGCCCACTGAGCATGTGCAGACAGCTGCATGAAGGCAGTCACTTGTTGGGTCTCCAGCCTCTGGGTGATACCCATCTTATACCCATTATACCCAGCTGAGATCCCTTGCCCTCCTTGCCTTCTCAAGGCTCCACTCCCATATCGCCAGGAATTTGCTCACACGGAGTTGGCAACTTAGGCTGCTCGGCCAGCTCTCTGAGAGTTGAGGCTGCATTCCCTCCTTGGGTTGCTTAATATAGTCAAGGAGATAAAGCAAAGCAGGGTTTTAAATACATTTTTTTCATTCTTCTGTCTCTCTTTACAGCCCCATGTTCTACTTTCTCCTGCATTCCCCCACCCCACCCCATTGCGCCACCCTTTTTTCAGTACAGAGGTACCTAGTCAGTCCATCAATGGACTATGGATCCCTAATCAGATACAATTCTAACAGGGCTTAAAAAAAAAGCAGGAATGCAGTTCCAGCTGGCTTGGTGCCAGGGTGTGGTCTAATATGCAAATGAGTTCCTGCTGGGCTTTTTCTACCAAAAAAGGCACGCCCTGATTCTAAGCAACAACAACTTGCAACATCAAAACGCAACACCTCCTTGGTTGTCAGCCTCTAAGCGGGGTCTAAAGTTCTCCTGAAATTCCAACTGCCGTCCATACTGGGGGATCTCGCAGAATTATAGCTGATCCCCGGACTACAGAGATCAGTTCCCTTGGAGAAAACAGTAACCAAAAAAAAAAAAAAATGAACCCACAGTACAGGAAACCTGATACCAAACAACTGTGTACCAAAATATAAATAAAATATGAAAATAGCACAAAGTATTTAAATGCCATTCACAGTTCACATCACTTCTTAGACCACAAAAGAATATCA
The DNA here is from genome assembly GCF_032191835.1 of Heteronotia binoei. NCBI lineage: Eukaryota > Metazoa > Chordata > Lepidosauria > Squamata > Gekkonidae > Heteronotia > Heteronotia binoei. The sequence goes on along the minus strand of NC_083226.1, from coordinate 14,839,586 downwards.
GTGGTACCAGTTTTTCACAGTGCTGAAAGACAATTCCAGTACCATCCCGATGGAACTACCAAACTAGGGCTTTCTGTATTTAAACAAAGTCCTGCGTATTCAAAAAGTCCCGCAGCATTTTTTCAGAGTACGTGAAATTCTTGTCGAAGTCTTAGAACATCACCGTCTGCTGTAAGGTGTGGTCGGCTCTTGATAAAGCTGAATATGTGAAACGTGGCTTTGTCAGCTAGTGAACTTGTAGAGGAAACAGACGGAAGAGGCAAACCCTCAAGAAGAGGCAGCACTCTTTGAACTGACTTCAGCAGAATGAGAACTCCATGCTGGAATGTGCCAGAAAGCTCCCTTTCCATCTTCAGTTGTCTCCCTCTGCATCCTGACCTAATCTCACCCTTCCTACCTCCTTTCTCTGTCCTATATATTTCCTCTCCCTCAAGTCAGATTTCTCTTGGTCACACGCTTTCACCAGTACACTGTATTTAAATACAGTGGTGGGTTTCTACAAGGAAGGGTTTTCTCTTTGCTCGATATAACTTTCTCGTATGCATTGGCTTGTATTTTGGCAGTTCGATAATCTAAACATGTCCTCTAGTTTCCCGGATTTTATTTATGTCAGAACAGGCATTCAGAATGGAATGATTCACTTTCTAGCTGAGGTGGGGATGTTAACAGATATATCCATGAAAACTGGAGTTCTTTCAACTTGGACTTTTCTTCCATCTGCTACTCCCTAGAAGAGCCACATGCGACTGTGGTACATCACCATCTGTCATAGCAGAGGTGCTGAGACCGAGTGTGTATTTTAATGGTTAGCCCCAGAATGGTATAGACTGAATAAAACTTGTCATTTTAAGTTCAGAAGAGTTTAACTCCTTTTAATAGATGTCTTCCTTAAACAAATAACCACTTTCTTAAAATCATCCAGACACTCTTTAATCCCTGGGTCTCCTCCTGTCAGTCAAAGCTGTAGTTTCACTTATCTTCCCTCTCTGGTGGTAAAGATGCCATGTTTTTGCTTGCCTGTGACTGACCAGAGGGGGAAAAAGTAATTGGTACAATAGTGTTACATCACTCTGCTCTAGGAATTGCCAGCAACACTGCGGTTTTACCATAGAGTTTCCAGTGATTCCTAGAGTAGAGTGATGTCATGTTTAGGTTTTCCCTGTAAGTGATGTAATGCCATTTGCCGATGGTGCCCCTGCCCCCCAGGCTTCTGCTGGTTGTCCAGCACTGGTTGGCAGTTCTAGATCCGGGGTCCCCAACCCCCGGGTCGTAGACCAGTACTGGTCCGTGGCCTGTTAGCAACCGGGCCGTGAGTTGTATAATTATTTCATTATATATTACAATGTAGTGATAATAATAATAAGATGACATTGGATTTATATCCCGTTCTCCACTCCAAATTTCAGAGTATCAGAGTGGTTCCTTTACCTTCCTATCCCACAACAGACACCCTGTGACGTGGATGTGGCTGAGAGAGCTCTCCAAGAAGGTGCCCTTTCAAGGACAACTCTGCCCTTTCAAGGACAACCCAAGGCCATTCCAGCAGCTGCAAGTGGAGGAATGGGAATCAAACCCAGTTCTCCCTGATAAGAGTCTGCACACTTAACAACCATGCCAAACTAATAGAAATAAAGTGCACAACTGTATTATAACAAAACCATCACACACACACACACACACACCGGTCCCTGGAAAAAATGTCTTCCACAAAACCGGTCCCTGGTGCCAAAAAGGTTGGGGAACACTGTTCTAGATGGTAGCCGCCTAACCTTCTGTCTTGCATCTGCCTTAGTAAAACTTTGATTTATCACCTGCACATGTAAATAACTTTTGGGGATTGGGAGGAAGGAAGGACTTAGGGTTACCAGCCTCCAGGTGGTGTCTGGAGATCTGCTATTATACCTGATCTCCAGCCAACAGAGATCAGTTCCCCTGGAGAAGACGGCCACTTTGGAAGGTGGACTTTATGGCATGGTACCCCACTGAAGTCCCTCCCCTCCCCTCTCCAAGCCCTGCCCTCCTCAGGCTCCGCCCACAAAATCTCCAGGTAGTTCCCAACCCAGAACTGGCAGTCCTAGAGGCAGTGGCGGACTGGGTCTAAAAATATTTGTTGCCAGGAGACAAAGGGGGCCCACCCACAACTATAAGGCCATCATGTAATTTTGGTAAGAAAGAAATAAAAATTTCAAAAAACTAATAAGTGGGAAAAAAGACACAATTAAAACTTTTTGCAAAATAAATACATGTACTTTCATAATTACAGTGTACATACATTGTACACATCACTGGCAGCATACAGTAGATTCTAAAGGTTAATTCCGATTGCATTTTCTCCAGGGGAGACGATCTCTGCCAGCTGGAGATCGGCTGTCAAAGCGGGAGATCCCCAGGCCCCGCCTGGAGGCTGGCAACCCTAAACACAACGCAAATTTTAGTTGCATCGCAGCAATAATACTGGAACGTCTATTATATTTTCAAGCTACTAAAACGTCATTAACATTTTTAACACGTTGCCTATTGTTTAAGGGGCCCCACTTCAACAGGGGCTCTCAGGACCCACTTGCCATCGGGCAAGCTGACACCCTCACCTGTCCGCCACTGCTTTGAGGGATGGCAAAAGAAAAAAGGGTGCGTATGTGTGAAATGCTCACCCCACTTATTGGGACTGCTGTTTCCCATCCATGCTGGCATTCCATTTTCTTTGGGGTTTTTTTAAATGCAAAATGCCAGCATGAAGGTCTGCAGCACTATGGGAAAGTCCCCTAGAAAGAACTGAGGGGAAAGACTGCTCCACAGTGACTGCAGCTACAGCCACCTTTGACTTGCTCCTTATTTCAAACTGAACGAGTTTGATGATATTTATTTGTTTAAGACTCCACCTTTCCTCTCAGTGGGGACCCAGAGTGGCTTACGCAACCCCCCATTTTATCCTCACCACAACCTTGTGAGGCAGGTGAGGCTGAGAGAGTGTTAGTGAGGCAAGGTCACCCAGCAAGCTTCCATGGCACGACTGGAGATTTGAACCTGGGTCAGTGTGGTGTAGAGGTTAAGAGCAGAAAACTCTAATCTGGAGAACCAGGTTTGATTCCCCACTCCTCCTCCACATGAAACCGGCTGGGTGACCTTGGGTCAGTCACAGCCCTCTCAGAGCTCTCTCAACCCCATCTACCTCACAGGGTGTCTGTTGTGGGGAGAGGAAGGGAAGGAGATTTAAGACACTCTGAGTGAAGGGCAGGGTATAAAACAAACTCCTCCTCTTCTTCTCCTCCTCCTTCTTCTTTCTTCTTCCAGATACTAGCCTGACACTCTTAACCACTACTACCCCACACTGGGTCCCTGGACCAGATTTTGAACTTTTGGGTTATCCTCAGGACTTTTTTTGAGCAGGAACGCACAGGAAAGCCATTCCAGCTGGCTTGTTGTCAGGGGGTGTGGCTTAATATGCAAATGAGTTTATGCTAGGCTTTTCCCGTAAAAAGCCCTGTGCAAAACAGGGGTGACATCAGGGAGTGCGGCCTAATATGCAAATGAGTTCCTGCTGAAAAAAAAAATGGAATGATATGACTTGGATGTTCCTAGTAAGGATAACCAGGGCTTTTTGAGTAGAAAAAAACCCTGGTTATCCTTACTAGGACCATCCAAGTCATATCATTCCATTTTTTTTTACTGCTGTTTGTAATATTTGTTATTTGTCAATCTATAGCTGTTGTTCGCCATTAACTGTTTCCAGCTGAACGTAAAATAAGCTCGGGGGTGGATGGGGGGTGGGAAGAGCAAAAAATTGCTGATAACATCTCCAACACCAGTTGCCACCTTGGCAGAACTCTAAAATTGGGCTGGCCGAGATTTCCGCTTCTTTGGAGAACTGATGAAAGAGGAGCTAAGAATTCTCTGTAACGCTGCCTAAGCTGCGGAGACGGATTTGGCAAGAAATGTCAACAAATCGGTCAGAATTTTGCACTCAACTCAGGAGAGCGACTGCATTGGAAAACAAGTTTTGAATCCAATCGATAGAGAGAGTAATGGGGGTGGGGTTGCCAGCCTCCAGTTCGAACCTGGGGATCCCCTGGAATTTCCAGACAACAGAGTACCAGAACCCATTATATTGGGAGGGACAGTGGCTCAGTGGTAGAGCATCTGGCGTGGGAAGCAGAAGGTCCCAGGTTCAATCCCTGGCATCTCCCAAAAAGGGTCCAGGCAAATAGGTGTGAAAAACCTCAGCTGGAGACCCTGGAGAGCTGCTGCCAGTCTGAGTAGACAATACTGACTTTGATGGACAAGGGTCTGATTCAGTATAAGGCAGCTTCATGTGTCCATATGACCCTTTGGGGAGAGATGGTGGCTCAGTGGTAGAGCATCTGCTTGGGAAGCAGAAGGTCCCAGGTTCAGTCCCTGGCATCTCCCCAAAAGGGTCCAGGCAAATAGGTGTGAAAAACCTCAGCTGGAGACCCTGGAGAGCCACTGCCAGTCTGAATAGACAATACTGACTTTGATGGACCAAGGGTCTGATTCAGTATAAGGCAGCTTCATATAACCCTGGAGAAAATGGAACCTTCCAAGGATCAATTGGCATTGTAACCTGTGAAAGTCACTCCCTTCCCCAAACCATCCTCAGACTCCACCCCCAAATCTCCAGGTACTTCCCAACCCAGAGCTGGCAACCCTAAAATCAGGGCTTTTTTTGCAGCAGGAACTCCTTTGCATATTAGGATACACTAGGGTTGCCAAGTCCAATTCAAGAAATATCTGGGGACTTTGGGGGTGGAGCCAGGAGACATTGGGGGCAGAGTCAGGAACAAAGGTGTGACAAACATAATTGAACTTCAAGGGAATTCTGGCCATCACATTTAAAGGGACAGCACACTTTTTAAATGTCTTCCTTCCATAGGAAATAATGAAGGATAGGGGCACCTTCTTTTGGGACTCATAGAATTGGACCCCCTGGTCCAATTGTTTTGAAACTTGGGGGGTACTTTGGGGAGAGGCACTAGATACTATACTGAAAATGTGGTGCCTCTACCTAAAAAAAACAGCTCCCCCAGAGCCCCAAAACCTCCAGATCAGTTCCCCATTATACCCTATGAGAACCGATCTCCACATAGGGAATAATGAAGTGCCCAGCAGATGTTTCTCTCCCCCCCCCCTCGTTTCTGGTGACTCTGAAGTGAGGGAGTGGCCTCTCTACTCACAAGCTGCTGCCAACTTCTTCAAAGTAACACAGACACCCCATCCCAAGAGGAAGCCTTTCAATCGGAGACTGAGGCATCCGGAGGTGGAAAGGTGCATGGTCCTCTGGGGGCGGGGCTTCCCCCCTTCCCCCCCCCCCCCGCCAGCTGACTGCAAGATGGGCTGACCAGGCTTGGGAGAGAAACAATCCCGTAGCTCAATAAAACAGTCAGCTCCCAGAAACTTCTTTGAAAATAGATGTCAGGCAATGTTGCCTCTAATTCCCCTCCCCCTGAGCAGAATAGAACTGCTGTCATCTTCAGGGGGTTTTTTTGTATCAGGAACTCCTTTATATATTAGGCTACAAACCCCTGATGTAGCCAATCTTCCCGGAGCTTACAGTAGGTCCCGTACTAAAAGCCCTGTAAGCTCCAGGAGGATTGGCTACATCAAGGGTGTGTGGCCTAATACGCAAAGGAGTTGGAGAGCCGGTTTGATGTAGTGGTTAAGTGTGTGGACTCTTATCCGGGAGAACTGGGTTTAATTCCGCACTCCTCCACTTACAACTGCTGGAATGGCCTTGGGTCAGCCATAGCTTTTGTAGGAGTTGTCCTTAAAAGGGCAGCTGCTGTAAGAGCTCTCTCAGCCCCACCCACCTCACAGGGTGTCTGTTGTGGGTGGTGGGCGGGAAGGAGGTAAAGGAGCTTGTGACCACTCTGTGACTCTGAGATTCAGAGTATAGGGCGGAATATAAATCTAATACCATCATCACCATCACCATCACCATCACCTTCTTCTTCTTCTTCTTCTTCTTCTTCTTCTTCTTCTTCTTCTTCTTCTTCTTCTTCTTCTTCTTCTTCTTCTTCTTCTTCTTCTTCTTCTTCTTCTTCTTCTTCTTCTTCTTCTTCTTCTTCTTCTTCTTCTTCTTCTTCTTCTTCTTCCTACCAAAAAAAGCCCTGGTCATCTTCAAATGGGCAGTGGGCCCTGCAAGGCCCTGTGTAACTCCAGATTGCTGCTGAGAGGGGCTTCCTGTGTTAGTGGCTGCTCATGTGCGTGGCTTCCAGGGAACAGTGATGCCAACCTGGTCTTAGGAACTTGTTACACAGAAGAGGGAACGATGCAGGCTAGGGGAACCATCTGATTGCATTTTGTTTTGTTCCGGACCTGCAGAGGAGCCCCGTGGCGCAGAGTGTTAAAGCTGCAGTATTGCACTCCTAAGCTCTGCTCATGACCAGAGTTCGATCCCCGGCGGAAGCTGGGTTTTCAGGTAGCCGGCTTGAAGTTGACTCAGCCTTTCCATCCTTCCGAGGTCAGTAAAATGAGTCCCCAGCTTGCTGGGGGGAAAGTGTAGATGACTGGGGAAGGCAATGGCAAACCATCCCGTAAAAAGTCTGCCGTGAAAACGTTGTGAAAGCAACATCACCCCAGAGTCAAAAACGACTGGTGCTTGCACAGGGGACCTTTCCTTTCTTTTCTTGGAGAAAAATAACAAAAAGCCATAGCTGACATCCAAGCAGATGAACTTTAACCTTTCACTAACTTCAACTGTAACTCCAACCCTAACCTAACTGTGTCTCAAACCGTGACCCTAACCCTATGGAGCCATTCAGTATAATGATTCCCATAGGTTATAATGGAGAATGGAAAAAAACCATCCAATTTCCCCCCAATAAACACTATACGTTTCAGTACGATATATGTAAGCTACTTTTAACCTAACCCTAACTTTAACCAATCCAATCCTTTTCTTGGCTCATTTGACCAAAGGTCTCACGCCAAAATTCCAAAAATTAGCATAAACCTTTAGCAAATATACAGCACTAGTCGTCATAGGGTTGTAAAGTATCGAAATCAGAAACAACATTCCAACCTAACTTTAACCGTAACTCTAACCCTAAACTAAATGTGACTTGAACTGTAACCCTAACCCTAAATCTATGGACTCGTTCACTATAATGATTTCCATAGGCTATAATGGAGAATGGAAAAATGTCAAAAACTTTTCCTCATTTGAATGCATTTATTTTTTGTTTTGTTCCAGAGCTGCAGAAAAATAACAAAAAGCCTTTGCTGACATCTGAGCAGATCATAAGGGACCCGGATTGACGAGAAAGCAGATGCATCTACCGAACGGCGTATTCCACAAGGGAGGGGAGGCAAGCCACGGGAGGGGGGGGGGGATGATAAGTTGCGATCTGCAACTTTCCATGGCAGGCACTGCTCTGTGGCATATTCCAGGAAGGATGGAAGGATTAACCAGGCCTGAATAAAAGGTGAACAGATGTTTGCAAACGAACTAATTAATTGATCGGCTGTCGGGTGCGTCGGGAATGTAGATGGGCGTACTTAATTAAATGCAGATATCCTTTGCTCAACAATCGCAATGGAGAAGGGGCGGAGGAAAGAGCCTTTCCAAGCAAGTCGCTGTGGTCCAGGCAAGGCAAGGCAACCCTGGCATACAAGATGCTGTGGTGTGGTTCCATGGATTTAGAGAAGGGCTGTGGTGAAATAAAGTGAGTTTAGCCAGCTCTGAGTCAACCAAGAACACTTTATTGCAAGAAGAAACAGTCACAGAGCAACACAGGCAAAACTGCAACTATATACAATCTGGCTATGGTAAACCACGCCCCCCCCTAGCAGGCAACAGTTACTCCTATTGGCTCACTCCAGAATCCTTCATTCGCATCTCTTTGTTACAAGTTGTTACATGCCTAGCATCCTGACTGGCGAGTTTTTCCAGGCTTCAGGTTCTTGGTTTGCAAGGAGTGTCTATCTCAAGCTCAGGCAACAAGAGCCCAGTGAGTTGCAATATTCCATGCCAGTGCTATAGGACCTGCTGGACCCATGTTTGTGAGGCAGAATTTGCCATTTTAGTCTCTACTGTTACTATGTAATTTTAGAATTTTTAAAAGATTTTTTATATATTTTAAATTGGTTTTTAACTGTTGTTTTTATGATGTGACTCATCCTGAGCCTGTTCTATGGGAAGGGTGGGCTCAAAATTAATTAATTAAAATACATAACATGTGGCTCATCATAGAGCACCTCCTCGGAATGCAGAAGGGCCCAGGTCTAATCTCCAGTACCTCCAGTAAGGGTAAGATTTGTAGGTGATCTGGAAGACTTCCACCTAAGACCCTGGAGTCCTGCTGCCATTCTGAGTTGACAATATTGACCTTGATAGACCAAAGAGAGAGCAGCTTCATGTGTTTGTGTCTGTGACCTTCCCCCCCCCCGGCTAAAGAGGCAACGGTAACCTTGGAGGCTCACTGCCTATTACAGGTAGAGTCCTGCTGTTGCACATCGTGATTCTGAACCTAACTTGTGATTTACTTTCTCCTGGAGAAAATTATAGGCAGCTGGATGAGAAGTTAGTTTGGGGGCAGGGTGGAGTGGGAGAAGTGTTCTCTCCGAAAAGGCTGAGCTGGGGAAAGACTGCAGCTAAGAGAGTTCCCTCATCCAAAGAGGAATGAGTTAGTTTGGAATCAGAAGGAGGGAACATATAGTTAGCTGTACCAGGGCATTCATCTTTCTTTGTACCACCTTTACTGCTTTCCCCTTTTTCACTAATAGTTTTACAACCCACTCGTTTGTTCTTGAGCGCTTACAATGAACTGATTGTTATACTGCCTGAGTCCTCACATCTCTTTGGTCATAGATAACAAACACTTGCTGAGAAGGAAGACACAGGGGTTGAGTGGATGCTCTGGGCCCTCGCAGACAGACCCGTACCAGAGTGGTGGCAGCCTGCAGAGACCCTCCCTGGTCTCCTGCATGTGACAACTGCCCATCCCCACGCTTCCCCCCCCCCCCCTGTCAAGTCACATCTGATTTATGGCAACCTCTGGTGGGATTTTCAAGGCCAGAGACATTCAGAGGTGGTTTGCCATTGCCCGCCTCTGTGTCACAACCCTGGTATTCTTTTGTGGCCTCCCTTCCAAATGTAGACCAGGGTCAGCCTTACTTAGTTCCCAAGATTTGACGAGATCAGCTAGTATTGTTACTTACAGTTATTGATTATTGCAACAGAGTTTAATGTCTACAGAAACAGAAGCCGTTGCCTGCCTCCATGTGTCGACTGTGGACTTCCTTGCTGGTCCTCCATCCAAGGACTAACCAGGGCTGACCCTGTTTAGCTTCTGAGATCTGACAAGACTGGGCTAGCCCGGGTTATCCACACGGTTGCCAACTTACAGGTGGTAGCTGGAGATCTTCCGGGATTACGACTGATCTCCAGGCAACCTGGAGAAAAGGGTTTCTTTGGAAAGTGGACTCTATGGTATGACTCTATGACACTGATGTCCCCCCTGTCCTCAAACCCCAGCCTCCTCAGGCTCCACTTCCAAAATCTCCAGGTGTTTCCCAACCCAGAGTTGGCAACCCTTGCTATCCAGATCAGGGCCTTGGTTAAAGCCTTGCAAAAGGCATTTCTTTTTCTCCAAGTTGTCGGTCAGCCTATTTTGTCTACAGCATACCTTGGAATTGTATGCAAATCCAAAAGCTAGACTCTAATTTAAAGATTGGGGCCTGCTGCTCGAGATCTTTTAAATGCATTCTTCTATTTGCATTATTTTAAGAGAGAGCAGCAAAATTCACATCAGGATCACACAGTAGCCTGCTGCAAGCAAAGGAGCTCTGAATACACAAGTAGCTACCAGTAAAGGCAGGCTGTAGTAAGTTTGCCAGCTCCAGTTGGCAGTCGACAGGAAAAAAATTATGGGGGGTGGGCAGGGCTTTTTTTTGTAGCAGAAACTCCTTTGCATATTAGGCCACACCCCCCTGATGTAGCCAATCCTCCTGGAGCTTAGTAGGCCCTGTACTAAAAGCCCTGTAAGCTCTTGGAGGATTGGCTACATCAGGGGTGTGTGGCCCAGGGATGGAATTCTAGCAGGAGTTCCTTTGCATATTAGGCCATGCCCCCTGATGTAGCCAATCCTCCTGGAGCTTAGTAGGCCCTGTACTAAAAGCCCTGTAAGCTCTTGGAGGATTGGCTACATCAGGGGTGTGTGGCCCAGGGATGGAATTCTAGCAGGAGTTCCTTTGCATATTAGGCCACGCCCCCTGATGTAGCCAATCCTCCTGGAGCTTAGTAGGCCCTGTACTAAAAGCCCTGTAAGCTCTTGGAGGATTGGCTACATCAGGGGTGTGTGGCCCAGGGATGGAATTCTAGCAGGAGTTCCTTTGCATATTAGGCCACGCCCCCTGATGTAGCCAATCCTCCTGGAGCTTAGTAGGCCCTGTACTAAAAGCCCTGTAAGCTCTTGGAGGATTGGCTACATCAGGGGTGTGTGGCCTAATATGCAAAGGAGTTGCTGCTACAAAAAAAGCCCTGGGGGTTGGGATAATATTTATCACTTCCAGTGCTCAGCTGGGACTGATGTCATTGCACCCAGATGACACTCTAGAATTCAACCAAGACTCTGGGTCATCATAAAGTTTTGGGTGAATCCCAGACTGTTCCCCTGGCATGAGAGCCTTCCAATTTTGCATTGGAAATGATGCCGCACCTTGGTGAGTCATCAAATCACGTCCCGGTTCTTCCCCTCTGGCTCGGTGGGAAATGGAATTGGGGGTTGTGCTGGGAGTAACTTGGTGACCAAGCACATACTTTATCAGGGTTTCCAGCCCCACCCCTCCACCCCCACGGCCACTGGGTGGACAGATCCAGGTTGGGAAACTCCTAGGGTTCTGGGGATGGAGCCTGGGGAGGACAGGACCCTGGATGAAGATTTGAAAAGCTCATGTTGGTTTTCTCTCCCCCATACCTCAGTGGTGTACAATGCTATAGACTGAGTCCATTTTCCAACGCATCTGTTTTCTCCAGGGCAGGCCTCGGATTCAGCGGGAGCTCACGGGAGCTCAGCTCCTGAACCTTTCTGAGGGTTCCCCCTCCTCCTCCCCACCTTGTCCGTTGAAGAGTAGGTGCAGCTGCATAACAATCCCTGGATGAGCTCCACCACCTATTTTTCTATAAAATGACCTCTGCTCCAGGGAAATTGATGTCTATAGTCTGGAGATGAGCAGGTACAATCCCCGAAACTCTTCTTAAAAAGAGCTCAAGGAATGGGGCTTTACCTGGCGCCTTGCATTGGTGCTCGCACATGAGCCTGGGTTAGCCGGACAGCTCCTCAGAGATGGTTAATGTCAGTATATTGAGTCCTCCGTCCACAGCATGACAGAAGCATGAAGCAGCAGGTGGAACTACAGTGACAGCATCTGACAGGTCAGGTCAGATCAACCTTGGGAGTGAGCCGGTTCTGGCTGGACTGTATCCAGGGGAAAGCACCTGCTGGAGTCAGCAATTGTGTGGACTGCTGTGATTGGCTGTGCTGTATATATAAGGACTGCTGTGCCAGACAGTATTTCTCTCTGTCGAGAGTTGGTTCCTGGCATAGCACTTTGTCACTCAGTTTAATGTTATTCACCGCACTAGTTGTATTGTCTCGGCTTGGCTTCGCAAACGAAGATTTAAGAAGGGTGCAATAGTCCACGTCTGCTGCAGGCTCGGTGGTGGCTGACAAGACCAATGCGGGACAGGCAGGTCCGGCCACAGTGGCTGCAGGGAAAAGTCTGATTTAGGATTGGTGCTGTAGCAGTGCGATTCTTCCTCAATCTCCTTTTGTCCTCAAGACCAGCTATGCGTGCGTTCTCAAAGGAAGAGACAGCCTGGTGGATGGTGTGTCTCCATGTTTTGCGATCTGAGGCTAGGTCAGACCACTGGTGATGGTTGATGCGACAGGTGCCAAGGGATTTCTTCAAGGAGTCCTTGTACCTCTTCTTTGGTGCCCCTCTATTTCGATGGCCGGTGGAGAGTTCGCCATACAGGGCAATCTTGGGAAGGCGGTGGTTTTCCATCCTAGAAATATGCCCTGCCCAGCGCAGCTGCGTCTTCAGCAGCAGTGCCTCGATACTGGTAACCTCCGCTCGCTTGAGGACTTCAGTGTTGGTCACAAAGTCACTCCAGTGGATGTTGAGGATGGTGCGAAGGCAGCGCTGATGAAAGCGCTCGAGGAGTCGCAGGAGTCAAATACCACGAAACCAATAAAATACAATTAAAACAGCAACACGACGCAGTACTGTATAACAAAGGTATGAGGGCTCATAGTGCGGTTGGAGTACAATCAGTGGCCCAGATAGAATGGTTCAGATGACGGATCGCTGTGGGGGAGGAGAGCCGATGGTATGTAGGCAATAAGGAAAAGGACGCCCACCTGCCTCAACCAAACGCCTGGCGGAACAGCTCCGTTTTACAGGCCCTACGGAAAGGTAACAAATCCGGTAGGGCTCTTATCTCCACAGGGAGCTGATTCTACCAGTGTAGGCCCTGGCCCTGATCGAGGCAAGACGGACATCCAAGGAGATGGTTGGCAGATCGTAGCAACCTTCGGGGCTCATATGGGGAGAGGTGGTCCCACAGGTATGTCGGTCCCAGGCCACGTAAGGCTTTGAATGTCAATACTAAAACCCTGAAGCGGATCCGGTACTCATTTTTTTTCCCAAGCAGAGAAGTTTCTCCCAGCTGTTTTGCTTCCTGGTGATATGCGTCCTTGCTTATTCTTGCCTGCAGCAGAAAAAGCGGAAAAAAGGAGCGAGCGCAGCACGGGAGGGAGAGAACAAAGATTTCCTCGTTCTTTGTTTCCCCCTGGAAAAATCAAGGGTGCAGGAGGGATAAGTGGACAAACAGTGTCAGTGGCTGCTCTTCTCCCGAGGGCTGCTGCAGGCACCCAGAAGTAAGACGTGAACAAATTTCATTGTGTTTTCTTCACTGGAGTCCGTGTCCCATTAAAGAAGGCCAGGTAATGGGATTGAATTTTCAATGGGGATGCTGTGGACTTTGCAGGGAATGTGTTTGGCAGCCCAACATACCATTTTTGACAGCCGCACTCGCTCACAAGCCCAGTCTTGGATCTCCTTGCCTTTCTGCTGTCTTGACTCGAGCAGTTGCCGAATAGCTTAGCAGCAATGTGGTAGCAACGGGGATCGTATACCCTTGACCAAAGACTGGTACACTCCTTTTCAGGGGTGGAATTCTAGATGGCACTCCTTTGCATACTAGGCCACACACCTCTGATTTGCCCCTGCCCTCTAGCACAGGTGGAAACAACGGGACAGGTGATAACCTTTTGATAAAGTTCCACATACTATCCTTGTTGACAAGTTGGTAAAATGTGGTTTGGATCCTGTTACCGTTAGGTGGAACTGTATCTGGTTGACAGATCGCACCCAAAGAGTGCTTGTGAATGGTTCCTCATCCTCTTGGAGAGGAGTGACAAGTGGAGTGCCACAGGGATCTGTCCTGGGACCTGTTTTGTTCAACATCTTTATCAATGATTTGGATGAAGGAACAGAGGGAATGCTTATTAAATTTGCAGATGATACGAAATTGGGAGGGGGTTGCAAACACAGAAGAAGACAGAAACAGGATACAGAATGACCTTGACAGGCTGGAAAACTGGGCTAAAATCAATAAATGAATTTTAACAGGGATATATGTAAAGTTCTGTATTTAGTTAGGAAAAATCCAATGCATGGTTATAGGATGGGGGAGACTTGTCTTAGCAGTAGTATGTGCGAAAAGGATTTAGGGGTCTTAGTGGATCATACGCTGAACATGAGTCAACAGTGTGATGTGGTGGCTAAAAAAGGCAAATGCAGTTTTGGGCTGTATCAACAGTAGTGTCCTGATCATGTGATGTGATGATATCGCTTCACTCTGCTCTGGTAAGACCTCACCCGGAGTATTGTGTTCAATTTGGGCACCACATTTTAAAAAGGATATAGACAAGCTCAAATGGGTCCAGAGGAGGGCGACGAAGATGGTGCAGGGTCTGGAGACCAAGTCCTATGAGGAAAGGTTGAAGGAGTTTGGCATGTTTAGCCTGGAGAGGAGGCGGCTGAGAGGTGATATGATCACCATCTTCAAGTACTTGTCCTATAGAGGAAGGTGTGGAATTGTTTTCTGTGGTCCTGAAGGTAGGACAAGAATCAATGGGTTGAAATTAAATCGAAAGAGTTTCCGGTTCAACATTAGAAAGAACTTCCTGACCGTTAGAGTGATTCCTCAGTGGAGCAAGCTTTCTCAGGAGGTGGTGGGCTCTCCTTCCTTGGAGTTTTTTTCAACAGAGGCTAGATGGCCATCTGACAGCAAGGGAGATCCTGTGAATTTAGGGGGAGGTGTTTGTGAGTTTCTTGCATTGTGCAGGGGGTTGGACTAGATGACCCTAGAGATCCCTTCCAACTCTATGATTCTATGATTTCTATGTCTTTTTCTGCTGCCTCCTCTACAAACAAATTCATTATAAGACCATTCTTTCCCTTGTTGACAGTTCTATGGTGGGGTGGACCAAATATGCTTAGATAATGTCTGAAGTTGTGGGGTGGGGGACAAGAACACCTGGGCAATGTGAAGGCTCCAGGATACAAGCCTGGGCCGGGACAGTCTTGGGAACCTCAGACTGCAAGGGGGGGGGGGGGGTTACTTCATCCAGCATCCAGCCTTGCTTGTCACTGCAGCAGTCATTTGGAAGCAGATCATCTTTCTTCTGGATCAACTAGGGATTTGGCTCTCCCTGTCACATCTGTTGTCTCTCGTGCCCTCTTCCTCCCTAGTCCCCGACTGTCCCCTTTCCCCCACTTTTATTATCCTGAGTCCCCCCCCCCCGCCCTGGGTGGTCCCATTTCCATTGGCTGGGGCAGATGCTGATGAGATCCGGCAGGAGGTGTAAGAATGTTGTTGAGACTTAGCTGGCGGGGAAGCCATCTGCCTCCCTTTCTCCTTCCTTTTTGGGCAGTGCTTGCTCTGAATCTTGTTGATGTTCCATCCCCTCACACAGGGATGGCTCCTGCTGCCTCTGGGGGGTGGGGGGGGGATGCTGGAATCTGGACTCTGTCTGGGGTCCAGACAGATAAAGTATTAACTGATGAAATCTTAGATTACCAAGCTAACTGTTAGATTCTGTGCACAGGTGATCAAAGTGCAAAATAAATTTCAGTCCTGCCCTTTTGAGCCTTGGCATAGACTGCATCACAAGGTCTACTATAGAGGTGGCCAAAGTTGCTTAATGCAAGAGCCACATAAAATAAACATTGGGTGTTTGAGAGCCGCAAGACATGAACAAATATTAGACACGCATCTTTATTAAAACTCTTAATAGTTTCTTTTCACAGAAAGATAAAATACATATGTATGCACTTTACCACCACACAAGGAGGAGAGTTTTTGTTTTTAAAAAAAACAAAAGCTGGGAATAATAGTCCCCATAAGACCAACACAGGGAATGGTTAAGGAATTATTTTTTGACATCAGTGAGAGAAGGAAACACACATGTACCATATAAATCACCGACCGGAGCTTACATTATTATGCATCTCTTTGCCTTGGCACCAAGGTTAGTAAAAATTCCTCTTCAGTCCCTGAGAGCTGCACAATACGTGTGAAAGAACTGCACGTGGCTGCCGAACTGCAGTTTGGCCATCCCGGTCTACTATATAGTTCTCAAATTTTAAATTCCAGGTTCAAATTTTTAAAATGTGGTTATCTAAGATGTTATTTTGGTATTTAAAATTTTATTCTCTTTCTACTATATAATTTATATAGATTTTTTTTGCTAATTTTTTTATTTTTATTTTAATTGGAGTTCAACTTGAATATCTGTGTACCTGATAATGTTTGTGTCAGCTGGATCTGGTCGCTGACCATAGCAATAATAAAACCAATCTCAACTTGCAATGTGGATGAAGTTTCTTATACTTTAGCCCACAAACCATTTTGTATCTGCCCAGGTGGTATCCAGCAGGTGTTTGGACATACCTCACTTTGACCAGTGAAGCAAATTTGCGAAATTTACGGATGTGTAACATCCAGCCTGATGTTGATGATACATAATTTGTGAAATTTAGGGATGTGTAACATCCAGCCTGACAAAGAGACCTGGTGGTGTCAAAAGCTTGCAGGGTTTAGCACCATTTTGGCTGGTCTTAATAAAAAAGGATTGTGTGTGTTTGTTCTTGGACTTGGTGTGGACCAGTATAGCTGCACTTCAAAATTTAGAAGACAGTCATAGTTTTTCAGAAGCCAGTTTAGAGGGAGAGATATATAGAGAACTGAATGCCCCAGGGAAATAAGGGATCCTGTCCTTACTGATGTGCTCTGAGCTTCCTCTCGCTTTCCCCTCCTAGGCAATATTTAACTGGGTATCTCCATGGCTTCCTCTTTCCAAGATGTCATAATCTCTGAGGCCTGGTATATACATGCAGAAAATGATGTGATGGTAAGGGTGGTGTCACTGCGCTGGAAAGGTTGCACACCAATGCTCTGTTTCTGGAGCAAAAGCAATAATTTTGAAAGCAAAAAAACCTATAGAGTTTTGCCCCCAGAGTGTCCTGCATGATGCTGTCAATGAGACAACACTTGTGGGTGATGTCATTGCATGCAGTGTTTCCCATCCCTGGAATGCCCCCCAAATCCCCCCGCCTTTGTGGCAAGGGGACCTGACAGCCCTACGGCTGCCACCTAATCCTTACTGGAGATGCCAGGGATTGAACCTTGGACCTTTTTCATGCCAAGCAGATGCTGTTAGGGTTGCCAGATCCCTCCTGACAACTGGGAGGGTGGGGGCTTGCCATGAGCAAGAGGGAAGCCTAGGCTACATAGCTGGTGATGTGGCAACACCACTTCTGGGGTGTACCAGCAGTAAGTTCATCACAGTGGGATGTCACAGTGCACTCTGGTAGAAGCCATTTGGGCAAAAAAAAATGGCTTCTATCATAAAGATTTTGTCTAAATACGAGAGCACCACCACAATGCCACTGACATGATGATGTCACTTCTGGTACATGTAGGAAATAACATCACCAGCCGTGTAACCTGGGCCTCCTTCCTGCTCCTGATAAGTCTTCCCACTGACTAGCTAAACAGCAGTGGGGGGTGGGCCCCAGAGGGATCCCCTGTCTCCAGCAGGGGGATGACAATTCTAGATTCTGGACTAATAACCCATAAGAACATAAGAGAAGCTATGTTAGATCAGGCCAATGGCCCATCCAGTCCAATACACTGTGTCACACAGTGGCAAAAAAAATAATAATTATATATATATATGGTCTGACCTAGCCTCAGATCGCAGAGCATGGAGCCACACCATCCACCATGCTGTCTCTTCCTTTGAGAACGCACGCATAGCTGGTCTTGAGGACAAAAGGAGATTGAGGAAGAATCGCACTGCTACAGCATCAACCCCAAATCAGACTTTTCCCTGCAGCCACTGTGGCCGGATCTGCCTGTCCCGCATTGGTCTTGTCAGCCACCAGCGAGCCTGCAGCAGACATGGACTACTGCACCCTTCCTAAATCTTCGTTCGCGAAGTCAAGCCGAGAGAGAGAGAGATATACACACACACACACATATACACACTGTGGCTAATAGCCACTGATGGACCTCTGCTTCATATTTTTATCTAACCCCCTCTTGAAGGTGGCTATGTTTGTAGCCGCCACCACCTCCTGTGGCAGTGAATTCCACATGTTAATCACCCTTTGGGTGAAGAAATACTTCCTTTTATCTGTTTTAACCTGTCTGCTCAGCAATTTCATCAAATGCCCACGAGTTCTTGTATTGTGAGAAAGGGAGAAAAGTACTTCTTTCTCTACTTTCTCCATCCCATGCATTATCTTGTAAACCTCTATCATGTCACCCCGCAGTCGACGTTTCTCCAAGCTAAAGAGCCCCAAGCGTTTCAACCTTTCTTCATAGGGAAAGTGTTCCAGCACTTTAATCATTCTAGTTGCCCTTCTCTGGACTTTCTCCAATGCTATAATATCCTTTTTGAGGTGCGGCGACCAGAACTGCCCACAGTACTCCAAATGAGTACTGTGGGCATTATGATACTGCCTGATTTGTTTTCAATTCCCTTCCTAATAATTCCCAGCATGATCTCCTCTATTTTATCCTTATGGCCACCAGAGGTGGAATTCTAGCAGGAGCTCCTTTGCATAATAGGCCACATCCCCCTGATGTAGCCAATCCTTCAAGAGCTTACAAAAAAGAGTCTTGTAAGCTCTTGGAGGATTGGCTACATCAGGGGAGTGTGGCCTAATATGAAAAGGAGCTCCTGCTAGAATTCCACTGCTGATGGCCGCAAACCTGTGATTAGGTTAGTCTGAGGGAGAGTGACTGGTTTGAGGTCACTCAGTGAGTGAGCTACCATATGGCAATTTGAACTCTCCAGGATCTTAGTCTGGAACTCGAATCACTCTACGCAATTCCAGAGGAGACAGGTGTGCTTGCTTTTTCTTCCATGCTATTTCAGTGGAATGTAGGAACTGGGACTACATGAAGAGAGAGCAAAATTCTTCCCATTGACTCACACACATCATTTTATGTTGCACGAGAACCAGTTCTCACTTATTTGCAGCGGATTGACTTTCCCCATCAATAGGGGAAAGGGCCATGCAATTTTGGGGTGAGCACGTTTCAAGGAGAACTCAATTTTGCTGCAGAATTATGGATATTCAAATGGACACTTCTATCCAAGAAGTCAGTAACAGATTTATAAAGCGAAAAGAAAGAAAGAAAGAAAGAAAGAAAGAAAGAAAGAAAGAAAGAAAGAAAGAAAGAAAGAAAGAAAGAAAGAAAGAAGCAACAAATCAGAGCTGTGAATCAGTCCTTCTTCGAGTTGATTTTTATGTGAGGCACAGCCAATCTTACTTCATTTCCTATTCAAGAAGGGAAAGTATTGACAGATTCTTGAGCAATTCAATTGTCTCAAATCCTATGAACTGATTCAAAACATGAAGATATATTAGAAGTCCTATTTCCAGGGACCCAAGGCATTCCTAACGAGAGCGTTTGTTTTTCAAGCCCCACGGAATTGAAAATGAGCACAGGAGAAAGTATTCGTGAGCGTTATGTTTCATGGAAGACAACACAAAGTAAACACACGGTGATAAAGAAGATGGTGGTGGTGTGGGTACACACAACTACTGACCTGGAGTAATGAGGTCCAGCGCACACACGCATGCATACACATTGCCATTTAAGGCCCGCTTGAGTCAAGATGGTCCACTTAGCATTGCCAGCTCTGGGTTGGGAAAATTCCAGGATATTTGGGGGGTAGAGCTGGGGGGAGGGTGGGGCTTGGTGGGGGAGGGAGCTCAGCTGGATATAATGGCATAGAGTTTGCCTTCCAAAGGAGGCATTTTGTCCAGGGGAACTGATCAATGTAACTTGGAGATAAATCATCATTTTGGAAGATTCCTCCCCAAACTGTCTGGGGAGGACAACCCTAAGTCCACTAGAAACTGTTGCAGTAAAGAAAAGATATGACACTTTGTTCGTTCAACTGATGTTTACACTGTGGTTCCATGGAAATATTGCATACATAAAAGAGAGAGCAGAGGAAGGCTTTGAAACCACCAGCAAGTTCTAGATGTGGCGAGTTCTCTCCTCTTTCGGATTTATTCTGCCATGAGCGTTCTATCTCTTCTCAACTTTATTGAAATCTTTATGACTCAAAACGAGATGAACCTTCTTATCAACAGAAGCTGCGGCTTGGAATTTAAAGTGGGACTGTTGGCCTTTAAGAGACAGAAACTCGAGGAACAACAGAAGCTATCGTTTGTGGACGGACTCTTCGTAGCTGCGTGTATTTTATTTGTTTCTTTGACTTCTTGTAATATAGATACTTCATTATCTTTCTAAAGTGTTGTCTTACTCTGGTGATTATTTTTGCATGTACAGTACCATAAGGAGAAAGTAGGCAGAGGAATAAAGAATTAATTGGACATCACCTATAAAATCACAGATAGCTCCAAATACGACAACAATCTTCAACAAACAGCAGAGCTAGATAAAGCTCTTAAGACAGCCCTAGATCCAGTGTCTAAACCAAGCTCTACCTACCCTTGTTGAGGAGCAATTCTCCAGCTTAGGCCCTAGCACTCCTTCTGCATTTGGTGGTCTCCTGTTGGACCATCTTGGATTTCAGGTAAGGAGACAAATGTAGCACCCTAGAAAGCTGGTTGGGCAGAGGATTGTATTGGATTCTGGCAATGGATGACATAATAAACTAATAATATTCAAAACTAAGAACACTTCCCTCCAGGGCCGGATTAACAATTAGGCCAAGAAGGCACCGGCCTATGGGCCCCCACACCTTTAGGCCCCCAGGTCAGCTTCTCCCCCCAGTTTCCCCCCTGCTTGCAGCCCTCTCAGCTTGCATGTGCAGCCAGCAACTGAGCCGCTCTTTGCCAGACTTGCCTGGTGCGTCTGCTGCTGGCGTTGTCGCCAAGTTTGCCTCTCTCTGCCTCTCCCCTGCAGCTTTGTCAAAGGGGCTTTTGAGAAGGTGCCTGCAAATTGCAGCGGGGGCCACAGGCAGTGATGTGGGCACTCTGACTCTGAGATAATTGGCGAGGGGGCCCGCGAGATTTTGACTGCCTAGGGGCCTCCACAGGGTTCAATTTGGCCCTACTTCCCTGTTACATTTCGGATGCCATTGTTTGATAAGTGAGCTCTGTATAGGGAAGGGAGACAAAAAACTGATCATATAAATCAGACATGGAAGCAAACCTTGGATGATGCCCATTCATGCTGTCCCATGTGGGTGGGGAAACAGATGTGCATTTCCGTCCATCTCGTAGTGCAGTCGGGATTGTGCATTGCGTGTCTCTACTGTAATAGGCTGTTGCCAAGCTATCGAGTACTATTGTGTTTAAGCAGTAGATTATCCAACAAAGCGCTTAGTGGGTCAGTCAATCACTGGTGGCAAATCAGAAAGGGAATGTTCATCAGTCTAGGTGTCTGTTGACTGACAGATTGATTCATCCATCCATCCTTAAAACAGGCCACTGTTCTACCACATAGGCCTTAAAAATATCCAAGTGAAACCCATGACAAATATTAATACAAATAAAATAGCAAAACAACAGCAGCTTATCTGATTTACTGGAGAAACTGTCATGATTCTTAGAAGACTATATGTTAGTATCCATCTCCTAAAGAGAATAGTGGAGATCAAAATGGAGTTAACTGAGAAGTTCGCCCTGGTGAGACAATTCCACAGTAGAAGCGCTGGTGAAAATCTTCCTTTTCTGGTAAGAATTAACTACACCTTAGAAAGTGATGACGCTCAAAACAGCACAGTTCTAGTGTATCTTCAATGCAAGGGGGGGATCAATATGGGAGATGTCATTCAAGGTAGCCGATACCCAGACATTTTATGGTTTTCAATATTAAAACTAGCCTTGCACAAAGAGATGACCAATGGAGAAGAGGCTTGTGATATTTGTGACCAACACCAGACAAAATATGTGCTACTACATTCAACATCAGGTGCAGTTTCCATATTGTATTCCAAGGCAGCCCTACATAGAATACGTTACAGTAGTCAAGTTAAGAAAATAACCAGAGAATGAAAGACAGTGGCCGGATCCTTCGTCTTCAGAAGGAGCCTGGCTGACATATGAGTTGAATTTGGTAAAAAGTACTCCAGCGGAACAATCCTACGAAGATTTATTCCATTCACTCGAAATCAATGGACACAGACTGGAGTGAAGGATTTCACTGCAAGTCATGCCTATCACCACTGGAGATGAAAGGGAAATATCTGCTTGTTTTTGAGGCTATTTCTGTTGCCATATATTCCGGCGCAAAGGAAATCTATTCCCTGTTGAAGATGACCTTTCTCTTGGATTGCTTGCTACTGCTTATTAAACTGAGCATTCTCTCACACTTGCTTCAATATCCTCAAAATAGAAAAAGAAAAAAAAAAAGAGAGAGAGGCTGAACTAAAACGCACACAAACACACACACAAAAGCAGGAGGCTTTGGCAACGAGTAAATACATTTAGTTTTAATTGGTTAATAATTGCATTTAATTAGTTAAAGTCAAATTGCTCCTCCACAATAACCAGCCTTCTCAAGAACACTATGAATGGAATGGTTGTTAATTGTTTACCGCCCGGTCTTGGCTGCTGCATAGGTAACTAATGACAGTCCGCACAAGAGCCTATCAGAGACCTGAGCAGGGCTAAACCAATGGCGTCCTTTTCTGTTTACAAAGAAATTCCATAATTTCATGCTTTCGAACCACTTGATGCATCTTCAGGTGAACATTCAGGCCCTCCAGAGTGCCTTTACCCATTCGTTCATTTAACCTTGCTTGCATTGTACTAAATTATAGATTTGAGGAATAGCCGCAATTACATAGCTGGTGGGAATTATGCATCGGTGCCAGTGGACGCTCAGTGCCGCCTTTGTGGCTCAGTGCTTATTAGGTGGAGAACCGGCAGGCCTGTTTACAGAAAGCACTAAGCAGCGGCAAGAGTAGAAAGCCGCTGTCACTCTCTGTCTCCGTGCTTTCAGCAATCCACAAAGAGAGCGCTTTCCCATCATGTGGCAGCCAGTAATCAAAGCGGGAAGTAGAAAATAATATCTGGAAGCCGAAGTGGTGGCAGCGAGAATTCTATTGATCGGTAATGCTCAGGTTCAAATCTCAGTTCCGCTGTGGCTTCCTTGTGTGTTCTGTGCTCTCTGTCTACAAAAGTGGACACATTGTTGAGCTGGAAAATGTGTTGCTACAATGTTGAGAATTGTCGTGGGGAAGGTGGAAGATGCTTTAGGTCAGAGTTGCATTTTCTACATGACAGCACCTCTTGGGGACTACTGGACAGCATCGTGCGGAGAAGGTTTTGAGTCTCAGAACCTGCTCTAAGTTTATTGACTTAGGATATACTACTTGGGTTCAGGAAAACTTCCGAACAGCTTAAGCTTCTTAACATTTGGAAAGCATGATGTTTTTATAGCCACCGATCTCAAAAGAGATGCTTTTGGTGTAGTGGTTAAGTGGGCGGACTCTTATCTGGGAGAACCGGGTTTGATTCCCCACTCCTCCACTTACAGCTTTCCCACTATCTGCCCCGGGGGCTTCAGCTTACGTCGGCAATCCGGTGGTCAAAGAGGGCAGGAGGAGATGGTGCTGTGTCCTAAGTAGCTGGTGGCCGCCCCCTGACCTCTGACCCACCCCAAAGACATCCTATAGGGTCTGCATCAGGTTAGGGCGGGCCCCTGCTTCCCATGCTTGGTCTGGCCCCACCCCCCTCAACCAGCAAAAGGCTGCCTTGCCTCTTACCCCCACCCCCGCGGCCCCACAAATGGGGATCAGGGAAAGGTCAGATCTCTGCTTTTGTGTGGCAAAGAGAAACTGCTAAAACCCAGTTTCTCTTTGCCATTAAAAAACGCCGATCTTTGCTGAAGCCCCGAGGCAGATAGTGGAAAACCGGAAGGACACCGTGCTGAAAAGAGGAACGTCAGAGCAGTGTAGGGTGAGTGCAAAATCATTCCTAATTTTTTTTTAGGGGGTCCCAGAAAAAGAAAAAAAGGAGAAAATTGGATGTCAGGAGCTCTGCTGGTGGGGAGCAGTCTGCTCCCCACCGGCACAGCTGATCCTGGGTTGGATTATCCTGCAATCCCTTTAAAGTTTAAACCAGGCTGCAGGAGAAGCCAGCCCTAAGTCTAGTCAGGGTGGGGAGGGGGGAGCTCAGAGCTCCTTGTGGGCACAACAGATCCTGGGCTGGATTATCCTACAGCCTGGTTTAAACTTTAAAGGGACTGCAGGAGAAGCTGGACAAAGAGCTGATAAGCAGAATCAATCCTCCCCTACCTCTCTGCTGTTGCCAAATCTATTCTGTAATTCCAGGATATATCTTGGATTTTGGAGGGATTTTTTTCCCCAGAGAGAACTTGGATATATTTGGGGTGCCGAAATATACCTGGAAAATACCAATAAGGTAGTTCAGTTTAGTTATTACAGTCATTGACCAGAACATCTTAGTCATCTAGAACAACCTTATAAAAAGTCCCACAAAGAATCTGCATGTTAAAATTTGGTGACTTGAGGGTTATAACAGTAAAAAAAAAAAAAAAGAATGTAAAAGATTATTATTTAACCCAAGGGTGACCAACCATAGCTCATCCAGTCCAAAGTTCTCTCATGCAATGTCCAAAAAGCACCAGAATGTCCACCAGTGGGGCCAGGGCACTAGAAGCCCTCCCACTGTTGCTTCCTCCCACCCCACCCCCAGCACCAAGAATACAGACAGCATCACTTGCAGGGAAAGAAAGAAAGAAGGGGGGGACAAAGGGAAAAAAAAAGCCTTACTCACCATTTGATGACCCCAGCCAGCAACAATTCTGCACAGGGGTCATTTGGTAAAAAAAAAAAAAAATAGCTACTGGAATGCCCACTCCTCGCCCCTCCCGGCTGAATAAAACATCCCCCCTTCTTTACTGCTCAGGCCTCCCGGGGAAATCTCCCCAAAAGAGCATACTGCAAGGCACATGAAAGCTCATACCTTGAAGAACATTTCATGGGTCTAAAGTGCCAGTGGACTCCAGCTTTTCTCTCAAACATTGGGAGGGAGGGAGAAGGAAGGAGAGGCAGCCCAGCTCCTCTGCACAACACAGAGACGGGGGAAGGAAGGAAGCCAAACGGAACTCAGGCTTTGCAGCCTGTGTCAGTTTTCAAGGCTAGTTTTTCTCTGCACAACAGAGAGATGAGGGAAGGAAGGAAGCAGAGCTCAAGCTTTGCTGGGGGCGGGGCTAGCTTTGGCTTTTCTTGTGACCCGGTAGTGAGGCTTCTGTGGCCCGGTACCGGATCACAACCCTGCAAATGGGAAACACTGTTTTAAACCATTTTAAAAGGTCATTTTAAAATTTGTTAAAAGATTTACAGTTTGGCTTATTTGTCTCACTTTTTGCCTTATTTATAAACCTGGGAACAGAACATGGCCACCTGTCTTGTTGTTTGGTGGTTCCTATCTGACAGAAGATAATCTAATTTGAGTTTATTTGATCTGCCAAGGGAACCATTCCAACAGCAGGCTGATCATTTCCCTTCGGCTCGCCATATGAAAAGAGCCATTTAAAATATATATACCAATAAGGTATTTTTGGGGGTATATCTTTGATAGAGTTAGAACTGAAAACACAACCCTAGCAAAGAAATATTTCATTTTGTCCATCCCAAGTTTACTGTCCATCAGTTTCATCGGATTCGCTCAAATTCTAGTATTTTGGGGAGAGGGAGAAAAAAATTCTCTTCATCAACTCTCTCCACCTTGGGCATAATTTTTACAAAACTTTATCATGTTCCCCTGTCTCTTTTCTAATCTGAAAAGTTCCAGACTCTTCAGCCTTTCCTCATAGGGATGGTGCTCCGATACCCTGATCAACATGGTTGCCTTCTTTTGTACTTTTCCCAGCTCTGCAGTATCCTTTTTGAGATACAGCAACCAGAACCTCACACAGCGTTCCAAATAAAGACAGTCCACAGGCCAACGCCATGCTGGGAATTATTAGGAAGGGATTTGAAAACAAAACAGCCAGTATCATAATGCCCCTGTATAAATCGATGGTGCGTTCTCATTTGGAATACTGTGTACAATTCTGGTCAATGCACCTCAACAAGGATACTATAGCATTGGAAAATGTCCAGCAAAGGACAACTAGAATGATTAAAGGTTTGGAACACTTTCCCTATGAAGAAAGGTTAAAACGCTTGGGGCTCTTTAGCTTGGAGAAACGTCAACTGTGGGGTGACATGATAAAGGTTTACAAGATTATGCATGGGATGGAGAAAGTAGAGAAAGAAGTACTTTTCTCCCTTTCTCACAATACAAGAACTCGTGGGCATTCAATGAAATTGCTGAGCAGTCGGGTTAGAACAGATAAAAGGAAGTACTTCTTCACCCAAAGGGTGATTAACATGTGGAATTCACTGCCACAGGAGGTGGCGGCAGCTATAAGCATAGCCAGCTTCAAGAGGGGATTGGATAAAAATATGGAGCAGAAGTCCATCAGTGGCTATTAGTCACAGCATATTGTTGGAACTGTCTGGGACAGTGATGCTCTGTAAACTAGGTGCTTGGGTGGGGGGGGGGCAAAGTACAAGGGCTTCTAGCCCCACTTGTGATCCTCCTGATGGCACGTGGGGTGTTTTTTTTGGCCACTGTGTGACACAGAGTGTTGGACTGGATGGACCATTGGCCTGATCCAACATGTCTTCTCTTATGTTCTTATGGTATCATAATATGTGCTGTATGATTCTCCATGCCTTTCATAACCCTTTCCAAAAAATCCCTGGCATGGCGTCTGCTGCCTTCACTGCTGTTGCATACTGGGTCAAAATTTTCAGTCCACTAGAACTCCAAGATCTCTTTCAGTCAGCTCAGAGCCCATCAGCATATATTTAAAGTTGAAATTATTTTTTGTGCCAGTGTGTATCACCTTATGCTTACCAACAGTGAAAATCTCATTTGCCATGTTTTTGCCCACTGGCCCAATGTTTTTGCATTTGCAGTTCATCTATGATAGAGAACCTTCCCCATTATGTTCTATCTTGTCCACTCTACAGCACCCCCAGAATTAAATTAAACTTTCTGGCCAGAATACTAACCACCTTAAAAGCATATTCGGAAACTAAAAAGATTATATTTCTGTTATCTGACAATAACCTTTTCCCCACACAGCTTACCTTGGAGTCACGTCCCTCTTCACCGCTCCCTCGGAGTCACTGTCCCTCTTCATCAGACTCCTGTCCATCTGCTCAAACACATCAAATTTTTAAGCAGTTCCAACAATCCAAGCGTCGGCTTGGATTTCCCACCATCTGCTCCGCAGAAGCAGGAAGAGCTGCGCCTTTTGCGTTGCTAACGTAAACTGGGTTTTAGCGATTTACATTTGCGACGCAGAAGCCCCGGCACTTCCTGCTTCTGCGGAGCAGATGGTGTGAAATCCGAGCCGACACTGCGCGGTGAAGAGGGACGTCCCTCCGAGGTAAGCTGTGTGGGAAAACGGTTAATGATTCAGATAGATCTTCCTGTAGCTCCTTAAAATTCACTTCGATTTTTACCATCCTGAAAATTTTGGTAATATCTGCAAACCTGACCACTGCACCGTTTGCCTTGCGTTCAGATCATTTATGAATGAATTAAAGAGTACTGACCCCAATACCAATCATTGTAGAACACCACTGCTTATTTCCCTCCATTGTGAGAACTGTCCTTTTATTCCTAGTCTTTACTTCCTGTCACTTAACCCATTTTTAATCCATAACAGAACCTGTTCTCTTATCCCATGACTGCTAAGTTTATTCAGGAGTCTTTGGCAAGGTGCCTTGTCAAAAGCCACTTGAAAGTCCAAATATACGACGTCTTCTGGATTGCCCTTATCCACATGCTTGTTAACCTTCTCACAGAACTCTAAAAGGTCGGTGAGGCAGGACTTCCCTTAGCAGAAGCCATGCTGTTTTTCTCTCAGCAGGCTTTGTTCCTCGATATGCTTAGTAACTCTCTTTCTAATAACTGTTTCTATAAATTTACCTGGAACAGATGTTAGGCTAACTGGCCTGTCATTCTGTGGATTCCCCCTGGATACTTTTCTAAAAATTGGTGTGGAATCTGCCACTTTCCAGTCATCTGTCAAGAAGGCCAATTTTAGAAACAAGTGACATATCCTGGGTAATAAAGTACCCCCAGGGCGCACACCTCCGTTCCTCTGTTACACAGTTCACTCTTCATCGGACTCCTGTCCATCTGCTCAAACACATAAAATTTTTAAGGGGCACAGTTTTTAGCCCTAGCGCCTCTACTAAGCTAGGTGATAATAAGTCCTTTGAGCACCCTGAGTCCAGTAGGGCTCTAATGCCAGTAAACACTTCATGACAGGGTTCACTAGGGTTATGGGTACATAATACAAGGTCCCGGATAATCTCATCTGTAGTGGCGCGGCCGTGGCTTGGACCTGCTGTTGTGCACTCCTCACAGCAGGTCGTTGTTGTTTTCCATTGGCTGGGCCTCTCCGTCCTCCCCCTTGGACTCTTCCAGGATCAGTTCCCTGAACTGCAGCACCACGGATTTGGTCTTGGTGATTGGGGTCCCTGACCCCCCAGCTTTCTTCTTCATCTTCGGTTTGATCGGAGTGGAGGTTCGTGGCTTGCTCGGGCACACGCTGGCAATGTGATTCCCCCCCACACACACTTGAAGCACAGTTTAGCCTTGGCTCTATGGTCCCACTCCTCTCGGGTGAGTGACTTGGGGGCCCTCTTGGGCAAGCTCGGTCTTGGGGTTTTTTCCAGCCTTCCTTGGAGGGCCCACCCAGCTGCTTCTTGTGGAGGGTGATCATCTTGTTACTGTCCTCTATCTTGCAAGCTAGTTGGATCCAGATGACCAGGTCTCTGGCTCCCCCGTCTTCAGGGCCTCTCCATAGATGTGGGAGTCCAGGCCCCTCTTGAACTGTTCGACCCTGGCCCCCTCGTCCCATCGATGGATCTTGGAATTCAGCACCCTGAATTCATTGAGGTAGTTGCACACCGACCCGGCGCCCTGCTTGAGGTCTTGTAGGGCCAATATGGCATTGGTCTCCTGCAAGGGGTCCTCGAAGTGCCTGCATAGGGCGCTTAGGAGGTCCGTGGCCAAGTTGAGGCCCGGGGATCGACTCTCGAATAGGGTAACATACCACTGGGCCGCCGCCCCGCAAAGACAGCTCCCGATATATACCACCGGCGACTGCTCCGTCGGGAAGTTGCGTGCCCACATGCTGAGGTGGTCCCGTACTGACACTCTAAAGTAGGTGAGTTCTGTGGGGTCCCCGTCGAACCTCGCCTCACTGACCCGCAGTCTGCCTGGTACCAGGACAGGTTCCTCTGGTCTAGGTTGTGGTTGGGGGACTGGTTTGCCCCCTGTGGATGACTCTCCCCTCGCTGGTGGCTCTCCTCCTGCAGGAATCACTGGCTGTCTGCCCCCCGACAGGGATTTGTGGGGGGAGCGTGGCCGCTACCCATTCTGCCACTGTCTGTAGCTGCTGGGCAAGGTCACACATCTCTTGGATCAAGAAGGTGTGCATGGCTTGCATCTCCTTGCGCAGTTGGCTACTTTGGCTGGTGAGGGCTTCTTGCACCCATTTGGTGGCACCATTCCTTGTGCCGCTCGTGTGGGGGTATTCCCCTCCACTCTCGTCACCTTGGAACACCCACGAGTGGTAGGACCTCTGTAGCCCTGAGAGTTGGGGGTCCTCTCTCAGATCTCCGATAATTTTCTCCCGGAAATCCATAGAACCCCACTGTCATTGTGGCAGGGGTAACCTCTGGCCCTTCTGGCTTTGGTTCCTCCTCCTCGGTGGTTTTGGTTGTCCCCGTAGTCTGGTCTTGTTTGCCACCCATTGTTAGTCTGGGTTCAGGCCGGTCAGGGGTAGGTACTGTTCTGACAAAATGTCAGACCCAGAGGCAAGGAAAAGACAAGTAAAGTTCAAGATCTTTATTCCAGCATCATAGGCAGATACAGGCATTGTTGGAACTGGCTCTCCTGCCAGTTCCTTGCTCTTATAACCCCTTGCCCTGACCGTTATAATTCAAGCCAAGCGTGCCAAGCTAAAGTGGGGATTTTGCACGGGTTCACTACTATTCAGTCATCACCCCAGGTGCTTGTTATCATCCTTTGGTTACATCTCCAGCTCTTCTGACCTTGGTTGCATAGTAACTAGCAAGTTCCCAGACATGCCCCCCCTCCTTCCCGATAAGCAGCGGAGATGCTTCAAAGCCAGCATAGCACAGCACAAGCGTTAGCATTGTAGGGTTATAAATTGGATACATATGACAAGAGGCACAAAGATGGAGCGACTCTTGACACTTACGTTGGAGAGAGGAAGGGGGCTCAGTGGTATAGAACTTGCTTTTGCATGCAGAAAGTACGAGATTCAGTCTCTGGCATTCTCCACGTTAAAAGAATCAGGTAGCAAGGGATGTGAAAGACCCCTGCCTGAGACCCTGGAGAGCCAGTTTGGTGTAATGGTTAAATGTGCGGACTCTTATCTGGGAGAACCGGGTTTGATTCCCCACTCCTCCACTTGCAGCTGCTGGAATGGCCTTGGGTCCACCATAGCTCTGGCAGAGGTTGTCCTCCAGCCCCACCCACCTCACAGGGTGTCTGTTGTGGGGGAAGAAGGTAAAGGAGATTGTAGGCCGCTCTGAGACTCTGTCCTTGAAAGGGCAGCTGCTGTGAGAGCCCTCTCCAGCCCCACCCATCTCACAGGGTGTCTGTTGTGGGGGAGGAAGGTAAAGGAGATTGTGAGCCGCTCTGAGACTCTTCGGAGTGGAGGGTGGGATAGAAATCCAATATCTTCTTCTGGAGAGCTGCTGCCAGTCTGAGTAGACAGGTCAGATTTTGATGGACCGACAATCTGATTCAGGGGTCGTTTTGTAGAAAAATAGGTGGTGGAGCTCATGAGCATAACTCATTAGCATATGCTGCCCCCCCCCCCAGCCAAAAGCAACCTGACACAAGAAAGGAGAACCCCAGGCGAGCGATGCCTGTTTGGGCTGGCTAGAGATCCAGCCAGCCCAAGCAGGCCTCACTCACCTGGGGTTCTCCTTGGCTGCCCCCCCCTCCCAGTCAAAAGACCAGCAAGCCACCCATTGTCCAAAATCACATAAGAAGTGGAGAAAGGGTGGCGTGGGCTTCCAGGGGTTAATGAGGGCTACTGGGGGACATGGCAAAGCCCCTGGTGGCTGGCTGGCTTCCTGCTCTCCTAATCCAGGGATTGTTATGTAACTGCACCTACTATTCAATGGACGAGGTAGGTAGGTGGGGAAGAGGATGGGGGGGCCGTCAGAAAAAATCAGGAGTTGCACTACTGTGAGCTCCTGCTGGTCTGGTTTTTTTTGTAGCAGGACCTTCTTTGCATATTAAGCCACACACCTCTGATGTAGCCAGTCCTCCAAGAGCTTACAGTAGGCCCTGGAATAAGAGCCCTGTAAGCTCCAGGAGGATTGGCTACATCAGGGGTGTGTGGCCTAATAGGCAAAGGCGTTCCTGCTACAAAAAAAGCCTTGGTCTGATTCCACTTCATAGGCATTTATGAGCCGTCAGATTTGAGTTCCAGATGTTTCAGTTGCCTTGGTCAGTTTCATGTTCATCATAGTGGGTATGCTCTTTTGCAGCATTAATTTGGAGAGGTACAGCTCCCACCACTAGACCTTGAAATAAAATCAGTTGAGGCTTTCTCAGCCCCAGAGATTTGGGCCTTCAGGATATATGGAACATCCCCACCACCCCGGGAAAGGTTTCTGGTTGTGAAGAACTCATCCCTAATAAAAAGCTGAAACTATCTCTTCACCCGCATCCCTGGGCAGAAAACAGTCTTGGGGAGAGGGCAGCCATGGTAACTGCCAGAATGTGTATTCTCCAGTTATTCCTCATCTGGACACCTTCCCTGCCTTTCCTAATAAGCAGCTTTGATTCACCGGCCACGAAAGGCAGGAGCCACCCGATTCCCACCAGTAACTTGCTGTGAAATGCAGGGGTGGAATTCCAGTTGGAGCTCCTTTGCATGTTAGGCCACACACCCCTGATGCAGCCAATCCTCCAAGAGCTTACAGGACTCTTCTTACAGGGCCTGCTGTAAGCTCTTGGAGTACTGGCTACATCGGGGTGTGTGTGTGTGTGTGTGTGGCCTAACATGCAAAGGAGCTCCTGCTAGAATTTGACCCCTGGTGAAATGTCAACATTTTATATGCTTGAAGAAGGTAGTAGATAGCATTTTGAAAGAGTTGACCCATCAGATGGGGGAAGCGCTATGAGAGAGACCAAGCTTGCGATTCTGAATAATATATGAAATAATGTGTCGGAGTAAATAGTAGTAATGCACTTAGAATACCGGGAGGGAAAGGAGGCATGGCATAGCCCAATTTTGTCAGATCTTGGAAGCTAAGCAGGGTCCGTGCTTGGATGGGAGACCACCAAGGAAGACTCTGCAGAGGAAGGCAAGAGTCAAACCACCACTTTGCTTCTCACTTGCCTTGAAAGCCTCGTGCTGCGGTTGCCATAAATTGGCTGTGACTGGACAGCGGATTACCCACACAGACACGTGCTAAGAATATTGTAATATATGCGTGTGCTGTATTAATTTCATAAATGGATCGTGTTTGATTTTGGAAGTTCTATTTTGGATGTTGAAAAATAAGTTATTTGAGGTCTCCTTTTTTGTGTCTTGCTGTTATTTCATAAACCCTCTTTTTTTCGAAACGAAATAAAAAGAATGCGTATGTGCAATAAGGGTCCCCCCCCCTCTTTTCTTTTTGCATGATTGAGAAGACGTGACCTGCTCTGATATGAACAGTTTGCCAACCATTCAGCTGTGCTGAAAGCAACTCGAAGACAGCTGGTGAAGTGGGACGCAAAGCATCCTTTCCTTTTATTTGTTAGCTTCTTTGACCAATGGTCTTAAGAAGAAGAAGAAGAAGAAGAAGAAGAAGATATTGGATTTATATCCCGCCCTCCACTCCGAAGAGTCTCAGAGCGGCTCACAATCTCCTTTACCTTCCTCCCCCACAACAGTCACCCTGTGAGGTGGGTGGGGCTGGAGAGGGCTCTCACAGCAGCTGCCCTTTCAAGGACAACCTCTGCCAGAGCTATGGCTTACCCAAGGCCATGCTAGCAGGTGCAAGTGGAGGAGTGGGGAATCAAACCCGGTTCTCCCAGATAAGAGTCCGCACACTTAACCACTACACCAAACCAGCACCAAACCAAATAAGCTCAAGATAAAACAAGACAGTAAATACAAAACAAATGACAAATAATTTTAAGACCAAAATAGAGTAACAACAAGGAGGAAAACCAATAATCATGCTCATAGAATCATAGAGTTGGAAGGGACCTCCAGGGTCATCTAGTCCAATCCCCTGCATGATGCAGGAAACCCACAAATACCTACCCCAAATTCACACGATCTTCATCACTGTCAGATGGCCATCTAGCATCTGTTTAAAAACCTCCAAGGAAGGAGAGCCCACCACCTCCCGAGGAAGCCTGTTCCACTGAGGAACCGCTCTAACGGTCAGGAAGTTCTTCCTAATGTTGAGCTGGAAACTCTTTTGATTTAATTTCAACCCACTGGTTCTGGTCCTACCTTCCGGGGCCGCAGGAAACAATTCCACACCATCCTGTATATGACAGCCCTTCAAGTACTTGAAGATGGTGATCCTATCATTTCTCAGCTGCCTCCTCTCCAGGCTAAACATGCCCAGCTCCTTCAACCTTTCTTCATCGGACTTGGTCTCCAGACCCCTCGCCATCTTTGTCACCATCTTCTTGATCACAAGACATAATTAAATAATCTGAAAGACTACCTAATATTAGTATAAAATTCCGTAAAACTCTCTAACATTATAAAATTAGAGTTAAAATCTTAGTACATAATAGCAGCACAGCAAGGCCTTTGTTTTTGAGGGAACACTATTGACAAATATTTTGCCACCAAGTGAGTTATTTCAGGGTCCACATCTGCCAGCTGTAGGGTTGTCACCCAAGATTCCACAGAAAGTCGATGTTTATGTAAGATTTGTTGTTGTTCAGTCGCACAGTTGAGTCCGACTCTTCGCGACCCCATGGACAAAGTCACGCCAGGCCCTCCTGTCTTCCACCATCCTCCGAAGTCTGCTCAAATTCGTGTTTGTTACATCAGTAACGCTGTCCAGCCATCTCATCTTTTGCCAGCCCCTTCTGTCTTTCCCAGCATCAGGGTCTTCTCCAGGGAGTGCTCCCTTCTCATTTGGTGGCCAAAATATTTGAGTTTCAGCTTCAGCATCTGATTTTCCAGGGAACAGTCTGGATTGATTTCCTTTAGGACGGACTAAATTGATCTTTTTGCAGTCCAAGGAACTCTCAAGATTCTTCTCCAGCACCACAGCTCAAAAGCATCTATTCTTCTGCACTCGCCCTTCCTTATGGTCCAGCTCTCACAGTCATACATTACTGCTGGGAATACCATCGCTTGGACTATACAGACTTTAGTTGGCAGGCTGATGTCTCTACTTTTTATTATACTGCCCAGGTTCGCCATAGCTGTCCTCCCAAGGAGCAAACGTCTTTTAATTTCATGGCTATAGTCGGCATCTGCAGTGATCTTGGATCCCAGAAATGTGAAGTCTGTCACTACTTCCATATCTTCCCCTTCTATTTGCCAAGGTGTGATGGGGCCAGATGCCATGATCTTAGTTTTTTTTGATGTTGAGTTTCAAGCCTACTTTTGTGCTCTCCTCTTTCACCCTCAACAAGAGGTTCTTTAGGTCCTCCTCACTTTCTGCCATTAGAGTGGTGTCATCTGCATATCTGAGGTTGTTGATGTTTTTCCCGGCAATCTTAATTCCGGCTCGTGCTCCATCCAGGCCAGCATTCTGCATGATGTACTCTGCATATAAATTAAATAAGCAGGGTGACAATATATTACGTAAGATAGGAGTAATCCAAAAGGATCTGGGCACAGTCCACTGATGGCAGAATAAAATAAGGTGATCTAGCGTCTCCAGGGGTCGTTTTGCAGAAAAATAGGTGGTGGAGCTCATCCAGGGATTGTTATGCAGCTGCACCTACTATTCAATGGACAAGGAGGCGGAACTCTCAGAAGGAGAAGGAGAAACTCTCAGAAAGGTTTAGGAGCTGCGCTCTTATGAGCTCCCCCTGAATCCGAGGCCTGAGTGTCTCTATTATTCCTGATGCACAGTCACACAATCAGTCTGAGTATGGAATTTTAGCAAAATGTCCTCTTAGCTTTGCAGTTGGAAAAACATTCAGACTAGGTAGCGTATAAACATATCTAAATCTGGGGATTGTAAGGAAGCTCATATAAGAAGGCATTTTCAGAGGGGGACACAATCCCTAGTGTGAAATTAGAACACACACACACATTGCATGAACTAAGGTGCTGATTTGAGTTATATTTGTCACCCTCCATCTAGCCAAGTCTAATGAAGCATCTCTGGATTGAGTTGCAGGGCTGACAAATTGAAAGCTAACAAGCCGTGGGTCTCAGTGTTGTATACCTGGGTGTTCTTCAAGGATTCAGACACAAAACCACTGCTCTCAGGGCTTTTTTTGTAGCAGGAACTCCTTTGCATATTAGACCACACGCACCCCTGATGTAGCCAATCCTCCTGGAGCTTACAGTAGGCCCTGTAAGAAAAGCCCTGTAAGCTGTTGGAAGATTGGCTACATCAGGGATGTGTGTGGTCTAATATGCAAAGGAATTTCTGCTTAAAAAAAAAAAAGAAGCCCCCATTGCTCTCCTAAAAAATATATGCAACTTGTCACTGACTAACTGATCTGTCCGTTTTCATTTCTTTTTTTGATCTTTTTATGTGATTGTTCCCAACAGTTTTGGTTTGCATAAATTTGGGTACTGCGGTCATTGATTTCTTTATTTGTTTCATGCTCCTTTCATGCCATTTATACGTTCACACCTGTTTTGTGATTTTTTTAATGCAATATCTGCGAAAATAACATTGGGAAAATGGGGAAAATTCAGCATGAGGAAATTAGAAGCTGGTGTGAAAAACAACAATTCTGGAGTATGCTTTTTGCAAGGCAGAAACTACATTGAAATGGGCCTTTTTTAAACTGAACCTAACAATTTTCAAAATTAGGTCTTTTACCTACTTGTCACTAAAATGGTCCTTTCTACCAGAGAATTGGAAAGTAGCAAACCTATTGATATAGAAAGAAACTGGAGAAGTGGGAATTCAGGAATATATAGGCCAATTTGCCTAACATGTATGGAATATATTTATAAAGGTTATTTTTAAAGGCAGATTGATTAAGCATACAGAAGAACAAGCCCTACTGAGGAAGTATCAGCATTGCTTCTGCAAAGGGACATTCTTCACCTTCAGCTTTTTGGAGTTCTTTGAGAACATGAATAAAGGTGATTTGGAAGACATGGGATGAGAGGATGGGTTTTCTGGTGGATTAGAAACCTGATAAATGGTAGGATATCGTTCTGGAAAAAAGAGGAATAAATGGTACACTCCTTCATAGAACTCTATCAGGACCAGTGCAATTTAATTTGTCCATGAACTTTGTAGATTCAGGGGAGATTGATGATGGGGCCAAGTTTGCAGGTGAGCACAAATGGTTCAGGATGGTGAAAAGCAGAACAGACTGTGAAGAGTCCAAGATAATCTTGCTGAACAGCAATTGAAACAAACAGGGAGGAAGGTCAATATGATGTACATTCTGGTTGATGTACATCAAAATGTATATGGAAGCACTTGAAAAAGGACCGTGGAAGAGCAACCCGAATGTTCAAGTGGTTGGAATATCTTCCCTATGAAGAAAGGCTAAAGAGATTAGGCAGACTACTGAGGTGGACCATTCATTTCTCAAGGCTGGTCTTGTCTTCTCTGACCAGTAAAGACTCTCCAATGTCTCTTTTGCCTCATTGACTACCTCTCCCTTTCAACTGGAAATGCTGGGAATTGAACTGGAGACCTTCTGCATGCCAAGCAGATACTCTGCCCCTGAGCCATGGCCCCTCAAAACTGAGAGGAGATGATATGAAAGATGTTTATAAAACTGCGCTTGGATGGAGGAAGCTGAAGATGATATTGTTACTCCCTCTCGCATAATACTGAAACTTGGGGTACAGTTACCCAATTACATTGATGCCAGCAGATGCAGGACAGAGAAAAAGATGTAGTTCTTCACACAGTACATAATTAACTTGTGGGAGTCACTGCCACAAGATTCAGTGATGGCTCCTGGCTTAGTTGCCTTCAAAAGCAGATGAAATATATCCATGGAGGATAGCTCCATCCATGACTCATAGCCATGGTGTGGCCTCCATATTCCGAGGCAGCATTCTTCTGAATAACAGTTGCTTGGAGATGTCAAGAGGAATAGATTTTGACCTTCATGTCCTCTTTGTAGAACTTCCAAGGTCAGTTACTTGTTCACAGGACAGTAGACTAAATAAACTTGAGAGACAATTTGGTGTAGTGGTTAAATGTATGGATTCTTATCTGGGAGAACCGGATTTGATTCCCCACTCCTCTACTTGCAGCTGCTGGAATGACCTTGGGTCAGCCATAGCTCTCGAAGGAGTTGTCCTTGAAAGGGCAGCTTCTGGGAGAGCTCTCTCAGCCTCACCTACCTCACAGGTTGTCTATTGTAGGGGAGGAAGGTGAGGGAGATTGTAAGCCACTTTGAGACTCTGAGATTCAGAGTGTAGAGTGGGGTATAAATTCATCATCATCATCATCATCATCATCATCATCATCATCATCATCATCATCATCATCATCATCATCATCTTCTTCTTCTTCTTCTTCTTCTTCTTCTTCTTCTTCTGTCTGATGAAGTAGGAGCCTTCCTATGTATTATATTGACACTACAGAAATGAATGGTAGCTTTTCTTTTTTTTTAAAATCAAAGTTTTTCATCCTTGCCGTTGAATCCCTCAAACGTTTAACCACTGATGGTGCTCGGAGGCGACTTTCTTTTTCCTTTCAAACACTATTGCCAGGGTCAATCCAGCGCAGTTGGCAAGCAAGAGAGAGGGCACAGAGGGACGTAGCTCTTGTGCATGCATGAACGGCCCTTTCAGAAGTTCTTGAGCAGCATGAAACGTCTCTGTGCCATCTCCCTCCCCCTCTGGGAAAAGTGACTGACAAGGTGGACACACACAACCCACTAAAAAAAAAAAATTATACTGAGTTGCAAACTTTTCAGAAGCCTGAAGGGCTAAGAAATGTCACACAAACCTCCGGAGATGTATCCATGGCATTTCTGCTATAGAGATTTGCATACCAGGCAAAAGTCTTTGGCTCACAGTGAGACTATCAATGAGGAACTCTCTTTACTGGTGAAACGTTACGAAAATCACTGAAAGAAAATCCAGCTCAGTAGTTAAAGCCACCCACCAACACGAAGAGCTGTCATCCGCTATCACTATTCTGTGTTGGGGGTAAGCGAAGGGGTGTCACTGATCCAGCCCTGACCTGGACGGCTCAGACTTGCCCAACCCCTGTCAGATCTCAGAAGGTAAGAAAGGTCAGCTGTTGATAGTGTTTGAATGGGAGACCACCAAGGAAGCCCAGGTTCACTATGCAGAGGCAGGCAATGGCAAGTCACCTCTGGTCATCTCTTGTCTTGAAAACCCTATGGGGCCACCATAATTTCTTTACAACCAGATGGCATTTTTTATCCCACTATTGCTGATGTTCTGGGATCGTTCAGTGGGTCAGTCTCAACAGCTATTCTTCTATGAGTGCCTTTTCATTTAATTCGAGGAATCAAACACATTGACTAGAGTAGGGGTGTCAAACATGCAGCCCAGAGGCCGAATCAGGCCCCCGGGGGGCTCCTATCAGGCCCGTGAGCAAGCTCGCTTCCTTCTCCCTCTCTCTTGCTTCTTTTTGTGTCACGGCTTGCTTTGCCAGGATTTCTCAACTGCACAGGAGCTACAGAGCAAAGCCTCTATTTTCTCCATTGACTTCCTCTTGGGGAGGAAGTGGGGGGGGGGGGGACAGAGAGCTTGCTTTGATACCGACCACAGTGTTAATACTTTAAGCATGTTCTAAGGTTTTTTTCCTCCCAAAATAATTTAATTGTGTTTGTCCTTAGCTTCCTGGCATTATTGCATTTTATGACACACATGGACTGACCCAACAAGGTCTCATTTATGTCAGATTCGGCCCTCATAACAAATGAGTTTGACAGCTCTGAGCTAGAGGACCGGCGCATGCACAGTTTATTGCTGTTTTCAGCGGGGACATGTATTCAGGAAATAGTTTTTCACACAAGAAGTCAAATATGCCTCATTCAATAATCTGGGAAGAGGAACTGATTCAGCTGAAATTCCCTCCAACCTGTTGACTGGAATGTTTGAGCTAGGTCAGTGATGGCCATTTTTCTGGTGGTTCCACAATGTCTGAAGAAGTTAGGGTTGCCAGACCCCCTGGTGGAGGTGAGGACCTCCCACAGCCAGGCTCTGCCTCCCAGCTGCCAATAAGCCGGATGGCGAGGGGCACGTACTACTAGAAAGAAGAGTGTTGAAGGCAAAGACAAATAGATTCAAGGGCAGCTTCTATCCAAGTGCCGTGGTTAAGCTAAATGCAGGGTTATGAATGGTTATGTGTTTTTAGATGCATTTAAATGGTCTATGTATATGTCCCTTTGTAGGTGTTGATGTGTTGGTATGTTTGTGGAAGAGCACCTCATTTCGTTGCTCTCATTTTCTTTTTTGAGAACAATGACAATAAATTTATCTATCTATCTATCTATCTATCTATCTATCTATCTATCTATCTATCTATCTATCTATCTATCTATCTATCTATCTATGACCTAGGCCATGTGATGTCATCACACCATTGCCTTGCAGGCAATGGTCTGGTATTTGGGCACAAACTCTATGGTAGAAGCTGGTTTTACCATAGACCTTATGCCCAAATACCAGAGTGTAACCTAGAAGTCATGGGCGGGATGATGTCAGTTCCTGTGTGATGCCAGCAATGTGGCCTAGGCCTTCTTCTTTCTACTGTTGAGTCCCCCCAGCCTCCATCGCCAAATCTACAGGAGTTTCCCAACTGGGATCTAGCAATCCTAACCCCCAATCCCCTGCTGCTGGTCGAAGGGGACCTGGTAACCCTACCTCTTACACAGCACCTAAAACGTATCCCTCCATGATGATGAATTAAGAGGCAGGCTGTTTAATCAGATATCTTAGGGCTCTCATCCAAGTTTCTTACATTCCTAAAATGTTCCCGTTCCAAAATTAAATCTTCTTTCTATATGTACTCCAGTTTCGCTTCTCTTCCATTGCCAGAGAAAAAAACCTGTCTGTCTCCCCCTCCTAAAAGACAAAAGTTTACCTGGCGCCAACTTCACGTTCTTTTGGGCACCAGGCCAAACACATCTCTTTACCGAGGCTTTTGATGAAGGGTTTTATCCTATCAGCTTCTTAATGGCCTACTTTTCTTTTATGCATATGTTTTATGATGCTTTTGTCTATTGGCTCGTTTGGAATGACATGGTTTAAATTGTAAGCCACCTAAAACATCACATGGCCTAGGTCTTCTTTCTAGTAGGACGTGCCCCTCGTCATCTGGCTTATTGGCAGCTGGGACATGAACATATGAACATATGAAGCTGCCTTCTACTGAATCAGACCCTTGGTCCATCAAAGTCAGTATTGTCTTCTCAGACTGGCAGCGGCTCTCCAGGGTCTCAAGCTGAGGTTTTTTCACACCTATTTGCCTGGACCCTTTTTAGTTGGAGATGCCGGGGATTGAACCTGGGACCTTCTGCTTCCCAAGCAGATGCTCTACCACTGAGACACCGTCCCTCCCCTGGGAGGCAGAGCCTGGCTGTGGGAGATCCTCACCTCCACCAGGGGGTCTGGCAACCCTAACTTCTTCAGACTTTGTGGCACCACCAGAAAAATGGCCATAACCGACCTAGCTCAAACATTCCAGTCGACAAGTTG
Organism: Heteronotia binoei; assembly: GCF_032191835.1. Taxonomy (NCBI): domain Eukaryota; kingdom Metazoa; phylum Chordata; class Lepidosauria; order Squamata; family Gekkonidae; genus Heteronotia; species Heteronotia binoei. Next base: position 14,799,115 of record NC_083226.1, on the reverse strand, counting down.
GAGGGAATTTCAGCCGAATCAGTTCCTCTTCCCAGATTATTGAATGAGGTATATTTGACTTCTTGTGTGAAAAACTATTTCCTGAATACATGTCCCCACTGAAAACAGAAGTAAACTGCATGCGCCAGTCCTCTAGTTCAGATTTGTCAAACTCATATGTTATGTGGGCCGGATCTGACATAAAAGAGGTGGTATAGAAATATCCTCAACCAACCAACCAACCAACCAACCAACCAACCAACCAACCAACCAACCAACCAACCAACCCACCCACCCACCCACCCACCCCTTCAGGTCATCCTATGTGATGAAAATCACTTATTTCTAGAAGGTATCTAAGACTTCATTGATTATATGCAGACCTTGATGTCAATGTTATTCTTTTAAAAAAAAATTTTTATTTACAAATATGCAAGGGCAAAATAGATACAAGACGTTAATGTTGGAGCATGGAATCTATCTTAACCCAGTATGACAGCTCTACTTTGAAAGATGGTGATCTAGCAGGCATGCTAGGTCACAGTGACCTTATCAGCAGGCTGGTTTGAGCCGGCTGAGAACAGGTGAAGCAACCTGCTGAGTCAGCATGACACTGCACAGCCTGGATTGGCTGGCTGAACTATAAGTAAGCTGTGTGTGCAATACACAGGTCTCTCTTCGAGAGTTAGCTGTCTGGCGGAGCATTTTGTCTGTGTGAATAATATATTGGACTGCACTAGTGAGCACTTATTGTATCTTCTGTAAATACACTACTTTGGCACTAGCTGCAGGTGTCTGGCTGATTTCTTTCCTGGAGCTCAGTGTCGGGCACGTCACGAAGCTCACTCTGCTAACTACCGCACCGACAGTTAAAACCTTTCAATGGTGGCATTCCCTGTTTTCATTTCAACGCTATTCTTTAGGCTACCACTAGGGTTCCCGTTTGCCAATTGCAGCCCTTGCTCCCTGATGCTCAGCTGATTGACCAGTAGAAATTGGGGCCAAAGGGTGGGGTACAAATGTCCTGGGGAGAAAAATCAAAAAGAAAAATAAGGCCTTGTCTACTGACAGGAAGTTCTGACCATAGAGTTCCTGACCACTCCCAGAGCTACCTGGAAGTGAAAAGGACACCTCTAGCAATTGCTAGAAACTCTATGGTAATCTGCCTGGGAACCTTAGCTACCGTACTGCCACTTGAATTGGCATCCTTGTAGCTAGGTTCTTGAGGAAAACTTTAGGGCTTCCAGTGTGCATATCTTACATGGCCATATGCTTGGAGTTGAATCAGAAATGGTTAGTTATAAAGGCTTGGATTACAACTATTAAATTTTGGTTATGCCTTTATTGTAAGATGCAATCCTAGCAGTCTCGTTATGCATATGCTTTCTGAATCTCATTTATCTGATTGGCTGACTTACATTTATGAGAAAATTTCACTAATTGGTTTAAATATTAATGACTTGGTCCTGCTTTCAGATGGGCAAGCTTTTATTCTGATAAAGCAAAGACTTATTGATATTGAGATTCAAAAATTGAAAAGCCTCTGGCCGTTGTTTCCCAACGCATTGGGAGCTTTCCTTTGGCTGTACCCTACCTGTATACTTATTTTGTCTGACTATTCCTCACATTCACAGGGCATATACGTTAGCTCATTTTAACGTTCTCCCATCTGTGATGTTAAATGGGAGATTTAAGAAAATTCCATATTTTGATAGATTATGCTCATGTGGGATGAATGAGATTGAGGATAACCACCATGTTCTTCTGTTTTGTAAGAACATAAGAGAAGCCATGTTGGATCAGGCCAATGGCCCATCCAGTCTAACGTAAAAAAGCCAGGTGCCATCAGGAGGTCCACCAGTGGGGCCAGGACACTAGAAGCCCTCCCACTGTTGCCTCCTCAAGCACCAAGAATACAGAGCATCGCTGCCTCAGACAGAGCGTTCCATCTATACCTTGTGGCTAATAGCCACTGATGGACCTCTACTCCATATGTTTATCCAATCCCCTCTTGAAGCTGGCTATGCTTGTAGCTGCCACCACCTCCTGTGGCAGTGAATTCCATGTGTTAACCACCCTTTGGGTGAAGAAGTATTTCCTTTTATCCATTCTAACCTGACTGCTCAGCGATTTCATTGAGTGTCCACAAGTTCTTGTATTGTGAGGAAGGGAGAAAAGTACTTCTTTCTCTAACTTCTCTATGCCATGCATAATCTTGTAAACCTCTATCATGCCACCCCTCAGGTGACGTTTCTCCAAGCTAAAGAGCCCCAAGCGTTTTAACCTTTTTCATAGAAAAAGTATTCCAACCCTTTAATCATTCTAGTTGACCTTTTCTGTACTTTCCCCAATGCTATAATATCTTTTTTTGAGGTGTGGTGACCAGAATTGTACAAAGTACTCCAAATGAGGCCGTACTATCAATTTATACGGGGGCATTATGATACTGGCTGATTTGTTTTCAATTCTCTTCCTAATAATTCCCAGCAAAGTGTTGGCCTTTTTTTTATTGCAGTTGCAATAAATAAATATTGCACTTGCAATTGTAAATTCTATGACAATCTTGGTGCTGTATCGGAGGGTCGATCCAATAGGACCATAAGATCTTTTCACTATTAGCCTCAAATGAGAGTGAAAGCATTGGATCTGCAACAGAATTCTTTTACCATGCTTACAGGAGGAGATGTCCTTTTTTTGACCACGGACTCTATTGCAATCCGTATGGTGTTGTCTTGTTATGCCATTAAAGGTTTTGTAATGTGATATGATGTGATGATGAACTGATTGAAAACTAGATTGGGGAAAAAAAATCAACCTGTGACCTTTTACCTGCCTGTTAAAGTAATGTGTTTTTTTAAGTGCCCCATGGCTCAGAGTGGTAAAGCTGCAGTACTGCAGTCCGAGCTCTGCTCATGACCTGCGTTCGATCCCAGCGGAAGTTGGGTTCAGGTAGCCGGCTCGAGGTTGACTCAGCCTTCCATCCCTCTGAGGTTGGTAAAACGAGTACCCAGCTTGCTGGGGGGAAGGTGTAGAGGACTGGGGAAGGCAATGACAAACCACCCCATAAAAAGTCTGCTGTGAAAATGTCATGAAGCAACATCACCCAAGTCGGAAATGACTGGTATTTTCATAGGGGACTACCTTTACCTTTACCTTAAAGTAACTTTAAATGAGTCTCTGATCATAACAGAGTGCAAATATTAACCTATGCTGAGCTGTAATTTCCCCCTGCCCCCAGCACCCGTGGATGGAGCTTCAGATTTCACCGTAGATATACCCCCTCATTAATGATCCAATGTCTCAAGATTCTCATCCATTATTTCTAATCCCCGTAACAAAATCCCACTCATATTGTTCTCTTTTCATCCAAGCTGGGAAATCAAACCAGCTAAGACTTGCCCGTAAACAAGGGTTAGAAGAGGCGAGCCCCTTCGCTTGCCTCTGACCTCCCAGGAGCAAGCAAACCAACAGCATCCAGATTGTAGCATCTCCGTGCCTCATCCTTGAATTTCACACAGAGGTACGCCGGAGATTTCAACGGGTGGAGGTCAGCCTCCACTCCTGGCTGATGTCTCCAGCAAGCTTCAAAAGTGTCTGCTTCACTCTTTCCGGAGCAAAGTATTTCCCGCCAGGGAGAAACAAATCCCTTCCCTTTCTCTTTGTGTGGAGGTTTCTGCCTTTCTTGCTTGCAAGTTCAGATGTCCGTGGAAACTCCACCGAGTGTCTCAAATATCTCGGCTTTTAGGAGCTGCGGAGCAAAGATGCTGCATCAGACATCCAGAGGGGGATGCTGTCCGTTGCTTTCAACCGGCTGCAAATCAGGATCTTCCTCTGGGGGCACATCTCTGCTCTTGAGCTACCCTCCCCACAAGAAACGTCTCCTTTAACTAGCATTTAAACTTGCTTACACTAGAGTTGGCTCATCCAGCTATTTTTTTCTCCCGGATGGATAGAATTGGACAGAAGGTTGTTTGGAGACATCAGCATCAAGCATGATGGAAATAAAAATTTTATGGATAATTGGCATCCTAAACCCCTCCTCCCACCGATTCCCCTACCCAGCAGGGCTTTTTTTGAAGTAGGAACTCCTTTGCATATTAGGCCAAACACCCCTGATGTAGCCGCCAAGAGCTTACAGTACACCCTCCAAGAGCTTACAGTAGGCCCTGTAAAAAGAGCCCTGTAAACTCTTGGAGGATTGGCTACATCAGGGGTGTGTGGCCTAATATGCAAAGGAGTTCCTGCTACAGAAAAAGTCCTGTTACCTAGGGTGCTGCGTACAGCAGCAGAAGCAAGCGTGGATCTCTCTTGGGTAGGAGGGTAAATTAAAAAAAAGGAAGCGAGTGATGGAAGCAACTCCCAACTGCGATTGCTTATATTGGCTGGCAAGGAAGAAGAAGAAGAATTGGAGGAGTAGGAAGAGGAGGAAGATTTATAACTTGTCCTTCACTCAGAGTCTCAGAGCAGCTTACAGTCTCTTTTCTTTCCTGTCCCCACAATACCCTCTGAGGAAGGTGTGACTGAGAGAGCTCTGTGGGAACTGCTCTTGAAAGAACAGCTCTAAGAGAGCTCCGACTGCCCAGGGTCACCCAGCTGGCTGCATGTGGAGGAGAGGGGAATCAGACCAGGTTTTCCAAACTAGAGTCTGCCACTCATAACCACAACACCAAACTGCCTCTTTCTGGAGGCCAACACAGGTAGCTTGAGGAGAAACAGGACCTTTTTTTTTTTGTAGTAGGAACTCCTTTGCATATTCGGCCTGTTATGTATGTGGACTCACTGACAAGGAAATATGAATTGATAATATCCATGTATTTTCCCAACTTTGGTTACCTATGAGGAAAGGTTGAAGGAGCTGGGGATGTTTAGCCTGGAGAGGAGGTGGCTGAGAGGTGATATGATCACCATCTTCAAGTACTTGAAGGGCTGTCATATAGAGGACGGTGTGGAATTGTTTTCCGTGGCCCCAAAAGGTAGGACCAGAACCAATGGGTTGAAATTAAATCAAAAGAGTTTCCGGCTCAACATCAGGAAGAACTTCCTGACCATTAGCATGGTTCCTCAGTGGAACAGACTTCCTCGGGAGGTGGTGGGTTCTCCTTCCTTGGAGGTTTTTAAACAGAGGCTAGATGGCCATCTGACAGTGATGAAGATCCTGTGAATTTAGGGGTAGGTATTTGTAGGTTTCCTGCATTGTGCATGGGGTTGGACTAGATGACCCTAGAGGTCCCTTCCAACTCTATGATTCTATGATTCTAGGTGTCTGCTGGCTAGGGATAGAGAGGTATGTCAAACTCTTCCTCACTGACTGCCATGGGAACACAGACCACAAGGGAGTCTAGCTAGTGTGTTACTGTCCAGGGCTTGAGATACAGGACACATGGCAAGAGGGAGACAAACTCAGAGACATTCGGATTCCTAAAGATTGCCAGCTTCAGCAGAGCACTTCAGACTAGGATTTTTGAAAACAAAATTGTGGAGGTCAAATTAGAATCCTGAGGTCCCCCTGCTCGAATGTCCCTGGCATAATGATCACTTGGGTTAGGAATCCACTTTTGAGGCTCTCACTTGAGGAACAGATTGGGTTCCTTGCCTAGCTAAAGGAATAGTAGTTTCATATAGAGTTGCCAGGCCTCTCATCAGTCATCAAGAACACATGAAGCTTCCCTATATGGAACCAGACCCTTGGTCCATCGATGTTCAGTATCGTCTACTCAGACTGGCAGCAGCTCTCCAGGGTCTCAGTGCTTCATAGCTCTACTACGTGATGCCAGGGATTGATCCCGGGACCTTCTACATGCCAAGCAAGTGCTCTACTACTGAGGTATAGCTCCTCGCCAAAGGAGAAGAAAATGCCACCAGTCTGTGTGCTGGTAGGTCACTTTCAGATTTTATCATGGAGTTTCTGCTGATTTCTAGAGCTGCCCATTGTCCCTTCTGGGTTGTACCTGGAAATGATGCAATGATGTTGCTGACATCACCCCATGTTTCCACCCCCAATCCTTCTGTTGTTTCCCAGGCAACCCTATAACGGACTCCAGAGTGATATTCACAAAATCTCTGTAAAAGTGAAGAAGAAGAAGAAGAAGAAGAAGAAGAAGAAGAAGAAGAAGAAGAAGAAGAAGAAGAAGAAGAAGAAGAAGAAGAGGAGGAGGAGATTATATTTATACTCTGCCCTCCACTCAAAGTCTCAGAGCAGCTTACAATCTCTTTCCTTTCCTCTCCCCACAACAGACACCCTGTGAGGTAGGTGCGGCCGAGAGAGCTCTTTCTAGAACTACTCTTGAGACACCAACTGAGAAAACTGTAAGTGACCCAAGGTCACCCAGATGCTGCACGTGGAGGAATGGAGAATCAAACCTGGCTCTCCAGATTAGAGTCCTCCACTGTTAACCACTACACCAGACTGGCTCTCTGAAAAGCCAAAATGATGCAAGAATCCTTGTCCAAAATGATACTCTCAAAGGGAGGTCTTCAAAACCTGTAGAGTTGAACTTGGATTCCTAGACCCCCAAGTGCTTAAGTGATGAGCTGAAGGAGCCATGTTGGTTAATTCCAAATGAATGTGGAAAGAAAGAAAGAAAGAAAGAAAGAAAGAAAGAAAGAAAGAAAGTAAGTGCCTGAATCTCAACAGACAAAATTTCTCTTGACACATAAACCCCACCACACAAAGTTTTAACTGTAGCAATCCCTCCGATCAAAGGCAACCGTTAAGACAAGAGAGGGGGGCTCTAATCCAGGTGAAAACTGAAATGAAAGCTGACCTAAAATAATGACAGGTAGACGCTCGCTGAAGAGCCAAGAAGAAATGTTGACAGTAATCCATAATCATATTACAACTAATAAAAAAAGGCTGCAAATCAAATCGTGCTTTCGAAGTCTGGCGCATGAACAGACATGTTCAAAAGTAGAGAACTTCAGATGTATGGTTGCCAACTCCAGGTTAGGAAATTCCTAGAGATTTAGGAGGGTGGAGCCTGGGGATTGTGGGCCACAAAGTCCCTCTCTGAAGCAGCCATTTTGTGTTGCCTGATGATCAGTCATAATTCTGGGAGCTCTCTAGCTCACACCTGGAGGTTGGAAACCGTATGATGAAGCCACATGGGCGTGGGCCTTCTGTGAAACATAAGGAACATAACTTTGGCCTCCGTGGAACCCATGATATCAATGTAATTGTGCCCTCAGCAATATTGGCAAAACTGAACCGGGTGAAATTTCGCAGCATTCAAAAGTCAAGTCGCAGGAATATTCAAGACAGTGATATACTCGTAAATGAAATGTTTTCTACTTCTAGAATGCTTTGCAGAAGCTAATGTTGTTGTAATATGTAGAGGCCGCACTGAAAATGCAAGGGTGTAATTTTGTGTAATCTGAGTCATGGTACAAAAGGCCTCAGCCAGGCAGTGACCATCTTAGAATCCCACTCCCAGGGCTTTTTTTGTAGCAGAAATTCCTTTGCATATTAGGCTACACCCCCCTGATGTAGCCTATCCTCCAAGAGTTTACAGGGCTCTTCTTACAGGGCTTACTGTAAGCTCCAGGAGGATTGGCTACATCAGGAGGGGGATGTAGCCTAATATGCAAAGAAATTCCTGCTACAAAAAAAGCCCTGCCCACTCCATAAACCCCACCTCTTTCAGGAGCAAGTCTAGTTTCACATCTGAACAAAAGCATTCCCAAACTGGCCACTAGGTGGCAACAAACATGAAAATATTTCAATAGCAGAACTATATTCGCTGAGATTAGGGCCTTAACCAAATCTCCAATAGACCCCAGCAAAGGGCTTTCAAGGTAAGTGAGAAGCAGAGGTCATTTGTCACTGCCTTCCTCTGCAGAGCCTTCGTTGGTAGTCTCCAAGAACTGACCCCCCTCAGCTTCCAGGCATCTAACGAGATCAGCTATATCATGCCAGCTTCTCTTAACTGGGGGAGGGAGGGGGGGCGGAGACAGCCTGCCAGTTCCACAATGACTTGTGAGTGTGACGTCATGAAACACCCCATTGCTTCCTTGCAGCACGCTGAATTCCATGCTACCTCCTCAAGGGGTTATTTACAAATCCAGAATCCGGTAATGCAAACCATCTGGGGGACTGCACGAGGCCACCAAAAGGCTGACAACCTGGCAAGGGAATGTGTGGAAGGGGCAGTTTAATGGGGCTCATGTAGATGGTTTGATTTGATTTATTAGATTTATATCCCGCCCTCCCCACTGAAGCAGGCTCAGGGTGGCCACCGTGTAGAACAGGGGTCCCCATTTTTTTTTTGAGTGCGCAGGCTCCTTTGGAATTCTGGCACAACACGGTAGGCCCAGCCGTAGAATGGCTGCCACAAAATGGCTGCTGCGGGGGGGGGGAGGTGGAGTCACAAAACAGTCACACCGTGAAGATCCTTATGCTGTAGTAGCAGCTGCTGCCAAAGCAAACTTTTAATCAAATACTTACCTAGACAGTATTGGCCCTAGGGCGCATGGTGTCCCAGGCAGGCTCCCCGCCCCTCCCCAGCACACACCCATCCTCAATCCCTGCATTGCAGCACTGCACTCTGTCACCCCCCCTCCATTTATCACAGCAGCATCGCAATGAGGGTCAACCCTACCTGCTTTGACGCGGCCGCCGTCTGAAACTTCTTTGAAGAGAGTGCTGGAGGAGGCTTCTCCCCCTCCTTTCCGGAACCGGAGCCTTGTCACGCACTCCTCTGATCACATTTTTTTTTGGGGGGGGCGCTGCAGAAGGAAAGGGAGGGAGGGGGCAGGCGGTGATGGAGGCAGGTGGGGAGAGGCAAAATTAGGCATTTGTCTTGGGCACCGGGAGGGGACCCCCAATTCGGCGCACCCCCTCCTGGTGCCCTAGGCAAATGCCTGGTTTGCCCAGTGGGTGAGCCGGCCGTGTGCCTAGAGTATTGTGGCACCACAATTTAAGAAGGATATAGACAAGTTGTATGTGTCCAGAGGAGGGCAATGAAGATGGCGAGGGGATTGGAGACCAAGTCCTGTGAGGAAAGATTGAAGGAACTGGGCATGTTTAGCTTGGCGAGGAGATGACTGAGGGGGTGATATGATCACCATTTTCAAGTACCGGAAGCGGATGGTGCAGAAGGTTGGACCAGAATGAACATGTTGAAATTAAATCAAAATAGTTTCTTGCTTCTTCAGGAGGTGGTGGGCTCTCTTTCTCCAGAGGTTTCTAAACAGAGGCTAGATGACCACCTGACAGCAATGAAGATCCCGTGAACTTAGGCAGATCATGAGAGGGAGGGCATGAAGGTTGCATCAGTGCTCAGGGTTTTTTTTTTTCCCATCTTCTGAGCATGGAACAGAGGTTACTGGGGGTGTGGGGGTGGTATTTATAAATTTCCTGCATTGTCAGAGGGTTAGACTAGATAACCCTGGAGTTCCCTTCCAACTCTATGATTCTATAAAATCCTCAATGGCCATTTAGAACAGGGGTGGCCAACGGTAGCTCTCCAGATGTTTTTTTGCCTACAACTCCCATCAGCCCCAGACAGCGTGCCCAATGGCTGGGACTGATGGGAGTTGTAGGCAAAAAAATCTGGAGAGCTACAGTTGGCCACCCCTGATTTAGAAGATTTTCCAGGCAAAAACCTCAACTGCCCCCTCCCACTTTCTTGACAGGTGCCAGGAAAGGTGTTGATGAACACCATAGACCCTCGGACACCATTTTGGGGACCCCTGTGTAGAAGCTCCTGTCGGGGCTTTTTTTGCAGCAGGAACTCCTTTGCATATTAGGCCACGCCCCCTGATGTAGCCAATCCTCCTGGAGCTTACAGTAGGCCCTGTATTAAGAGCCCTGTAAGCTCTTGGAGGATTGGCTACATCAGGGGTGTGTGGCCTAATATGCAAAGGAGCCCCTGCTAGAATTCTATCTCTGAGCCCTGTAAGCTCTTGGAGGATTGGCTACATCAGGGGCATGTGGCCTAATATGCAAAGGAGTTCCTGCTGCAACCCCCCCCCCCCGGCTCCTGTCATTCTCACCTTATCGTAGTCCAGTAATGGTGGTGGTTCCATGTGAGGGACCACTTAACTCCCTCCAGTGACTTAATTCTTTCCAGATATAGGCATAGCTTGCACAGAATATGATGGATACAATAGCTGGAGTGAACGGCAGGAGAGGATGGTTTTGAAAAGATGCCCCACTGTAGTGTTTTGTTTTATTGGAGACAATAATCTCTTAATTGCATGCGACGAATAATTTTTCTTGAGGTGTTCCGAAGCCTCTCTCTCCCCACCATATAGCAATTACACACCAGAGCATCCTTATTTTACAGGCGATTAAGTAAATTAAGTGTGCATATTTATGCTTTCTGACCTGAATTCTGCCGCTGAAACATTGTGCAACACGCAGCTCCTCTTTCCAAACCAATAACTAGGGGAAGTCTTTGTGAAAGCTTCAGCTTCAAAAGAAATAATTTGAATGAGAAATTGAGAGTCTGGCTCAGAAGAAATGCAAGTCAAAGGGAAAATAATTCCTGGCCCTCTTCTGCAGACGATAGCTGGAGACTATCTAGCTAGGCTACTCCCGTTCTTCTTCTTGAACAACTGGAAGAATGTCTTTGGACAGAGGTAGAGTCTACATGTCCCCCTGGCAGGCAGCATGGAAGAAAGGGAAAGGTTTTAAGCTATGGTTCAGCAATGGAGCAGTGGACACCCGACTGTCTTCAACGAGGGTCAGGGTTTTTTTGGTCTGGGTTGACAAGGAACCTGGTGGAATGAGCTCTTGCTGAAGATCCAGGCCCTGCGGGACTTTTCAAGGCTTCACACAGGGCCTGAAAGATGGAGTTCTTCTGCCAGGCTTTTAATTAATCCAACAGGCGTCCTCTGAAAGTCACCACTTCCCCCGGCATTTCACCATTATGGTGTTATGTTATGCTATTGGAACATCAGTCGCATGTTGTTTACTGCCTATGTCTGTAAAGATTGTTTACTGTGCGGCTCCTGTTTTGTAACGTCTGTTTTGACAGTATTGTTTTAACTCTGTTGTTTTATTGTTGTGAGCCGCTCTGAGCCCGCTTGTGGGATAGGGCGGGGTGTAAATCTAAAAATTAGGTTAAATTGGCCTGCAGAAGGTCCCGGGTTCAATCCCCAGCAACTTCCGTTAAAGGATCTGGCAATAGGTGATGTGAAAGACATCTGCCTGAGACCTTGGAGAGCCGATGCCAAGTAGACAATACTGACCTCGATGGACCAAGGGTCTGATTCAGTAGAAGGCAACTACATGTGTGATTTCAATTAACTTTGCTCACACGTTGCATTAGCGTGAGACATCCATGGGCAGAGAAGACACCTTCTCCGCATGCAAAGGAATCTTTGGATTCCACAAGAGCTTCCTTCAAAGGCAAAGCAAGAATTCACTTTCTTCAGCCAAGTGACGTCACTGAAGGAAAGGTGAAGCAATCTGTGATCCATTACTCTCAGCTCTTCAGGAGTTCAGTGGCTTGTTGAAAGCGAAAATAAAATTAGCAAAGCACAAGATTTCATGAATTAGAGCTCACTTTATGAGGCTGGCTTCCCAATTCTAGCTTTGAAAATGCCAGGAGATTTGCATGATATATAACAATTGTAATAAAGGACATAAATTTGCTTTGTTTGGACTGCTGTTTATGTGCTCTTTTAAAACTTATGGCTTAGGGGGACATCTGATGGGAACACCAAATACTTGGTAGTGAGCAGTACTGTCCTGAAGGTTATGAACCACTGGTTTATACCAGGGAGAGGTACAAACTGAACCACGAAACAAAATTCATCATGAATCTTGCCTTGTTCATGGTTCACAAACCAAAGTTTGAGAGGGGTCTACCGTAGCGAACTTCCGTGAACTTTCAAAGCAGTTAGTGATGGTTCATGGAGAGAGCAGAAAGCAAGGATTTAAAGGGACTCCAAGTCCCTTTAACCACCTGCTTTCTGTTCTCTGCAAATGCAGCAGAAACAGCTGAACAGTGGGAGGGAGCAACTGCTCAGTTGTTTTTTTCAGGCTAAACAGCTGAGTGGCAGGGAGTGCCTCTATGCCGCTCAGCTGTTTTTTCTGGATTTCTTATGCGGTCCCTTTGAAGACACTGCACAAAAACCGGAAATAGCTGAGCACCACAGGGTACCTCCCGACTGCTCAGCTGTTGTTTTTTTGGGGGGGAGGGGAGGTGGTTCTTATGCAGTCCCTTTAAAGGCTGCTCTCTGCTGCTCAGCTGCTTTTGGGACTTTCTGCACACCTCGTTGAAAGGGAATGGTGTCTGCAGCAGTGTTACCTCTAAGCAGAGCTAACTTACAGTTTTTTTTAGCCTCTCGGCTCACACATTTTTGTCTTAGTGCAGGAAAACGGCCCCAGAGCAAACTAATGTATGCGGTAGCGACAACTTTAATGCCAGTAGCTCACAAAGTAGAATTTTTGCTCACAAGGCTCCACAGCTTAGAGGGGCCTTGAACCAGTTCAATTTGTGAACAAACCTCGCTTTCGGTTCAGTTCATGGTTTGGATGGTGATTGGCTACGAACCAAGAATCAACATGAACCACGTTTTTCCAGTTTGTGCATTTATACTGTAATCTACTCTCTAGCCCTGACCTGGGTGGCCTAGGCTCGTCTGCCCTGGTCAGATCTTGGAAGCTAAGCATGGTTTGCCCTGGTTAGTATTTCGTTGGGAGAACAGGATTGCTATGCAGAGCAGGCAATGACAAACCATCTCTGAAGTCTCTTGCTTTGGAGATCCCGCAAAGTCGCTATACGTTGGCAATGACTCATTGGCACAAACGCTCTCCTTCCTTGCTCGCCGGTATTATTATGTGATAGAACATGATTGGGCCTTTTTTGTAGCAGGAACCCCTTTGCATATTAGGCCACCCCCCCCGCCCCTGATATAGCTAGGGTTGCTGAGTCCAATACAAGAAATTGGGGACTTTGGGGGAGGAGCTAGGAGACTTCGGGGGTGGAGCCAGGAGCAAGATTGTGACAAGCATAATTGAACTCCAAACGGAGTTCTGGCCGTCACATTTAAAGGGATGGCACACCATTTAAATGCATTCCCTCCACTGGAAATAATGAAGGATAGGGGCACCTTCTTCGGTGGCCCATAGAATTGGACCCCCTGGTCCAATCTCTTTGAAACCTGACTGGTGTTTTGAGGAGAGGCACTGAACACTATGCTGAACATTTGGTGCCTCTAACTCAAACAACAGGGCCCCCCCAGAGCCCAGGGGCAGCGCTGGGGTTCTTGTTGCCCCACTTGCACCCCCGTCCCAGCCCCCCCCCCTGGGGGATCTTTAAAAGGGGGAAGGTGGGGCTGCTTCTGCTGCCTCCTGCTAGGTGGCAAAGTGGCAGAAGCAGCTGATCTACCTCCCCCCTTTCATATAAAGGTCCCCGCCGATCATCTAATTGGCGGGAGACTTTAAATGGTGGGGAGGGGGTAGCTGTGTACCAGCTCTTTCCCCCGCTTGAGTTTCAGGCGGGGGAAAGAGGTGGCATGGTGCCTCTGCCTCGCTCTCAGGCTGCCTTTCCTCACAGGGGAGGCAGCCTAGGAGCAAAGCTCAGCCACCTCTTTCCTCTCAGGTGGGGAAAAGAGGCAGCTCGGTGCCTCTGCCTCACTCTCAGGCTGCCTTCCCTCACAGGGGAGGCAGCCCGGAAATGAAACTGAGCTGCCTCTTTCCTCTGGCCAAGTCTCGGGCAGGGAAAAGAGACGGTGCAGCACCAGCTGGTGTGTGGGGAGGGGGTGTCTAGAAGCACCCCATAGGCCATGCGGTACCCTAGGCAGCTGCCTACATAGCCTACTCCCACATGCCGGCCATGCCAGAGCTTCAGATACCCACAAATCAATTCTCCATTATACCCTATGTCTTCTTAGGGAATAATGGAGTGCCCAGCAGACATTTCTCTCCCCTCCACTTTCTGATTACCCTGAAGCAAGGGGAGGGTCTCCAAACCAGGGGATCCCCTGCCTCCACTTGGAGACTGGAACCCTTGATGTAGCCAGTCCTCCAAAAGCTTATGATAGGCCCTGAAAGCTCTTGGAGGATTGGCTACATCGGGGGGTGTAGCCTAATATGCAAAGGAGTTCCTGTTAAAAAAAAAGCCCTATATCATGAACTTCATTGAAAGGCCTGCAAAAGTGACTGTCGAGGTCCTGCCCTGTGCACAGCAAACATAGCTTTATGGTGTGTAATCTTCTAAGTATCTGGAATCAATGTATAGACGGCATTTGTTCGAATCTCCTGTTTCAGCAAAAAAAAAAAAGTGCTCTCTCTCTCTCTCAATTTCAACCCTAATGGTGTAGTAAGCACTTTTAAATGATAGAAAGCCCAATAGATACAGATGTGATGATTTGCTACAGCAAAATCAATTATTCTCTGATGAAGATAATAAATTTATGATTACCCAGACTCGGTCTGCTTTGATCTTTCTGTAATTAATTTTATGATTAAAATCTTAATCGCCTATCTGGAACAACAACAAAGGTGAGCATGGGGGGCTGTTAGCAAGAAGTTTATATTGTCTTTGTTTAGCTATGGAAGAAAATGTCAGTGCAGAATCTAGAAAGGGTTAATGTGCACAATGTATTGAGGGGGCACATTCTGGATGACTACAACTATGCTCAAGGCCAGGGTTCCTCAAACTACGGCCCGCGGGCCAGATGCGGCCCACTGAGGACGTTTATGTGGCCCGCCGGGTTATGGCAAAATCAGACCGGAAGTGACGTTCGACCTAAACTTGCGTTAGCAACGCACACTTCTGGCACTGGGCTGAGGCGGCGGAGACAGAGTGTGAGGTGATACCGAGGTGAGGTGAGTCCCAGGCCGGGGTGTGTGGTGTGGGGAAAGGAGAGAGATGCAGAAGACGGAGAACTGACGGCCCGCGGCCTTGTACAGTAACGGCAGTCCGGCCCTCCAACAGTCTGAGGGACAGTGAACTGGCCCCCTATTTAAAAAGTTTGAGGACCCCTGCTCAAGGCTATTCTGTGGAACACTTGATGTCTCAGACCAAACCAAGGTTAGTGCAAACCCAACGTATGACACTCATTTCCCACTAGCCTTATGCTGCTCTCACGCTCCTCTTCTCCATCGGATTTCGCACTGTCTGCCCCGGGACTGCAACTACCTTTGCCTTTTTCGTGAGGCAAACAGAAACTGGCTTTTAGAGAACCTTGCTTGCTGCATAAAAGAGGTGGAGCAAGTTGCAGCCCCGGGGGCAGATTGTGTGAAATCTGAATAGAAGCCCCGTGGAGAAGAGCAGAGTGAAAGCAGCATAAGGCTAGTGGGAAATCAGTTCTAGCCTGTTACACTGAAAGAAGTGCTTTCCTCTGGCAAAGGAGCATTCCTCTGAAATTCGGTGTGTGTATGTGTCGATCATGAAAGGCAGAACTGTGCCCTCAATCTGTATTCAAAATTTAATCCCAGTATTTCAGGGATCTTTTCAAGTTAGGGAGGTAGGATATGTTGGAGGTGGTGATGTCACAAGCATGATGACATCACTTCTGATGAAAATGCTTGTGACCTTGCCAGACAAGCCCAGAAGGGACAGTGGTAGCTCTAGGAATTGCCAGAAACTCTGCGGGTCTACCATGAACTTTTCAGCCATTCCTAGAACTACTGTCATTACTGCTGCTAAGTAGAGGCAGAAAAGAAGGTTTCAGAGGGTAGCTGTGTTGGTCTGCAGTAGATTTGGTCTGAATCCAGTAGCTGCTTATGATGATGATGATGATGATGATGATGATATTGGATTTATATTCCACCCTCCACTTTGAATCTCAGAGTTTCAGAGCGGCTCACAATCTCCTTTATCTTCCTCCCCCACAACAGACACCCTGTGAGGTGGGTGGGGCTGAGAGGATTCTCACAGCAGCTGCCTTTTTAAGGACAACCTCTGCCAGAGCTATGGCTGATCCAAGGCCATTCTAGCAAGTGCAAATGGAGGAGTGAGGAATCAAACCCGGTTCTCCCAGATAAGAGTCCGCACACTTAGGAGAGAGGAGGCTTTCAGCTTCCAGACTTAAGATTGTATCATGACGCAGTTTGCTTGACATGGATAAAGGATTGGATAATGCTGTTAAATAAAAAACTTTTATGGCTTGAAGCTCATGGGAATAAATTCGGCTGGCATGCTTATATGTATTATGGAAAAAATAAGATGGATGGTTTTTTTTCTCACCACTATATTAGAAATAGCTTACTAAACACTTGGATAAAATATAAGAAATATGGTGATGAGAGAAAGCCGCTTTGGATAGTGCCAGCAGAAGTAATAAAAATAACAGCTGAATCGGATGAAGAAAGAGCAATGTCATATAATCAACTGCTAAAGATTCAAGGTGATAAAGTTGAATTAAAATCTGCAGAAGAGTTAAATAATAAGTATGACTGGTTTCAAATGCAACAAATAAAAAGCTTGATGGAAAATGATATTAAATCTGTTGGAATTAGATGTGAGCAAATGGAATTGGAAAGGGTTCTGCTTGGAGATAATGAAAAATTAATATCGAAAGTATATAAATTATTATTGAAATGGTCTACAGAAGAAGAAGTAGTAAAATCTCAAATGATTAAATGGGCAATTAATGTGAACAGAGAAATACAAATGTATACATGGGAGTATCTTTGGAAGAATTCGATGAAAATATCAACATGTCAGCGTATTAAAGAGAACTGTTTTAAGATGATGTATAGGTGGTATATGATCCCAAAAAACCTGGCGAAAATGAGTAAAAAGATGTCGGATAGATGTTGGAAATGCAAAAATCATGAAGGTTCTTTTTTTCATATGTGGTGGACTTGTGAAAAAGCGAAAAAGTTTTGGCAGATGATACAACAAGAAATTTCTAAAATTTTGGGATACGACTTTAAGAAAGTTGCAGAGACTTTTCTGCTGGGATTACAAATGGAAAAATTTCCAAAAGAAGATAGAACTCTAATTTGGTACTTGCTCTCAGCTGCTAGGACATTGTATGCGCAGTTGTGGAAGCAAGAAAAAATACCAAAGAAATGGGATTGGATTGTGAAAGTTTTATCGTGGAATGAAATGGACAAATTAACAAGAACTTTAAGAGATTATGATTTGGATGTGTTTAAAAAGGAGTGGAAGAAATTTAGAGGATATATAGAGAAAGAGTGGAATGTAATAAGGCATTGGACAATTTTTTAATACGAATATAAGAAAAGAAAGATATTGAACTTTGATTGGTTAAGGGTACCTTTATAACTGAACTTTAGTATATAACCTCGGCAGGAGTCTAGTAATGGAGGGAGGGGGGATTGGAAAATATCATATGGGTTAGAGATAGTAATGTATAATTAGATATTGTTACCATATGTTATTAATAAAATTGTTTAAACCGAAGAGTTCGCACATTTAACCACTACACCCAACTGGCTCTCTTAGAGACCATATCTGACAAAGGAAGCTTTGATTAAAAAAAAAAAGGGGGTAAAGACAGGGGTGGAATTCTAGCAGGAACTCCTTTGCATATTAGGCCACACCCACCCGATGTAGCCAATCCTCCAAGAGCTTACAAAAAAGAGCCTTGTAAGCTCTTGGAGGATTGGCTATATCAGGGGTGTGTAGCCTAATATGCAAAGGAGCTCCTGCTAGAATTCAATCCCTGAGTAAAGGTAAAGGTAGTCCCCTGTGCAAGCACTGAGTCGTTACCAAAAGGCATGCATCAAAAGTCTTGCTGGTCTCTAAAGTGCTATGGAGCAGGAAAGAAGAGCTTGGGGTGGGAGAGGACTATCGCTTTACAAGCAAATGACTTGTTGGACATGCCCATTAAAACAAAAACATCCCTATTTTATCTAAATTTCTAAACTAATCTGATAAATTTTATACATCCACTCTCCTTAATAAAAACACTCATTGACCCTGTTTACACAGCGTGTTGAGTCTGTGTTAAACTGACCCGGTTCTGTTCTGAATATCTTTGTTCCGGATATTATTGATCAGACTGCCATACTGCAATTCGAATCGCTCTGTGGTGAAACCGTCTTCTGACATCCACACGACGGCACCAAGCAGTTCTTTTTTTCTCCACTATTATGCACATGTGCACATTATGCGCATGCGTACACTTTGTGCGCATGCACATTGGTTAAAACATTATGTGGCTATGCGGTTATGCGCATATCATTAAGTAGTAAAGAAAAAGGTGACCGTAAACTGGATGTCTGAGGCTCCTTTTGCTCTGGGACAGCCTTCAGACATCGGGAAGTTGGTTAATATCACAGCAGAACTATCCAGACGGAGAAAACTACGAGGTGAAACCTGAGAACTCAAAAAACACTGCAAAGGAGCAGGTGACAAAATAATCCAGTTCCGAGAAGGATTGGGGGGGGGGGCATCTGAACAGGGCCTTAAGGTGGCCATATTTTGTGATTAAGAGCCCTGTGGTGCAGAGTGGTAAAGCTGCAGTACTGCAGTCGGAGTCCTCTGCTCATGACCTGAGTTCGATTCCAGCGGAAACTGGCTCAGGTAGCCAGCTCCAGGTTGACTCAGCCTTCCATCCTTCCAAGGTCAGTCAAATGAGTCCCCAGCTTGCTGGGGGGAAAGTGCAGATGACTGGGGAAGGTAATGGGAAACCACCCCATAAAAAGTCTGCCGTGAAAACGTTGTGAAAGCAATGTCACCCCAGAGTCGAAAACGACTGGTGCTTGCATGGGGGACCACCTTTACCTTTTTATTTTGTGATTTGATTCAGCTGATAACAAAGCAGATGCTCAGGCCCTTTTATTAACTGCCTAGTCTTACTAAAATTAGCGTCCAACCAAGTTAAGAATTTTTCTTTTTGATATGTTCTATTTCTGTTTAGCTTGTACCGTTATGTTGGCTGATCTAGGATCATAAGAAGTGAAATGAAAAAGAAAAAAACAAAAACTATGACACCCTTTGCCTGTCTAACGAGATCAGGTTTAAAATCAGCTACTAATCACCACCGGCAAATGTCTTTTGTTGGTTCAAAAAGCAGCCAATGCAACACTAAGGAAGAAGGAAGGATACAAAGGAGGCATGGAGGGAATCAAAGAAAAAGAAACATAGGGAAATGAATTTCAAACTGATAGCTCAGAGTTTTTAACAGGAAATGACGTGTGAAAAGCTGGCTTTTAAAGGGTTTCAAAAGAAAGAAAATAAGAGAAATACAAATGTGATCGTATTTTTATAATTATACAGGGGTCCCCAACATGGTGCCCACAGATACCTTTCCTGGCACTTGTCAAGCACTTTTAGAAAGTGGGCATGGCCTGGTGGGGCTTTTGCACAGAAAGGGTTCTGATTGGCCATTGGAGATTTGATTGGCTGTGCAGATTTTTAAAACAATTTCTTTGGCAGCAGCTGCCATCACAGTACTAATATAATATAATATAATATAATATAATATAATATAATATAATATAATATAATATAATATAATATAATATAATATAATATAATATAATATAATATAATATAATATAATATAATGCAATGTAGGCTGTGATCACACTAAATGATGCACTTTCAATCCTCTTTCTTTTTTTTTTTTATGAAAAATTTTAAGATTTTATTGATAAGAGTAAAGAAATCAAAAGAAACAGAAAAACATATATAGAACAAAAATAACAACATTCTCAATCACCCACAAAACAAATCAACACAAACAAGTATAACATCTAACAAACAAAACACCTACCCAGCCATACACGCTGGGAGATGGAAAGGATTAAACATCTACATATTGAACAGAAAGAATGTCCCATATTTACTCAATTCCAGCATCTCTACTTTTAACCCATTTATAAACAGGATCCCATTCCTCTTGACATTTTTGGACATTGCCATTTCTTAATCTTGTAGATAATAAATCAGATTCTGCGGCAGCCAACAGTTTGTTAATAAACTCATCTCTATTAGGAATTATGTCATTTTTCCAGTACTTAGCATATAGAATTCTAGCAGTAGTAACTATATACAATAATATTTTCAGTTTAGGAAGAGGCAAACTCTGTCTACAAATATTCAGCAAATACAATTCCGGTACATGGTTAATATGCATTTTTAGGATTTTTTGGATCCAAATATTCACCTGCGACCAATATTTTTTTGCCGCTTTACATTTCCACCATATATGAAACAAAGACCCTTTAACTTCTAGACATTTCCAGCATTTGTTAGAGTAAGAAGGATAAATTTTGGCCAACCTATCTGGTGTAAGATACCATCTATAGACCATTTTATATAGGTTTTCTTTCCATTCTGCTGGTTTCAACAATTTTAAGTTTTGCTTCCATAATCTTTCCCATTCTTCCAAATCTATATTGTAGCCGAAATCCTTCAGCCAGCGGATCCATGCTTCCTTCACAACCTCATCTTGCATCTTAATTTGAAGCAGCCAGTCATATACCTTAGAAATTATCTTTTGTTTAGAGTCCAAAATAAGATCTAAGTCCAGTGGTGTGCTCGCAAACCCCTTTTCTTTGTCATTGCGAAATCTTGATTTAAGTTGGCACTGAAGCCACCAACTTAGCTTAAGAGTCTCCTCCTCGATCAATTCGTTGTGGTCATTTAAAAGATAAGTGTAATCTTGCACGATATCCCAATTATACAAGTTTGGGTGAGTCAAAGCTTCAATCGGAGATAACCACTTTGGAGTATGAGTGTAGTAAACTTTAATTTCCTCCCAAGTCCTATACAAGGACTTCCTTATTTCATGTCAAAAAAGCGACCAGTTTTTGTAGGGGTATGATACCACATATAGCTATGCCAGCCTTCTCCCAGTCCAGCGCCCTCGATGGTCAATAGTTTTCTATTATCCAATTTACACCAAGCTCTCAACCAATTCAATCCTCTTTCAATGCACTTTCCAACTGTGTTTTATTGCCTGAACTGGCAAAATCCTGTTGGAAAATGCACTGAAAGTGGATTGAAAGTTCATTGTTTAGTGTGTGTGATCGCAGCCCTAATGTAATATCTACTTTGTACCATGCCTATCCAACCTCAGTGTGGAGAAGGGGCAGGTCATGGCCACAGGATCTCTGTCATTGATTTCATTTCCTTCCCCTCAGATTCCTGGCTCCCTCCTTGCCCACAAATCCTCAAATTATGGGGGAATAATTTGACACCTACCCCTTCTCCTTGGCATCTACCCTAGCCATTTTTTAGGACCAGGCACAGAAAATCCTTTTTACCTTGGCTAGCGTTCCCAGGGAGCATTGCATGGCAGAGACTCTGGAAACCAGCATCACATGGTACCATGACATCACTTATGGGCTTCATACCTGGGAGTGAAATGAAAAAAAAACCACAAAAACTATGACATCTTTTGCCCATCTAATGGGATCAGGTTTAAAATCAGCTACTAATCATGGTGCAAAGTATGCTTCCCCCAAACTTTATGATTTTTACCACAGATATCTGAGAAATTCCTAGAGTGTCATACAATGCCATAACGTCACTTCCGAATATACAACTGGAAATGACATCACAGTGTCATACAACACTAGTTTCCCTCACATTTTTGTTCCCATTGCTTCATCGATGGCAGTGGGTGCCCTAACTCTGGCTTTTAAATTAGAGGCTGATCTTTTAACATTGTTTTTAGAGTCTGTTTTTAGCCTGAGAACTGGTTTATGAAATTTCTTTTAAGTTTCTCAGTGTTCTATGTGGGTTTTAATACCTGGGTTTTAACAGTTCATTGATTGTTCACTTTTGTTCACTTTTCAGGCGTTTTATGTTTTTATTGTATTTATTTTGTAAGGTGCCTCAAGCAGTTCCTTTTGGAAAGCAGCATAAAAAATTTCTTTAAAAATTACTAATAAAATAACCTAGACAGCTGCATATAGCTCGGTATAGCTATAGAGTGAGATAACCCACTGTCCCTCTAAAGCAGACTTAAAGTATCCCTGTATGCACAAGAGAATAGAAATCATATAATGCTGATGGATTTTTTTAAAATAATAATCTGGCGGCACCAAGAGATGTTTGCAGACAGTGACAGCATCTGAATACTTATCTTTCACTGCAGGTACTGCCTGGAAAAGTCTTGATTTTGTGTCAGCTTGGATTAAGCATGACCCTGTTTTTCCTCCTCTATGACAGAATGTGTGGGAACGTTTCTCTTAAAATGGCTTTCGTTCAAGGTCCCTAAAAAAAAAAATGGGTGGCTCCGAACAGTTTCTCCTGTCCTATAATTGCCATTTTTCATTAAATCCTTTTTTGTGTTTAGCCAGAAGCCAAGAAAGCTGACCTTAACATTAGAAATTATCTGTTGCTTGACATATTTTATAAAGTATTGATTTCTGAAAATTCCCCCTAAGAACTGATGTAGTTGCTTCTTCTTGAGACCACTTGCTGCTTTCCACAGTTTTCTGTTAAAGAAATCTACCAAAATGATCATGGTACAAGAAAGGAGACATATAATTAGAGAGGGAGTTTTGAGAATATGGGTTACATGTCAGAACTTATTGAGTTCTCTGAATTCCCTGCTTATGTCCCCAACAGAAATGTACCATTATAAGAATATGAGAAATAAAAGTGGTTTCTTAACGTACAGAAATATGGTAAATGCAAGGGAAACTCAAGTCCTGGCAAGATATCAGAGACGAAGGAATCAACATTTAGTGTTTACTATATTATCAATCAGTTTCAAGATTAAAGGAGATTATTAACCTGGAAGGTGGAGCTCTAAGAGAGATGGCTGAGTTTGAACAGTTTATTACAAAACAAAAAGATCATTTAGCATGAGGATAAATAATTACTTCATTCAGAAACAGAAGAAAAACAAGTGAAAAAAGAGTATGATTAAATAGATGTCACCATATCTCTTCCAAAACTTTTGGTAATCTGTTAGTCAGTATTCCCAATGGCATATTCTTAGCTTCCATATAGTTGCAAAATAGATCAGCTATGAAACTTGAAATTTAAGATGCTTCAAGTAACGACTAATAGATATTATAGAAAATGTCATAAAATTATAATGAAGGGGATGTTGGGGAGAATTTTTTTTTGTTTCATATACCCTGTAACATATAATATCTATCTATCTATCTATCTATCTATCTATCTATCTATCTATCTATCTATCTATCTATCTATCTATCTATCTATCTATCTATCTATCTATCTATCTATCTATCTTTCTATCTATCATCTATCTATCTATCTATCTATCTATCTATCTATCTATCTATCTATCTATCTATCTATCATCTATCTATCATCTAAAAATTATAATCCCTCTTTTC
Source organism: Heteronotia binoei (assembly GCF_032191835.1). NCBI lineage: Eukaryota > Metazoa > Chordata > Lepidosauria > Squamata > Gekkonidae > Heteronotia > Heteronotia binoei. The sequence continues at coordinate 14,775,939 of NC_083226.1, read as the reverse complement.
CTTTCGTATCCCTTTTATATCTTGTCTTATATAAAATCTCATATAAAATTGCAAGCTCGGTCTCGTCACTCATTTACATATTGACTCTTCCAACTGGTTCTCATAAGACACACACCCCAGCGCAATTTCTCCTGGATGATGCACAAATCATTCACATAGAATACATGCTGTCATGGACCGACTGTCAAGGGTCACACAGGTTTGTGGTTTTTACAGCGAATTGACATTCGGAAGCATTTCTTTTAGAGCAAGCTGGCGCAAGGATGGTGAATTTTGAAGTGGTCCTGCAAGATAATGCAATCTGTGTTAATTCATCTTTTAGAAAAAGTGCTTCACTCTTTCTACAGACAACCCCCCTCCCCCAGCTAATATATAAGGCCATCGTTTAGAAAGTATGTTGAGCTTGGTATATGATGGCATCTGCACACTGATCAGAAAGGTGCTGGGAGATATTAGGCCCTCTTCAGTTCAAATTATGCCAGGACCAACAACTTCTTCCTACTGCTGGGATCCACCAGAATGCGAGACATTTTATGTTCTCATGAGAGTTATTTTCTGTTACAATCGCAGCTCTGCATTACCAGCCTGTAGCAATAACTCTCTTCACCTTTGTTCTCACTGTGCTTGAGGGGTCCAGAAATAGAAATGTCCCCTGAACCAATGTGGGGTTTCCCTAAAAGAGACTCCTTCAGAATAAGGGCATCCACTGAAGCAGAGCCATACTGCACAGAGGCTTGTTCCTCGTCCCCTTTGGCCAGCGAAATCCCCCCACCAATCTGCCTCCTCACATTGTGACAAAATAACTCTCACTCTCTTGTTCCAGACCAGAACTCATGACTGACATGCCTTGGGGGATTGGGGTGCGGGAACATAGTGGGCACCAGGTTTTTTTTTTTTTTTTGAGCAAGAGCACCGAGAAGCACAGTTCTGGCTGGCTTGGTGCCAGGGGGTGTGGCCTAATATGCAAGTGAGGTCCTAATGAGCTTTCTCTACAAAAAGTCCTGTGTGAAACAATGGTGATGTCAGGGGGTATGGCCTAATATGCAAATGAGATCCTGCTGGTTTTTTTCTATCAAAAAGCCCTGGTGGGCACCATCACACTGAGAGCATGGTGTCATTTCTGGGGTGAACTGCGAGGTCAAATGATGTTCCTCACTCAGAGCCTATGAAAACAGAAACAAAGGGAGGGCATCACAAGAAGTAGCAAGCCAGTCTGGCAATCTTTCCCGTTTTTCAATCTTTCCCTCCCTTGGCATTTTCTACTTGATTCACATGTCTGGGGTTTTGTGGTCTTTCCTGTGAGCAGGTTTTAAATTAAAAGTAGAACATTACTCATGATGAGAAGTCCTCATAGCAGTTCAAAGGACTCATTTCAGGGCATCCCCAGCAGGATTGTCTTCTTCTTTCCTTCCTGGAAGAAACCTGCTGGCCAAAAGATAAGGCTATAAGAAGAACTAGTTACAGACAACCCGGTCTAGAGCATACTGTGGACTGCAGCCACCAAGCTTAGAAGTTCTTGGCCAGTGTGGAAAAATAAGAAGTACCCTGTTTCCCTGAAAATAAGACTTACCCAAAATATAAGCCCTAGCAGGATTTCTATGCATTTGTTAAATATAAGCCCTACCCCAATAATAAGACCTAGTGATGGGCGTCGCAAAAAATTCAGGATGGAATTCCGGGTCTGGAGAGTTATGACAATGTTCCAGAAGATGACTTAATTGTATTTGAATAAATGTAGATTGTTGTATCATACTTAATAAAAAATAAGACATCCCTGAAAATAAGCCCTAGTGTGTCTTCTTGAGAAAAAACAAATATAAGAAAGTGTCTTATTTTCGGGGAAACACGGTATGCATAAAGGTACATTAACACCAGGGCTTCTTCTTCTTCTTCTTTTTGGTAGCAGGAACTCCTTTGCATATTAGGCCCCACACCCCTGATATGGCCAATCCTCCTGGAGCTCACAGTAGGCCTTGTAAGAAGAGCCCTGTAAGCTCCAGAAGGATTGGTTACATCAGGGTGTGTGGCCTAATATGCAAAAGAGTTCCTGCTACAAAAAAAAGCCCTGATCAACACTGTTTAGAGGCCTGTTCCATACATCACAATCCACCTTCTCTTCTACCAGTTGTGAGTCTCCAAGTGGGACTTGGAGGTTTCCCACAATTATTTACAGCTGATCTTCAGACAGATATAAATCCCCCTGAAGCAAATTACTGCTTTGGAAAGTGGACTTTGGGGCACTATACCTCGCTAAGGTCCCTGCCTTTCCCAAACCCTTCCTCTCCCCAGGCTCCACCCCCCAGTCTTCAAGAATTTCCCAATCCAGCGCTGGTAACTCTAGGTTCTCAGCAAGTTGGACTGCCAGCAGGCCTGGAGAAAAATAAATGTCCCATCCCTTTAGGAGAGGCTTAATGAATGGAAACAGGCTGCTGAAGCTTTTCATTGCTCTGAAGCAGGGCTTTTTTCGTAGCAGGAATTCCTTTGCATATTAGGCCACACACCCCTAATGTAGCCAATCCTCCAAGAGCTTACAGTAGGCCCTGTACTAAGAACCCTGTAAGCTCTTGGAGGATTGGCTACCTCAGGGGTGTGTGGCCTAATATGCAAAGGAGCTCCTGCTGCAAAAAAACAGCCCTGCATGGAAGTAAGTAACATCGGTTGAATTACATGCCATTAGGCCTCCATAAAAGGGATGGGACATTTCTCTTCAGGTAAGCTGGCAATCTTATCAGCCAGGTGAAGGGTTGCCAGGTCCCACCTGGCCACCAGCAGGGGATGGAGGGGTTGGGTTGCCTGATCCAAGCCGGGAAACTCTTTAAGATTTGGGGGTACCGTGTGGGGAGGACAGGGACATCAGTGAGGTACAATGCCATGGAGTCCACCCTTCTGTCTGGGGCAGTGATGCTCTGTATTCTTGGTGCTTGGGGGGCACAGTGGGAAGGCTTCTAGTGTCCTTGCCGCACTGATGAACCTCCTGATGGCGCCTGGTTTGTTGACCACTGTGTGACACAGAGTGTTGGACTGGATGGGCCACTGGCCTGATCCAACATGGCTTCTCTTATGTTCTTCTGTGACACAGAGTGTTGGACTGGAGGGGCCATTGGCCTGATCCAATATGGCTTCTCTTATGTTCTTCTGTGACACAGAGTGTTGGACTGGACGGGCCATTGGCCTGATCCAACATGGCTTCTCTTATGTTCTTCTGTTCAAAGCATCCATTTTCTCCAGGGGAACTGTTCAAAGCATCCATTTTCTCCAGGGGAACTGAACCCTGCAGTCTGGAGATGAGCTGTAATTCCTGGGGACCCCCAGGTCTCACCTGGATGATGGCATCCCTAGCAGGTGAAACTGGAAATAATGGCAATACTTACAAATGATAAAAGGTCATGAAAACAGATGCCACCTGTCCCTTGTTCCTCCCCCAACCCATCTTGTTGCTTAGGACTTGTTTTGAGCAGGAACACACAAGAGAGGAGAGGAGTGACAAGTGGAGTGCCTCAACGATGAGCGGTTCCTCAGTGGAACAGGCTTCCTCGGGAGGTTGTGGGCTCTCCTTCCTTGGAGGTTTTTCAACAGAGGCTAGATGGCCATCTGACAGCAATGAAGATCCTGTGAATTTAGGGGGAGGTGTTTGTGAGTTTCCTGCATTGTGCAGGGGGTTGGACTAGATGACCCTGGAGGTCCCTTCCAACTCTATGATTCTAAGAACACAGTTCCAGCTGGCTTACTGTCAGGGGGTGTGGCCTAATGTGCAAATGAGTTCCTTCTGGGTTTTTCAACAAAAAATTTCCTGTGTGAAACAATGGTTATATCTGGGGGTGTGGTCTAATACACAAATGAGTTCCTGCTGGGCTTTTTCTTAAAAAAAAGCCCTGTTGTTGCTTGCTTCATAAGATTCTGAAGTGGGCGCCATTTTCTCTTGCCTCTTCTCACAAGGACGCCCAGTTTCTTCTCCCAGCAGGTGGGGAAAGGAGGATGGAGTGAAAGAAGACTGGAGGAAGAAAACATCTGTTTCCTCTCTTGGTTTTGACATTTGGGAATCGGGACAACCTAACTGCGCATCTGCAATTCCAGTGAGAAATATAGATTAATGCTATTTGGCTCATCAATCATATTGAAAACGAACAGAGAATTTTTTTTTAATTGCCCTGAGTAGAAACTGACCATCTCATCGCTCCATTGATTATTTTCCTAATTACATATTCATACCCGAATCACTCGCTGAATTGGAAAGAAACCCTTCCCCGAAACCTCGAGAGCAGCTTGCAACGGACCGCCCGTGCTGTTGGCCCCAATTGACAAAGCTCGGTTGTGTTATTCTTCCTCGTTCCTCAGGAAATTCATTTTGCTAACCTTGAAAACAAAACTCGATTAATTATGTCGCTTAGTATTCAAATGAGCGCTCTGTCGTGGGACTGATGAGAGGATCCGCCTTGCATCAGAAATTAAGTATTACCTCCTGTATCTGAAGAATAAATAAATAATAGGATGATGAACACGGGCAAACAGATAATCAAGCCAAACAGGAACAAGCTGCTAAATCTTCCAAGTAAGCACATTTGTTTACAAAGCTTTGCCTGTGGTGCCTGTGAGTAGGAGGAGATTAGCTTCGATATCAATAATTTCCATTTATTGTTGTTTCTCAGCATCCGGTCATGTGATTCAAGACCAGAAGGAATAGAATCATAGAATCGTAGAGTTGGAAGGGACCTCCAGGATCATCTAGTCCAACCCCCTGCACAATGCAGGAAACTCACAAATACCTTCCCCGAATTCACAGGATCTTCATTGCTGTCAGATGGCTGTTTAAAAACCTCCAAGGAAGGAGAGCCCACCACCTCCTGAGGAAGCCTGTTCCACTGAGGAACCGCTCTAATGGTCAGGAAATTCTTCCTAATGTTGAGCCGGAAAATCTTTTGATTTAATTTCAACCCATTGCTTCTGGTCCTACCTTTTGGGGCCACAGAAAACAATTCCACACCATCCTCTAGATCAGGGGTGGCCAACAGTAGCTCTCCAGATGTTTTTTGCCTATAACTCCCATCAGCCCCAGCCATCAGCCATGTTGGCTGGGGCTGATGGGAGTTGTAGCCTAAAAACATCTGGAGAGCTACTGTTGGCCACCCCTGCTCTAGATGACAGCCCTTCAAATACTTGAAGATGATGATCATATCACCTCTCAGCCACCACCTCTCCAGGCTAAACATCCCCAGCTCCTTCAACCTTTCCTCATAGGACTTGGTCTCCAGACCCCTCACCATCTTCGTCGCCCTCCTCTGGACCCGTTCCAGCTTGTCTATATCCTTCTTAAAATGTGGTGCCCAAAACTGAACACAATACTCCCGGTGAGGTCTTACCAGAGCAGAGTACAGCGATACCATGATCTCATGTGATCTGGACACTAGACTTCTGTTGATACAGCCCAAAATTCCATTTGCCTTTTTAGCCACTACATCACACTGTGGACTCAGGGCATGATCCTGGAAAGTGTATGATATGAATACCTGGAAAGCATATGATATGAATACCTGGAAAGGAATGTCCCCTGGATTTCTCCAACTGCTCAGCTTCCTTTTGAATGGTTTCATAGGTCTTTGTCCTGAATAGGGATACATCTACACTGAACAGGGTTGTCAGCTCTGAGGTAGGAAATGCATAGAGAATTTTGGGGTGGAGCTTGGGGAAGGTGGGGTTTGAGGCGGGGCAGGACTTCTGCAGGGTACAATGCTATAGAGCCTACCCTTCAGAGCAATTTCCTCTGCAGGAACTGATCACTATTATCTGGAGATGAGTTGCAATAGCCAGAGATATCTAGGACTCACTTGGAGGCTGGCAAGCAGGCCTGTAGCTACAGTGGGGCCTGGGAGGGACCGTGCCCATCCTTTCAACTCCGCCTTCCAACTGTATGGCTTCTCCATTGGAGGGCCCCCAATCTGTCCCCTTTGCTCACTGCCACTCTGAACAAGTAGTAGCATTGCTGCTGGTCTTTTTGCTTTCTCTCTTCCCTTCCTTAACACACTCTGTAGAGCAGAGGGGGAGGGTAGAGTCAAGAGGTCTCTGTCTCTCTGAGAGAGGGGCACATAAGAAAGGGGTGGGGGGAGCAGAGCTGCTGTGACTGCCCAGGCGAAGGGGGGGGTTAGCTTGTGGAACTCAAGGCAGCTTACAGTGCCGAGAGCCGTGGGCTGCCAAAATGGGTGCCCCCCCCAAACAATAAATTCTGCTGTGGGCCCCACCAAACATGAAATCCTGGCTACAGCCCTGCTGGCAAGCCCTAATTCCTGGAGATTTCAAGAAAGGATTTTTTTGACCCACAGGAGGTGAGCAGAGATAATAAAATCCCAAGGCATAGAGGAAAAGGGGTACATTTTTTGGATGATTCAATCTGGATGAAGGTGCTCACATACCTGAGCACTAGCTGAAGTCTGTCTGATCAAAGGCATCGAGGTAATAGGAAGCTTTTTAGAACACTGTAACTTCTAAGCATGAAGGGCCTGCCTTAGAACAAGACCAGCTAGGGCATGTACAGAGTGAGGGGCAGAGGCATTATGTGTTTACACCTTTCTTTTGTATCCCACAATGAATCTGTTGCTGTGTTGAGAGTATGTATATGGGCATTTTACTTTTAACCAGGGATTTTTTTTTGTAGCAGGAACGCCTTTGCATATTAGGCCACCTACCCTTGAGGTACCAATCCTCCAAGAGCTTACAGGACTCTTCTTACAGGGCCTTCTGTAAGCTCTTGGAGGATTGGTGACATCAGGGGTGTGTGGCCTAATATGCAAAGGAATTCCTGCTACAAAAAAGCCCTGTTTTTAATACATTCTTTACTGTTGTGAATGCTGATTGTTCTCAATACCACAAAGGCTTCCACTATTCAAACATGCTATTTTAAAAGTGTGCCAGGGGAAGAGGGGTAGTCAGCTAGACAATGCCTAATTTTCTGGAGGTGTGCAAGTGGAATAAGCTGTCCCTGTGGTAACCAGTCACAGGGGTGCTGGAGACACAGTGCACCAGGTGGAGTCTTAGAATGGCAACATGGGAAGAGCAGTTGGGAGCAGTGGCTCCCTTGGCAGGTAGTTCCTAAAATGGGCAGTAGGTTGCAGTGGTACTGAAATAGGGAGGAAAAAACCTACCAAATTTCAGGCCGACCAGGAAATTGGTGTGTTGCCAGGAAAAGACTCAGGTGGCCATTGGTGCCTAGATTCCTTGGAAGGCTGAATGGAGCAGTGCCTGAACATCAATGGGACCATTCCACCACACTTGCCCTAATCCTGCTCATTGAAGGTTTGCATATATACCACAGTACTTGATTATGCACAGTTGCCAGTGACTTCTTGACAGCTATTCTTTCCTCAAGAACACTGAGCACATGGAATTACCAACTCCTGAAAATGCCATAACCAAGACCCATTCTGGCAGCTATGATGATATTGGATTTATATCCTGCCCTATACCCTGAATCTCAGAGCGGTCACAATCTCCTTTACCTTCCTCCTCCCCACAACAGACACCCTGAGGGGTAGTGGGGCCGAGAGAGCTCTCCCAGAAGCTGCCCTTTCAAGGGCAACTCCTACAAGAGCTATGGCTGACCCAAGGCCATTCCAGCAGATGCAGGTGGAGGAGTGGGGATTCAATGCCGGTTCTCTCAGATAAGAGTCCGCATACTTAACAACTATACCAACCTGGCTATCCACTATTTTCCCCATAAAGCATTCTTTGCTGCTGGAACCTATGTCAGTCAGTGCTCCATACTGAGATGTGGAAAATCTTTGGCAGTCACAGCTACTGAATGTGGGTGGAACATACTGCTGTCAGGTCTGGCTTTCATACGATGCAAGGCCTGCATAAAGCCCAGGTTATGTCCTCTATCAATGTGTGCATTTCCATTACATTCAGGGCTCCTTTTGTAGCAGGAGCTCCTCTGCATATTAAGCCACACCCCCTGATGTAGCCAATCCTCCTGGAGCTTGCGGTAGGCCCTGTGCTCAGAGCCCTCTAAGCTCTTGGAGGATTGGCTACATCAGCGGAGCATGGCCCATTATGCAGAGGAGCTCCTTCTAGAAAAAGAGCCCTGATTTACATTAGATCTGTATTGTCTCATAGCAACTGTTGTGGAAGTCTGTGAAAGGTGTCCTGACCTGGCTCTCCATCTCTCTGGTGCCATCATGGTCTTCATTCCCTCGTTTATCAAAAATTGGCATGGCTTGTGTATGTGAGATGAACTGACACACCTGCACCTTGCTGCCTCCTCACAGGAAACAGAATAATTTTGAATGCCACCGCTTTGATTCTCAATTTCCGTAGGAGACGCCCTGGCCTTTCCTTAACTTTCAGAAGGATTTCTGAGCATTAGCGCTATGGATTTCACTAAAAATCAGATGCTTCCAAATGGTGCGGGATCTGTACAGACAACATGCCTGTTTTCATTAATTGATGTTCCCTACTTTATCTCCCTTGAACTTTAATTGATTGTTAGAGCTTTCTCTAAGCTTTAAACATGGCTCTCGCTCTGTGGTGAAACAGTGCATACTTTGTATGCAGAAAAGCCCAGTTTCAATACCCAAGAGCTACAAGCAACAGAATTTTAGATAGAAGGACTGGAAAATGACTGCTGTTGAAAGCAGACAATATTGGATTTCCGTAAGCAAACCTAACCTCTTTCTACTCCTATAGACTTAGAAGGGTATAACTCTGCTTTGGATTGCATGTTAGATTTTTGTTTATTTGTTTGTTTTGTTCATTTGTTTACATCCCATCTTTCTACCCAACAGCGATCCAGTGCAGCTTATGCGATTCTCGTCTCCATTTTAACCTCACATCAACTCTGTGACGAACAGGGCTTTTTTTGTAGCAGGAATTCCTTTGCATATTAGGCCACACACCCCTGAGGTAGCCAATCCTCCAAGAGTTTACAGGGCACTTAGTACAGGGCTCTTAGTACAATTCCTCAGTGGAACAGGCTTCCTTGGGAAGTGGTGGGGTCTCTTTCCTTGGAGGTTTTTAAACAGAGGCTAGATGGCCATCTGACAGCAATGGAGATCCTGTGAATTTAGGGGGAAATGTTTGTGAGTTTCCTGCATTGTGCAGGGGGTTGGACTAGATGACCCTGGAGGTCCTTTTCAACTCTATGATTCTATGATCAGGTGTGTGTAGCTTAATATCCAAAGGAGTTCCTGCTACAAAAAAAGCCCTGGTGACGGTCAGGTGGAGAGTGCGTGACTGGCCCAAGATCACCCAGCAAGCTTCCACAGCACAGTGAGGATTCAAACCTGGGTCGTCCAGATCCTAGTCCAACACTTTAACCAGTAGACCCAGGATACGATTGTGTATGTCAGCTTCATACGTCCATGACTGTGATATGGCACTTATTGTTGCCAGCTCCAGGTTGGGAAATTCATGGGGATTTGGGGATGCATGGGGTTTTGGGGACGGCAGGGTTTTGAGAGGGAAAGGACTTTAGCCGTGGAGTCCATCCTCCAAAGCGGCCATTTTCTCCAGGGGAACCGATATCTGTACTCTGGAGATCAGTAGTAATTCTAAGAGATCTCCAGGCCTTACCTGGAGGCTAGAAATTGAAGAGACTGTTATGGAGCAATTTGTAAATGATGAGTGATGAAACTGCAATCACAACACAGTGAAGAGTTTATATAAGGGCAGAAAATTGTAATCTGAGATTGTAACTGGTGTGTTATGAAAACCGATCTTAGACAAATTTGCTTTCAATTTCCTTGTTCTTTACCAGTGATCCCACAGCGATCCCATATGACATTAATATGCCAGTCAATGATACTTCCAGATATGTGGTGCAGAGTGGTAAAAGCATCAGTACAGCAGTACTCTGCTCACGACCTGAGTTCGATTCCGGTGGAAGCTGGGTTTCAGGTAGCCGGCTCAGGTAGCCTTCCATCCTTCCGAGGTCAATAAAATGAGTATTCAGCTTGCTGGGGGGGAAAGTGTAGATGACTGAGGAAGGCAATGGCAAACCGCCCCGTAAAAAGTCTGCCGTGCAAACGTTGTGAAAGCAACGTCACCCCAGAGTCAGAAACGACTGGTGCTTGCACAGGGGACTACCTTGACCTTTTTTACAATGATACTTTGGACTCCTGGAATTTGGGAAGGTGGGAAATATTTGCAACATTTATGGATTTTATTTTGATGGCAACAAGCTGAGAAGATGAAGTCAGGCCTCAGTCCTTCCACGACAGATTCTGACGATGGAACTGCAATTTATTGTAAGAAAGTGGGATTTCAGCCTTCATAAATTGCCAGCCCGGGGTTGAATAAATGAGCTGGAAGTGAAGTGGTGGGGGAGGGATGTGAGCGTTTCCAAGGCACAAGCTCAGGTTTTGGATTGGCATGTTTCATTAAACCCTTAATCTGTTGTATCCTTCCAGTTGGCACAATCGATCACAAGGACCGCCCCCCCAGGGCCTGCTGCCAACAAATATATATAACTTGGGATGCCAGAAAAATAATGGAAACAACATTATTGAAAATAAAAACCCCAGCGTTTCAAACAGCATCATCCATTGACTGCTTCCCCCTCCCCTGGAAGAACAACGTGGAGTAAAACCTCTACTACATAATGCTACTAATGCTAGTATGCTAATCCATGCACAGCATTTACAACTTGGCTACCTTTGCACTGCTGAAATGCCTTGTGTCCATCATCTGCCCCCATGGGGGCCAGTGCTGCACTGCAGGTGTGGGAGCGGGTGGAAAAGACTGGAGATTTCCTAGTTGTTTTTCTCTTGCTATGCTGATAATGCTTAAAAATGTGGACTGGATCTCTGGGTTGGAACTGGGGGCCAAAATTAGGGTTGCCCATTTCAGGTTGGGAAATTCCTGGAGATTCGGGGGCAGAATCTAGGGAGGGCAGGGTTCCAGGAGGGGTGGGACATCAGCAGAGTACAGTGCCATAGGTTCCACCCTCCAAAGTAGTAATTTCCTCTAGGGGAACTGATCTCTGTAGTAATTCCATGGGATAGGAATGTAAGAGAAGCCATGTTGGATCAGACCAATGGCCCATCCAGTCCAATGCTCTGTGTCACACAGTGGTCAAAACCCAGGTGCCATCAGGAGGTCCACCAGCGGGGCCAGAACTCCAGAAGCTCTCCCACTGTTCCTCCCCCCAAAGCACCAAGACTACAGAGCATAAGAACATAAGAGAAGCCATGTTGGATCAGGCCACTGGCCCATTCAGGCCAACACTCTGTGACACACAGTGACCAAAAACCAGGTGCCATCAGCAGGTCCACCAGTGGGGCCAGCACTCTAGAAATGCTCCCAATTGTGGCCCCCGCAAGCACCAAGAATACATAACAGAATGGCCCCTCAAGTTCAATGCTCTGTGTCACACAATGGCCAAAACCCCGGTGCCATCAGGAGATCCACCAGCAGGAGCAGAGCTCCAGAAGCCTTCCCACAGTTGCTCAGGTCCCACCTGCGGGCCGGCATCCCCAAACCAGGCTATGACACCATGCCAACCAATGGCGCTCCAAGTTTCTGCCTTTGCATAGCGCTGAAATCTGGTGGAAATGTGATCACAATTTTTCGGTAAATATGCAGAACTTTAGGATCATAGAACCATAGAGTTGGAAGGGACCTCCAGGGTCTTCAAATCCTTGCACAATGCAGAAAACTCACAAAATTCCTCCCCCCCCCCCGTCAAGTCGGCAGATTCAATAATGAGTCGTTGTTGATACAATATGACTAGTTTATTGATACTGTTGTTCTCGGCTAGGTTAGTATTGAAAGACTAAGGATCATACAGTGGAGTGCAATCATATAAGGTACACTTCAAAGGGATTCTTCAGGGAGGGGGAACTATGCAGGGCACATTCACACATTGATGTTACCAATTCATTCTCAGGCCTACTTTGGCCTTGAGCGTCGCTGGCTCCAGACTCCCCCTGAGCCAGGCCTGAGAAGGCACAGATAAAATTTTCACATATTCCCATTTCAAAGCAGTACTACATAACAAAGAGAAGGAGGGGGGGTAGGGAGAGTCCAAGCTAGCAGCAATGGAATACAGTTTGGCTTTACCCAGGATGCTCTTTACCTGAGCCAAAGTTAGGTACAGACTTGACCAGAGTTTTTACAGACTTGACACCCCCCCAGTGACACCTGCTCCACACCTGGAAGATCCAAATCACCTGGAAGATCCAAATCATCCAAGTCATACTAGTATACTGCATTTTGAGAAACTGTTGTCACACGCGTGTTTTTTTTCTCTTTGTCATTTTTTAAGTCTTTGCTTACTGTTTTGGATTTTATTGTTATCCACTTCCTCAGTGGGTAGTGCAAACCACGATCTGAATCAGGGGAGGGTCTCAGCCTCTATGCCCTGTTGATAGATCCAAGTGGGCAGCCAGGTTGGTCTGAAGCAATAGAACAAAGCAGTAGACGAGTGGCACTTTTAAGTCCAACTAAGTTTTATTCAGAAGGTAAGCTTTCGTATGCTCTTAAGCAGACTTCGTCAGACAAAATGGGAATGGCAAGCCATCTTTAAATATAGAGAAAGTGGGCAGTGAGTTGGTATGTAGAGTCATGGGAATCTGCTAAAAAAATTCCCATGACTCTACATACCAACTCACTGCCCACTGTCTGATGAAGTCTGCTTAAGAGCATACGAAAGCTTACATTCTGAATAAAACTTAGTTGGTCTTAAAGGTGCCACTTGTCTACTGCTTTGTTCTATGCCCTGTTGTTCATCGAGAGGGACTGGCTGGCTGCGGTGTGAGATAGGATGCTGGACTAGATGGACCATCGGTCCAATCTGGCAGGGCTCGTCTTATGTTCTTAGGGGTAGGGGGCACTGTGGATGAATTCAGGGAAGCAATGGGGTGGTAATCTGAAAAACTTTGGGAACTGCTGACATTCGACAGGTGTTTTCCACACACATTGGGTGCGAACACACTGGAGATTAGGCGTGGCATTATTCCAATTCCAAAAAAGCCGGGTCTCTTTTATCTGTGCCCCGGCATTCACAAAACCCCCACCCTGCTGTTGGCGCAGGCAAGGGCTGCTTGCGCTCAAGAGGAGTCCATTCAGACAGTCAGGAAATGAGCCCTACATATGGTTTAGAGCAGGGGTGTCGAACTCATTTGTTATGAGGGCCGGATCTGACGTAAATGAGACGTCGCTGGGCTGGGCCATGTGTGTACCTGTTTAAGATTAGGTTCTCTCGGCTTGACTTCGCGAACAAAGATTTAAGAAAGGTGCAGTAGTCCACGTCTGCTGCAGGCTCGCTGGTGGCTGACAAGGCCAATGCGGGACAGGCAGGTCCGGCCACAATGGCTGCAGGGAAAAGTCTGATTTGGGGTTGATGCTGTAGCAGTGCGATTCTTCCTCAACCTCCTTTTGTCCTCAAGACCAGCTATGCGTGCGTTCTCAAAGGAAGAGACAGCCTGGTGGATGGTATGCCTCCATGCTTTGCGATCTGAGGCTAGGTCAGACCACTGGTGATGGTTGATGCAACAGGTACCAAGGTATTTCTTCAAGGAGTCCTTGTATCTCTTCTTTGGTGCCCCTCTATTTCGATGGCCGGTGGAAAGTTCGCCATACAGGGCAATCTTGGGAAGGCGGTGGTTTTCCATCCTGGAAATATGCCCTGCCCAGCGCAGCTGCGTCTTCAACAGCAGTGCCTCGATGCTTATAACCTCCGCCCGCTTGAGGACTTCAGCGTTGGTCACAAAGTCACTCCAGTGGATGTTGAGGATGGTGCGAAGGCAGCGCTGATGAAAGCGCTCAAGGAGTCGCTGGTGATGACGGTATAAAACCCACGATTCAGAGCCGTAGATAAGGGTTGTCATCGCAACCGCTTTATAAACATTGATCTTTGAAGATTAGGTAGCAATCTTTTAAGATTAGGTAGCAAAGATATAAACTTTATAAAGGACACAGACAAACACACACACATAAAAAACCATAAAACATGCTTAAAACGTTAACACACATTGGTTTTAAAGATGCTTTCCATGTATTTCTCCCATGGGATCCAAAGAACTGGACAAAGGAAGCTCTGGCTCTTTCCTTCCTTCCCCAGGGGACTGGGGGCGGGTGGGGGGAGGAGGAGCCTCAGCCAATAGGCTTGGTTCAGTAGTTCTGCTGTGCAATTGAGAGAACCCTGCAAAGCAAGCTATTCCTCCCCCCTTCCTCCCAAATGGAGCCTCAGCCAATGGAGAAAATAGAGGTAGCTCCTCTGTAGCTCCTGAGCAATTGAGCAAGCCTTGCAAAGCAAGCTGTTATGCAGAAGGAAGCAAGAGAGAGGGAGAACGAAGTAGATGACAGCCAGTTGCTTGGGGGTCTGATAGGAGCCCTCTAAGGGCCTGATTCAGCCCCCAAATTGCATGTTTGACACCCCTGGTTTAGAGGTTTGCTGCCCGGAAGTTCCTGGTAGCTATTGAATCCAGTCCGAGCCCATCCTGAAACGAGGTAGGTACGAGTGAGACTCTGAGACACTCAGAGTCTCAGAGCACATGAAATCTAAATGGGAGGCGTGGCTAGGTCAGGCAGAATCTCTGGTGTGATTGCACCCACTAGATAACACACTTGCGGTTCGCTATGCAGCTGGATTTCAGTGAGCGAAATGGCAAAATCCACTTGCAGACAGTCTCTGAAGTTAATTGAAATTGCATTATTTAGCATGTGTGAAAGGGGAGCTTGAGGGCCCATCTAGCTCCAAAGCCGAAGGAGGTGGTAGAATGGGAGGGAGGGGGTTTCTTTTTAACGTTTCCCTGTGTAAAAACTCCTTGTGAATTTAAAAAAAAAAAAATTAGTATGCTGGAGAAAAAGCTTTAACCTTGCCCTTTGCATGGTATGCTAGTTTCCCACTTACAGGGAATGATTAATGTCCCCTGCAGTCTGAAATGGGACCGTCCATTTCCCTTGCTATGCCGACTCCTTCTGTTGCATGCATTGACTAGCCTTAAGGACCCCTTATGGGCCATTCTATCTTATGGTCCCATAGAATACAATGGACTCCATACCCAATTTGGCGCCCCCCTTCTGTCGGCGCCTGGGGCAAGTATCCCCCTCTGCCCCCCCCCTAGATCCGGCCCTGCATCAGACTCCTCTCCATTTTATCCTCACAACATTTTTATTCAAGATTTTCCCCACCATTTCTTTTGTCATATATCTTACAATGTCCTCACCACATTTTTAAGAGGTCGGTTAGACTGAGTTTTTGACAGGGCCAAGGTCACTAGACGGACATCCAAGGCAGAGTGGGAATTCGAACCTGGCTTCCCATATCATAGTCGGACAGTCCAACCATTACAACACACTGGCTCCGTCATGCAAGAAGCTAACATGCATGCTGGTTATCTTTCCCAGTGTGAACTGCCACACCTTTCTGAATCCAGACCTACTCCTTCAGATGGGGAAGAGGAGGAGGAACATAAGAACATAAGAGAAGCCATGTTGGATCAGGCCAGTGGCCCATCCAGTCCAACACTCTGTGTCACATGAGAACATAAGAGAAGCCATGTTGGATCAGGCCAATGGCCCATCCAGTCCAACACTCTGTGTCACACATTGGCCCAAAAACCCAGGTGCCATCGGGAGGTCCACCAGTGGGGCCAGGACACTAGAAGCCCTCCCACTGTGCCCCCCCAAAGCACCAAGAAGACAGAGCATCACTGCCCCAGACAGAGAGTTCCATCTATACTTTGTGGCTAATAGCCACTGATGGACCTCTGGAGGAGGAGGAGATTGGATTTATACCCCACCCTTCCCTCAGAGTCTCAGAGCAGTTTACAATCTCCTTTCCCTTACTCTCCCCACACCAGACACCCTGTGAGGGAGGTGGGGCTGAGAGAGCTCTCAGAGCACTGCTATTGAGATAGCAGCTCTGCTGAGAACCTGTGGCTGACCGGAGGTCCTATCAGCAGGTGCATGTGGAGGAGTGGAGTGGGTAATCAAACCTGGTTCTCCCAGATTAGAGGCTGTACACTTAACCACTACACCAAACTGAGGGCAAAACTAGATGTGATGGCATCCATGGACCTTACTGGGGTTACCAGGCCTCTGCCGGGGGTGAGAGATGGCCTGCCCCTAGGTTCTACCCTCCCTGTTGGCAAGTAGGAACACTAACTGACAGCGAGTGAAGAATCTCAGTGAGGTTGTTGATGATAAAGGGACATCACTTCTGGCGCATGCCAGAAATGATTTCATTATGTTGCCAGAAATGTAGTGACACTCTGGTATTTGGGCAAAACACTCTCTGGTAAAATTGGCTTCTACCATAGAGTTTTTGCCCAAATATTACAGCACAATTAGGTCACTCATGACCTCTCTAAGACACTGGGGCAGGCTTCCCTCGCTTCTAAGTCCCCCCGCCCCCCTCTGGTTGTCAGGGAGTACCTGTCAATTCTATTGTGGACGCCATCGTGTCTAATTTGGTCCAAAGTATGGTTGCTAACTCTGGGGTGAGGAATTCCTGGATATTTCAGGATGGAGCTTGTGGAGGGCAGGGTTGGGGGAGGCAAGGGACCTCAGTGGGGTATAATGCTGTAGTGTTCACCCTCCAAAGCAGCCATTTTCTCCAGGGGAACTGATCTCTGTTGCCTGGAGATCACGTAAAATTATGGGAAGTCTCCAGACCCCACCTGGAAGTAGATAAACTTAGTCCTGAGCAGGGTCAGCCCTTCCACTAGGTAATTTAGGCATTTGCCTAGGGTGCTGGCCCAGGGGGGAGCTGAATTGGGCACCCCCAAGTGACTCTCAGAGGCCTGTCCTGCTCTCGCTCTGGCTTTCCTGCTCTCATACCAATTTTCGTGGTCTCCTGCTACCTTCTCTGCCTCCATCTTTCATCGCTATGTGAGTGGTGGGGCGGGGCATGGCACCGCAGGGCAGTGCTGGGAAGGGGGGCAGTGCCACGGAAGAGAGCAGTAGGGGGGGTGGGCAGCAGGGCTGTCTAGGGCACCGGCCCTGGCCCTGAGGCATTAAACTGTAAAGCCATTGAAGGAGGAGGAGAAGAAGAAGATATTGGATTTATATCCTGCCCTCCACTACGAAGAGTCTCAGAGCGGCTCACAATCTCCTTTCCCTTCCTCCCACACAACAGGCACCCTGTGAGGTGGGTGGGGCTGGAGAAGGCTCTCACAGCAGCTGCCCTTTCAAGGACAGAGTCTCAGAACGGCCTACAATCTCCTTTCCCTTCCTCCCCCACAACAGACCCCCTGTGAGGTGGGTGGGGCTGGAGAGGGCTCTAACAGCAGCTGCCCTTTCAAGGACAGAGTCTCAGAACGGCTCACAATCTCCTTTCCCTTCCTCCCCCACAACAGACACCCTGTGAAGTGAGTGGGGCTGGAGAGGGCTCTCACAGTAGCTGCCCTTTCAAGGACAGAGTCTCAGAGCGGCTCACAATCTCCTTTCCCTTCCTCCCCCACAACAGACACCCTGTGAGGTGGGTGGGGCTGAGAGGGCTCTCACAGCAGCTGCCCTTTCAAGGACAGAGTCTCAGAATGGCTCACAATCTCCTTTCCCTTCCTCCCCCACAACAGACACCCTGTGAGGTGGGTGGGGCTGAGAGGGCTCTCACAGCAGCTGCCCTTTCAAGGACAGAGTCTCAGAATGGCCTACAATCTCCTTTCCCTTCCTGCCCCACAACAGACACCCTGTGAGGTGGGTGGGGCTGAGAGGGCTCTCACAGCAGCTGCCCTTTCAAGGACAGAGTCTCAGAACGACTCACAATCTCCTTTCCCTTCCTCCCCCACAACAGACACCCTGTGAGGCTGGTGGGGCTGAAAGGGCTCACAGCAGCTGCCCTTTCAAGGACAGAATCTCAGAGTGGCTCACAATCTCCTTTCCCTTCCTTTCCCACAACAGACACCCTGTGAGGTGGGTGGGGCTGGGAGGGCTCTCACAGCAGCTGCCTTTTCAAGGACAACCTCTGCCAGAGCTATGGCTGACTCAAGGCCATGCCAGGAGGTGCAAGTGGAGGAGTGGGGAATCAAACCCGGTTCTCCCAGATAAGTGTCCGCACACTTAACCACTACACCAACCTGACTCTTGATAGGGAGGGGGTGGTTCTAAGCAATGAAAGGCTTTTGCACGCATGAACATTGACTCAGATCCTCAGTCCATCAATGTTAGTATTGTCTACCAAGACTGCCAGCAGCTCTCCAAGGTTTTAGGGAGAGGCCTTTCCCATCACCTCCTGCGTACTCCTTTTAACTGGAGATGCTGGGGATTGAACCTGGGACCTTTTGCATGCCGAGCAGGTGCTCTACCAGTGAGCCATGGCCCATTTTGATGTTTTCCCACTGATGGCGTTACCCGGATCATGGTTCTGTGGGAACAATAATTACAGAAAGGCAAGTGGCCAGTCCCGGGGTTCAAAAAAGGAATGGCTAGTTTATTTACTCTGAAGTCCTTCTGTTTCCATGACTGCTGCAAACCCTTTGACAGCCGAGGCGAAGTCCAGATACATTTGGAGGCGAGCGATGCCTCTCTGGCAAAGGGGTCTTTGCATTTCCACGAGCTCTCCAGGGATCATGTGAGCAAAGGCTTTGATGGGGGAAACAATTAGAGTCAAATCTAAAGTCAAATGTTTCAACTGATTAAAAAAACGCTTGCAAAAACAGCTGCCGTTCGGAGAGCGATGCCGGCAAATGGGATGCGGTGGCAAGATCTGATTCAGTCGGCTTTTGGGGAAAAAGCAATTTGCCCTTCAAAGGCTCTTCAGACAGGGCTTTCCCAGAATATAATGGGATTTCCACCCCCCCTGCCCCCGAAGCTCTTTAAGCTGCTCTAAAGGATGACATGGGCTGAGGGACTTTTTGTAATGCGCTACGGAAAGGGCCACAAATCATGCTGGACCCGCTGGGTAAAAAGATTCAGAGTAAGTTTGTCCATCTGCTTGTGACAGAGACTCCCTCGTATGGGCCAAATTGCCCCATATGGGTTATCTGTCTATCCCGAACGAATCACAGATATGTCTCCTTGTTTTGCATTTGCCAAATGTTGGAGGCTATGTCTCAAAGGGAAAAATATTATTAGTGCCCAACAGTGATACATGCCATAGATTAGGGGTGTCAAACATGTGACCTGGGGCCAAATCAGGCCCTCGGAGGGCTCCTATCAGCCCCCCCCAAGCAACTGGCTCTTGTCTGCTTCCTTCTCCCTCTCTCTTGCTTCCTTCTGCATCACTGCTTGCTTTGGAGGGCTTGCTCAATTGCACAGGAGCTACAGAGCAAAATTGATTGAGGCTCCTCCCCCTCCTGCTTCCCTGGGGAAGGAGGGAAAGAGCTGGAGCTTCCTTTGCCCAGTTCCCCAGATGCAATGGGAGAAATACAAAGAAAGCACCTCTAAGACCAGCGAGTGCTAATGCATGTTTCATTTTTTAAAAAATCTTTAATTGTGTTTGTCTGTGTCAATTATAAAGTTTATATCTCTGCTACCTAATCTTGAATAGGTACGCACATGGCCCGGCCCAGTTCAACACGGCCCAGCCCAACAAGGTCTCATTGATGTCAGATTCGGCCCTCATAATAAATGAGTTAGACCCACCTGCCATATTTCCAAGTGAGAGTCACATGCATGAAGACAGATATAAAGCTGCCTTATACCGAACGAGACTTTTGGTCCATCAAGGTCAGTATTGTCTACTCTGATGGGCAGTGGCTCTTCAGGGTCTCAGGATGTTATGTATTGGCGCTGGAATGTTCCTGGGTGTTCTACCAGAGACTTTGCTGAGCTCTGAGGTTCCAGACCAATAGTCACCTGGACTCTGGGAGGTGGCCAATCAGGAGTCAATGGACCAATACTTTTACCTATAGTTAAGAGTTGTTAGGTTTTGGGTGGGGTCACTGCATGCATATAAACAGTGCTGGTGGCCCTGGGTTTCAGGACTGGCCTGCCCACTAGGCAAATTAAGCATTTGCCTAGGGCGCTTGCAAGGGGGATGCTGAATTCGGCCCTCCCCCCCACCTGCCCTCTAGACAAATCCTTATTTGCCTCCCCAGAATCCTCCTCCCTGCCCATTTCAATGCCCATGAAGGGGCAGTGGAGCGCTGCGTTCCCCAGGCTCTTTAAAGACTGCCCCCACCGATCAGCTGATCGACAGGGGGCAGCCTTTAAAGAGCCCAGGGAGCACGGCACTTCACTGCCTCTTCATGGGCATTGAAATGGGGAGAGAGGAAGGAAGAGGCACGGTGGAGGGGGGGTGGCATGGCTCCGTGGAGAGGGGGCAGTGGGCAGCAAGGTTGCCTGGGGTACCATGCGCTCTAGGGCTGCCCCTGTCTTAGTTTAACCGTCGCTATGCTGTATCACAAATAAAGAGCTTTGATCACTCTGCAACGAGTCTCCCGATCCATTGAACTCAGTATTTTTCCACAGGTCAAGTTCTTTCTAATCACTTGCCACCTCATTTTTTTTTTTTTTTTGAACTGGAGATGCTGGGGATTGAACATGGTCGCCGGGGCCCCCTGGTGTTGTACAGATCTGCACATCTGAATGTCCTTGGCCAATAAAAGACATACAGCCAAAGTCTGGGTGAGGAGGAAGAAAAAAAAGTGTATTTCAATGAACTGAGAGCAGGGCTAGGCTATAGCCAGCATGACCAAGCTGCTCTGAATTTCCTCAAAATGGTTACAACCTTATATACTCTTGATGACACATTGATGACACGCTGGCATATGTCATCATATACACGTGCCAATCGGCTGCAGCCTCCTGCCTAATTTCATTGCGAGAGCCAGCTACGCACTACTGATACACTTTGCCAGTCTAGCATTAGTCCATTGGTTGAAAGAAATTCAATATGCAATAAATTCAATACGCACGCCTTGACCAGATAAATTGAGTTTGGGCTATAAGAAACCCCTATTTCTCTATGGTTAACCAGTAGAGATACAGTATTGCATAGGGCAGGGGATGGCAAAACTGTAGCTCGTGAGCCACATGTGGCTCTTTCGCACAGAGTGTGTAGCTCTCAAAGCCCCATCGCCCTGTTGGCCAGCTTGGAAAAGGCATTGTGTCTTTAAATCACTTCTCCGAGCCAGACTGGCTGGTGGCTTGGAAAATAGATTTAAAGTTAAAATTGCTTTCCTTCCTTCCCTCCTTCCCTCCTTCCTTCCTTCCTTCCTTCCTTCCTTCCTTCCTTCCTTCCTTCCTTCCTTCCTTCCTTCCTTCCTTCCTTCCTTCCTTCCTTCCTTCCTTCCTCCAATGAACATATGAAGCTGCCTTATACTGAATCAGACCCTCAGTCCATCAAAGTCAGTATTGTCTACTCAGACTGGCAGCGGCTCTCCAGGGTCTCAAGCTGAGGTTTTTCACGCCTATTTGCCTGGACCCTTTTTTAGTGGAGATGCCGGGGATTGAACCTGGGACCTTCTGCTTCCCAAGCAGATGCTCTACCACTGAGCCACCATTTCGCCCCATGAACATATGAACATATGAAGCTGCCTATACTGAATCAGACTCTTGGTCCATCGAAGTCAATATTGTCTTCTCAGACTGGCAGCGGCTCTCCAGGGTCTCAAGCTGAGGTTTTTCACGCCTATTTGCCTGGACCCTTTTTTAGTGGAGATGCCGGGGATTGAACCTGGGACCTTCTGCTTCCCAAGCAGATGCTCTGCCACTGAGCCACCGTCCCTGTGGAATGCTCTCCCTAAGAGCCCTGTGGTATCTCTCCCAATTTCGCAGGGCTTGTAAAACTGAACTTTTCCCAACAGGCCTATAATATCTAAGTGCGAGAAGGCTGCCACTTCTATGCTGCTGAGCAATACCATCAGAAGGACCACTAACAGGGAAACGAAAGACCTATAATATAATCTGATCTACCTGTGTTCAAGATTTTGTATAGCACCCAATACCTAGTTTTAAATTGTTAATTTGTAATATCGTTTTAAACTGTAGCTGAAACTGTTGGTTTTGTGATGACTGTTAGCCGCCCTGAGTCTGCTTTTGGAGTGGGCAGGAGATAAATTTAAGGTCAATGAATAAAATAAATTGCCTTGTGGCTCTCAAACATCTCACGTTTATTCGACGTGGCTCTTACATGAAGCAAGTTTGGCCACCTCTGGCATAAGTTACGTTTATGTTATAGATCAGACCGAAATGCTGGTCTCTCTTCTCTCTCCTCAGTCAGCCCTTAAAGATGTTACTCAAGCATGCTTGTGGCCTTCCCAATTAAAGCTGTCAATGGGAGATGGGTGGGGGGGGCACATCCAGTTTGGGAAACTGCTGGAGATTTGGAGGTGAAGCCTGGGAAGGGTAGGGATCTCAATGGGGCACACAGGCCACCCTCCAAAGTTTCCATTTTCTCCAGGGGAGCGGATCCCTGTGGACTGGAGATGAGTTGTAATTCTGGGGGATCCCCAGGTTCCACCTGGAGGTTATCATTGAACCTGGGACCTTCTGCATGAAAAGCTGAGGCTCTTCCATTGAGTCACAGCCCCTCACCAACTCCTCCTTCTGGTCCTTTATGAGGAGAATCCGTCAGTGAAACTGAAGGACTATGTAAATCACAGAACATCACTTATGTTGGTTGCAGACGTTCTTGGCCAGAGGTGGCCAAACTTGGTTAACATAACAGCCACATGGAATAACTGTCAGATGTTTGAGAGCCACAAGACATGAGTGCCAGATGTTTGAGAGCTGCAATACAGGAAGGGAGGGAGGGAGGGAGGCAAATAGATGGGGGAGGGAGGTGTAGGTGGAAAGAAAGTAATGCACATTGGGGCCAAGTATCCCAGCTACAAATACAAGTTGATGGGGTGTGAACTGGCAGAGACTGACCAAGAGAGAGATCTTGGGGTCGTGGTAGATAACTCACTGAAAATGTCAAGACAGTGTGCGTTTGCAATAAAAAAGGCCAATGCCATGCTGGGAATTATTAGGAAGGGAATTGAAAACAAATCAGCCAGTATCATAATGCCCCTATATAAATCGATGGTGCGGTCTCATTTGGAATACTGTGTACAATTCTGGTCACCGCACCTCAAAAAGGATATTATAGCATTGGAAAAAGTCCAGAAAACTAGAATGATTAAAGGGTTGGAACACTTTCCCTATGCAGAAAGGTTAAAACGCTTGGGGCTCTTTAGCTTGGAGAAACGTTGCCCGCGGGGTGACATGATAGAGGTTTACAAGATGATGCATGGGATGGAGAAAGTAGAGAAATAAGTCCTTTTCTCCCTTTCTCACAATACAAGAACTCGTGGGCATTCAATGAAATTGCTGAACAGTAGGGTTAGAACAGATAAAAGGAAGTCCTTCTTCACCCAAAGGGTGATTAACACATGGAATTCACTGCCACAGGAGGTGGTGGTGGCTGCAAGCATAGACAGCTTCAAGAGAGGATTAGATAAAAATATGGAGCAGAGGTCCATCAGTGGCTATTAGCCATAGTGTGTGTGTGTATGTGTGTGTGTATATATATATATATATATATATATATATATTGTGTGACACAGAGTGTTGGACTGGATGGGCCATTGGCCTGATCCAATATGGCTTCTCTTATGTTCTTATGAAAGCAACTTTAACTTTAAATGCATTCTCCAAACCACTGGTTGGCTTGGCTTGGAGAAGTGATTTAAAGAGACAAATGTCTTCTCCAGGCTGCCTGACAGGGTGGGGTGGGGGCTTCAAGAGCCACACAATATGTGTGAAAGAGCCACATGTGACTCCCGAGCCACAGTTTGGCCACCCCCGTTCTTTGCTAATCACAGTGTCGTAGACCCTCATGAGGAAGCAGAAGGCACCACTGACATGAAGACAGCTTCAAGGTTCATTGTTCTCCCCACAACTGGAATCTTGGGATTTTTTTTTTAAAAAGTGAGAATAATTAAGGGCAGGAAGATCCTTTTTTGAACAGTTGCACAGAACGTATTTATTTATTCAACACGTTTCACTCCTTCCCTTCCTTCTCCCAAAGGGATCAACTGGGTAGATCACCATAAATTTTAAAGAGAGCAGAAAAGCGAAATGCTACCCAAAATGACAGCCTGCCAAGCAGCCCCCGCTTTCCCCTACTACCGTAAAAAAGAGCTACCACGTCATTAAAAATGAATCATCACCATGCCAACCAGGAGTTCATCAAAATACAGCTGGGCTAGCTCTCGGAGAGCACCAGACTTCTTCGAGAGGACCATCCGACATATGGCAGCTGCGAGTGGGGAGGGTCCCTGGTGGGCTTCCTCTGGGCGTTCTGGAGATCTGTTGCTGCTGTTGGCGAGGTTTGCTTTCTCGTAGTAGCTGTAGAATTTCTGATGGCAGAGGAGCATCAAAATGGGTTCCCGATCATGGCCAGAAGAAAAGAGCAAGAGTCCAGCACTGCCGTAAAGGCTAACAAAAATTTGTGGGGGTGTATGAACTTTTGTTAAGAGCCCCGTGGCACAGAGTGTTAAAGCTGCACTACTGCAGTCGGAGCCCTCTGCTCATGACCTGAGTTCGATCCCAGTGGAAGCTGGTTCAGGTAGCCGGCTCCAGGTTGACTCAGCTTTCCATCCTTCCGAGGTCGGTAAAACGAGTCCCCAGCTTGCTGGGGGGAAAGCGTAGAGGACTGGGGAAGGCAATGGCAAACCACCCCGTGAAAAGTCTGCCATGAAAACGTTGTGAAAGCAACGTCACCCCAGAGTCGGAAACGACTGGTGCTTGCACAGGGGACTACCTTGACCTTTCTGAACTTTTGTGGGTCATGGCTCACTTTTCCAGATACAACTAGAATGTGACTCCTATGTACAGGAAAGTGGAATTATTTCAGATGCCGAATGGCAGGCAAATGACAATAGCAGGCGTGATTAGAGTAGGTGGGATATGCCCCATGGTGCAGAGTGGTAAAGCTGCAGTACTGCAATCTGAACGCTCTGCTCACGACTTGAGTTCGATCCCCGGCGGAAGCTGGGTTTTCAGGTAGCCGGCTCCAGGTTGACTCAGCCTTCCATCCTTCCGAGGTCGGTCAAATGAGTCCCCAGCTTGCTGGGGGGAAAGTGTAGATGACTGGGAAAGGCAATGGCAAACCACCCCGTAAAAAGTCTGCCGTGAAAGTAACGTCACCCAGAGTTGGAAACAACTGGTGCTTGTACAGGGGACCTTTCCTTCCTTTCCTGATATGCAGAGGGGTAGTGGGCATGGAGACATCAGCAGTGGTAATGGGACAGGAAGCCTAGGTCTTGATTAAGTCAGTTGAGGTTGCCATGACTTCCAGGTGCGTGCGAACACACACACACACACACAGGGACAGACACACAAACAAAAAAAAATCATGGGCTTCTCTTAACCTGGCCTCAGATTCAGCAGGAGTTCACAGGCTCCTGAACCTTTCTGAGGGTTCCCCCTCTTCCTCCTCACCTACCTTGTCCATTGAATAGGACAGGGGTGGCCAACGGTAGCTCTCCAGATGTTTTTTGCCTACAACTCCCGTCAGCCCCAGCCAGCATGGCCAATGGCTGGGGCTGATGGGAGTTGTAGGCAAAAAACATCTGGAGAGCTACCGTTGGCCACCCCTGGAATAGGAGGTGCAGCTGCATAACAATCCCTGGATTAGGGTTAGTCTCAAAGTCATTTTTTCATGCACTTAATAAGATCACAAGACAATTCATTTGGCAAAACGAGAGACTACGGATCAAAGCCAAATTACGTGGTGGACCTGCGAGGTTGCCCAGGGGTACTGGGTAAAGGTCCACGAGATGATTCAAAAACTATTGCAGTCGGCAATACCATTTAAACCTGAGTTGTTTCTGTTAAATATGTTTTTAACTAAAGTGGACAAGACAACAAAATATATACTACTACGTATAAAGGCAGCAGCAAGAATTATATTTGCGCAATGGGGGAAGAAAAAAGAGGTTCTGACAACGGATGATCTGATAGTAAAGGTAATGGAGATGGTAGAAGTAAATGAATTGTCATATAGACTTAATACTCAAATAGGCAAGGAAAAAATACAGGCTTGGTCAAAGTTTTATGAATGGTTATGTAGATGTAAATAAAACAAATAAAAGTGAGAATGTAGATAATATGAAATGAGAATTGTGGAAGGCAAAGAACAGAGGGCGAATGAGATAAAGATATATGAATAGAGATGGTTGAGAGAAACTGCTTACCTCACCTTTTTTTTGTTGTATGTGTTCAAGTTTGTTTGTTTCCGTACTTTTATGTTACATGGAAACTTTGAATAAAATATTGAAATATATAAAAAAAACAATCCCTGGATTAGGAGAGTGGGCAGGCAGCCAGCCACCAGGGGCTTTGCCACACTCCCAGCAGCCCTCATTAACCCCTGGAGAAGCCCGCACCACCCTTTCTCCACTTCTTACGTGATTTTGGGTGGCGGGTGGCTTGCTGGCTTTTGGATGGGGGAGTGGGGGGGGTGGCAGCTTCCCAGGAGAGCCCCAGGCGAGCGAGGCCTTCTTGGGCTGGCTGGATCTCTAGCCAGCTCAAGCAGGCCTTGCTCGCCCGGGACTCTCCTTTCTTGCATCGGGTTGCTTTTGGCTGGGGGCGGGGGTGCCCAGGATAATCTAATGAGTTAGGCTAATGAGTTCTACCACCTATTCTTCTACAAAAATGACCCCTGCTCTTAACCACTGAACTAGTTTTTATTGCTAGACTAACTCGGATACCTGCGGCAGCCCCAGTTGCATGGTTTGGCCAAATCTCCACAGGGGCTGGTGCTCTGACCTGGATGGCCCAGGCTAGCCTGATCTCATCACGTCTTAGGTGCTAAGCAGGATCGGCCCTGGCTAGTACTTGGATGGGAGACCAGCAAGGAAGTCCAGGGGTGCCTCCTCTCTTGCCTTGAAAACCCTATGGGCTTGCCAAAAGCCAGCTGCTGCTTGATGGCCCTTTGCCTCACCCCAGGGACTAATGCTTGGCTATTAGCTCTAGGCGTTGCCTGTGGGCAAGAGTGGGATTCTAGCAGGAGCTCCTTTGCATATTAGGCCACACTCGCCTGATGTAGCCAATCCTCCAAGAGCTTACAAGGCCTCTTTTTCATAAGCTCTTGGAGGATTGGCTACATCAGGCGGGTGTGGCCTAATATGCAAAGAAGCTCCTGCTGGAACTCCACCCCAGCTTATAGGAACTATATATTGACCTTCACTCAAAGATCCTGAAGAATAATGCCATGGAAACGGCTCCAAAGGGCTGGAGAGTGAAAAGATTATAAACAACCATGAAGGATTCTTCAGGGGATGGCTGTCCCAAATCATTTTCACAGTAATAGGAAAACTCCCCTTAACTTGATTTGGAATTGGGTCAGTAATTATGCATGTTACTGGGAAACTCGTTTCCTCCCCAAAAGTTCTAAAAAGGGCTCGTAAGATTAAAAAGTGCTTCTGAAAGTGTGCCGCGTGTACCTTCATTTTAAATCTCTTTTTGTGTGTGAAGATCCTCAGTCCAAAATGTAGCTCCAAGGGAGCTAAGCAAACAATCTAGGGCAGGGGTGTCAAACTCATTTGTTATGAGGGCCAGATCTGACATAAATGAGACCTTGTCGGGCTGGGCCATGTTGGGCCAGGCAGGATGTGTACCTATTTAAGGTTAGGTAGCAGAGATATAAACTTTTTAAAGAACACAGACAAACATGATTAAATATATATATATATATTTAAAAATTAAATAAAACATGCTTAAAACATGAGCAATTATTGATCTTAAAGGTGCTTTCTTTGTATTTCTCCCATGGAATCCAAGGAACTGGGCAAAGGAAGCTCTGGCTCTTTTCCTCCCTCCCCAGGGGACCAGCTTCAACCAATGGAGAAAATATTTGGTCCTAAGTAATGCCCAAGACCTGGTGAGAGATGTAAAAGTAATCGCACCGCCTTGGGAGCAGTGACCATAACTTTATTGTTTTCACCATTTGTATAAATAGGGAGTTGCCCCAAAAGACCGGCACAACCACGTTAACCTTTAAAAGGGGTAAATACACTGAGATGAGGAGGCATGTGAAGAGGAAACTGAAGGGAAAGGTAAATACAGTCAAAACCTTGGGGAAGCTTGGAGGCTATGTAAAACTACAGTCCTAGAAGCTCAGATAAAATATATACCACAAGTTAGGAAAGGCACAAACAGGTATAAGAAAAGGCCTACATGGTTAACAAACAAAGTTACAAAAGCTGTAAAAAGGTAAGAAGGATTCCTTTAAGCGATGGAAAGCTAGTCCAAGTGAGATTAACAAAAGGGAACACAGGCTGTGGCAAATCAAATGCAAGACTGTGATCAGGCAGGCAAAAAGGGACCATGAGGAGCATATTGCAAAAAACATAAAGACCAACAATAAAAATTTCTTCAAATATATTAGAACCAGGAAACCAGCCAGGGGGGGCAGTGGGGCCCTTGGATGACCAAGGGGTAAAAGGATTACTGAAGGAGGATAGGGAAATGGCGGAGAAGCTGAATGCATTTTTTGCCTCCATCTTCACTATGAAAGATGAGAAGTGTTTGCCTACTCCAGAATTGCTAATTTTGGAAGGGGTGTTGAAAGACCTGAGTCAGATTGAGGTGACGAGAGAGGAGGTCCTACAACTGATAGATGAATTAAAAACTAATAAGTCACCAGGTCCGGATGGCATACATCCAAGAGTTCTGAAAGAACTCAAAGGTGAACTTGTGGATCTCCTGGCAAAAATATATAATCTTTCATTGAAATCTGCCTCCGTTCCTGAGGACTGGAAGGTAGCAAATGTCACCCCCATCTTTAAAAAGGGTTCCAGAGGAAATTACAGGCCAGTCAGTCTGACTTCAATACCGGGAAAATTGGTAGAAACCATTATCAAGGACAGAATGAATAGGCACATTGATGAACACAAGTTATTGAGGAAGACTCAGCATGGGTTCTGTAAGGGGAGATCTTGCCTCACTAACCTGTTACGTTTCTTTGAGGGGGTGAACAAACATGTGGACAAAGGAGACCCAATAGATGTTGTTTACCTTGACTTCCAGAAAGCTTTTGATAAAGTTCTTCATCAAAGGCTCCTTAGTAAGCTCGAGAGTAATGGAGTAAAAGGACAAGTCCTCTTGTGGATCAAAAACTGGCTAATTTTTGTTCTTTTTGTTAATGATTTAAGGACTACTATGAAGATGGATTATAATTACATTCTATGGTTTTTTCTTTTCTTTATGATGTTTTTTTTTATGAAGTAAGATTCTTTGGTAGACAAAATTTTACCTTTTTTAACAAATTAAATAAAATACACTGCCGGGGGTCACTAAAAAGGGGGAAGGATGGAGAAAATGTAATGTATATGTATTAATTTTTAATAACAAATGATAATGTGTTTCTACAATATAATACAGTATAATAAATTGTTTTAAAAAGAAAAACTGGCTAATTGATAGGAAACAGAGAATGAGTATAAATGGGCAGTCTTCGCGGTGGAAGATGGTAAGTAGAGCTCAGTACTGGGTCCCATGCTCTTTAACTTGTTCATAAATGATTTGGAGTTGAGAGTAAGCAGTGAAGTGGCTAAGTTTGCAGATGACACTAAATTGTTCAGGGTGGAAAGAACCAGAGAGGATTGTGAGGCACTCCAAAGGGATCTGTTGAGGCTGGGTGAGTGGGCATCAACATGGCAGATGAGGTTCAGTGTGGCCAAGTGCAAAGTAATGCACATTGGGGCCAAAAATTCCAGCTACAAATACAAGTTATGGGGTGTGAACTGGCAGAGACTGACCAAGAGAGAGATCTTGGGGTCGTGGTAGATAACTCACTGAAAATGTCAAGACAGTGTGTGATTGCAATTTAAAAAGGCCAACACCATGCTGGGAATTTTTAGGAAGGGAATTGAAAACAAATCAGGCAGAATCATAATGCCCCTCATTTGGAATACTGTGTACAATTCTGGTCACCGCACCTCAAAAAGGATATTATAGCATTGGGAAAAACCCAGAAAAGGGCAACTAGAATGATTAAAGGGTTGGAACACTTTCCCTATGCAGAAAGGTTAAAATGCTTGGGGCTCTTTAGCTTGGAGAAACGTCAACTGCGGGGTGACATAATAGAGGTTTACAAGATTATGCATGGGATGGAGAAAGTAGAGAAAGAAGTCCTTTTCTCCCTTTCTCACAATACAAGAACTCGTGGGCATTCAATGAAATTGCTGAGCAGTCGGGTTAGAACGGA
This sequence comes from Heteronotia binoei, assembly GCF_032191835.1. Classification (NCBI taxonomy): domain Eukaryota; kingdom Metazoa; phylum Chordata; class Lepidosauria; order Squamata; family Gekkonidae; genus Heteronotia; species Heteronotia binoei. The sequence continues at coordinate 14,745,866 of NC_083226.1, read as the reverse complement.
TAAAAGGAAGTACTTCTTAACCCAAAGGGTGATTAACATGTGGAATTCACTGCCACAGGAGGTGGTGGCGGCTACAAGCATAGCCAGCTTCAAGAGGGGTTTGCATAAAAATATGGAGCAGAGGTCCATCATTGGGTATTAGCCGCAGCTTATTATTGGAACTGTCTGGGGCAGTGATGCTCTGTATTCTTGGTGCTTGGGGAGGGGGGCTAAGTGGAAGGGCTTCTAGCCCCACTTGTGAACCTCCTTTTTTTTTTGGTCATTGTGTGATACAGAGTGTTGGACTGGATGGGCCATTGGCCTGATCCAACATGGTTTCTCTTATGTTCTTGAATATAGTTTTTGCTCTGTAGTTCCTGTGTGATTGAGCTAGCCTTGCAAAGCAAGCTGTGATGCAGAAGGAAGCAAGAGAGAGGGAGGGAGAAGGAAGCAGATGGCAGCCAGTCACTCGGGAGCCTGATAGGAGCCCTCTGGGGGTCTGATTCAGCCCCTGGGCCACATGTTTGACACCCCTGATTAGGGGTTAATTGAAAGGTTTCACAGAATGGTGTGTAAGACTGGAGATGTCTCAGGAGGAGATGCTTTGGATGACCAAGCTCCTGGAAGTGACCAAACTCAGAAAAACAAAGGCTTTTTATCATTGGGTGGGAATCATGCTGGGAATATGGCATGGCAGTATCCCAATTTTGAAAAAGCTGATTCTCTTTTATGCAAGCTGTGGCAATCACACAGCCTCTGTCCTGCTGCCGGGAGAGGTGTGGGCTGCACGCAAGCAAGAGGAGCATTCGACTGTTCCTGTGCATGCAAGGCAAGTGCATGGTGTGCCCTGGCCATTCAGAAAGATGGGAAACATACCCTGCATGGGTTTTAGAGATTTGCTACTATAAAGTTCCTGGTAGCTATTTAATCTGGTCCCAGCCCGTCCTAAGATGAGGTAAGGATGGGTGGGACTTGGGGGGCAGATGTGATCACGCACATTAAATCTAGAGGGAAGGCGTGGCTAGGTCAGGCCAAATCTCTCGTGTGATCTCACCCATTGTCTCTGCCTTCCCACCTTTTATTTTCTTTACCTGTGCTGCTTATTACGTTGGGGAGTCCAAAAGAAGAAGTAATAGATGGAGGAGGAGGAGGAGACAGTTTTACTATGTTGCTACCTTGTTTATATTTTGTAAAAATGTATATACAGTGCTGCAGTTCCCCTGCATACAGTCTTCATTTCCTCATCCCCCAGCAGCTGCACATCCACTAAATGAAACTGAACACACACACTCACAAAGCAGCCAAAATAAACAAATAAAATTTTATTCTGTATGCACTCTGTACTGTCCTAATCTGTAACCTGCCTGACCCTCTACTTTATATTTTTATATATGCCAATAAGGATTTGTCTTGTGTGTGGAGAAGGAGAAAGAAGAAGAAGTCCTCCCCAGTGATTGATATGACATTAGGTCTGGTTCTCAGTGATGTGTTAGACCTGTGTCTGGCAGAATATACCACAGTAGATTGCATGAATGTTTTCCTATCCAATACATTCCTTGCTCTTAGAAAATGCGGTGGTACAGCAGAGGCTAGAGCCCATCTTGCAGGCTATGTGATTCCTCCTATGCTGTGGAAAGAATCACATTCCACTACATGAGCCACCATGTGCAGTCCGAAGTGTGTGTGGGCTTTCTGAGTCTTTGAGGCGCTTGTTTGGGCTGTTTTTTTAATTGATGGGGGTAATCCTTCCCAGCCTGTTTAAACATAATTCAAAGTGAGCTTTTCTCTTGGACTGTCCAAATATTTAAACGTTTCGCTTGTTGATTCCACGTACATGGCAGGTTTGAAAGAAAACGTGGATTTAGCGTTTGTTGCATTTCCCAGAACTATTAAACAGACTGTGCCAAGTATCTACGCAATATTTTCACTGGCTTGGAACCGGAACATCTTTATATTTCACAGAATATCTCTTCCGACTTGGCCAAGCAAACAGTTCTCGCGAAAGGGTAGCTAAAGGTCATGCCAAGTCTGAACTTTGAAGCGAATCCATTTCTGAGTGATCCAACCTTAAATAAGACCTTTCAGTTTGGGAAAGTGAGAAAAAAACAAGACGGCTTTCCCTATGCTTTGATCGTTTAAAAGTGGCTGAATAGATTTCCTTCACGGTTTCTCTTTGGGGAGACGAAAGTGGGTTAGCGTGGGTTTTCCCTGTCTTTAAGAATGAAAAAAAAGGTTTGCAATACAGCAGTTTAGAATGAAAACGTAAGCACAGTTTTAGTATTGGTTGTAAACGGCATTATATACCTTATGATCTCCTGTCACGTAGAATTTCATGGTCAAGGAAGCTGGAGCCCGGGCAGCCATTACGGTTCATACATACATTCTTTATGATCCAGAGATGAAACAACATTATAATGACAGAGTTTGTACCGAGAACGTTACATATAGGCACGGATATTTTTTAAAATTAAAATTTAAACATCCTCCTATACTTGCTATTGGGGTTGCCAACCTCCAGGTAGGGCCTGAAGATCTCCCAGAATTATAGTTGACTGCAGACTAAAGAGACTATTTATTCTGGAGAAAATGGCTGCTGGGGGGGGGCATGCACTCTATTATATTAAACACTACTGAAGTCCCCCTGGGCTTGGCCCAAATATCCAGGAATAGCCCAACCCAGAGGAGGAGGAGGAGATTGGATTTATACCTTCACTCGGCGTCTCAGAGTGGCTTATAATCTCCTTTCCCTTCCTCTCTCCACAACAGACACCCTGTGAGGTAGGTGGGGCTTAGAGAGCTCTTTTGAGAACTGCCCTTGGGGGAACAACTCTGAGACAACTGTGACTGACCCAAGGAGCTGCATGTGGAGGTGGCACCCTGTATGTGGAGGTGACACCCAGCAGCCATGTTTCTTCATGTATGATGCAGAGAGTAGAATTGGAGCTGCAGTGAGACTACAAAAGTGTGAGCTAGCAAACTGTTTATCTTGGCTGCTTTGTGAGTGTGTGTGTGTGCTCAGTTTCATTTAGTGGATGTGCAGCTGCTGGGGGATGAGGAAATGAAGATTGTATTCAGGGAAACTGCAGCACTATATATACATTTATTTATTTATTTTAGGGAATGGGAAAGTCCCCTAGCTCCACCCCCAAAGTCCCCAGATATTTTCTGAGTTAGACCTGGAAAACCTGTAGTGAGGGATTCTTTCAATGAGCAGTACCATCTCTGTTCTGACATTGATGATGCACCAGTGTCTGGACATGAGGCCTGAGTTAAATTTCTGTTGTAGAAGATACTGCACAATCAAGTCAGCTGTATGCAACTGATGGGATTAGATGGGATACAGGGTTGCCAGGTGAACATAAGAACATAAGAGAAGCCATGTTGGATCAGGCCAATGGCCCATCCAGTCCAACATTCTGTGTCACACAGCGGCCAACCCCCCCCCCCCAATCCCAGATGCCTTCAGGAGGTCCACCAGTGGGGCCAGGACACTAGAAGTCCTTCCACTGTTGCCCTCCCCACAAGCATCGAGAATACAGTCTTGTGTACTTATTAGAAATTCTTACCAGAAATGACAAAGGGCGGCGGGCAGGAATAAACTGGGAAAATATGGTTTGGTTTGTGATTCATGGTGCTCCTGGCTTGCAAACCACAAACTGTCATGGCCTAAATGAACCAGTTCAGTTTCTGAGGCTTGTGATGTGGTACAATGGTTCCCCTGGTGTGCTAGAGACAACAAACTTGCAGGGATCTCTGGCTGACTCTCCTCTACCTGCCCTCTAAGTTTAGGGAAGATTTGATTTATGGAGTCTGAATTATGGCCCCACAAAGAAGATGCCCCAGGAGAGTGCTTTCTGGAGAAATTACTGCCTGTTATGTGGTCATTTTGCCAGGTGCAGATTCAGGAGGTTCAGGAGTGTATAGGACAGATCCCGTACAAGCTAGAGACATCGAAGTCACAGGGGACCTCCCCCAGATGCTCCTCTGCATGCCCTCCAAGTTCCACTCCCCCTGTTGCTTTAAAGTTTGGTCAACAGTTAGACTGAGCTGCACGAACCTCCACGAACAGCTTGAAAGTTTATGGAAAGTTCATGCCGTTTGATCTGTCATGAACTTCACTTTGCAAACCATGAACCAGACAAAATTTGTCACAGATTTTTGTTTGTGAGCCAGTTCGTGCCCATCCCCAAATGGGAACCATGATCAGCACTAAGAGGACTGCTTAATTGTACAATTTGTAGCCAGCCTGTGAAGATGGGAAGCTATGATGCACAGTAATTAAACCAGGTGGATGGTTAGTCAGTCACTGTCCTTATCTATCCAGAACCATAAATTCTATGCCTTTAAGTAGAGAACGAAACTCTAGGATTAGAAATAACGAGCCAAACAACCATTCTGAGAATCCTATGTATGAAAACTGCATGTTCGTTTTTGTGAATAAGTGTCTGAATATGTCATGTTTTATTTTGGAGCGAATGAGGTCGAGATCGTAGGAACCAATAGGAAAGTTTTTGCACATTTCTAGTTACAAAATGTGGTACATTTGGACTGAAGTGCATCTAGAGATCAAAACCTTTTCTGCCTCTTTTGTAGCAATTCTATGAATCGCAGTGCAAAAAAAAATTAATAAACTTAGCTTTCCACATCTCAGTGGACAATAGCACTAAGGAATTCAGTTGCCCTTGACAATGTGGTGATCCAAGAGAGTTCTTAAGCTGTTTCAATTGCCAAAGCTTCTTTCAGCCAATCAAAAGGACACCAGAACTTCAAAACCTTGCGCCTGTTTAAAAATTCAGGCCATCGTCTATGATTCCATGAGCATTCATATTTCTACCCTTCTTAAAGCTCAGGTGTTATGTTTGTCATTCAACAGGCCATACTCTCTTGGTGGTTCTTGAAGCACTCTCAAAACTGATAGCTAGCAGCTGTGAGATTCCTTCAAAACCTCTGCTTATTGTCTTCCAGCCCTCTGGCTGGAATTTACTGAAGGCATCCAAGCATTATTGTTACCTTATCCTAATCATCCTTTTCCCGGTTTGGTGCAGTGGTTAAGTGGGTGGACTCTTTCCTGGGAGAGCTGGGTTTGATTCTTCACTCCTCAGCATGCATGTGATGGCGTGACCTTGGGTCAGCCACACGTTCTCTCAAGGCTGTTTTACTCAAGAGCAGTTCTGGGAGAGCTCTTTCAGCCCCACCTGCCTCACAGGCTGGGCTTGAATTCAGCAGGGGCTCACAGGAGCACAGCTCTTGAACCTCCAGCCAGGGTCTGCATGCAGTGGGGAGTTCTCTCACCACTGCACACAGATTCCGGGGCATATGCAAATAAAATATGCTACTGAGCTCCTGCACCTTTCCCCCTACAAAATGACTCCTGCTCAAAGGGTGTCTGTTGTGGGAGGAGGAAAGGAAAGGCGATTTGTAAGCCGCTCTGAGACTCCTTTGGCTAGTGAAGGGCAGGGTATAAATCCAATTTCCTCCTCTCCTCCTCCTCCTCCTCTTCTTCTTCATCATCACTAAAGCTATCAATGGCATCTTGTTGGGATTTCATAGAGAAGCAATCAGATAATACATGGGATGGAGAAAGTAGAGAAAGAAGTCCTTTTCTCCCTTTCTCACAATACAAGAACTCGTGGGCATTCGATGAAATTGCTGAGCAGACAGGTTAAAACGGATAAAAGGAAGTCCTTCTTCACCCAAAGGGTGATTAACATGTGGAATTCACTACCACAGGAGGTGGTGGCGGCCACAAGTATAGCCACCTTCAAGAGGGGTTTAGGTAAAAATATGGAGCAGAGGTCCATCAGTGGCTATTAGCCACAGTATGTGTATGTGTGTATATATATATGTGTATATGTGTATATATATATATATATAAATAATTTTTTTTTTGCCACTGTGTGACACAGAGTGTTGGACTATGGAGCCTGTACTCTTGGACTATGGAGCCATTATAGTAAATGGCAAATCTTCTATGGTATTGGGGAGCGGGTGTGAGATGGAGGCACCAAATATGCAGTGTAGTTGCTGGAGCCTCTCTCCCAAAGAACCCGCAAGTTTCAAAGAGATTGGGCCAGGGGGTCCAATTCTATGCACACCGAAAGAGGGTTTTCTCATCCTCCATTGTTTTCAATGGGAGAGGGGAATAGCAAGGCATACAACAAGCCCGGCAGATTGTCCCAGAGAATCTCCGCAGTAGAAAGTGAAGTGTGGGGAGGGGACATGTTTGCAAGGCCGGCAGCAGAACCGGTGTCACCGTGGCAGTACCCCAAACCCAACAGGACTAAGGTCAAATATGAGAATCTCTAAAGTAGAAATTCAGCTGGGGTGGGGCGGGAAGTCCTGCAAGGACAGCAGAACCGGTGCAATGTACTGGGGCCCAGCAATAGAACCCAGTGCCATTGTGGCAAACACCGGCTCAACAAAGAAAGTAGAGAAAGAAGTCCTTTTCTCCCTTTCTCACAATCCAAGAACTCGTGGGCATTCGATGAAATTGCTGAGCAGACGGGTTAAAACGGATAAAAGGAAGTCCTTCTTCACCCAAAGGGTGATTAACATGTGGAATTCACTGCCACAGGAGGTGGCGGCGGCCACAAGCAATAGCCACTTTCAAGAGGGGTTTAGATAAAAATATGGAACACAGGTCCATCAGTGGCTATTAGCCACAGTGTGTGTGTATATATAAATTTTTTTGCCACTGTGTGACACAGAGTGTTGGACTGGATGGGCCGTTGGCCTGATCCAACATGGCTTCTCTTATGTTCTTATGTTGTTAACAAGACTCATGTCAAGCACAGAATCACAACCTGAGAGAGGGGGAGAGGATTTGCAAAGACAGCAGAACCAACACAATAGCACCCAGCAGCACAACCGTGCCAATGCGGCCGCAGTGCAAACCCAATAGAACTAACCAAATGTCACACTAGGGAAGCCCAATAAGGTTTTAACAAAATTTCTGGCAGAAGCAGGGGCGGAACACCCAGAAGTGCAGGGAGGGCGGGCAGGCGCTTTAGCTAGCCCACCTGAATCAAGGCCAGCCCATAGATCCAGGTGGGCAGCCGAACTGGTCTAAGCAGTAGAACAAAGCAGGAGTCAAGCAGCATCTTAAAGACGAACCAAGTTTTATTCAGAATGTAAGCTTTCGTGTGCTAGGAGCACACGTCATCAGACAATAGGATGGCAAGCAGTCCTAAATATAGAGAAAGTGGGCAGTGAGTTAGTATGTAGAGTCATGGGAATGTTTGTTAGAAGATTAAAAGAATCACAAGTTGGGGTCTGGAGATTGCTAGTTTGGGTTGACTGGGCTAAAACAACAAAAACAAGGCAATATACATCAGAATAGCAGATTGATGTCTATGTCATTAGGTAGCCTGTGACCTGCAATAAAAAATAGTCTGTTGTAATGTGAGCTCTGGACTAAAAAGGCCAGCCCAATACACAGAAGGCCTGCCCAGAAATGTTTGGTTTTTTCTTCCAATGCCAAGGGTAAACCCAGGGAAACCTTCTATACCATTTCCCTGGGGAAGGCCTCAGAAAGTAAAAAATAAATTAAAAAATAATAATAAAATAATACAAATAAAAAGTGAGGAGGAGACTGAAAGACCAATCTGAAAATAACTGGCGAGCTCTCTCTGTGATTACTATGACCTATCCTTGTAGTCGTGCAAATAAACTTGAAGAAAGTTTTCGCATGAAATATTAAGGATGATATCTTTTGTATGATCTTTATCATTAAAAAACCCCCAATTACATTAAAATTATATATAATTTTTATGAGGTTATTCATGCTTTAACATATAATAAGATTGATAAATTAGGATGGTAATCATATGAGAAAATGATAGAATAAGTTGAGTAGATAGTTATAGTGGTTTCTTAAGCTATCATGACATATATTTCTTTTAAAGTACACATATTTGAATCAAGGATTATTGTTTATATTTGCAAGAAAATGGCCCTTTATATTGTGTTTTGGTACCTTTTGTTCTCACCCTTTTTTCTTTGTTCTGGATTCCCTTAAAAGGTTTCAAACAGCTCCCCCCCCCCTTTAAGCAGGAACGCACAGGAACGCAGTTCCAGCTGGCTTGCCATGAGGGGGTGTGGTCTCCTGATATGCATATGAGTCCGTGCTGGGCTTTTTCTACAAGGAAGCCCTGCATGAAACAATGGTGATGGGGGTGTGGCGTAATATGCAAATGAGTCCCTGCTGGGCTTTTTCTACCCCCTCCAGGTTTAAAATAAAAATTATTATTTAAAAATAAAAGAAAGTGAGAGGGTGGGTGGCTGTGTGCCCCCCCCGGCTCCTCCTCTCTCAGCAGTAGCACACACCAACTATCACTGCCTCCGTGGAGGAGTCTTAGGTTACCCGAAGTGCAGCTGCCCTTCGTCACCGGCTCTCCCTTTCCCACCTCCCACGTCTGCGAAGAAGATTGTTTAAATTAGCTGCAATATTTATGGTGCTCTTGTGGGTTCTGCTGGTTTCTGTTTGGCGCACAGATCTCGCTACCCTGCTCTCATCTCCCACCATATGAAGAACAGTTTGTTTTAATTTCAGCCTGCAATGTTGGTTTGGGGGGGGGGGGAGGCTAGTGGTGACTCAGAGAGTGCGCTTGGGAGCGCTCCCCCTTCAACATCGCCCTGTGCTGTACTGCTGCCAGGCTTCTGCAGTGGTATTTTGGTGCAGGTGGATTCAGAACGATGGTGGAGAGACCAGTGGGGCATTTCTGTGCCAATCGAAATGGTTAATGGCCCTGCTACTTTTCTCTAGTCTCTTCTTAAAATTTTGCTTGAGCAAACTGAGAGTCAGCTTGATGTAGTGGTTAATTGTGCGGATAGACTCTTATCTGGGAGAACCGGGTTTGATTCCCCACTCCTCCACTTGCAGCTGCTGGAATGGCCTTGGGTCAGTCATAGCTGTCACAGGAAGTTGTCCTTGAAAGGGCAGCTGCTGTGAGAGCCCTCTCAGCCCCACCCACCTCACAGGATGTCTGTTGTGGAGGAGGAAGATAAAGGAGATTGTAAGCCGCTCTGAGACTCTGAGATTCAGAGTGGAGGGCAGGATATAAATCCAAAATCATCATCATCATCATCATCATCATCATCATCATCATCATCATCATCATCATCATCATCATCTTCTTCTTCTTCTTCTTCTTCTTCTTCTTCTTCTTCTTCTTCTTCTTCTTCTTCTTCTTCTTCTTCTTCTTCTTCTTCTTCTTCTTCTTCTTCTTCTTCTTCTTCTTCTTCTTCTTCTTCTTCTTCTTCTTCTTCTCAGCACAGATTTAGAAAGCGGTATGTCACAAACCATGAACCAAACCACATTTTCCCAGTTCCTGCCCATCCTTACTGTTTTCATCTGATGTTCTTCTGACCAGCTTTTCTCTGATGTAAGAAGGCTGCTGAAGGAACGTACCTTTAGTAGCAGAATGGACCATAGGGTCTAGCTGTCATCTAGAAGAAGAAGAAGACTGCAGATTTATACCCCGCCCTTCTCTCTGAATCAGAGAATCAGAGCGGCTTACAATCTCCTATATCTTCTCCCCCCACAACAGACACCCTGTGAGGTGGGTGGGGCTGAGAGGGCTCTCACAGCAGCTGCACTTTCAAGGACAACTTCTGTCAGAGCTATGGCCGACCCAAGGCCATTCCAGCAGGTGCAAGTGGAGGAGTGGGGAATCAAACCTGGTTCTCCCAGATAAGAGTCTATCCACACACTTAACCACTACACCAAACTGGCTCTAGGAGTAAGGATGGACTGTAAATTCCAGTTGTCAAACTGAGGCATATAGCAATGCAGTCCATGGAATTGCCCTCATTAGCAGGGATTCCAAAGTGCCTATCACAGGCAATCCAACACCTTCTTCATTCCCGGGGACAAAGGAGGGTTTTTGTTAGTGAAACCGATGACAACATCGGCCCCATGCTCAGTTTTCTCTGGTTCACATAAAGATAAAGCACCGTTTCCACATTGTACTTCTATCTCTTCTGCTGAAAGAAACAAGACATTACCTGCCCTTTGGATTACCAACGCTTTTCACTAAAGCCGGTGACAAGTCAATATTTCATTTTCTGCTTTTCCTCCCTCCATGTTATATTTATATCTCAGCAAGCCAGTCGGCCTCTGTCGTGTTATTATGCAATCAATCCCAAGACACACAAAAACCTTCCAGGGCACGAGGCGCTGGAATCGGGCCAGAGGAGAGCAATTGTTGGCCTGTTTCATTGTTCTGGGTCTCTGCAGCGGAACGCTTCAAGGAAGAACGAAGCAGGAGTCAAGTGGCACCTTTAAGACCAGCCAAGTTTTATTCCGAATGTAAGCTTTCGTGTGCTAAAAGCACACTTCTTCAGACTTTCTGAATAAAACTTGGTTGGTCTCAAAGGTGAAACTTGACTCCTGCTTTCTTCAAGTGCTTCAGACCAACACGGCTGCCCCCTTGGATTTATCTTAAAGGAAGAGCCAACCTATGGTGGGATTGGTGATTCTTCCCCCCCCCCCCCTATATAATTTTCTTTTATTTCACCTTTTTCCAACCAAGTTCCATTCTTATACATAACACCAATTTAGTAAGCAACGAAGAAGAACGAAAAAACAAAAGCAACAAACAAAAAAAACAAAAAAGCGAATTAATAAAACGAATAATCAAACTCTAAATGGTCATCCTTGAGGCGATCGAATGTGGTTTAGATCAAAATTAAATCGAATTCTTACAATAAAATATATCCATACATTAATTCCATGCAATCAGCAAAACATTAAGCTTACCTAAGAATCATTCTCTTTTAACCATTTATACAATTTCCCCCATTTTTTGCTAGCTTCAGATTTCGGTATCCCTTTCACCAAATTTGATAATATATCCATTTCTGCGGCGGGGTTGGTGATTCTGAGCAGTCAGTTAAGAAGAACACACATGAACAGACACATGAAGCGATACTGAGTCAGACCGTTGGTCCATCAAAGTCAGGCTGGTCTACTAAGACTGGTAGTGGCTCTCCAAGGTCTCAGGCAGAGAAGGGTCCATCTGTCACATCCCCTACTGCCTGGTTCTTTTAAACGGAAGATGCTAGGGATTGAACCTGGAACCTTCTGCATGCTGAACAGATGTTCTTCCACTGGGCCATAGGCCACTCCTTAAAAAGGCTGGTTTGGGGCAGGGGCTGGAGTGTGAAAGAGGTGAAAGGAAGAGGCTGACATGAATAGGTTGGAGACAGGAAAGTGGGCACAGTATTTTTGGTGGCTTGGGCTCAGAAGGGCTTAGCTACAAAGCTGAATCTCAGTTGTCCCACTCAGTTGCTGAAAAATTTCCAGTCTGTTTAGCTTTATATATAGATTCTTGCCATCTACTCATAGTTCACTTATGGCGACCCCATGAGGGTTTCAAGACAAGAGACGTTCAGAGATGGTTTGCTATTGCCTGCCTCCATGCCATGACCTTGGTATTTCTTTTTTCATGCCCAGGGAAATCCTGTTCACCACTTTGGGGGTCAGGCAACAATTTTTCTCCAGACCAGTTTGATCAGGGATCCTGGAGAAGTTTTTCTTTAATATCTGGGCTTGGAGCAGGGGTCATTGTGGGGGAGATACTTGTGAATTTCCTGCATTGTGCAAAAGGGTTGGATTAGATGACCCTGGAGGTCCCTTCCAACTCTATGATTCCTTGGAGGTCTTCCATCCAAACACTGGCCAAGGCTGACCCTGCTTAGCTTCCAAGAACTGACAAGACTAGAACATTATCTGATGGGTCAGAACTTTATACCTAGTGTGTCCTTTAAAATCCATCTCCGAATTACAAGACTTGGCCATGTTTTTCTTTACTCATGGTCTCTGCCTTATGCAAGGTTCTCAACCTCCAGGTGGTGGTTGAAGATCTTCCAGGATTACAACTGATCTCCAGGGGACAGAGATCAGTTTCCCTGGAGAAAATGGCCTCTTTAGAAGGTGGACTCCATAGCATTATACCTCCTCTCCCTTCCTCTCCAGTCTCCTCCCTCAAAATCTCAAGGAATTTCTGAACCCAGATCTGGCAACCCTCTTCCCCCCTGTGTATTATCAGGGGTGGAATTCTAGCAGGAGTTCCTTTGCATATTAGGCCACACCCTCCTGATGTAGCCAATCCTCCAAGAGCTTACAAGGCTCTTTTTTGTAAGCTCTCAGAGAATTGGCTACATCAGGGGTGTGTGGCCTAATATGCAAAGGAGTGCCTGCTAGAATTCCACCCGTGTATTACCCAAGTATTTCCTTGTTGCCATTTGGTGAAGAAGTTTACAAAGTGGTTGTGATGACAACCCTCATCTACGGCTCCGAATCGTGGGTTTTATACCGTCATCACCTGCGACTCCTTGAGCGCTTTCATCAGCGCTGCCTTCGCTCCATCCTCAACATCCACTGGAGTGACTTTGTGACCAACACTGAAGTCCTCAAGCGGGCGGAGGTTACAAGCATCGAGGCACTGCTGTTGAAGACGCAGCTGCGCTGGGCAGGGCATATTTCCAGGATGGAAAACCACCGCCTTCCCAAGATTGCCCTGTATGGCGAACTTTCCACCGGCCATCGAAATAGAGGGGCACCAAAGAAGAGGTACAAGGACTCCTTGAAGAAATCCCTTGGTACCTGTTGCATCAACCATCACCAGTGGTCTGACCTAGCCTCAGATCGCAAAGCATGGAGGCACACCATCCACCAGGCTGTCTCTTCCTTTGAGAATGCATGCATAGCTGGTCTTGAGGACAAAAGGAGATTGAGGAAGAATCGCACTGCTACAGCACCAACCCCAAATCAGACTTTTCCCTGCAGCCACTGTGGCCGGACCTGCCTGTCCCGCATTGGTCTTGTCAGCCACCAGCGAGCCTGCAGCAGATGTGGACTACTGCACCTTTCTTAAATCTTCGTTCGCGAAGTCAAGCCGAGAGCGAGCGAGCCTGCTTTTAAGAGCTTGTAATGCCAAGATAGGCATGCCTAAGATTACGAATCTCTGTCAGTTGATAGAGCTTAAATTGTGTCAGGAAGGAACAAGGTAAAGGTGCAAGCCCCGAATCATTAGTGACCCATAGGGTGACATCACAAAAGGGGACTTAATCCATAAAGACCTGTTTGGCTTTACAAATTGAAACAACTTCCTGTATTTTTATTTATGGGGGGGGGAAAGAAGTGTTCTTTGACAACCGGTCTTCTCCCCCTTTAATACATAGGGTTGCCAAGTCCCCCGCAGCCTCTGGACACTCTAGCTATTTGGTGTACCATAGAGTCTTCCCTCCCAAATTGCTAGAGTGCCTGGGAAAACCATAGAGTTTTCCCGAAACGCCTAGAGCGGCCAGCGCACGGCATTGCCTGCGCGATGACATAACTTCCGGGTGATGTCATTGTGCCGGCAACGTCGGGGGTGGTTCCCCCCACAGGCCCAATGTGGGCGGGCAGGTTGGGAACCTCCAAGGCGGGAGAACCCCTGCCTGGCCCGGGGGCTTGGCAGCCGTATTAATACAGCAGAGTGGAGTGCTCAGTCCTGCTCAAAAAAAGTGAGCGGGAGCTGAAGGGTTAAAGGACTCTTCCCTTTCTTGAAGCCCTGATTCCAGTTACTGATCTGCAAGCATGCAGAATTTTTTTTTTAGAACTTATTGATGTCTGTTTTGGCCCTCAAAACTGCAGAGGAAGGAGGAGGCCCCTTATCCCACTTAGAGGAGTCCTTAATCTGGTTTGGTGCAGGCCTCTGTGTACCTTGGAGGGCCATCGTTGTGAATTTGCTGTCTCCCATTGCCTTGTTAATGGCTGCTGACAGTCTTCCATCACAATAGCATGCCTTATAATTGGCAGGTGGCCCTCCGTTTCTCTCTGCGGCTGTGCTTACGAAGGCTCTCTCCTCAGTCTACACCAGGAGTGGCCAAACTGTTGCTCGGGAGCCACATGTGGCTCTTTCACATATATTGTGTGGCTCTTGAAGCCCCCACTGCCCTCTCAGCTGGCTTGGAGAAGGCATTTCTCTCTTTAACTCACTTTTCCAAGCCAAGCTGGCCAGCAGATCGGAGAATGCATTTAAAGTTAAAGTTGCTTTCTTTCCACTTCTCCTTCCCTCCTCCCTCATCTATTTTCCTCCCCTCCTTCCTTGCAGTTCTCAAACATCTGCTTTTCATGTCTTGCAGCTCTCAAACATCTGATGTTCATTCTACGTGGCTGTTACGTTAAGCAAGTTTGGCCACCCCTGGTCTACACTTTGGAGGTGTGTTCTGGGAGTCTGCAGAGTTTCATTGGAGAAGTTGGTATCGGAGAGGATTGCCGAAGAGCGGAGCTATGTGGGATACTGAGCTTGATAGCATATGCATGAGCGATCCAAAAACAGACATGTAACAGGGGAGTTAGCACAAAATTATTCAGCAAAGTTGGCGAGGGCAGACTGCGAGGAATGAGAAAGCAGATTAAATGCAGTGTTGATAGATGCAAAGCGATGTGCGCTGAAAGAACGAATGGAAACCATGTCGGCACCCAACTGGCTTCTAAATTAGTTGAGATTGCACATGAAAAAGATCTTTCGGGAACTGTAGGGAGTGTTTTCAAACCCTCTGCACCAGTTGCAGCTCTAGCCTAATGGGCCAAAAATGTGGAACCATCCATCGTCAAAGATGTAGAGTGGGAGAAAAAGTGTTCAAAATAACTGCAGTCTTTTGCAAATGACATTTGGGGTGTGAATGAATGTGCATTGGAAGGAAGATTTCAGAAGTAGGCTCTGTGCTGACAAATCTCTGGAGATTTTGGGGCAGTGCCCGGTGAGGGTGGAATTTTGGGTAACATGATGTCACTTCCAGGTAGGGTTGCCAAGTCCAATTCAAGAAATATCTGGGGACTTTGGGGGTGGAGCCAGGAGACAACAGGGTGGAGCCAGGAGACATCAGGGTGGAGCCAGGAACAAGGGTGTGACAAGCATAATTGAACTCCAAGGGAGTTCTAGCCATCACATTTAAAGGAACTGCACACCTTTTTAAATGTCTTCCTTCCATAGGAAATAATGAAGGTTAGGGGCACCTTCTTTTGGGGCTCATAGAATGGGACCCCCTGGTCCAATCGTTTTGAAACTTAGGAGATACTTTGGGTAGAGTCACTAGATACTATACTGAAAATTTGGTGCCTCTACCTCAAAAAAAAGCTCCCCCAGAGCCCCCGAACCTCCAGATCAATTCCCCATTATACCCTATGAGAATCAATCTCCACATAGAGAATAATGCTCAGCAGACTTGTGTCCCCCCCCCCCCATTTCTGGCGATTCTGAAGGGCATGGGCCTTTCTACTCATGAGTTGCTGCCAACTTCTTCAAAGTAACACAGGCACACCATCCCAAAGGAAGACTTTCAATCAGCGACTGAAGCCTCCGGAGGTAGAAACGCACATGGTCCAGACTCCCCGAGGAGACGCCACTGGCAGCTGGAGAGGATGCAAGGGCTACAAGTCCCAGCATGCACCTCGCAAAGGGAGGCCGGACTGGAGCGAATAGCAGGCTGGCAGTGGGCAGGTCTTTGTGACTTGGAGGAAGGGAGAAGCCTGAAGCCAGGCAGGGAAAGAGACACTGCGCCGTTCCACCCCCCCCACCCCCGCTATCAGATTTTTAGAGAGCGGGGGATTAGGCTGCTAATCCAGGGGTCCCCCGGCAGGGCGGGGGGGTTGGAAAGCCTACTTCCAGGTGACAGAATCTTCCCAATCTCTATAGCAATTACTATAGAGAATGGGGAATTTCCTTGAGTGGCATGCAGAATGTGACATCACTTCTGGTGGGATGGGTGATAGATTTGACATTCCTTCCACGGGAAGCTCTAGGAATCCCCATGATCTCTATGGTCTTCGATACAGAGATTGTGAAAATGCCTAGAGTATCATCAGCATTGTTACCATTCCCCTCTATTTCCCCCCACTCCTAAATTATTGCATGGGTCTGAGGGTGCCAATGGGACTTCCCAGCTGCCACAGGGCAAACTGCAAGCCTAGCTCTGCCCTTGGCTTGTATGTATTCTTTTGAAATTCTTCAGTGGAGCCTACAAGCAGACAAGACTGTCCATACGTTCTCTGTGTATCAATAACACTGAATAAGGCAGGTCCCTGATCTTACAGAGAGAGGGCCCTGGGGATGTACATTTATACATGGGTCTTTGAGCAAAATTTGAAGCATCATGTACCTAGGTTGGGGTTGGAGCCTGTCTGATTGCCCTCCATGTATTTGTTTTTCACTCCAAAATATACGAAAAGGGCTTTGTCTTGTCTTCTGTATTCATTTCTTGTTCTCCAAATGAAATCTCTGCTCCAATTCACACGGGCACTTGGGAAGAGAACCTTCAGAGTGTGTCACCTGAAGAGAGAAAACCTGAAGCGGAAAGTCTGAAGTTGACAAATGGGTTCACGAGTACAGGAACTTGTCTACTCCTGAGTCAGACAATTGGTCTGTCAAGATCAGAGTTGTCCACTGTGATTGGTAGCAGGTGTCCAGGATCTCAAGATCTTCCTGAAACCTACTGTGTGATTCTCTTCTCTGCTAATGCTGCCATGGATTGAACTGGGGACCTTCTGCATGCAAAACAGATGTTCTACCACTGAGCCACAGCTCCTCCTTAACAGTGCCTCCTTCAAGACTGGTTCTCCCAGGGTTGGATTGAGGGCAACTGATGCCCTAAGCACAGCCCAACAGTGGTGCCCCTTGGCCCTCCCACTGTTGCCCCCCCTAAGCACCAAGAATACAGAGCATCACTGCCCCAGACAAAGAGTTCCATCTATACCCTGTGGCTAATAGCCACTGATGGACCTCTGCTCCAGATGTTTATCCAATCCTCTCTTGAAGCCGTCCATGTATGTAGCTGCCGCCACCTCCTGTGGCAGTGAATTCCATGTGTTAATCACTGTTTGGGTGAAGAAGTACTTCTTTTTATCCATTCTAACCTGACTGCTGAGCCATTTGTTGGCTGATTGTATTGCATGTTTATGTATGTGTGATCGGGTTGCAACTGGCCTATGGCAACCAGGGGTGGAATTCTAGCAAGAGCTCCTTTACATATTAGGCCACCCCAGGGGTGGCCAAACTTGCTTAACGTAAGGGCTACATAGAATAATCATGAGATGTTTGAGAGCCACAAGAGATGAATGTCAGATGTTTGAGAGCCACAAGGCAGGCAGGCAGGCAAATAGATGGGGGGGGCGGAGGGAGATGTGGTAAGAAAGCACTTTAACTTTAAATGCGTTCTCCAAGGGGCCAGCTGGCTCGGCTTGGAGAAGTGATTTAAAGAGAGAAATGCCTTCTCCAAGCCGGCCAATCGGGCGGTGGGGACTTGGAGAGCCACGCAATATGAGTGGAAGTGCCACATGTGGCTCCCGAGCTGCAGTTTGGCCACCCCTGGGCCACACCCTCCTGACGTAGCCAATCCAAAAAGAGCTGACAAAGCTCTTTTTTGTAAGCTCCTGGAGGATTGGCTACATCCGGGGTGTGTGGCCTAGTATGCAAACGAGCTCCTGCTAGAATTCCATCGCCGACGGCAACCAGAGCAAGCAGGGCTTTCTCATCTCTCTGCAGACCCTTCCTTGGTGGTCTCCCATTCGTGGGTTTCTGTGTGTATATCAGGGGTGGGGAACCTCCGTCCCAAGGGCCATATACGGCCCTTGAAGTCACTTGTTGTGGCCCTTGGGGATTGCTGGGTCAAACCAAGCCATGTGGCAGCCTCTCTGGGGCCTGGCTGGCCAGCGAGGATCGTGGGGCCCAGCCGTGCCATGCAGCAGCCACCCCAGGGCCAGGCAGGGATCACAGGGCCCAGATGTACTGTGCAGCAGCCTCCCTGGGACCTGGCTGGCCGGCCAGAGTTGCTGCAGGGCCCGAAAAAGTTACTGTCACAGTTCAGTTTGCACTTGATTATCCCAGATGGTGTGGCCTAATATGCTAATATTAGGGGATGTGGTCTAATATGCTAATATTAGGGGATGTGGTCTAATATGCTACTGAGTTTCTGCCGGGCTTTTTCTACAAAAAGGCCCTGGACCTATGTATTTGCCTAGGGTGGCGGGCTCTGTGTGTGTGTGTGTGTGTGTGCGCGCGCCAGATTAGGCTCTCTGCACATGACTTCAAATAGAAAGAGAATTATTTGCACTAATTTTGCTGGCCTGAATCATTTTCCCTTGGTGGAGTACTTTTTTAAGTTGGTAATTTTTTATGGCCCGCGAATGATGTTATAAATATCCATACGGCCCTTGGCAGAAAAAAGGTTCCCCACCCCTGGTGTATATATATAAAAAAACCCCTGACCTATGTGGCCCAGGCTAGCCCAATCTCATCAGATCCTGGAAGCTAAGCAGGGTCAGCACTGGTCACTGTTTGCATGGGAGACCACCAAGGATGTCCAGGGTTGCAACACAAAGGCCATCAATGGCAAACCGCCTCTGAAAATCTCTTGCCTTGAAAACCTTACAGGGTCAACACGGAGTCGACTGCGACTCAACAGCACTTTCCATCGTCATAAATAAATAAATGTAGCCTATAATTTAGTTGAAGAATGAAAGGGAGCCAAGGATAATCCAGGATACGGCTGTTAAGGACCAAGGAGCAGGAGAGGAAGGAATGGAGTTCAGACCCCCAGTTTATAAAAGTGGCGGAAAGCTGGCCAGTGGTCCTACGATCCCTTTCAGCTTTCTCTGCCTGTCTCCAAGGCGCCTTTAGAGTCCTTCTCACATGACCAGGGCAACCAGCCACTTAGGGTTGCCAAGTCCAATTCAAGTAATATCTGGGGACTTTGGGGGTGGAGCCAGGAGACTTTGGGGGTGGAGCCAGGAGACATTGGTGGCAGAGCCAGGAGCAAGGGTGTGATAAGCAAAATTGAACTCCAATGGAGTTCTGCCCATCACATTTAAAGGGACAGCACACCTTTTGAAATTCCTTCCTTCCATAGAAAATAATGAAGGATAGGGGCACGTTCTTTTGGGGCTCGTAGAATTGGACCCCCTGGTCCAATCCTTTTGAAGCTTGGGGGGTATTTTGGGGAGAGGCACTAGATGCTATACTGAAAATTTGGTGCCTCTACCTCCAAAAACAGCTCCCCCAGAGCCCCTGATACCCGCAGATCAATCCCCCATCATTCCCTATGGGAATTGTTCATGGAGGTGCATAATGGCTGTGGGGGTGGGGCTTCCCCCGCCGGCCAGCTGGCTGGGAGAGGGGGGAAGCCTGTAAAACCAGGGGATCCCCCGCTGGGAGCTGGGGATTGGGAAGCCTACAGCCACTCCTTGCTTCTCTGTAGAACACTGATGAGCAAGGCCCCTCCGAGGGAGTCAGCTTTGCTGGGCCTGCGATGGGCTGCTGTTTCCCCTTGCAGCTATTCCCGGCTTCTGTTAGCGCGGGGAAGAAGGAGAGAGAGATGGGGGGGGGGGGGGTGGAGGTTGGAGGCAGCTTGAATCATCCCAAAGTTCCTTCAGATGTCTCTTCTCGGTCCCTAAACTAAGGTCCTAAGAGCAAGTTTGGGGTAGTGGTTAAGAGCGGCAGGCAGACTGTAATCTGGAGAACAGATTCCAGTCTCCACACGTGATTCCCCACGTCTCCACATAAAGCCAGCTGGTTGATCTTGGGTCAGTCACAGTTAGAGCTGTTCTCTCAAGAGCAGTTATCTCAGAGCTCTCTCAGCCCCCAATTACCTCACAGGTTGTCTGTTGTGAGGAGAGGAAGGGAAAGGAGTGTAAATTGTTAAGGGCAGGGTATAAGACCAACTCCTCTTCCTCCTCCTCCTCCTCCTGTTCTTCTCCCCCTCCCCTGCCGTGTAGCCAGGTTCAGCTCAGTTAGCTCAGCCCACACATCCAGCCCCACACTGTATATTTGAGCAACATTGTCCACTCCCACCTGGAGGAAGGATGCCAGAATCATTTCCCAAATAGCCATCATGCCTACATGTTGCATTCCTTTTTAAATTTATTTGGAAAATTTAGATCATTCCATTCAGTAAATAAAAAAGAAACCGCCATGGGGCTGAACAAAGTTTTTTTTTCTCTCAAACTACAAGATAGAAGGAAGTCCTTCTTCACCCAAAGGGTGATTAACATGTGGAATTCACTGCCACAGGAGGTGGTGGCGGCTACAAGCATATCCGGCTTTAAGAGGGGATTGGATAAAAATATGGAACAGAGGTCCATCAGTGGCTATTAGCCACAGTGTGTGTGTGTGTATATACATATATTTTTTGGCCACTGTGTGACACAGAGTGTTGGACTGGATGGGCCATTGGCCTGATCCAACATGGCTTCTCTTATGTTCTTCTGTGACACAGAGTGTTGGACTGGATGGGCCACTGGCCTGATCCAACATGGCTTCTCTTATGTTCTTCTGCGACACAGAGTGTTGGACTGGATGGGCCATTGGCCTGATCCAACATGGCTTCTCTTATGTTCTTATCAATTAAGCCTGTATGGACTGGTGAAACCCAAGGAAGATCATCAATAAGGCAGCAGAAACTAACTGTTCTATAAAAGTTAACCCCAATTTAGAAGTTAAAAGTACCTCTGAAAGCCTTTTGGAAAAAACATGGCCTTTGCCTGGTGCCTAGAAGCCAATATGGATGGAACTGAACAAACTTTCAGAGAAAGGCTGTGCCAGAATCTCAGTGCTATGGAGGAGAAGACCCTGCCAAAAGGGAATTGGCAGACTCATAAGTCTTAGATACTTCATGAGGTATCCTAGGTCTAAACCACTATGGGCAGGGTATAAAACCAAACCCAGTGTGCAAATCCAGCACTCGGAACTGGGTATGGAAACCAAAGGGAAGGTGCTGACAAACCAGTGATGTGCATTCCTGCTATTTCTGAGCACAATTTAAAGGCATTTCCAGGGAAAATGCTTTAAGGGACTTATGGAGATCTTGCCTTTTGCCTTCCCTCATGCACAGGATCTTCTTCTTAAGAACATAAGAGAAGCCATGTTAGATCAGGCCAATGGCCCATCCAGTCCAACACTCTGTGTCACATATGAACATAAGAGAATCCATGTTGGATCAGGCCAATGGCCCATCCAGTCCAACACTCTGTGTCACACAATGGCCAAAAAACCCAGGTGCCATCAGGAGGTCCACCAGTAGGGCCAGGACACTAGAAGCCCTTCCACTGTTGCCCCCCTCCCAATCACCAAGAATACAGAGCATCACTGCCCCAGACAGAGCATTCCATCTATACCCTGTGGTTAATAGCCACTGATGGACCTCTGAAGATGTTGTTCTTCTTCTTTCTTGCTGAGCAGCCCCTATAACTGTTTCTTTCTTGTTTGTCTATGGCTTTAATATATATATATATAGATTGATGCTGGCCCAGCCCAGGGAACTGAGCGAAGAGACAAAATCACCTTCTGCATATACAACTTCTGAAATGGCACACTAGAGGCTTTTGACAGTTGAAAGTAAACAAAACGTTTTGAAAGTTGAAAATAAACAAATGTTAGATGAGAAAAGGTCAGGTGGAACCAAAGGTAGGATGAGGAGATATGAGGTGAACTGCTAATAAAACTGAAGTAAGTCCAGGTAATTCATTGCCAACAAGTAAGTGTTTCTGCTATTCAAAAAGGTCTTTTAAAACTTTGAGGAGAGAGGCTTTATTTTCAGTTTCTGTTTAAACACACATAGGTTTCTGAGTTTCACTGACCCTTAAAGTCTAGAGGGCAGGAGTTCCCCAAATCCTTCTATACATAGAGACAAGGGATAACTCCTTTTTTAAGAGCTATCACCCTTTTCATTGGGGAGGGATTACCACTCTTAACTAGTAGCAATTTCCCTTTTTGGCCTTTTTAGCAATTTCCCTCTTTGATCCTCTCACTCCTTTTGCCTCCTTCCCAGCTCACAGTCAGTGCTTAATTGTCTCTTCTTCAACTCTCAGTTCCCAACTGCCATTTCTTAGCTGACTCCCTCAACAGAATTCCATTTGAACAAGCTGTCACTCAAAGGTTCTCAGACTCCATTTGTCACAGTTCAGCCTTATTTATTTACTTTCCTACTTCCTTCCTTCCTTTATTTATTTTCTTTATAGTCTTACATTTCTTGCTGAGCTGCAAGGCAACTTACACAGTGCAAATCTATGTAATCAACAGGATATGACAACTAATAAGCAACGTAATCAAACTAGGACTCATGATTTGTATCCACTCCCTCACTGATAATATATATAGATTGATGCTGGCCCAGCCCAGGGAACTGAGCGAAGAGACAAAATCACCTTCTGCATATACAACTTCTGAAATGGCACACTAGAGGCTTTTGAAAGTTGAAAGTAAACAAAATGTTTTGAAAGTTGAAAGAGAGAAGAGAACTGGATGTCATGTAGATACTGATGAAGAAGAAGAAGAAGAAGAAGATATTGGATTTCTATCCCGCCCTCCACTCCGAAGAGTCTCAGAGCGGCTCACAATCTCCTTTACCTTCCTCCCCCACAACAGACACCCTGTGAGGTGGGTGGGGCCGGAGAGGGCTCTCACAGCAGCTGCCCTTTTAAGGACAACCTCTGCCAGAGCTATGGCTGACCCAAGGCCATCTCAGCAGGTGCAAGTGGAGGAGTGGGGGAATCAAACCCGGTTCTCCCAGATAAGAGTCCGCACACTTAACCACTACACCAAACTGGCTCTCCTCAGCTGTCATGTAAATGATGGATGGCATGGGAAAGGCAAGATGGAAATTTTGTCTACCCTAGAAGTCTAAATCTAGGAAATCAATGGCTACCTTCTTGATATCAGGCCTATACCCACGGAAACTGTTGATTTCCATTGAAATTGCTTAGATGAGTGTTTCGAAGCACAGTTGAAGTGGGCAAGCCAGTTTTCCAATAATGGAAAATGCTGAATGTGTGCTGATCCAACCAGTTCCTATTCCTTTCATTGAAAGAAAGCTAAGCGCAGGGGGGGTTGGCAACTGCCACTGTCCTACCGCTCCTCTAAGCAAAGGAGGAGCCACTTAAGATGGAAGAAATCTGGCTCCGCCTACTTTCTAAAAACACTTGGTGGGCACCAGGAAAAGTGTTAGCGGGAACTATGGCACCCATGGGCACCGCCACATTGGAGACTCCTGGTTTAACTTGTGCCAGCACATTGTCCATAAATAATATCCAGTTAAATTGTAGTTAAATTTATATCCTTCCTTTTTGTCCTCACAAGGGCCACCAAGGCAGGTAGGAAATTAAGACATTAAGAAAACATGAAGAAGAACAGCAGGAGGAGGGGGAGGAAGAGGAAGAGATTGGATTTATATCCTGCCCGTCACTTGGAGTATCAGAGTGGCTTAGTTTCCTCCCCTTCCTCTCCCCACAACAGACACCCCGTGAGGGAGGTGGGGCTGAGAGAGCTCTTTCTAGAACTGCTCTTGAGACAGCAGCTCTGTCAAGAACTGTGACCGACCCAAGGTCACACCTGGTGTATGTGGAGGAGTGGGGAATCAAACCCAGTTCTCCCAGAATAGAGTCTGTGCTCCTAACCACTACCCCAAACTGCTCTTAACTACTACACCAAATTGGCTCATAACAAACCACATTTTGAAACCATTAAAACCAACCAACGAACCAACCATTATTGAAACGATTCAAAACATACCTAAAATATGCACACAAGACATAAAGGAAAGGAAGGAAAGGAAAGGTCCCCTGTGCAAGCACCAGTCGTTTCCGACTCTGGAGTGACGTTGCTTTCACAACGTTTTCACGGTAGACTTTTTACGGAGTGCTTTGCCATTGCCTTCCCCAGTCCTCTACGCTTTCCCCCCAGCAAGCTGGGGACTCATTTGACTGACCTCGGAAGGATGGAAGGCTGAGTCAACCTCGAGCCGGCTACCTGAAAACCCAGCTACCGCCGGGGATCGAACTCAGGTCGTGATCAGAGCTTAGGACTGCAGTACTGCAGCTTTAACACTGCGCCACGGGGCTCCCTCACAGGACATAAAAACAACCATTAAAAAGCCATACGGTCTCATCGTTCTTAGGAGTTAGTCAAATTGTTTTTGCTGCCATGCAAGTTGGAGTGCAACATTCCACTTCTGGTTCATTTGAATTTCAAGCTGAAACCAACATAGACAAGAATAACATTTTATTAGACTACATCGAGAAACTCGGTTCTCGAAAAACAATACAAAGGGCCTGTCACAATACCTTCTCTTTTAATCATCTGAAAATAATTTGGGGATCTGTGACTCGGCCACCCACGCATCCATTTTCTTGTCTCTCTCCTTCCCGCAGCAGGTGTGTTGACGTGAACCGAGGGAGAACGCTACCTTTTCTCCGAGAAACTTCACAGAAACAGCTGGATGTTTATTACCAGCTCGTTGGGATGTGTTCAAACATGCTGTATAGAGGGGGGGGCCAGCAATCTGCCGCCCAGGGCACCCACATCTGGATTTGGAAAGTGGCATTCACAGGAACAGACAGGAACCCACGGAGCAGCCTGCTGGGTGAGGCTTTTCACGCTACCTGAGGGGAACCGGATAACGTGTTATGGTTTGGGGGCAGATCGCCAAGGTGGGATTTTGATAGAAGCAACCCAGAAGATGCCACTGCCACAGGAGGTGGTGGCGGCCACAAGTATAGCCACTTTCAAGAGGGGTTTAGATAAAAATATGGAGCACAGGTCCATCAGTGGCTATTAGCCACAGTGTGTTTGTATATACAAAATTTTTTGCCACTGTGTGACACAGAGTGTTGGACTGGATGGGCCGTTGGCCTGATCCAACATAGCTTCTCTTATGTTCTTATGTTCTTAAGATGTATTTATTTGCAGGTTGGTTTCGAGGAACAGATTAGCAGAGCAGGGCTCAAGAGAGAGAAGAACCCTGGCTGAGGCAGATAAACTCAGAGGTGGGATTCTCACAGGAGCGCCTTTACATATTAGGCCACACCCCCCGATGTAGTGCTGTCGACAGAGGAAGTGCCATTCTCCCTGAGGCAGAGCTCAACTCTCCCCTGTGTTTTATTTGTTTGTTTGCTTATTTTGTTAGATTCATATTAGGGGCTTGCAAACAAAAAATAAATTCGGAATTAATCGGATTGGGAAATATACAGGGCCAAAATATTCAGAATACCATCTATTTCCAAATACCGGTATTCGGAACAGCCGTATATACTGGAGATATATGGCTAGTTCCAAATATTTGGCCCCATTATACCCTATGGGCCATTGAAATCAATGGCAAAATAGGGTATATTGGAAGCCACCTGGAGGGGAGGGGGTTTGAGGGAGAGCCCCCAAATTTGTAGGGGACTCTCCCTTACGAACCCTCCAAGTTACAAAAACATTGGGCCAGGGGTTCCCTATCCCATCATTATACCCAATGGACCACTGAAATCAATGGCAACGTATGGCATAATCAGAGGCTACTGGGGGGCAGGGGGTTTGAGGGAGAGCCCCAAAAACTGCATGGAACCCGCAGGGGACTCTCCCCTACAAAATCCCCAAGTCCCCAAAAGATTGGGCCAGGGGGTCCCTGTCTTTGGGCTCCCCAAAAGACCCATTGCCACCAATGATAGGGAAAGCCCAATTAGCCACTTCCTCCACTATAATTGCTGTGGGGAAAGTGGCTCTGGCCAGAGGGGGGTTTGAGGGTGAGGCCCCAAAACTGCAGGGCAGCTTCAGGGGACTCCCCAGCATGAAACCCCCCTGGCCCCAAAAGGCTGCACCCATCAGTGGGCACCCCAAAAGGAACACTGCTCCCAATGGTGGGAAAAAACCAATTAGAGCCACTTCCTCACTGTAATTGTCGTGGGAAAAGTGGCTCTGGGGAGCAGGAGGGTTTGAGGAGAGCCCCCCAAACTGCTGTGCAGCTTCAGGGCACTGTCCCACACAAAACCCACAAGGCCAACAAAAAAATTGGACCAGGGGGTCCAGTTCCTGGGGCACCCAAAGCCAAACCTAACTTCACACCAGAGAATCTCTATAGGACCAAAATGCACTACATCCCTCTATCTATTCTATGAACCCTGCTGGCCTGGAACCAATATAAACCCAGTTGCCAACATCACTGCCACACAAAACACAATCTGCTCAAGGTCTGCTCTGCAGACCTGGCTGCAGGAAACCCAGATGCCAGCTCTCCAGCCCTGCCCCAAACAACGCAGGGAGAGCTGGCCAAGCACAACAGGCATGCTGGTTCTGGGTCTCTCACCCAGATGCCAGCTTCCCTGCCACAGAACGTGCAATCTACAGATGCCAGCTCTCCAGCCCTGCCCCAAACAATGCAGGGAGAGCTGGCCAAGCACAACAAGCATTCTGGTTCTGGGTCTCTTACCCAGATGCCAGTTTCCCTGCCACAGAACACGCAATCTACAGATTTCAGCTCTCCAGCCCTGCCCCAAACAACATAATTCTCAAACAAGAGAAGCGGTGGACCACATCTAGCTCCACATCATTCTGTATCTGACACAAAGCAAGAAGCATTTAGACTTACCTTGAGTGATGGATGGTTGGCTGGTCCAGGCTCTTTTGCGTTACCCAGGGTGCAGCACGAGGAGGCGAGCCAGAGTTGCACCCCAAATGAGGAAGATCACTGGGAGGGTCTCAAATTGTGTGAGAGGAAGGGAACCATTCCTTCTCTCTCCGCTCAACAGCAACACACCAGCTATCACTGTCCCATTAGAGGGACCTCAGCATCGGTATGGCTGCTGGCTGCCTGTCATCATCACTGGCCCCTCCCTCTTTCTTCCTCCTGCCCCTGAAAAAAAAAACTGGGTTATCCTGGCTGGGCCTGTGGGTGCTGTCGGTTACAGTTGGGGGCTGCAATGGCCCTTTCAGTATTATTGGGCATGTGTGGATGGGGACTGGGGAAATTTGGATTGCTTTGCAGATTTTAAATCAGCATTCACTTTTGGTTTGGGGATGGTTGAGGGGTGGGGGGGGGTGCACTGCCAATCAATTTGTGAGTGAGTTTTTGGACTGTCTTTGGACTCTAGTCTATGTTTAGTGGGAGAGCGTTTTACAACCGCCTTCCAAGTGCGGACCAAGAGAGGATGCAGGTACAAGTAGGTGCTTACTTCATTCACTCTCAAAGTCTAAGTTCGGGGAGCCGAACAGAGGCAAGTTGACCTTCAGGAAGACCAACTGCTCAACTGTCCAGGTGATTGCGATGTGGGCAGACAATGTCGCCCATATGTGAAAAGATGCGCTTGCTCTGCACGCTTGTCGGTGGGCATGTGAGGAACGCCTTGGCCATGGAGGAGAGGGCCGGCCAGACCGCCTCCTTCGTGACCCAGTAGTCCAAAGGAAATGTGTCCTGCAACTTGTTGGGCTCTGAAAGATAGTCCCTCACCCAAAACAAAACCCAGAACCAGGAAAGAGAGAACAGGACAGGAAGCAAAACCAACACAACAGATCCAAACAAATCCAACAGAAAAAAGGCCAACAAACTCAACTGTTAAAAACCTGAACTTTTTAACAATAAAAAACCTCAGGCCAAATCAGTCAACACCCCCCCCCCCCTCAAAAAACCCCCCAGAACCAGGAAAAGGGACAACAGGACAGGATGCAAAACCAACAACAGATTCAAACAAATCCAACTGAGAAAAGGCCAACAAACTCAACTGTTAAAAAACTGAACTTTTTAACAATAAAAATTAGGCCAAACAGCCCCCCCCCCCCCAAGAACCAGAACCAGAAGAGAAAAGGAACAACAGCAGCACAACACAGCAGCAACAAATCAAACACAGAATCCTTTTAAAATAGTAAAAAACTTGACTTTTAACAATACAGGAACTTAATCAACCCCCCCCCCCCCAAAAAAAAAACAAACCCTTCACCCTAACCCCAAGAAATCCAAGCCACCCAAATCAGGAAAAATAAAAGGACACTACACTTTTAAAAGTCATCTCACTAAAGTAAGACATAGGTAAACTGGCAACCCCCCCCACCCCAGGCCCCCACCCCTAGCAGAACCCCCTTACCCTAACCCCAAATATGCTACCCACCCACCCAAATCTGGATAAGTAAAGGGACTCTGAGTCTTAAAAAGTCCTTTTACCTTTATCCTAACTAAAATAAAAACAAGAACCTCAAGACTGTCTTACCTTATATGTCTTCTCCAGACAGGTCAGGCAAGGCTGAGAGAGAGCAGCAGCAGCTGAGGCCAAGGGCCGTGCAGCACAATCTCTCTCACACCAACACAGTAGCAATGGAATGGAATCCAGCCAGGCAGACTCCTTAAAAAGGTTCTCTGGCCCTACACAGAGCAATTTCAAAAAATACCACAGATCTGTGATTGGCCAGAGAACACTGTTTACTTGGCTACCCAAGTAAACAAAAGAACAACAATGCTGCTGATGGCTGGGGGATTAGCCCAGACATCAACTACACAACAACCCTGCAAAGCATGCTTTGGATTGGCTGCTGGGGCTCCTCTCCCCCTCCCTCCCTGATCCCAGGGAGGCTATGGGAGAGGTGGGAAAAGGCTTCCAAAGGTGGGAAAAGAGGCAAGCAGCTTCCCTGAGGCTGCAGAAGCTCCTTTTCTGCCTTTTACATTGAGTTCCGAATATTGAGTTCTGAATACTGATCGGAAGTATACGGGGAGCCGTATACTTTCGAATCAGGAGGTATTCGGTGGTCTATTCGGTTCAGCCGAACCAAATGCACACCCCTAATTCATATCCCACCCTTCCTACAAGCAGGCTCAGGGAGGGTAACATCAGAATTTCAAAAACATTCAAATCAGTTATACAATAGATACTTTAAACAGTTAAGATGTTGATGACAAGCTGCTGTTGGTGTACCACCCAGAGCCAACAGATGCAATTGCTAAACATACACAACCAGATGCTCAACCAGAAGGGGAGGGATGGTGGCTCAGTGTAGAACATCTGCTTGGTAAGCAGAAGGTCCCAGGTTCAATCTCTGGCCTCTCCATCTCAAAAGGGTCCAGGCAAATAGGAGTGAAAAACCTCACCTTGAGACCCTGGAGAGATGCTGCCATTCTGAGTAGACAATACTGACTTTGATGGACCCAGGGTCTGATTCAGTAGAAGGCAGCTTCATATGTTCTTATGTTCAAGAGGAGGTGATGGCAGAAACTCCTGAACCTGCAGAGGAACCAGAGAAGCCAGGAACTGCTGCAGATGCAGATGAGACCCTGGATTTTAGACTCTCCTCGCAGGCCAACAAGGGAGTTAAGAACATAAGAACATTAGAGAAGCCATGTTGGATCAGGCCAATGGCCCATCCAGTCCATCACTCTGTCACACAGTGGCCCAAAAACCCAGGTGCCATCAGGAGGTCCACCAGTGGGGCCAGAACACTAGAAGCCCTCCCCCTGTTGCCCCTCCCAAGCATCAAGAATACAGAGCATCACTTGCCCCAGACAGAGAGTTCCATCTATATCCTGTGGCTAATAGCCACTGATGGACCTCTGCTCCATATGTCTATCCAATCCCCACTTGAAGCCATTCATGCATGTAGCTGCCACCACCTTCTGCGGCAGTGAATTCCATGCGTTAATCACCCTCTGGGTGTAAAGGAGTACTTCCTTTTATACATCCTAATGCAACTGCTCAGCAAAGAAAGAAAGTACTTCTTTCTCTACCTTCTCTAACCCCATGTATAATCTTGTAAACCTCTATCATGTCATCTCCGTTCCAGATGAGAAAATAACCTACTTTGCAAGGACATTGCTATCACATGAACCAACAACTTGGGCTGAATTACAGCACATGCCCGAACCAGCAGCAAGCAGGTGGTGGAAAGCAACACAAGAAGAAATGGATGCACTGCTTAAGAACAACACAGGGACTCTCACTGAACTACCTAAGGGAAAGAATGCCATTGGGTGTAAGTGGGTCTTGAAGGCTAAGCAGGATGCAAAAAGGTGATAGCGAGAGATATAAAGCAGGGGTGTCAAACTCATTTGGTATGAGGGCCGGATCTGACATAAATGAGACCTTGTTGGACCTGGCCATGTTGGGGCAGGCCTTAAGTGTACCTATTTAAGATTAGGTAGTAGAGATATAAACTTTATAAAGTACACGGACAAGCAAGATAAATGATTTTTTTTTTTTTTTAAAAAAGCCCCTTAAAACATGCTTAAAACTTTAGCACTTTTTGGTCTTAAAGGTGCTTTCTTTGTATTTCTCCCAAGGGATCCAGGGAACTGGGCAAAGGAAGCTCTGGCTCTTTCCTTCCTTCCCCAGGGGACCAGGAGGGGGAGGATACTCAGCCAATAGAAGGAAGAGAGGCTTGGCTCAGTAGCTCTGCTGTGTGATTGTGATAACCTGGCAAAGCAAGCTCTCCCTCCCCCCACTTCCTCCCGAAGGGAGGAACCTCAGCCAATGGTGAAAATAGAAGTTTTGGTCTGTAGCTCCTGTTTGATTGAGCAAGCCCTTCAAAGTAAGCTGTTACGCAGAAGAAAGCAAGAGAGAGGGAGAAGGAAGCAGATAACAGCCAGCTGCTCAGGGGCCTGATAGGAGCCCTCCGGGGGCCTGATTAGGTTCCTGGGCTGCATGTTTGACACCCCTGATAGAAAGCCAGACAAAAGGATTATCTCAGATTTATGGCAAAAGGATTCTCTCAGATTTATGGATCAGATTATGAAAATATTTCATAATCAGGATGCTCTCAAACATCACAACTTCCAGAAACACACAAACAGAACACTTAGATTTCAAGACTGCCTTTTTACAAGGCAAAACAGAGGAAGAATTATACATGAAACAGCCGCTAGGGCTTACAGATGAAAAGAATAAACATCTAGCCTGTAAACTTCAAACGGGGCTTTTAGGGCTTAAACAAGCTGCAAAAACACGGTCGGATAAGCTGACCAAGATGCAACTTAATCAGGGTTTTGGACAAGGCAAAGCTGACCCCTGTCTTTGCAGCAGACACAGAGATGGAAGGCGGACATTTATTTCTGACTCATGTTGATGATCTGAGTATTTGCCATAAAAATCGAAACGATTGCGCTGAGATTGTTCCAACTAAAGAAGGAAGCAAAAGTCAAACATCTAAGCGATGCCAACTTTTACTTGGGAATTCAGACTGAATGGCAACTAGATGGAAATTATCTTCTTAGTCCAAAGGGGAGAATGCTGGAACAATTGCAACGTTCCAATGGAATCAGGCTTCTGTGGAGAAAACCTACCTGATGAACCACTGCTAGACGACAATAACTGTGGAGCTGCCATAGGCAAGCTAGTATACTTAGCAATAACAAGACCTGACATTGCAATAGCTGTAAGTATATTATCCAGAAGGGTTAGCACACTCACGCCAAAGGATTGGACTGCAGTTAAAAGGGAGATGAGGCGTTTAAAGGATACTGTCTGCTTTAAACTGAGCCTGCTAGCAACTAGTAATCCCATGCTATTGGGATATACTGATGCAGACAAGGGTGGAGAAAGATCAGACCTCAGATCCACTAGTGCTTATGTATTTTTCTATGGGAGAAGAAGAAGAAGAAGAAGAAGAATTGTAGATTTATACCCCACCCTTGTCTCTTGAATCAGAGACTCAGAGCAGTTTACAATCTCCTTTATCTTCCTTCCCCACAACAGACACCCTGTGAGGTAGGTGGGGCTGAGAGAGCTCTCCCAGAAGCTACTCTTTCAAGGACGACTCTTGCAAGAGCTATGGCTGACCCAAGGCCATTCCAGCAGCTGCAAGTGGAGGAGTGGGGAATCAAACCCGGTTCTCCCAGATAAGAGTCCACACACTTAACCACTACACCAAACTGGCTCTATAACAGGAGTGGCCAAACTTGCTTAACGTAAGAGCCACATAGAATTAAATGTCAGATGTGTGAGAGCTATAAGACATGAACATCAGATGTTTGAGAGCCACAAGACAGAAAGGAATGAAGAAAGGAAGGAAGGAAGGAAGGGAGGGAGGGAGGGAGGGAGGGAGGGAAGGAGGAAGTTCCTTTTTTGCTAATTTCAGCCACAGAAGATCTTCTAAAGTATAGACCTAGCTGGGGAAAAAAAGTTCAGAATTCTTTGTGGGACTCAACAATGTGACTTCCAGCTGGCCAAACTGCTCTGCATTCAGGACGCCTGACGATTTACGATGGTAGGAACATATGTTATCCGGGTTACAATTCAACAGGGGGAAGTTTTCCAGGATAATGCGGAATTATGTGCTAGTATTTAATTGTTGCTTCAACCCTGGGGTCTTCAGCACACCTCAAAAGGACACCTTCCTACCCAAGGGCCTTTGTCTGGGATGTTTCCATCCCCCGAGTGCACTTACAATCTTAGCCTTGTCTGCCAGGCCCTTGATTCTGCCACAGCCTCTCCACTGTCCCTCTTCCTGATCTCAGGGAGAAAAATGAAGGCTGTTTGACTGACATTCATCTTGTGGGTTGAAAAGTACTGGGTTTGATGCACGAGGATGCTCATGGAAGAGTGATCACAGCTCTTTATTTTGTGATTAGAAGAAGAAGACCACAGATTTATACCCCACCCTTCTCTCTGAATCAGAGTCTCAGAGTGGCTTACAATCTCCTTTATCTCCTTCTCCCACAACAGACACCCTGTGAGGTGGGTGGGACTGAGAGAGCTCTCACAGCAGCTGCCCTTTCAAGGACAACTCCTATGAGAGCTATGGCTGACCTAAGGCCATTCCAGCAGGTGCAAGTGGAGGAGTGGGGAATCAAACCCGGTTCTCCCAGATAAGAGTCCACGCAGTTAACCACTACACCAAATTGGCTTGTAATCACAGCATTACAAGGCTAAACTGAACTGCACTCTCAGGAAAAAGAAGAGTGGGATTTTTTTACATGGCTATTCTCTACTTTGAGAAGTTTCAAAATGGCTTACAATCTCCCCATTCCTTCTTCTCCCCACGACAGGTATCTTGTGAGGGAGGTGGGGCTGAGAGAATTCTGAGAAAACTGGGACCGGCCCAAGGTCACCCAGCTGGCTTCACATGAAGGAGATTGGGGAATCAAACTCGGTTCCCCAGATTAGAGCCCTCCACTGAAGGAACAACGCAAAGCAATAGAGGAAAATAATAGAATGGGAAGGCAAGAGATCTTTTCAAGAAAATTGGAGAAATCAAGGGTACATTTTGTGCAAAGATGGCCATGATAAAGGACAAAAATGGTAGGGACCTAACAGAAGCAGACAAGATCAGGAAGAGGTAGCAAGAATACACAGAAGAATTATACAAGAAGGATCTCAATGTCCTTGACAACCATGACAGTGAATTCGCTGACCTTGAGTCAGACATCCTGGAGTGTGAAGTCAAATGGGCCTTAGAAAGCATGAAAGCATGACTAATAACAAAGCGAGCGGAGATGACGGTATCCCAGTTGAGCTATTAAGTCTTAAAAGAAGGGTGACGCCAAGGAATGTCTGAACAACAACAACAAACTCTTAACCACTGCTGCACCATATTGGCAACGTTAGTAGAAGCGGAGTGGGATAAGGGGAAAAGATCTCTGCTTTCCACGTCCTGCTTGCACTCCCCAAAAGCATTCATTGAGCCGCTGTTGCGAAACAGGTGGTGGACTAGACAGACCCTTAATCTGATCCAGCAAGGCTCTTCTTACGTCTTTAAGTCAGCTCTATCAGCGACTTGCAGAAACTCCCCGGTATCGATTTCGTGAAGTGCTTTTGAGAACTCAGAGCACCGAGTAATAAAATGCTGCATGGGTCAAACCGTGTTAAAACCATTTCCCCGGACAGGGAATTCTGTTCACCCTTCTAGCATCATAATTAATTGTTAGTGGTTCACCTTTTCTTTTGCAGAAGGCCAGGTTCTCTTCGACAGAACGAGGGTTTTTTTTTCTCCGTTTGGCGTTAATGGGGAGAAATGGTGAATACATTTACCACTCCACATCGTTGCTACAGAGACATCGGCTTCAAGAACATTAAAACCCCCACACATAAACAGAGTGCTTGTAACAAAACTCCTTTTGTTATCGTGTTCCCTAGGATGTGCAATACCATGTGCCATTTGCAATCAATAAAGCTGAAGACGCAATCCGATTTGGAAGGAAGGATGTTTGGAATCCAGGGGAAAGAAACACAGCCTTTAAAATCTAAATGGATGCTGGATGTTTTTTTTTTTCCTGCTTTTCCTTCCCTGGGAATCTAGGGTGGCTAGCCCCCTGGTGGAAGCAAAGGAACCCCCACATTTGCAGATTCGTGCATGTCACCAGCCAGCTCACCCTCCAGGGGAAATAGGGTCGCCAAGTCCCCTGCAGCCTTCGGTGTGGGACATTTTGTGTGTGTGCGTAGAGCACACGGTGGGGTGACATCACTCATGACATCATCATGCCGGTGATGTCACATGCCGTGTGCTCTAGGAGCTTCTGGGAAAACTATGGTTTTCTCGGATGCTCTAGAAATTTGGGAGGAAAAACTCTATGGTACCATAGAGGGCTTCAGTCAGGCCCCCAGGTAACTGGCCATTGTCTGCTTCTTTCTCCCTTGCCTGCTTTCTTCAGTCACCATTTTGTGTTTTCCCCCTGTGATATGCCAGCCAGCAAAGCAGCCTCTCCTTGCTCTTTCCATCCCCCCCCCCTTGTCTCCTGGAGAAGGAAGGAAAGAGCCAGAGCTTCCTTCGCCCAGTCCTCACCATCAGGAGAGATACAAAGAAAGCACTTTAAAGACAAGTGACATTTTATTGAAGATAAGAGCTTTTTGCCTTGCTACAGAGAAAGAGTTTTGGTGGGCTTGTTATGGGTGCAAGTGGGTTCCCTTCCTCTTTTTCACTGTATTCATCCCCTCCAGTCTTTCTCAATAGGAAAGCATATGAACTATTTAGAAGAGCAATGACAACAAGCCAGGATTAGGCTGAGTGTGTGTGTCCAGCCCAGGTTTACTCAGCAAATTTCCCTTAATTTTTCTTCCACATTTTCCTTTAATTGGGAATCTTGAACTTAGACTTCCCAGACGGCAGGTTGATACTGACCACTGCACATGGCTGTGTCTCTGTTCTTGCACCGCCACATAAGAGTTGCAGTTATTCTTCTGGAGAAGACTATAGTTTTGTAGACAAGCACGTGGCACACACAGTCTGTGCCATGGTGCCTTCACATGTTCTTGATCAGCACATGAAGGAACATGTACAAAAGCTCACAGTGCTCCGCTGCTTCATATTTTCCTCTGAGTCTTAGGCTCAAAGCATTGACCATAAGAATGTCAATGAATGTCTCAATGTGTCAATGATTAATGAATGTCAATAAATCAAAAGTAGGTTTGCAATTTACAGAAGAAGAAGAATCAGAGACTGAACAGCATATTCAGGGCTGGTACAGCACATACATTGTATTCGGTTTTTGATGCAATAATTCATAGCAATAAGTGACATTGATCAGAGACTGTAAAACAAAATATTGCAAGCGTACTAATGTTTTAAGCATGTTTTATTTTAAGTCGGAAAAAATCTTTATAAAGGGCGCAGACAAACAAAATTAAAGTTTATGTGTCCGCTACCTGGCATTACATTATATAACACACATGGCCTGGCCCGACAAAGGTCTCATTTATGTCAAATCTGGCCCTCATAACAAATGAGTTCGACACCCCTGCTCTCCAGGGTAACCGGGGATGATTACGGACAGACGGCTCCGGGCAGCATCAAGCTGCCCCAAAGAGAGCCGGCTGGAAGAAGAGTGAACCAGAAACCTCCAGACGGCGTGCGGCCTGCCAGCAAAACAGGGATGGGTGGTGGGCACACTGGAGGAGCTCCTGGAGCACTTGTGCACCTTTCGTTGTCCCCTAGGTGCTTCCCAGCCTTCCAGATGGCCGGGGAAGTGCCTCAAAGCTGCCTCAGAAATTAGGCACCACTTTGTAAATGGTGCCGTTTTGAGGCAGCTTCAATCCGGCCGCAAGCGGGCTGTGGTCGGGAAAGAGACGGCAGGCAGATGTGCGTGTGTTGACATACTTTTTTGATCAGCCTGCCTCCCACCCTTGGGGCGGCTTAAAACGCCCGTCAGCTCTCACCCCATAAATTGGCTATGACTAAATGATGAAGAAGAAGACGATTGCAGATTTATACCCCGCCCTTCTCCCTGAATCAGAGACTTACAATCTCCTTGTAAGTACTGGGTTGAAAAGTACTGGGTTTGATGCATGAGGATGCTCATGGAAGGGTGATCGCGGCTCTTTATTTTGTGATTAGAAGAAGAAGACCACAGATTTATACCCCGCCCTTCTCTCTGAATCAGAGTCTCAGAGCAGCTTACAATCTCCTATATCTTCTCCCCCAACAGACACCTTGTGAGGTGGGTAGGGCTGAGAGGGCTCCCACAGCAGCTGCCCTTTCAAGGACAACTCCTGCGATAGCTGTGGCCGACCCAAGGCCATTCCAGCAGCTGCAAATGGAAGAGTGGGGAATCAAACCCGGTTCTCCCAGATAAGAGCCCGCACACTTAACCATTACATCAAAATGGCACTCCCCACCACCGTGCCACAAGGTCTCCAAGGTGGGGCAGGCCATGCAAAAGGGGACTTTCCTGCTTCCTCCTCCCATGCTCGGCATTTACTCCACCGTTACTGATGAGAACCACTGAATCCAGTGGGCGATCAGACCACAGCTCTATATCCTTTCACTGTTATTTATTCCGCAACAGGGTAATTACACTGTACACGGTGTGATGATTTTTCCCAAGCGCACTTAACAGAAGCATACTCAATTAGACGTATTTGTCTAATTGGTAGCCGGGCCTACGGAGGCTGGAGTCCTGGCGGTTGATGCGCCGCCTCTGATCTCGCCCTGCTAATCTCAGTCGAAGTGTGGACTCAACATCCCTCTTGCAGTTGGCGCTTGAAGCTTCCCTCGAGGATGCCTGTCACATGCCAGCCTTTGCCCTTTTCCTTTTATAGGCGCTGACCGGTGTTCTTTTCTTGTTTGCAAAGCTTCAGGTACAGCAAGGTAGACACGGAGTCAACGCCTCCTGGTATTTGTAAGAGGTGTCAGTGTAGGGCTGCCAATCCCCAGGTGAGGGCAGGGGATTCCCGGATTGGAGGCCCTCCCCCCGCTTCAGGGTCATCAGAAAGCAGGGGGAGGGGAGGGAAATGCCTGCTGGGAACTCTGTTATTCCCTATGGAGACTGATTCTCCTAGGGAACAATGGAGAATTGATCCACGGGTATCTGGGGCTCTGGGGGGGGGGCTGTTCTTTGAGGTAGAGGCACCACATTTTCAGCGTAGCATCCAATGCCTCTCGTCAAAACACCCTCCAAGTTTCAAAAGGATTGGACAAGGGGGTCCAATTCTATGAGTCCCCAAAAGAAGGTGCCCCTGTCAGACATTATTTCTAATGGAGGGAAGGCATTTAATAAGGTGTGCGGTCCCTCTAAATGTGATGGCCAGAACTCCCTTTGGAGTTCAGTTGTGCTTGTAACAACCTTGCTCCGGGCTCCACCCCAATGTCTCCTGGCTCCACCCCCAAAGTTTCCTAGCTCCATCCCCAAAGTCCCCAGATATTTCTTGAATTGGACTTGGCAACCCTATGTCCGTGTGGCTTTTGGATTGCACGCTAAATAGTTCTGGTCAGGGCGTGTTTTTTTTGTAGAAGAAGCCCAGCAGGAACTCATGTGCCTATTAGACCACATCCCCCGGCATCACCATTGTGTATGCACAGTTTGTGCGCACAGGATTGCTTGTACATGCCTAACTAGTTCTCACAGAGAGAACGAAATGGCGTCTGGATCTGGAATAGGGATGCCCTAAATCCTGCTTTGAACGCATTCGATAGTTGAGTTTGCCTCGTTCGATTGCCGCTGTCAAGGAAGGAGATGCCCAAATTTGTCCAGTTTGACAGCAGGCAACTCAAATGACTCATGAGCTGCATTGTTAAATGTGCTTGCTAGTGCTTGGATGCTTGAGCCTGCGCAGCCAGCCAGTAAGAATCGTCCTCGTTCATGATGCAATTGGTTGCCTAGTAGAAACTAGAGAGTACAAGGAAGGGCTTTTCCAGAACAGTCTGTCGTCCATTTCAGGGATCACGTGACAGACTTTCCACCCAGGACCTTTTATAATAAAATATACATGTTGAAATAAATATGCCATACAGCAAATATAGGGCTGCCAAGTTCCTGGGCCCCGGAGGTTCCCAACCCACCGTCCCCCATTGGGCTGGTGGGGGGGGGATCCTCCCCCAATGTAGCCGGCACAATGACATCACTCGCAGTGACATCATCGTGCTAGCAACGTAGCGTGCCTGCCGCTCTAGGAGCTTCTGGGAAAACTCTATTGGTTTCCTGGACACTCTAGCAATTTGGGAGGGAAAACTCTATGGTACAATGTTGCCGTTGTACTCTATGGTACAACGTTGCGAGTGACATCATCCCGGCGCATGCGCTCTGCGTGTGTGAAAAGAGTCCCCTGCTGGAGCCTGTGGGAGACATGGCAACCCTAAGCAAATGACAAGAAATGAAATTGGCCGCAAATGTTAATATTCTGGGCATGGAACCGGGGTCACGGGTGTTTGTTGGGGGAGGTATTTGTGAGTTTCCTGCATTGTGCCTGGAGTTGAACTAGATGTCCCTGGAGGTCCCTTCCAGCTCTATGATTCTGTGAATTAATGTGGGTTGGGCTTTACTCACAACTTGCAGGGTCAGCTCTGAAGAACAAAATATGACAATAAGTGGGTTAAACCTTGGCCAATCCAGGTCAACTGTCAGCTCTTAGGGATCAAAAATACAACTCATCCCATGATGCATCTAAACATCTTAGACAGAAGTGAGGCTTCCTTTTAGAAATCAGTCTCTTTTTGGGTTGCCAGTTTGAGAAATTCCTGGAGATCTGTGGGTGGTCTTTGGGAAGGCGTAGTTTGGGGAGGCGAGGGAACTCTTGACTCCCCCCCGTCACTGCCTTGGCCTCCCCCAGCCACCTTGTGAGCTGCAACGGAAACAGAAAATCAGGCAAAGATCTATTGGCCCCATTTTGTTGCTCTAACTGCAATAGCACTAAAGCACATCGGGTTGCCAAGCCCAATTCAAGAAATATCTGGGGACTTTGGGGGTGGAACCAGGAGACACTGGGGGCGGAGCCAGGAGCAAGGCTGCGACAAGCCTAATTGAACTCCAAAGGGAGTTCCGGTCATCGCATTTAAAGAGACCGAAACACCTTTTAAATGCCTTCCCTCCATCAGAAATAATGGATAGGGGCACCTTCTTTTGGGGCTCATAGAATTGAACCCCCTGGTCCAATCATTTTGAAACTTTGGGGGGTCTTTTGAAGAGAGGCATTGGATGCTATGCTGCAAATTTGGCACCTCTATCTAAAAAACAAACAAACCCACAGAGCCCCAGAAAACCACGGCTCAATTTTCCATTATACCCTGTGGGAATCAGTCTTCATAGGGAATAATAAGTGCCCAGCAGACATTTCCCTCCCCCACCTCCGCTTCCAGATGACCTTGAAGCGGGGGGGGAGGGCCTTCAAACCAGGGGATCCCCTGCTCCCACCTGGGGACTGGCAACCCTAAAAGCAAACGGAAATCATTTTTGTCCAGATTAAGGCTCGGCGATGTGAAGGAGGCACAAATGCCACTAATCGGGCATTAGTGGCAAGTGTTAGCTGTTTTATCCAACACCTCTGGCTTGCCTCCTCTGCAGTGCAGCTTGGCAGCTGGCTGAGTTCTCGCTTCTCATTATTCATCCGGACTTGCAATCCAGCTTCTTGCATGAATAGCATACCCCTCCCTCAACTTGATAGCATGGTTCAGCTTGCAGCAGCTTTTGATGGGCATGACTGGGAGGGGGTTTTCCCAGCTCCTCGCTGCCAGCTGCTGTGGGAAGCGGGAGGCGACCACCTTTGAAGCATCCCCGTGATGGCTGGACAGCGGCAGGTGCGAGGCGTGCACGCCGGGTGTGGTTGCTGCCGTAGCGGGGAATTTTCCTGACGTCTTGCGAGAGCCTGCAATCTCACAAGAGACTTGCTGCATCTGCTTGGAGACAGGCCGGGAGGTGGTCAAGGGCTCACTGTGCAGGCAGCGCAGGGCGAGTGACGGGGACATGAAGGAGGACAGTGCTTACAAAATCCTCTGCCTTCCTGGTGTGAGTCCAGCAGATTGGGAGCTGCACCATCACGGGAGACATCATGGAGCCCCGTGCAAGAACGGGGAGAATACAACTGAAATAAAGTGAATCTGAATCAACCAAGAACCAGGGCTTTTTCCGACTAGGAACGCACAGGAACGCCGTTCTGGCTGGCTTTGACACCAGGAGGCTAGATGGCCATCTGACAGCAATGAAGATCCTGTGAATTTAGGGGGAAGTGTTTGTGAGTTTCCTGCATTGAGCAGGGGGTTGGACTAGATGACCCTAGATGTCGCTTCCAACTCTATGATTCTATGATTCTAGGTGTGGCCTAAATATGAAAATCTGTTCCTGCTGGGCTTTTTCGTCAAAAAGGCCCTGTGTGGAACAATGGTGATGTCAGGGGTGTGTGGCCTAATATGCAAATGAGTTCCTGCTGGGCTTTTTCTACCCCAAAAGCCCTGCCAAGAATACTTTATTTCGAGAAGAAACAGTCACAGAGGAACACAGGCAAAACTTTCGCTTCCAATGGTCCACCAGAAACTTTAATGATCTTCTTTGAGTTTCCATGAGAAAGGCAGACTATAAATCAGGGGTCACCAATATGGTGCCACCAACACTTTTTGGGGTGTCCATTGAGTATTTTTGGAAAGTGAGCAGGGGCTGGTAGTGCTTTTTCCTGGCAAAGAGAGCCAGTTTGGTGTAGTGGTTAAGTGTGTGGACTCTTATCTGGGAGAACCGGGTCTGATTCCCCACTCCTCTACTTGCACCTGCTGGAATGGCCTTGGGTCAGCCATAGCTCTGGCAGAGGTTGTCCTTGAAAAGGCAGCTGCTGTGAGAGCCCTCTCCAGCCCCACCCACCTCACAGGGTGTCTGTTGTGGGGGAGGAAGGGAAAGGAGATTGTAGGCTGTTCTGAGACTCTGTCCTTGAAAGGGCAGCTTCTGTGAGAGCTCTCTCAGCCCCACCCACCTCACAGGGTGTCTGTTGTGGGGGGAGAAGATATGGGAGATTGTAAGCCGCTCTGAGTCTCTGATTCAGAGAGAAGGGTGGGGTATAAATCTGCAATTCTTCTTCTTCCTCTGTTTGCCCACTTTCACTTCCAAATCTCAGTCATCCCCGGCCAGGTGATGGGGAGAGGCAGCTGGCCTTGGCCGCCCTGAGCCTGCTTTGGCGGGGGAGGGCGGGATATAAATAAAATTTTTCTTTTCCTCAACTGGCTGTGTCCATGTGTGTGTGGGGGGGTTTTGAAGAGGAATGCACATCTGGCATACTTTCAGCTCCAAGTTTTCCTGCCTCCACTGGCCAAAGCTTTGGAGCAGGATGAAGTGTCTGACCAGATCTTATGTTCTCATGTGGGATCTCAAGCGATGCAACGTTGTGCGATCTCACTCGGATTGTTCTCGTTGGTGGTGTTTTGGTTGCAGTGCCTGCCCTGACGCAGTGATAAACCTGTTTATTATTTGGAGTTTTTAAAAACTTCTCTCTCTTTCAAATTTTAGGAACCCCTCAGGTTTGTAGAGACATCTGCCTTCTCCATCCCTGGCTCAATTGTGCAGATTTTTCAATCCATATTAAGGAATCAGGTTCAAAACAGAAAGGGTACTTGCATCCCTTCTCTCTATAATTGCTTATTCAAACACCAAATGTTGCTGAACGTTTTTCTATTGCAGCTGTTATGGAAAATGTACAAGCAGATCCATTCGGAGATTAAGTGCTCTATTAAGCATCCTTAAGTTATTCTAAAAAATGGAAACTGTTCTGGTCAGTTTACCAACACAGCCTTCCTTCAGAAGCCAGAAGAGGGTGGGCTGTAGCAGATCCATCCTGCGGGCAGAGAAGAGCCTGAAGCTGCATGGAAAGGTGGCTTCGGTGGTGATTCATGATCTTTGTATAGCAAAAAACAAAGGAAGAGCTTTGGCAGGTGTTGTGTCTTGCATTTCAGTCCCGAAATTACAACACAGCGGACGCTACGGAGGTGACCCGTGGAAGTCCACTGGTTTCCGGATGTAGCTCCGCAAATATGCTCCGCCAATCAAGATCTGTGGCGGGAAGTTTAACTGGCCAGGATTGGACCTGGCCAGACTGAGGGTTGTTCCGGGATATGTATATAATCGGGACCCGGCCCACATTGCCCCGCTTTTGTGATGTACTCGCTAATAAAGCATGTTGCCTTCAACACGTCTCGTCACTCAGTACATTACAGCAGGAGTGGCCAAACTTGCCTAAGAAGAAACGTCAGATGTTTGAAAGCCGCAAGACAGGAAGGAAGGAAGGAAGGAAGGAAGGAGAAGAAGAGAGAGAAGAGATTGGATTTATATCCTGCCTTTCACTACCCGAAGGAGTCTCAGAGCAGCTTACAATCTCCTTGCCCTTCCCTTCCCCAGAACAGACACCCTGTGAGGTAGGTGGAGCTGAGAGAGCTCTGATAGAAACTGCCCTTGAGAGGGACAGCTCTGCGTGAACTTGTGACTCACTCAAAGTCACATCAGCAAGTGCATGTGGAGGAGTGGGGAATCAAACCGGGTACCCCCAGATAAGAGTCCTTGCACTTAGTCACTATACCAAACTGGCTCTTGAAGGAAGGAGGGAAGCAAGGAAGGAAGCAAGGAAGGAAGCAAGGAAGGAAGCAAGGAAGGAAGCAAGGAAGGAATATAGATGGGGAGGGAGAAGTAGAAAGAAAGGAATTTTAAATGCATTCTCCGAGCCAGTAGCTGGCTTGGCAAAGTGATTTAAAGAGACAAATGCCCTCTCCAAGTTGGCAGACAGGGCAGTGGAATCTTGAAGAGCCACACAAAATGTGTGAAAGAGTCACATGTGGTTCCTGAGCCGCAGTTTGGCCACTCCTGGTCTTAGAGCTAAGCAGAACTGAAATCCCACCCCCTTCTTTTTTGGTTTATTTTTTTCTATATATATTGTTCGCTGCTTTAGGCTCCCCCTGTGGAGGGGGAAGCAGAATCTAAATATGATAAATAAATAAATTTTGAATAACCCGATATCTGTCTTTGTGATCTGTTCTTTATTTCTACAATGCCAAAAGGCCTGAAGAAGCCTCTGGATATATTTTATTCTGACTCGGAATGCTATAAACCCAAGCACACAGATTGCTCACGCCCAGCTTCAATGCTCATAGCACAATCAATAAGGATGAATTTGTGTGGGTTCTATTCTGTGTGATCTCAGAAATGGAATAAATATGCCAGTCACATCGGTAAAAGCATCAAAATAATGTTAAGTAGACTATTGATGGGATTGGAGGCATCTTCCACAGAACTGGCAGAAAGGATTTCATTTTACTGGCCTATTTTATAGAGGAAAAATTAGAACGCCTCTTGTTCTATGGAGCCGCACCACTCTGTTCTTACTCGAGAATCAAATAATGGCAAAGTGTTCACTTTGAATTAGACCATTTTTAAACTTATTTACCAAGCAGATGGCCGGAGATTCTTTTGTGGCATGCCGATAAAACCCCTCTCCGTCCAAAAACGACGCGAGCCTGAATAAAATTTAATTGCCACTGGGTATAAATGGCCATTGCGCCTCAAAAGTAGGATGACTCAATTCCCACACATGGACAGGAGACGGCAATAAATCAAAGGGAATAAATCTGCACTCAGAGTGGCACATCGCGCTGTAAATCTGTCACGGGCTGCCCCATTTTAAAAAATATTTTCGGCCCTCTCTTTTGGCGGAATATTACTTAGCTGTTTCGAATTTTCAGTTAATGGAAGCAATCACTCATTTATGTTTCAGGAGAGGAAAATAGGTTGTAATTACGAATTGATGGGATAGAGCACTGCCGCGTGTGAGACTGGGAAGAGAGGCTTTGGGCTCTCTGAACCTAATCTGGACGTATCACTCTTTATGGCCTCTGAGAACAGCATCCTGCTGGTCTCAGCAACCATGACAGTTTTTTGGAGCGCATCACTGGTAGCTTCGGTTCTTAGCTGCCTTCTCGAGAGGTCTCTCTCTGTTCCTCCTTAAAGAAAAGCAAGAAGGGACAGTGTAATGTTTGGTCCTTTGCCCTATACGTGTAAGGGCACCTCTCTGTAGTGTTCTGAGGTGACGTGTGTTACGCTGTCTCCTGGCCTTCCTTAGCATCTCCTACTTATTTTTGTGGCCACCAAAGGCTCTTGCTTCAGCCTTCTTACGTTGAACCCAAAGAACAGGAAGGCTGAGTTATATTTGGTAGAGTGACAGAACAGTCAACGCGTGAGGCTCTGTCAAGAAGAGATTAAAGGGGATCCTTTACCCTAAATAAAACTGCTGTTTTCATGTAAACGTAAATAGAACGTATTTAGAAGTATAGCAGGGTAATGCAGGGGTGTCAAACATGCGGCCCGCGGGCTGAATCAGGCCCCCGGAGGGCTCCTATCAGACCCCCGAGCAACTGGCTGTCATCTGCTTCCTTCTCCCTATCTCTTGCTTCCTTCTGCATCACGGCTTGCTTTGCGAGGCTTGCTCAAACA
This sequence comes from Heteronotia binoei, assembly GCF_032191835.1. Classification (NCBI taxonomy): domain Eukaryota; kingdom Metazoa; phylum Chordata; class Lepidosauria; order Squamata; family Gekkonidae; genus Heteronotia; species Heteronotia binoei. Next base: position 14,701,514 of record NC_083226.1, on the reverse strand, counting down.
CACAGGAGCTCCAAAGCAAAAACTCTGTTTTCTCATTGGCTGAGGCGCCTCCCTTGGGGAGGAAGGGGAGAAGGCAGAGCTTGTTTTCTAGGCTCTCTCAATCGCACAGCAGAGCTACTGAGCCAAGCCTTCTCTTCCTTCTCTTGGCTGAGGCTCCTTCCCCTCCTGGTCCCCCGCGGAAGGAAAAAGCCAGAGCTTCCTTTGCCCAATGGCCAAAATTCTTGTAGGGGTGGCTGTGGTTATCTTCTTCCTTATTTTTGTTGCTAAAAAGATGACAGTAGCCACCTTAAGAGTAACATCTGGAATGGCATCAGTCAATAAAAGATTTTCCAATGGATTCCACCAGGACTTTTTTACTAGAAAAAGCCCAGCAGGAACTCATTTGCATATCAGGCCACACCCCGTGACATCACCGTTGTTCCACATAAGGCTTTTTTGTAGGAGAAGCCCACCAGGGCTTCATTTGCATATTAGGCCACACCCCTGGCAACAAGTCAGCCGGAACTGCGTTCCTACGCGTTCCTGCTCAAAAGAAGCCCTGGATTTCAACCCCCCCTTCCAGTGCAAGAGGATCAGAGTGCAACCCTATCTATGGGGAACTCATGATCCTCCCCACCCATCTTCCCATTCTCTGTGTACATCATGGCAGCTGAGGAATTTATTTTCCCTTCCACATGGCCAAACTTTCATGATCATATAATACAGCCAAGCATGGACAATTGAAACTTTCTAAAAATGGAAGCAGGCAGAGTTCAAGGACTCTCTGAAAAGAGTATTGAGGTCTTCATTAAGATTCCATAATGTGAGACAGGTTGATTCTGTAATGTGATGCATTTTATGCCACGTTACAGGATCCACAGAGGTGGAATAGCTAACACGATATATTTTAGCATCTCTCTAGAGAATCTACCTATGTGCCCTTTGAGAATGCTTCTGTAGCCATGGGCGTAGTTCTTCAATGATATCTGAACTGCAACAATGTTCTCCCATGGGACTCAACCTCTTTTTTCATAGAAACAGAGAGCTGCAAGGGACTCCAAGGCTCATCCAGTTCAATCCCTGCACAAAGCATATTTTTTTAAAATTTATATTTTATTGCGCTTATCAAATTACAGCTATGCAATAGACATTGTTAGAGAGTATAGCCGTTGTTGTTATTTACAATAAAAACAAATGAAAATATCAACATAAAAATATTACTAAAATTATTGCGTTTACAATAGCAAGTGTTTTTAGGGTATAATCAGTTCTTACTAAGTAGAAAACGTTCCTCAGAAATAAATCCAGGAATGAAACATAGTGTTACTTGGTGGGATCTCCTGTTAAATTAAAAAAGTAATTGCTGGCAACCAAGGAATAATCATCTTTTTCTCATTCAGTAATGGTGATGTGGTATAATAACAGCTACAAGCTAACTTGCAATGAATAAAATGCTTTCAGATTTTGCTGTACCAACTTTGCAATGAAGGTAATTGTGCATCTTTCCATTTTTTTAGCCAATAAGGCAATAGATAACAATAGTACTACCGTTTCTTTTCCGTGTCTGTCTACATCATTTGTGTTCCAATAGTTTAACAGGGGTCTTTATTGCGAGCATTGCTTGTAACTTTTCTACAATTTTTGGCCAAAATCCCTGTATTTGTGGGCAGGACCACCACGTATGTAAGTAGTTTGCTTCCATCCCAGATCTTTTGTAACATTTTCTAGCGTGTGAAGAGTCAATAAGGTTCATTGCAATTGGTGGCAAATACCATCTGGCAGTCAATTTTAATATTTGCATTTTTACTGAGAGAATTTACACAAAGCATAACACTCACAGATACTCCCCACCACTCTGCCAGTGCCCCCTGCTCCATGCCCAGAGGATCATGGGACCAATCTGGGCTGAAGGAAAATTCCTTTCTGACCCCAAAGTGGCAATTTTCATTACCGTGGGCATATAAGGACTTGCAATCCAGCTTCTTGCATGAATAGCATACCCCTCCCCGCAACTTGGTAGCATGGTTCAGCTTGCAGCAGCTTTCGATGGGCATGACTGGGAGTGGGTTTTCCCAGCTCCTCGCTGACAGCTGCTGTGGGAAGCGGGAGGCGATCACCTTTGAAGCATCCCCGTGATGGCTGGACAGCGGCAGGTGCGAGGCGTGCACACCGGGTGTGGTTGCTGCCGTAGCGGGGAATTTTCCTGACATCTTGCGAGAACCTGCAATCTCACAAGAGACTTGCTGCATCTGCTTGGAGACAGGCCGGGAGGTGGTCGAGGGCTCACTGTGCAGGCAGCGCAGGGGGAGTGACGGGGACATGAAGGAGGACGGTGCTTACAAAATCCTCTGCCTTCCTGGTGTGAGTCCAGCAGATTGGGAGCTGCAACGTGAAGGCATCATGGGAGATATCATGGAGCCCCATGCAAGAACGGGGAGAATACAACTGAAATAAAGTGAGTCTGAATCAACCAAGAACCAGGGCTTTTTTCGAGCAGGAACACACAGGAACACAGTTCTGGCTGGCTTTGACACCAGGAGGTGTGGTCTAATATGCAAATGAGTTCCTGCCGGGCTTTTTCTACCCAAAAAAGCCCTGCCAAGAACACCTTATTGCAAGAAGAACCAGTCACAGAGGAACACAGGCAAAGCTGCCCACTTTCGCTTCCATTGGTCCACCAGAAACTTTAATGATCTTCTTTGAGTTTCCACGAGAAAGGCAGATTATAAATCAGGGGTCACCAATATGGTGCCACCAACACTTTTTTGGGTGTCCGAGTATTTTTGGAAAGAGAGCAGGGGCTGGTGGTGCTTTTTCCTGGCAAAGAGAGCCAGTTTGGTGTAGTGGTTAAGTGTGAGGATTCTTATCTGGGAGAACCGGGTTTGATTCCCCACTCCTCCACTTGCACCTGCTAGCATGGCCTTGGGTCAGCCATAGCTCTGGCAGAGGTTGTCCTTGAGAGGGCAGCTTCTCTCAGCCCCACCCACCTCACAGGGTGTCTGTTGTGGGGGGAGAAGATTATTATTATTATTATTAACTTTTTATTTCTATCCCGCCCTCCCCGCCGAGGCAGGCTCAGGGCGGCTCACAACATAAAATACATTATACATCAAGTTATACTTATAAAATCATGGTTAAAACAAATTACAGATTATTAAAATTAACATTAACAATATGGTGCTATGAACATTAGATCTTCAGTAGAATTCAGTAACTAAAAGCATTTTCAGCGGCACTTCCTAGCTTGTCATTAGTTGAAGGCTATCTTGAAAAGGTGGGTTTTACAGGCCCTGCGGAATTGATCTAAACATCGTAGGGCCCGTACCTCCTCTGGGAGTTGATTCCACAGCAGTGGAGCTGCGACAGAGAGGCCCGATCCCGGGTGGCCTTCAATCTGGCCTCCCTTGGCCCAGGGACATTCAGCTGGTTTTTTCCAGCTGACCTCAGCGCTCTCTGGGGCTCGTATGGGGAGAGACGGTCCTTCAGGTAGGCAGGTCCTCAGCCATATAGGGCTTTAAAGGTGATAACCAGCACTTTGTAGCGAACTCGGTATACCACTGGCAGCCAGTGCAGTCCGCGTAGCCCCGGCTGTATGTGCTCCCACCTTGGGAGCCCCAGCAACAGCCTAGCCGCCGCGTTCTGCACCAGCTGCAGCCGCCGAGTTCGGCACAAGGGCAGCCCCATGTAGAGGGCGTTGCAGTAGTCCAGTCTCGAGGTGACCGTAGCATGGATCACCATTGCAGGAGATTGTAAGCTGCTCTGAGTTTCTGATTCAAAGAGAAGGAAGGGTATAAATCTACAATCTTCTTCTTCACACAGTGTCACAAGAAATCCAAGTGGCAAGGATTTTGCAAGCTCTGCATGAGAATATGGACATGCAAAGGAACTCTGGCAATGTGGTTGGGGGCAAACCTCTTGAAACCGACAACAGCAGCAGAGCACATGGAATGCTTTGTAAGGTGCACCCTGTGGTATTTCACCCCACTCCTCCCCAAGCTCCATCCCCAAATCTCCGGGAGTTTTGCAACCTGAACCTGGCAACCGTGCTGGTGGGGGATGGAGGACCAGAGAACTAAAGACCGAAAGACGTTGAGCAACGAACGAAGGGCAAAGCCAAGAACGTGGTCTGCTGCCTTAATTCTGGCCTCTCACCTGGAGATTTTTATCCCTTCTTCTGGTGATGCTGAGATGGAGAAGGTTAAAACCCTTGAGGCTTCAGGTTAAACCCGGAGAGCGGGCAAGCCTACCGGTTTCTTCACTGAGCTTACCCCTTCAAATGCTCTTGTCTTTTCTCCGAAGCCACTGGCCCATCTGCTTTGAAACCCAGTTAACCTGTCAGAGTGCCTCGCTTGCATCTCGGGCCTAAGCACATCCAAGCAGCACTTCCGATCATGTTTCCTTATAGCCTGATGTATGAAAGGAGCTAATTCAGCACAACCCCATCGCTCTCGAGACTTTGCCAAGCACCACAAGCCCTCAGAGTCTGACAAGCACTAAGTCAAACATATAAGCTTGTGAGTCTGGAAAAGGAAAGGGAAACGTTTCTGGTTGCTAAGCGATATCTTCACTGTATTTTATTCGACTAGTATGTTTGCTGTCAGTGGGTGAGAGGGACAATCATACAAAGGTATACCTATTTTTCATTTCCAAGACATTGCCATCTATAATGGGCCCCTGTATCTCCCCAACTCTCAGGCAGATTTTCCCGCCAAAACTTCAGTTCCCCTCGGTGACGGAACAAAGCAGGAGACAAGAAGCACCTTTAAGACCAACCAAGTTTTATTCAGAATGGAAGCTTTCGTATGCTCTTAAGCAGACTTCGTCAGACAAATGGGAACGGATGCAGCAATTCTTAATATAAGTGTGCAGTGTGGAATCATGGGCATGTTTTTAGCAGAGTAAAAGAACCACAAATAGGAACTGTGTTTGTTAATGTAGGACAAAACAGGGCTGAAAAAACACTAGGTGATAAAAAGCAGACTGCTGTTGTAGGGGTGCCATAAATCTAGGTAACATTCTGGCTTTGTTAGTTTAAATAGAGGGCATGTTTCCTCAAGAGATTATAACATCCATATCGCTTGCCATAGAATGGGTTGGTATGTGCCAGGAGTGGCCAACGGTAGCTCTCCAGATGTTTTTTGACTACAACTCCCATCAGCCCCAGCCATCAACCATGCTGGCTGGGGCTGATGGGAGTTGTAGGCAAAAACATCTGGAGAGCTACCGTTGGCCACCCCTGGCATATGCAATAAGACAAACTCAGTGACTGAGTCGCCCTATAGTAACGTGTATATCTTTTTTACTGAAATAAACTTAATCTGCCCCACCTTTTAAAAAGATATTGATTTAGGCTTTTACTCAGCACAGGAACTCAAGGGAAAATACAGGAGCTGTCTTGTCTTATATTTAAACCCTTACTGAAAATAAAGTAGGAGTTGATTGCATCTTTAAGACCAACTTAGTTTTATTCAGAACTTAAGCTCTCGTGTGCATGCACACTTCTTCAGACGAGAAAATGGCACTTGAGAAGACCACAGATTTATACCTCGTCCTTCTCTCTGAATTAGAGTCTCAGAGGGGCTTACAATCTCCTTTATCTCCTTCCCCCACAACAGACACCCTGTGAGGTGGGTGGGGCTGAGAGAGCTCTCACAGCAGCTGCTCTTTCAAGGACAACTCCTATAAGAACTATGGCTGACCCAAGGCCATTCCAGCAGCTGCAAGTGGAGGAGTGGGGAATCAAACCCGTTTTTCCCAGATAAGAGTCCATGCACTTAACTGCTACACCAAACTTGCTCTTGAGGCAACTAAACTTTCAAAAGTAGAATAAAGATTTTATTAAACAGGCAGGGAATGTTCATGTGTGTGTGTGTGTGTGTGTGTGTGTGTGAGATAAAAGGAATCAAGGTTTAGAGATTGCTGAAGTAAAAACTTCCTCATCTATACAGATCTGAATTCTTAGAACGTTCATGAGAGTGCATTTGTAGTTGTTTCAAGGTTGGTTTTTAATTCTTTTCTTTGAGAGATAGTATAATTCAGTTCTAACATAGTTTTTAATAATGCTTCTTCTGGAGAACTGCATTTGCATTTTGCTCCCTTTAGATTTCTCCCTTTAGAAATCTTGTTTTCCCCTTCAGATATTACGTCTTCCTAGTGACTCCTGAGGTTGTCCAAAGCTTAATCTCTCTCTACTCCAGACCCAGGTTTTCCTCAGAGCGATCTCTGTTCACTGGCAGGAATTATTCTTCATTTCCCTAAGAAGTAATAATAACACTTCCTATTTGTCTTGATTGGGAGTTTCCAACTATCTGACCAGTCGCCGTTGCCAAATCTATTGTCTGAGTAAAGCGGTTATTGTAGCTTTTTTGATTGAGAAACTGAATTCTCCCTCAGAGTAGCTAAAATATAGTAAAGACAAAGGAGTCTATCTTCTCTATTCAGAAGGACCTTTGTGACTCTCCACTGTCAGAAAACACTGACTCCAAATGTCTCCTCTCTCAGAAACTAACTGTTGGCTACTGAGCCAGATGAAAGACCAAATGCAAAAGACCTTTCCCCCCTCAAGAACAGCTGTTTTTATTTCTCTAGCAGATGATTCTGGCCAATCAGAGAGCATGTAGAGCAATCAATCACATTAGCTCTCCCCTCAGGAGGAAGTTAACTCCTAAACTCCCTGACTGTCTGAGGCGAGCAGTATTTTAATAGTTTGCTTTCCTAGTGCAACCCGCCACACTATTAATGTCACACTGTGCACATATTTTATAGGGGACTTGGTGGTGCCTTCTGATTTTATGTGCATATCTTGTGTGTATAGTGCCACCAAGTCATAGCCGACTTATGGAGACTTCTCAAGGGGTTTCCAAGGCAAGTTACTTCAGAGGTGATTTGCCATTGCTTGCCTCTATGTAGCGACCCTGGACTTCTGTGGTGGTCTCCAGCGGTGGAATTCTAGCAGAAGTTCCTTTGCATATTAGGCCACCCCCCCAAATGTAGCCAATCCTCCAAGAGCTTACAAGGCTCTTTTTTGTAAACTCTTGGAGGATTGGCTACATGGGGGGCGGGTGGCCTAATATGCAAAAGAGCTCCTGCTAGAATTCCACCCCTGGTGGTCTCCCATACAAGTAGTAACCGGGGCAATCTAGCTTAGCTTCTGAGATCTGGCTATCCTGGGCAAAAGCTGTAAACACGGAAACTATTGTGCACTTGACCATTGGATTAGAATATTGTTCTCTGGGTGTCGCATAAGGAATGGAGTGTGCGTGGTAAATGCCCATAAGCTGCTTCTGGCATGATGACCCTAAGTAATAATGACCTCCAGGGCTTTTTTTTTTTGTAGCAGGAGCTTCTTTGCATATTAGGCCACACAGTCCTGATGTAGCCAATCCTCCTGGTGCTTGCAGGGCTCTTAGTGCAGGGCCCAGAGATAGAATTCTAGCAGGGGCTCCTTTGCATATTAGGCCACACCCCCTGATGTAGCCAATCCTCCAAGAGCTTACAGGGCTCTTAGTGCAGGGTCCAGAGATAGAACTCTAGCAGGGGCTCCTTTGCATATTAGGCCACGCCCCCCTGATGAAGCCAATCCTCCAAGAGCTTACAGGGCTCTTAGTACAGGGCCCAGAGATAGAATTCTAGCAGGGGCTCCTTTGCATATTAGGCCACACCCCTCTGATGTAGCCAATCCTCCAGGAGCTTACAGGGCTCTTAGTGCAGGGTCCAGGGATAGAATTCTAGCAGGGGCTCCTTTGCATATTAGGCCACACCCCTCTGATGTAGCCAATCCTCCAGGAGCTTACAGGGCTCTTAGTGCAGGGTCCAGGGATAGAATTCTAGCAGGGGCTCCTTTGCATATTAGGCCACACCCCTCTGATGGAGCCAACCCTCCAAGAGCTTACAGGGCTCTTAGTGCAGGGCCCAGAGATAGAACTCTAGCAGGGGCTCCTTTGCATATTAGGCCACACAGTCCTGATGGAGCCAATCCTCCTGGTGCTTGCAGGGCTCTTAGTACAGGGCCTACAGTAAGCTCTTGGAGGATTGGCTACATCAGGGGGGTGTGGCCTAACATGCAAAGAAGTTTCTGCTACAAAAAAAGCCTCGATGACCTCCAAGACATTCTGTTGTTCACAGCCTTGCTCAGGTCTTGCAAACCGAGGGCCGTGGCTTCCTTGACGGAGTCAATCTATCTCATGTCGGGTCTTCTGCCTTTCCTGCTGCCTTCAGCTTTTCCCAGCATTCTTGACTTTTCCAGTGACTTCTGTCTTCTCACACACCAGGGTATGATAGCCCCAGTTTAGTCATTATAGCTTTTAGGGAGAGCTCAGGCTTGATTTACTTTGGACACCAAATACTTTGGCCAAATGTGAAAGGGGCACTCACTGGAGAAAATCCTGATGCCGGGAAAGACAGAAGGCAAAAGAAGAAGGGGCCGGCAAAAGATGAGATGGCTGGACAGTGTTACTGATGTAACAAACACGAATTTGAGCAGACTTCGGGGGATGGTGGAAGACAGGAGGCCCTTGCGTGACTTTGTCCATGGGGTCCCAAAGAGTCGGACTCGACTGTGCGACTGAACAACAACAGGCTTGATTTGGTCTAAAATCGAGTTATTTTTCTTCTGGGCAGCCCATGGTATCCGTAAAACTGTCGTCCGACGCCACATTTCAAAGGGATCCACTTACTTCCTGCCTGCTTTCTTCACTGTCCAACTTTCATACGTACATATAGTAATGGAGGATAATATGGCATCAATTGCCTTGATCTTGGTCACCTGCAACCAGTCTTTATACTTAAGAATCTCTTCGGACTCCTTCATGGCTGCCCTTTCCAATCTCAGCCTCTTTCTGATTTCTCCCTTTTTGGTTGATGATGGAGCCAAAGAATAGAAAATCTTATTTATTTGTTTATTTATTTAGTTAGTTAGTAGGATGTGAGGGCAATCTGGCTGCGATATCTGTCACCCCCTTGATCGCCAGGGTTGATTCGGCTGATCTGGCTGGCTAGTTAGTTAGTTACTTGATGTATATTCTGCCCTTTTCCAGAAACGGGTTCAGGGTGGATAACAACAGTAAAACAACAATTAAGATTTACCATTAAAATCGGAATAGTATAAAACAGTACAATAAAACTATAAGCAAGTTTATTTATTTATTCTATAACTTATATCCCGCCCTTCCCACAAAGTGGCTCAGGGCGGCTCACAGTTATAGTTGGCGGCTCAGTTGGGCACATTCTACGACATACCGAAGGTCTAAAATACAGTAATTGAAGACAGTAAGATGGTATCGCAGCAAAGAAGGCTACCGATGGAATAGGACGCCCACTGCCTCAACCAAAGGCCTGGCGGAATAGCTCCATTTTAGCTCCCTACAAAAAGATAGTAACTCAGTAAGAGCCTGGATCTCTGTAGGGAGGTGATTCCACCCAGCCGGGGCCAAGGCTGAAAAGGCCTTGGCCCTGGTTGAGGCAAATCTTGAACAATTTCAGTTTCTTCATCAACAGTCTTAAAGTTGTCAGTGGTCAGTAGGGAGCAGGGAAAACAAACATTAAAAATTATTGCAAATAGGAGACCTCAGCATTTCTGAGTGACTTGAATGACATGAAGAGTCAAGAATTGGGATAGGAACATGGGGGCCTATTTAGTGCTCTGTACCTTCAGCTAGCAAAGCTAGATGCTAAAAGTACTTTTAGAGTCCGCAGATGGCTTAGCAATAGTCATTAGGAGCATTGGGAAGGAAGGACGGCTCAGCACCCCGGTCCCTTCCTGACAGAATTCATCATTAGCAGGTCGCTAATATGCAAATGAGCTACTACAACATGTTGAACGGCAGAGGATGGTGTGTCTCAGACTGACCCTCCTAGGGGCTTTTTTTGTAGCAGGAACTCATTTGCATATTAGGCCACACACCCCTGATGTAGCCAATCCTCCAAGAGCTTGCAAAAAAGGTAAACTCTTAGAGGATTGGCTACATCAGGGGTGTGTGGCCTAATATGCAAAGGCGCCTCTGCTTGTGACAAGGCGTGGTGGCGTGGTGAACCGCCATGTTAAATTCCTGTGTGAATGTTACTGTTCTGCTGGTGCAGACAATTATTCAGAACCTTCCTGATGTCTGATTCTCTGTTTTTTATTTCCCATCTGGGGAAGAAAACAATGCTTGGAAGGTCAAACTCTCCCACAGGAAGGCAGAGAGATGGGGGAAAAAACAAGGGATGAATGAACTCCTTTTTTTAGAATTTGCTGATGGTTCAAGAAGTCCACGCTGTTCCCTCCTCAATTCCTTTTTTTTTTTTTTTAGCAAAACAAGTGTGGCTGTATTGCCACATTTTAGAGAACCAAAATGTCTTGTTTTGCACCAACGAGACTTAGCGCTTCTCACATCTCCCAACATTGAATGCCTGCAGACCTGTAAGTTTTATCTCCAGCATTTGCAGGTGACAAATGTTTAGAAGACAGAAAATTGTAAGCTGTTTGCCAAGTGCTTTCATTTAAACCTAACATTCCCAATCCCTGTAGGCTGTGGCTCCTATCGCATAATTTACAGCTATTCAATAAGCATCAGTGCCAGCCTGTAGCATAACAAAATAATGATTAGCCAGTAGAGATTTGTATTAAGAAAAAGGCTACTTAACTGTCCACCCCCCCCCCGCCCCAAAGCAGCCATTTTCTCCAGGGGGATTGATCTCTGTTGTATGGAAATCCTTTGTAATTCTTATCTGGAGGTTGGTAACCCTTGGATCCGAAAGAATTTCTGCTTGGGAAAAAGGATTCTGGCCTGTCCCATGTACCGTCATGCCTCCTTAGTGAGACTTTGAGAGGAAGCTGCCGGGTCACGAAGAGTTGGACTTGACCGGGAGACTGAACAACGACAACAAGCCTAACCATGCGAGCAAGGACCACAAAAGCAAAGGTGAATCCATGACCCCTCCTTGCAAAACCTATAATAGCTGTAGCCAACGTATGCTGTTTTGACAAGCAGGGAAACCACCTAGCCAAAGGCCTAGAGTGGCCTAGGGTGGCCCTGCTGGATAGGGTTGCCAAGTCCCCAGCTTCCTGGATAGGGTTGCCAATCCCCAGGTGGGGGCAGGGGATCCCTGGTTTGGAGGCCCTCCCCCCGCTTCAGAGTCATCAGAAAGCGGGGGGGAGGGGAGGGAAAGATCTTCTGGAAACTCTATTATTCCCTATAGAGATTTATTCCCATAGACAATCATGGAGAATTGATCCGCGGGTATCTGGGGCTCTGGGGAGGGCTGTTTTTTGGGGTAGGGGCACCAAATTTTCAGTATAGCATCTAGTGCCTCTCCCCAAAATACCCCCCAAGTTTATAAAAGATTGGACCAGGGGGTCCAATTCTATGAGCCCCAAAAGAGGGTGCCCCATCCTTCATTATTTCCTATGGAAGGAAGGAATTGAAAAGATGTGCCGTCCCTTTAAATGTGATGGCCAGAACTCCCTTTGGAGTACAATTATGCTTGCCACAGCCTTGATCTTGGCTCCACCACGAATGTCTCCTGGCTCCACCCTCAAAGTCTCTTGGCTCCACCCCCAAAGTCCCCAGATATTTCTTGAATTGGACTTGGCAACCCTATTCCTGTATCATAGAGTCCCCAGCTTCCTGTACCTATTGTACCATAGAGTTTTCCCTCCCAAACGGCTAGAACATCTGGGAAAACCATGGGGTTTTCCTGGAAATGCTTAGAGTGCTCCCACGTGCACACCACCATTTTGACAACGTCATTTCCAGGTGACGTCATTATGCCAGTGATGTAGGGGGAGGGTCCCCCTGCCGGCCCAGTGTGGGCCAGCGGGTTGGGAACGTCCGAAGCAGGGGAATCGCCGCCTGGACCGGGGGCTTGGCAGCCCTATTGCTGGAGGAGGGGGATACCTGCCGCCAGGCCCCACACCGCAATGCCGATCAGCTGGCCAGCAATGTGAGCAGCAGCCAGTTACAACAAACTCATTTTAGAGCAGCGAAGGGGAAGAGGAATTTATTTCAGCCAAGAGAACCTGGAACTTCAGCTGTGGCATCCTCAAGCCATCCATACCCAGCTCTGAATGATTGCTTCTTGCAGAGATCAGCCCAGAGGAAATGAAATATGTTTAATGTATCTTCTCAATGCTCATTGTTTCCTGAATAATTTTTTTTAAGGGTGCAGGACCTGGGGGCACAGAATTAGGAGCCTGCCCTGGCACAGAAATGACTAGTTCTGATCCTCGGGATGCTGAAACCCTCTTTTCACCATATGGCCATCGGAATGTTCTCTGCGTATCCTTTCCGCCCTCCCTTCTCCTCCATCCCAGCAGGGAGCACATATGGGCCTCTGCTCGGAAAAGAAGAATCACTCGCCGCATCCCCGCAAAGTCCTACTGTGATATTATTAGATCAAATGATTTGTTTGGTGTTTACAGAGCAGAGTGGAGTAAATTACCCCTAATCACACAATCTATTTCCTTCATTTCAAAAATACATTCAGATACGTTTGGAGGGGTTAAGCAAACGTTACATCGAAACGAAAGCCCTGCAATTGTTACTTTACTTTGCTTCTAAACAGCACAACCTAAGGTGTCCCCCCCCACCCGCTCCGCCACCTTCTTAACAAATTGGCCCTTGCTGGGCAGGAATCAGTTGAAATCTGGAACTGATCCCCCCCGCCCCCCGTTTTGTTTATTGAGAAGAGCACTCATGCTGGCTAGATTTAGATAGATAGATAGATAGATAGATAGATAGATAGATAGATAGATAGATAGATAGATAGATAAATTTATTGTCATTGTTCTCAACAAAAAGAGAGCAACGAAATGAGGTGCTCTTCCACAAAACATACCAACACATCAAACACACATATTCATATTCATACCATTTAAATACATCTAAAACCATTTAAACCATTTAAACAATTAAAACCATTTAAATACATCTAAAACAGATAATCCTTCATAACCCTGCATTTAGCCTAACCACAGCACTTGGATAGAAACTGTCCTTAAATCAGTTTGTCCTAGCCTTCAACACTCTATATCGTCTACCTGACGGTATGATCTCAAATAGCAAATGGCCCAGATGTGAAGGGTCCCTTAGGATCATTAGGATCATTTAATGCATTACCATTGGCCATCCTCTCCTGAAGATACCACAGAATCCCCCCAATCTTAGACGATGCCCTTGTAGTCAAGGAGTCATCGAAATTGTCCCTCATGTTCTTCTGGACTGCCCTTTCTATAGCAGTCCACGAGCAAGATACCTAGATGCTCTGCTCTCTGACCATCAAGGCCTTTCTGACAATGCCAAGGTTCGCTTTTTACTCCACGGGAAACACAACTTTGTCACTACTCACGTTGCTTGCTTTTTACAGGTTGCGATCCGAATCAGAGAGGCTTTTCCTCATGCATAGCCCACAGCTGTTTTATGTCATTTCACTTTTGCTGGTTTCTTTTCAAGGTTTTTATTATATTCTATGGTGTTACTGTTGGTTTTGAAGTATACTGTATTCTTATATGAATGCCAATAAAGGTCTATGGATGGATGGATGGACATACCATACCAAGTTATTGGGTCTGCTTTGCCATAAAAGGATTTGAGCCAGAATCGTTCTTCAAAGACAAACAATCCCCTCCATTCCAGCCTCTCCACCCCCTTCAATGAAGAAAAAAAATCATTTGTACTGTCAGGTGGGAGTCATCCGACTCAGCAAGATGGGAGCATGAAATAAGCCAAATGGCTGCTCCTTGCAATTAGTCCATGCTTTTGAGTGCTTCTGAACTGCGAATCACACCTGTAAGTAAAGCAAAAAAAAAAGAATTCGGGGCCCTGCTGGTGCTATTGCATACAATAAAGACACAGCACTCCATTTGCTGCGTACTCCTTTCTTTGGACTTTGCTGTTTTAAATACTATGTGCCTGGGTACGTCAAAGCTGTTTCTAGGGTTGTTGAGAGAAAGGCTCTGAATTCTTCTTTCCTTGTTTCTTTCCTGAAACCCAAAACTCCATTTCTTCTTTCCTGTTCTGGAGGAATCGGGAGTCAATTTCGAGGAGAAACTGGAAGAGAGGTTCTGCCAAATGTCAGAATTTTGCTCTGCAGGTGTTCAGAGGCAGTCGGGGTCTTCCCAAATCTTACTCCCTGACATTTAGCGATTGGTTCAACTTCAGGAGCATTCATGTATACGAAATAATGCACTTTGCTACTGGATTTTTACTGTGTGAGAATAGCAAAATCCACCTGAAAACAGTCACCGTGTGAAAGCACTTCCGGTGGCAGACGTTTTCTGGTTTGCCCATCATTCTGGGTCAGAACTTTGAAGGTTTCTCCCAGAGTCCTGCCATGAAGACTGGGAGAAATGGAAATCCCCCCTCAGGTACCACTCCCCCCACAATCTCCAGGAATTTCCCAAGCCAGAGCTGGCAACCCTGACTGATATCTCTTCTTCCCTTCAGTCCTTGCGTCTGCCACAGAAATACTGGCTAGTGTTTGACCACTCTGCTCAACCAAACCTGAGGTTGCCAATCTTCTCCTGCTATTACAACTGATCTCCAGATGACAGAGATCAGCTCACCTGGAGAAAATGGCCATTAATAACAATAATAATTGTATGGCATTGTGTGTAGTATAGCCAGGAGATCCTGAGATTGTCTGGCAGCCTGAAGTTTTAGCTCTTTTAGTGTTATGCAGCACTGGGTGGTGAGCTAGAGTTAGTTTTGGGGGGCTGAGAGAGCTTTGACTATCCCAAGGTCACCCAGCTGGCTTCATGTGGATGAGTGTAAAATCAAACCAAGTTCTCCAGATTAGAATCCATCAGTCTTAATCACTCAGCTGTGACTCAGCTGTGCTGGGAAAAGGAGCTGGGACAGAACTGCTGGAGAGGTGAGTGTTAATTTTGCTTTTCCCAAACTGCCGGGGAGCATTAACTAAGATTGCCTCAGTCAGCAACCAACCACACAAGTGAAAAGTGAAACTAAAACAAAACCTTTTGTTACCTGAAAGGATCATGTTAAAATAACTTTAGCATAAAATAATGGAACTTCAACAAATTCACAACTGTTCCCAATATTTATTTATTTATTTAGAAGAAGGAGAAGATGATGATATTGGATTTATACCCCACCCTACACTCTGACTCTCAGAGAGGCCTACAATCTTCTTTACCTTCCTCCTCCACAAAAGACTCCCTGTGAGGTAGGTGGGACTGAGAGAGCTCTCCCAGAAGCTGCTCTTTCAAGGACAGCTCTGTGAGAGTTATGGCTGACCCAAGGCCATTCCAGCAGCTGCAAGTGGAGGAGTGGGGAATCAAACCCGGTTCTCCCAAATAAGAGTCCACGCACTTAACCACTACACCAAACTGTGATTTCTATCCTATGCTTCCCGATGAAGCGGACTCAGGGTGGGTTACAGAATAAAATTATACAAGAAGATACATAATATAATAATTGTCTCTAAATGTCTAAGATTACATCAATTTAAAAACTATTAAGAGAGCCAGTTTGGTGTAGTGGTTGAGTGCACGGACTCTTATCTGGGAGAACCGAGTTTGATTTCCCCACTCCTCCACTTGCAGCTGCTGGAATGGCCTTGGGTCAGCCATAGCTTTTGCAAGAGTTGTCCTTGAAAGGGCAGCTGCCGTAAGAGCTGTCTCAGTCTCACCTACCTCACAGGGTGTCTGTTGTGGAGGGGCGGGAAGGTAAAGGAGATTGTGAACTGCTCTGAGACTCTGAGATTCAGAGTAGAGGGTGGGATGTAACTCCAATATCTTCTTTTTAAATAACATTAAGGTGACAGACATGGTTTCCTTGGGTCTGGTTTAACAAATAGGTCTGATCAGTGGTGATTTAAGCCAACTGTTTAAATAGTCAATTTAAAGCAGTTTGATCAGATTTGAGCAGGTTTGGGGCGGGGGGTGGTGGTGGTGGTGGCATGCGATCCTATTAGACGTTAGTTGTCTCAATTAAAAGCCTGGTGGAATAGCTCTGTTTTACAGACCCCGCAGAACTGTAAGACCCATCTTATATTTTGAGCCTCAACCCAAGAGACAGTGATGCTAGGAATTTTGAGGTCCTCTCCCCTTTACCCATTAAGGTAAAGGTAGTCCCCTGTGCAAGCACCAGTCATTTCCAACTCTGGGGTGACGTTGCTTTCACAATGTTTTCACGGCAGACTTTTTACAGGGTAGTTTGCCATTGCCTTCCCCAGTCATCTACACTTTTCCCCCAGCAAATTGAGTACTCATTTTACCGACCTCAGAAGGATGGAAGGCTGAGTCAACCTTGAGCCGGGTATCTGAACCCAGCTTCCGCCGGGATCAAACTCAGATCGTGAGCAGAGCTTAGGACTGCAGTACTGCAGCTTTAACACTCTGTGCTACAGGGCTCTCTCCTTTACCCATTACTAAACGCTAAATTACATTATAAATTTTGTAGTAAGTTAAGTATGCCGGATAGTCCTGGCATCCTACAGAAAGGTTGTGGGCAGGAACATGGGAGAGTGATTGCTGATTGTGGTGCTACGTCATTTCCCATAAAAACCCGGAAGTGGCATAAGGGAGCTCTAGGAATTGTTGGAAACTCTATGATCCAACCACAGAGTTTTCAGAGATTCTTAGAACTACCCTCTTTCACTTCTGGGTTTTTACCAGAAGTGACATTATGCTGTATGCTATGCTGCCATTTTAAAGATTTTTCTCCCACTCCAATTGGTGGCGGGAAACGGGAGCTAGGGGTGGGGAATCCTCTACCCCCATAGGGGGCTAGGCAGTCCTAGCTGGGACTGAACTTGCAGTTGCACAACAGCTTCGGGGAATGTCATTTTGACAAATTGAGAGGAATCTGACTTGGCTCAGAATTGGTGTGTGGGTGGAAGGAGGGGCCATGAATCAAAGCTTATTCTGACCCATATATTCGTCTTCTTGTATGGCCAAGCCACCCCTACTGATGGATAGGGTTGCCAGGTCCAATTCAAGAAATATCTGGGGACTTTGGGGGTGGAGCCAGGAGACATTAGTGGTGGAGCCAAGATCAAGGCTGTGACAAGCATAATTGAACTCCAAAAAAAGTTCTGGCCATCACATTTAAAGGGACGGCACACCTTTTCAATTCCTTCCTTCCATAGGAAATAATGAAGGATAGGGGCACTTTCTTTTGGGGCTCATAGAATTGGACCCCCTGGTACAATCCTTTTGAAACTTGGGGGGTATTTTGTGACTTCCGGGATTGGAAAATGGTGAGCTGAGCTGCTTTCCTTAATGGGGGCAGGCTGGCACTTCTGTTCGGGGTAGTAAAAGGCAAACTAATGCCTTCTGTCTACTTTTCTCAGCTAGAGAATTGTCCAGGATATGCACAGATACTTTGAGGAGACTTACCTTGGCTGAAAGGGAGTCCTGGAGGGGCTCCTTTGAGGCTTTGAGGGATCTCTGGAGAGAAGTTGCATATTCATCATCTACAGAAGTTTCCAGAGTCATTTATTTGACTTAAGCTCGACAGGATCCAAGTCTTCTTTTACAACTTTAAACATCTAATCTACAAAAGACTGGTGTGATTTGGATAAACTACAAAAAAAGGTATTGATTGCTATCTTTTCACTCCGGGACTAACTAAAGCTAAACAAAGCAAAATTAAAAGGTGGGAGTTGGATATAATGGAAGCCTTAAAGGAGGAGAAGAAAAGGGGCTAAATTTGAACTTTGTAAATTTAAAAGACAGCTAAAAGGAGTAAGGAATTTATTGTTTTGTCTATCTGCCGTTGAGGATGTAGCCCCATCGTCATAGATCTGCAGCTCTCACATTCAACACAGGAAGTACGTCAGACATTGTGAGATTTCTCTACCAGCGAAACGAGACTTGGTGGCATGAAAAGCAGGAAGTACCAGAGGAAGAAGAAGGAAGTAAAAGAAGTAAACAGCCTACTCTAGGATTATAATATCAGAGAGAAACATCAGCGGCCATTGTTAGGAGGACAGTTTTAACAACGTTTTTAAAGCGACTGGGACATTAAAATTGGTGGAATTAATTGAGTTGATAATTTTAAAATAAGGACTATTGGACAGTGGTGAAGAAGATCTGAATTGGATAAAGGGAAAAGAAGGAAAATTTTTTAAAGTGAAGCAAAAGTCACGTCGACCGTTTTGGAGAAAATAAAAACTTTAAATATTAATATCTGAGCCTGTGAGGCTCAGAGGACGGTGAAATTGGGTTCATTGGAAAGAGCAAGCTTCACTCCATTAAACCTGATGGTCCAAATTTAATTTGGTGAGATAAAATTTTTCGATCTTTTTTACATGTCAGACCCAAAGCAAATTCGTACTAGGTCTGCTTCAATGGAGAAAATGCAAGCCCAATTAGATGCAATGGAAGCCAGGATAATGAAGGGAGTGAAAGAAATGATAACTGCCTCTAAAAAAGAAATAAGAAAGGATATTGAGGACTCAAAAAAAGAATTAAAAAAAGGGATAATCTCAGAAATGAGACTGTAGTAATAACAAAAAAAGTACTGGAGGTGGAAGAGAGAGTGAAAACACATGATTCCACCTTACTAAAATTACAAGAAAAGGTGATAATACATGACTTCAAGTTGATGGAGACACAGATTCGTCTGAGAGGTGTAGCAGAAGATGAAGAATCTGACATGAAAGAATACATAATAAAAATAATTGCAGAATTTTTGGAGGAAGATCCTGAAGGGAATAAAAATATGTATGATTATATGTATAGAGTGAATTCACTCTATGCAAAAAAGAATAATCTGTCAAGAGATATGGTCATAAGATTTATGACAAAAGAAATGGTGGGAAAAATCATGAATAAAATTTTTGAAAAGACATTGATAGTGGGAGGTAGTAGGATAAGAATTATGAAAGAGTTGCCAAGACAAGTGTTAACTGACAGGAATGCATATAAAAAACTGACAGAAAAATTACGTGACAACGGAATGAGATATAGATGGATAATACCTGAAGGTTTGAGCTTTGAACTTCAAGGGAAAAGGATTACAATTACAAACACATAGAAACTGCGTAGATTTTATGGAGAAAATAAAGAATTTGCACCATGATGGATTACAAATTAATATCTTCAAATGTAAATGGACTAAACTCACCACAAAAAAGAAGGGCAACATTTCATTGGATAAAAAAAAATTGTAATATAGTTTGTTTACAAGAAGTGCATATTAGACAAAAGGACTATAAATTTTTATGGAATAAGCAATTGAGACTAGAATTTTATACATTGGCTGAACAGAAGAAGAGAGGAGTAATTTTTGATATTAAAAAAGAATTAGACCCGAAATTGGTTTTTAAAGATAAAGATGGAAGGTACATCACAGTGGAAATTTTATTGAATGCTAAAAAAACTTTGTTGTTGGGACTTTATGCTCCAAATGGTGCAAAGGACATTTAAAAAAAAAAAAATTACGCAACATCTTGATGAAATGACTTATGATCAAATTTTGTTGATGGGGGACTTTAATGGAACAAAAAAAAATGGAAGAAAAAAATGACAAAGAAGGGAAATTGTCAAAATCTTTTTTTGAACTGGTTAAACAAGAGAGTTTGGAGGATATATGGAGGAAGTTCAATCCTGAGGTATGGGACTACACCTTTTTTTCAACCAGACATAATTCTTTTTCTAGAATTGACATGTTGTGGGGTACCAAAGATTTGGGACTTATAACAAAGAAAATAGAGATTTTACCCAAAATAGGAGCTGATCATAACCCAATAATGTGGATTACAAAATTGTCTAAAAAGTCGAGAAGATGGAGAATAAATGAAGATTTACTACAAAATAAAGAAATAGTGACATCTCTAGAAAACAAGACTAAAGTTTTCTTCCAAATAAACAACAGAGAAGATATTGAATTCCAGATGGTGTGGGATGCCTATAAGGCTGTAATAAGAGGAATATTAATAACATTGAATAATAAAGATAAGAGAGCAAAAGATAAGCAGATCTTGAACATTCAAAATGAAATTAAGAAAAAAGAAGGTGAATTAAGAAAAAGGCCAGGGAAAAAGAAAATTATAAGGGAGATTACAATATTGCAAACATAAATGAGACATTTGTTAAATACGGAAATGAATGGAATTTGAAAAAATTCCAACAGAAATCTTTTGAGGGAGCAAACAAGCTGGGGAAGTACTTGGCTTGGCAACTGAAGAAAAAGAGAGAAAGTAAAATTATTAACAAAATTGTGGCTGATGGGAAAGAGATGGTGGACCAAGAAGGAATAAAGAGAATTTTTAAAGTATTATGCTAATTTATTTAAGGGTGTTAAAGTAAAGAAAGAAAGGATTGAAACATATTTGCAAAAGATCAAAATAGCACTCTTAACTGAATATATGGAAAAAATTTTGAATGATCCAATTGAAAAAATAGAAATTGAGGCAGTGATTAATGTAATGAAATCTGGAAAGGCACCTGGACCAGATGGTTACACAGCAATTTTTTAAAAAGTGTTTAAAGAAGAATTAGCACCGAAAGTTCAAAAACTGATTAATGCAATAAGATCAAATGGGAAAATACCTAATACATGGAAAGAAGCTGTAATTTCGTTGATTCCAAAGGAAGATAGAGATGTCACGAATGTGAAGAATTATAGACCAATTTCATTATTAAATAATGATTATAAGATATACACAAGAATCCTGGCAGAACGACTTAAACAATATTTAATACATTTTATAAAGGAAGATCAGGCGGGTTTTCTTCCCAAATGGCAAATAAGAGACAATATTAGGACTTTTGTAAATATTGTAGAATATTATGAAAGACATCCAGAGAAGGAAGTTGCATTATTTTTTGTTGATGCAGAGAAAGCGTTTGATAATCTGAACTGGGACTTTATGTTTGCAGTAATGGAAAAAATAAAGTTGGGGAAAAACTTTATAAGAATGATAAAGGCAATATATACTGAACAATGTGCAAGGTTATGTATAAATGCAAATCTCACAGAAGAAATGAAAATTAGCAAAGGCACAAGACAAGGTTGTCTGCTTTTGCCATTGTTGTTTATAATGACTCTTGAAATCTTATTGATACAAATACAAGACGATGAAGAAATAGAAGGAATGAGAATTAAAGGTTTTACTTATAAATGTAGAGCATTTGCAGATGATATAATGTTTATAAATAAAAATCCTACACAAGTAACACCTCTGTTAGTGTTTTAACAATTTATTAATAACACATGGTTACAATATTTAATTATCTTTTCTTTCCCTTATACTAAACCATATATTTCACCCCCCTCCCTCTAATATTGACTTCCCCGAAGTTATAAATTTGCATTTAATTCTAAAGGTACCACTAATCTATCAAAATATAATACTTTTGATTAATACTAAAAAATTGTCCAATGTCTTTTTACGTTCCACTCTTTCTCCATATATCCTTTGAATTTCTTCCACTCCTTTTTGAATAAGTCTAAGTCATAGTCTCTTAAAGTTTTAGTTAGTTTGTCCATCTCACACCACGATAAAACTTTCACAATCCAATCCCATTTCTCTGGTATTGTTCCTTGTTTCCAAAGCTGCGCATACAATGTCCTAGCAGCTGAGAGCAAATACCAAATTAAAGTCCTATCTTCCCTTGGAAAATTTTCTAGTTGTAATCCAAGTAAAAAAGTCTCTGCAGTTTTCTTGAAGTCATAACCCAAAATTTTGGAGCTTTCTTGTTGTATCATCTTCTAATACTCCTTCGCTTTTTCACAAGTCCACCACTTGTGAAAGAAAGAACCTTCGTGTTTTCTACATTTCCAACATCTATCCAACATTTTCTTACTCATCCTAGCCAGCTTTTTCGGAGTCATATACCACCTGTACATCATCTTAAAACAGTTCTCTTTGATACTCTGACAAGTTGAGATCTTCATCGAGTTCTTCCAAAGGTGCTCCCATGTATCCATTTGTATTTCTCTATTCACATTGATTGCCCATTTGACCATTTGAGACTTTACTATTTCTTCTTCTGTAGACCATTTCAGTAATAATTTGTATACTTTCGATATTAATTTTTCATTATCTCCAAGCAGGACCCTTTCCAGTTCTGTTTGCTCGTGTCTAATTCCATCCATTTTAATATCATTTTCCATCAAGCTTTTAATTTGTTGCATTTGAAACCAGTCATATTTATTATTTAACTCTTCTGCAGATTTTAATTCAATTTTGTCTCCTTGAATCTTGAGCAGTTGATTATATGACAGTGCTCTTTCTTCATCAGATTCAGCTGTTATTTTTATTACTTCCGCTGGTACTATCCAAAGCGGTTTTCTCTCATCACCATATTTCTTATATTTTATCCAAGTGTTTAATAAACTTTTTCTGATATAGTGGTGAGAGAAAAAACAAGTAACACCTTTGTTGTTAGCTAAAATACAAAATTTTGGAGAATTGGCGGGACTTTATGTTAATAAGGAAAAATCAAAACTTTTATGTAAAAATATGCAAGTAAATAAACAAAAGGAACTGCAGAGGCTAACAGGATGCGAGGTTACCTCTAAAGAAAAATATTTGGGTGTGGAAATAACAATGAAGAACATTGATTTGTTTAAAAATAATTATGAAAAGTTATGGCGTAAAATGGATGAAGATATGATAAAATGGAACAAGCTTAATTTGTCATTGCTTGGGAGAATAGCTGCAATTAAGATGAACATTTTGCCGAGAATACTGTATTTATTCCAAACTATCCCGATTGTGAAAGACAGTAAGCAATTTAATAAATGGCAAAGAAAGATTTCAGAATTTGTATGGGCTGGAAAGAAACCAAGGATTAAATTGAAAGTTTAACAGACGCTAAAGAAAGAGGAGGATTCCAATTACCAGATTTAAGATTATATCATGAAGCAGTCTGTTTGTTGTGGATAAAAGATTGGGTGATGTTATTGAGTAAAAAACTTTTAAGGTTGGAAGGTCATGAAAATAAATTCAGCTGGCATGCTTATGTGTACTATGGGAAGAAAAAGATGGATGTTTTTTTCTCTCACCATTACATAAGAAGTAATTTGCTAAATATCTGAATGAAGAATAAGAAATATGGCGATGAGAGAAAACCACTATGGATAGTGCCTGCAGAAGTAATAAAAATAACAGCTGAGCTAGGAGAGGGAAAATGGATGTCATACAAAACTATTAAAAATACAAAGCGGTAAAATAGAGTTGAAAACTGCTGAGGAGCTGAATTATAAGTATGATTGGTTTCAAATGCAACAAATAAAGAGTTTGGTGGAAAGTGATATTAAAACTGAAGAAATAAGACGAGAACAAATGGAAATGGAAAAAGTTCTGCTTGGAGACAATGAAAATTAATTTCGAAAATTTATGTTACTTTTAAAATGGTCTATGGAAGATGAAGTAGTGAAATCTCAAATTATTAAGTGGGCAATTAATGTAAATAAAGAAATACAGATGGATACATGGGAATATTTGTGGAAGAACTCTATGAAACTCTCAACATATCAGAGTATCAAAGAAAACTGTTTTAAGATGATGTATAGATGGTATATGACTCTTAAAAAGTTGGCAAAGATGAATAACAAGATGCTGGACAGATGTTGAAAATGTAAAAAACATGGTTCTTTCTACCATATGTGGTGGACTTGTGAAAGAGCAAAAATGTATTGGCAGATGATTCAACAAGAGATTTCTAAGATCTTGGGATACGAATTTAACAAAGTTGCAGAGATTTTTCTGTTAAGATTACAAATGGATAAATTTCCAAAAGAAGATAGGACTTTAATCTGGTACTTGCTCTCAGCTGCTAGGACACTGTATGCGCAGTTGTGGAAGCAAGAAAAAATACCAGAGAAATGGGATTGGATTGTAAAAGTTATGACATGGAGTGAAATGGACAAGTTAACAAGAACCTGAAGAGACTATGATCTAGAAGATGGAGTGGAAGAAGTTTAGAAGATACGTAGAAAAAGAGTGGAAAATGAAAGGGCATTGGACAATCTTTGATAATGACTAAGTATAAGAGGGAGGAGGATATGAATTTTGGTTCTTATTAAATAAAGGTACCTTTAATAATAATGTTTTAAGTATAGTACACCGGCGGGGGTCAAGTAACGGGGGGACAGGTAGGTAGAAAGTAATATATGGGATAGAGGAAAAAGTAGTTATTAAGGATGTAGAAAAAGAGTGGAAAATGAAAGGGCATTGGATAATCTTTGATAATGACTAAGTATAAGAGGGAGGAGGATATGAATTTTGGTTCTTATTAAATAAAGGTACCTTTAATAATAATGTTTTAAGTATAGTACACCGGCGGAGGTCAAGTAACGGGGGGACGGGTAGGTAGAAAGTAATATGTGGGATAGAGGAAAAAGTAGTTATTAAGGATGTAAGAAATTGAATATACTACCATATGTTACTAATAAAATTGTTTGACAGAGAAGAAACTTGGGGGGTATTTTGGGGAGAGGCACTAGATGCTATACTGAAAATTTGGTGCCTCTACCCCAAAAAACAGACCCCCCCCCAGAGCCCCAGATACCCGCGGATCAATTCTCCATGTTTTTTCTATGGAATAAATCTCCATAGGGAATAATAGAGTTCCCAGAAGACATTTCCCTCCCCTCCCCCCGCTTTCTGATGACTCTGAAGCGGGGGGAGGGCCTCCAAACTGGGGGATCCCCTGCCCCCACCTGGGGATTGGCAACCCTACTGACGGAGCTTAAAACCCCATTTGGGATTTCTTTTTAATGTGCTTTTGCATTGTTCACTTCACCGATGGGGGAGTGAGAAGCATCCAACCGGAAGGGGCTGCAAACCCAGTGCGGGAGGGGAGAAGCTAAGAGAGAGCAGGGGAGAGAAGAAAAGAAGGCAGTTCAGCCAGGACAAAACCGAGGAAGAGGAAAGCTGCTGGCATCAATAATTGATCTTGGAGAAAAGGGCAGGGGAAAAAAAGAGATGGAAGGAAATAGAAACCCCGTCTCAGAACATAACA
This sequence comes from Heteronotia binoei, assembly GCF_032191835.1. Lineage (NCBI taxonomy): Eukaryota > Metazoa > Chordata > Lepidosauria > Squamata > Gekkonidae > Heteronotia > Heteronotia binoei. Next base: position 14,676,616 of record NC_083226.1, on the reverse strand, counting down.
TTAACCGGAGCACTAATTCAACTTGCAGCTAGCACAGCAGGCTGGTAATTGGTCTTGGTAGCCAGCAATGCTCTTAGGATAGTATTTGCTGACTGATGGTCTGATCCGATAAATCTGTTCGGTTGGCTGGGGCTGCAGCATGGCGGCTGATGTGGCGCAGCAGTCTGAGCTGAAGGGGCAGATGCTGAACGACCAGGAACAGCCCACCAAATGCTAAATAGTCTACAGGCAGCTCTATAGCTAGCAGTGACTGGGTACCCCCATTGGCAAGTTCCCCATGGGCAACTTCCGGACCACATTTTTTGCAGTAGTGTTGGGGGGAGGAGGCTGTGAGTGAAGATGGTCAGAAGACACAGCTCAATCCAATCCAGGTGGTAAGAGCTCACCTAGAGTATTGTGTTCAGTTTTGGACACCACATTTTAGGAAGGATCTAGACAAGCTGGAACGGGTTCAGAGGAGGGCGACGAAGATGGCTAGGGGTCTGGAGACCAAGTCCTGTGAAAAAAGGTTGAAGGAGCTGGGCATGTATAGCCTGGAGAGGAGGTGGCTGAGAGGTGATAGGATCACCGTCTTCAAGTACTTGAAGAGCTGTCATATAGAGGATGGGGTGGAGTTGTTTTCTGTGGCCCCAGAAGGCAGGACCAGAACCAGTGGGTTGAAATGAAATCAGAAGAGTTTCCGGCTCAACATTAGGAAGAACTTCCTGACCGTTAGAGCGGTTCCTCAGTGGAACAGGCTTCCTCGGGAGGTGGTGGGCTCTCCTTCCTTGGAGGTTTCTAAACAGAGGCTAGATGGCCGTCTGACAGCAAAGAGGATCCTGTGTATTTAGGGGGAGGTATTTATGAATTTCCTGCACTGTGCTGGGGGTTGGACTAGATGACCCTGGGGGATCCGTTCCAACTGTATGAGTCTATGAAATGTTCAAAAGGGCCTTGAGGAGACTAAGATCAACCTCTTTCCTTGTAGAAAAAAGTCTGAGTCCAGTTGCACCTTTAAGACCACCAAAGCTTAAGTTTGGGTATAAGCACATTTAAGATTATACCCAGAATGAAACTTTTGTTGGTCTTAAAAGAGCCCTGCTGGATCAGGCCAGTGGTCCATGTAGTCCAGCTTCCTGTCTCACACAGTGGCCAATCAGTTCCTCTGGAGGGCCAACAACAGGGCATCGAGGCCGAGGCCTTCAAAAGGACATCAGAAGAGCCCTGCTGGATCAGGCCAGTGGTCCATGCAGTCCAGCTTCCTGTCTCACACATTGGCCAACCAGTTCCTCTGGAGGGCCAACAACAGGGCGTCAAGGCCAAGGCCTTCATAAGGACATCAGAAGAGCCCTGCTGGATCAGGCCAGTGGTCCATGCAGTCCAGCTTCCTGTCTCACACAGTGGCCAACCAGTTCCTCTGGAGGGCCAACAACAGGGCATCGAGGCCAAGGCCTTCCCCTGATGTTGCATTTTGGATCAAAATTACCCTTGGGCATCATTTTATGACTAAATTGTGAAACGGTTAATTATTTTCCATTTAAAAACTTTATTCCCCGCACAAAGAAGACCCTTCAAAATATATATATCTCCTTCTATATATATGCCGAAGAGAGTCAAAACTTTCTGTGACAGCTGGACCACATCGTTCATAATTTAAAGGCACAAAAATGAAGCTGGAAACCAGTTGAAGAAGCATTATTGCTAATAGCAGACTTCCTTTTCTGAACTCTTAAGATTTACAACCTCCTCGCTTGGGCAAATGCCAGGATTTAGCCAGCGTGTGAAGACAGAGCGATCATAAACCAAAATAATTGCCGCAAGTATTTCTATCCGCTTACTTGGATATCCGCTGGAACTTGTTTCGTGACATTTTAAATATAAGATCCAAATTATAAATCGACAGCAAACTTTTTTTTTTCTGACATAGCTACAGCAACAGATCAGTAATTTTTTTTTTTTTTAAAGACATCGCATCGCTGTCATTTACTAGCTAGATTTTTTTCTTGGGCGGTCAGCAAGTGAAAGGAAACTAATAGCGTCCGTGAGCCGTTGCTTGATCAGGGAAGCACAAACTGGGATCGATCTGTCATAAAACCCTCACCCCTAAAGAGTCCCAATCTTTTGAGGCATCTGCAAAGACGGAGAACAAGATTTACCCCCTAGAGTTGCCAATCTCCAGGTGGTAAGCTCTTGAGGGGTTATTATGATTGACCTCCAGCTGACCAAGATCAGCTCTCCTGGAGAAAATGGCTGCTTTGGTGAGTGGACTCTACGGCATTGTACCCAGTTGAGGTCTCTCCCCCCCTCCCTAAACTCTGCCCTCTCCCACCCCAAATATCCAGGTATTGCCCAACCCTAGATCTGGTATTCCTATCTTGAGGCAATGCAGATTGTCTTATCAAAATGGAAATGGTGGAAGGGGGAGATGAGGGATTTTGTTCTGGTAGAAATTTCGTTCCTCCTCCACCACCACCCAAAATCAGCAGCTTTGGTACCAAAAGGCAAACGGCACACAGTTGCCAGCCTCCAGGCAGGGCCTGGAGATCTCCCACTTTTATAACTGATCTTCAATTGGCAGAGATCAGCTCCTCTGGAGAAAATGGCTGCTTTGAAAATTTAACTCTGTGGCATTGTACCATGCTGAGGTACAATGCCCCACCCTTTCCTGGACCTACCCTCAAAGTCCCCAGGTAATTTCCAGCACAGACCTGGCAACCCTAGATATGGTGCACCAAAAGTGTGCTGCCAAGGATGTGGTGCTCTTTGGAAATCTGAAAGAATGATTACCATTGAAACCAAAAGCTGCCAAAGAGTTGCAACATTCATTTCCATATAGGGTTGCCAACCTGCAGGTAGGGGCTGGAGATCTCCTGGAATTACAGCTAATTTCCAGGTGACATAAATAATTCATTCATTCATTCATTCATTCATTCATTCATTCATTCATTCATTCATTCATTCCACTTCTCCTGGAGAAAATGGCTGCTTTGGAAGGTGTCGTTTTACCCCATCAAGGTCCCTTCCCTCTTTACGCCCCACTCTCCCAGGATCCACTCTCCAATCTCCAAGTACTTCTGAATCTGGAGCTGGCTACCCTATTTCCATAAGAACATATGAAGAGCCCAGCTGGATCAGACTAGTGGTCCACCCAAGCCATGCTGTCTCACACAGTGGCCCAGGCGGACGAAAAAACAGAGCATAGAGGTCAATGCCTTCCCTGGATGTTGACTCTTTTACAATGGGTTTCGGATGTTTGCTCTGAATGTGGAAACTCCCTTCAGTCGCCAAGGCTCATAGCCCTTGATGGACTTTTCCTCCATGAATCTGTCTAGTCCTCTTTTAAAGCCATCTAGGCTTGACGACATCACTGTCTTTCCACTAAAACACTGGTGATATAAATGGATCCTCCTAAACCCTGAGCAACAGCAGCTTCATACATCATGTGTGTTAGGTACTATCAAGTCACTCACACGTTAAGCTGCCTTCTAATGAATCAGACCATTGGTCCATCAGGGTCAGTATTGTCTACTCAGATGGATGGCAGCTCTCCAGGGTCTCAGGCAGAGGTCTTTCACAGCACTTCCTACCTGGTCTTTTCAACTGGAGATGACAGGGATTGAACCTTGGACTCTCTGCATATGAAGCAGAAGTTTTTCCACTGAGCCACAGCCCCTCCAGCTTAAGAACTTCCAGTTTATGGCCACCCTCTGAATTAATGGCATTCCAAACACCTCGTTGCTAATGGACTTGTCCAATGCTTTTTTTGTAGCAGGAGCCTCTTTGCATATTAGACCACATACCCCTGATGTAGCCACCAATCCTCCTGGAGCTTACAGTAGGCCCTGTACTAAGAGCCCTGTAAGCTCTTGGAGGATTGGTTACATCAGGGGTGTGTGGTCTAATACGCAAAGGAGTTCCTGCTACAAAAAAAGCCCTGGATCTTGCAGCCTAAAGGCCTTGGCTTCCTTTATTGAGTCGATCCATCTCATGTTGGGTCTTCTTGGGCAGTTCATGAGAAGAGGGCAAGAAGGGTTGCATCAGTGCTTAGTTCTCATGGCCTCTTCTTACATACCCAAGGAAATACCGATTGCCACTTTGGGATTAGGCAGAAATTTTTCTCCAGGCCAGTTTTTCCAAGGATCCTGGAGAGTTTCGCCCTCTTTCTCTCTCTCTTTGTCATCTGGGCATGGAGCAGGGGTTGCTGCATGTGTGCACAGCTGGCGCGTCCGTAAGGCAAGATTCGGCGGTTGCCTCGGGTGCTGGCTCTTGGGAGGATGCATTGTTTCTGGGTGCTCAGGGGCCAGAAGAACTCTCCCAGCCCCTGCGAGCCCAGAAACAACATGGTGCCTTTCAGTCCCATGATGGAGTGGGGGGGGGGGGTTCTGATTCTCCGTGGAGAGCGGGCTGGTAGGCCCAGTTCTCCTCTACTCGCCATCAAGCCTGCTGCAGGCTGAGCGCGCTGGAGCACTTCCAGTCCTCCCCTCCTCCTCTTCTCCCACCCCCTCCAGTGGCAAGGTGGGCCTGGGGGCGGCTGATGCGCGGTAGGGTTGCACTCCCTCTCCCCTGAGGCTAGTGGTGGCGCCCCTCCCCTGGCAACCCTTCTAGGCTCTGCCCAGTGGCAGCAGCATTCCCCAGGGCTGGATTAAACCCTGTGGAGGCCCCTAGGCAGTCAAAATCTTGGGCCCCCCCTCACAAATTATCTCCAAGTGGAGCACCCGCCCCTCTGCCTGCGCCCCTCCTGCAGCCGGCAGGAACCGGTGGCTTAAAAGGCATCCCCCCATTTTCGCGCCGTAGCTCCCCCCAGGCTCTTCCCACCCCATTCTTGCCGCCCTTGATCTCCCCGCAGCCCCATTTTTGCCACTGCCACTCTCCCTGGGCTCTTCCCTGCCTCCCCCACTCTCCTCGCGACTCCATTTCCCTCACTGCCACTCTCCTCAGGCTCTTCCCTGCCTCCCCCACTCACCCCGTGGCCCCATTTCCCCCACTGCCTCTCTCCCCAGGCTCTTCCCTGCCTCCCCCGCTCTCCCCATTTCCCCCTCTTGCCAATCTCCCCGGGCTCTTCCCTGCCTCCCCTGCTCTCCCCACAGCCTCATTTCCCCCGCTCTCCCTGTGGCCTCATTTTCCCAGCTGCTGCTCACCCTGGGCTCCATGACGTCACCATGCCCTGCTTCTCACGTGATGATACTGGGGGGGGGGGGGTGCGGGATGGGTGCAGAACCCCATGTGCAGAACCCCATGTGCCGGCCCTGAATGTGTGTGTAGGGGGAAGCTCAACATTAGAAAGAACTTCCTGACTGTTAGAGCAGTTCCTCAGTGGAACAGGCTTCCTCAGGAGGTGGTGGGCTCTCCTTCCTTGGAGGTTTTTAAACACAGGCTAGATGGCCATCTGACAGCGATGAAGATCCTGTGAATTTAGGGGGAGGTATTTGTGACTTTCCTGCATTGTGCAGGGGGTTGGACTAGATGACTCTGGAGGTCCCGTCCAACTCTATGATTCAGTGATTCTAGGAGTGAGTCTAATTACAAGACTGAAAGGAAGTAGGGATATGCTGAAGGTTGCCAAGACATCGCCGTTCTGTAATGGGACACAGAAGGCATAGCAGACCATCTTGTGTTCAGTTTTGGGCACCACATTTCAAGAAGGATATAGACAAGCTGGAATGGGTTCAGAGGAAGGTGACGAAGGCGGTGAGGGGTCTGGAGACCAAGTCCTGTGAAAAAAGGTTGAAGGAGCTGGGGATGTTTAGCCTGGAGAGGAGGCGGCTGAGAGGTGATATGATCACCATCTTCAAGTACTTGAAGGGCTGTCATATAGAGGATGGTGTGGAATTGTTTTCTGTGGCCCCAGAAGGTAGGACCAGTACCAATGGGTTGAAATTAAATCAAAAGAGTTTCCGGCTTAACATGAGGAAAAACTTCCTGATAGAGTGATTCCTTAGTGGAACAGGTTTTCTCGGGAGGTGGTGGGCTTTCCTTCCTTGGAGTTTTTTAAACAGAGGCTGGATGGCCATCTGACAGCAATGAGGAACCTGTGAATTTAGGGGGAGGTATTTGTGAGTTTCCTGCATTGTGCAGGGGGTTGGACTAGATGACCCTGGAGGTACCTTCCAACTCTATGATTCTATTATTCTTTCCTACTGCCTATACGTACTTCAGACAATCAAAAGAGTGGCAAACTTTGCCTTAAGAACAGAAAAAGGAGTGTGGGAGAGATCACACTGCCTTCTTTGTTCCTTTTGAATTCCTTGTCTTCTAAAAGCAAAGGGCTTGATATCTGGAGAGGTTTTCATTTATAATGTATGTTTTTGAAAGGCTGCAAAATATAATTTAGCTCACTCATTTTTGTCTCAATGATCAATTTAGAAAAAAAATGGTCTGCAATTTCTTTCCTCGTTCTATTAGACTGGTTTGTGTTGAATTTCATATTATCACAACGCACAGGGGTTGGGAAGTCGCTGTGTGGTATAGGTATATTTTTCATTGGCCTGAGGCTGGAAACTAAATAAAAGATTTGATCACTTACTGAAGTTGGGCATTTCAGTCATGTTATGTTTCGATCCCCCACCACCACCACGGCTCTTCCGGAGAATACAGTGAGAGAAATGCACAGTTGTACGGTCTGATAATTTGGTCGGAATCCTTTGCAAGAGACAGTTCCATTTTTGTATCTCCCTAGCATCTTCTGAATGATGCAAAAACCAAAAACAACCCCAAAAAGTATTATTTTCCCCAGTAGGAAACATGGAAGTGTGGCTATCCAGCCAGTTCCCCAAAGGGAAGTCTTAGCTAAATGACGTAATTCCTCAAACTGGATACAGGATGATCTTGACAGGCTGGAAAATTGGGCTAAAACCAATTAAATGAATCTTAACAGGGATAAATGTAAAGTTCTGCATTTAGGTAGAAAAATCCAATGCATGGCTATAGGATGGGGGAGACTTGTCTTAGCAGTAGCATGTGCAAAAAGGATCTAGGGGTCTTAGTGGACCATACGCTGAACATGAGTGAACAGTGTGATGTGGTGACTAAAAAGGAAATGCAATTTTGAGCTGTATCAACAGAAGTATAGTGTCCTGATCACGTGACATGATGGTTTCGCTGTAGTCTGCTCTGGTAAGACCTTTGTGTTCAGTTTTGGACACCACATTTTAAGAAGGATATAGACAAGCTGGAACAGGTCCAGAGGAGGGCAACGAAGGGGTCTGGAGACCAAATCCTATGAAGAAAGGTTGAAGGAGCTGAGAAGTTTAGTCTGGAGAGGAGGCAGCTGAGAGGTTGATATGATCACCATCTTCAAGTCCTTGAAGGGCTGTCATGTAGAGGATGGGGTGGAATTGTTTTCTGTGGCCCCAGAAGGTAGGACCAGAACCAGTGGGTTGAAATGAAATCAAAGAGTTTCCGGCTTAACATTAGGAAGAACTTCCTGACCATTAGAACGATTCCTCAGTGGAACAGGCTTCCTCGGGAGGTGGTGGGCTCTCCTTCCTTGGAGGTTTTTAAACAGAGGCTAGATGGCCATTTGACAGCAATGAAGATCCTGGGAATTTAGGGGTAGGTATTTGTAGGTTTCCTGCATTGTGCAGGGGGTTGGACTAGATGACCCTGGAGGTCCCTTCCAGCTCTCTGATTCTAAACTATGCAAAACAGAATGGCTCAGGAGGATATTTTTATAAAGCTAAATGGCTATATGATAAATAAAACTTCAGGAAGAAGCTGTAATAAAGGGGATTGTGGACAATACTACTGCCTGTTAGTGGATATTATCTATTGGCTACATGTGTTATCTTGCTGTCACTGCATAATTTTCTACTTATGGAACACCATTTTCTGCATTGTAAACCTATCTTTATGCCTTGTTTCAGATTTCTACAGTCCTAGGCCAGTTACGTTGCTTGGTGGTCCTTTCCTCCTATTGATTGAATTGACTCGCTCTGTGCAATCTGTTGTGATTCTCGGTGAGAAAAGCAAACTATCAATAACATACATTTTTAAAAATGAAAGATAACACAGTGAAAAGATGCTTGTGACGTCACATGAGGTACACTTGAGCCTCCTGCACTGTTGCTGAAGCTTCAAGGGCCTGCTGGTGTCTGCACAGGTTATGTATGCCAGGCCAGAGGTGTAACCCCTGGAGCATTTAGGGCAGGGGTGTTGACATAAATGAGACCTTGTTTGGGCCAGGCCATGTATGCCATAAAATGTAACGCCAGGAAGCAGAGATACAAACTTTATAAAGGACACACAGGTTCTTTCTTTCTTTCTTTCTTTCTTTCTTTCTTTCTTTCTTTCTTTCTTTCTTTCTTTCTTTCTTTCTTTCTTTCTTTCTTTCTTTCTTTCTTTCTTTCTTTCTTTCTTTCTTTCTTTCTTTCTTTCTCTTTCTTTCTTTCTTTCTTTCTTTCTTTCTTTCTTTCTTTCTTTCTTTCTTTCTTTCTTTCTTTCTTTCTTTCTTTCTTTCTTTCTTTCTTTCTTTCGCTTGCTTTATATCTCTCTCATAAGATCAAGGGAACCGGGCAAAGCAAGCTCTGGCTCTTTCCCTCCATCCCCAGGGGGGGCCAAGGATGGGGAGGAGCCTCAGCCAATAGAAGGACGAGAGGCCTGGCTCAGTAGCTCTGCTGTATGGTTGGGAGAGCCTGGCAAAGCAAGCTCTCCCTCTCCTGCTTCCTCCCCGAGGGAGGACCCTCAGCTAATGGAGAAAATAGAGGCTTTGCTCTGTAGCTCCTATGCATTTGAGCAACCCTGGGAAAGCAAGCTGTGATGCAGAAGGAAGCGAGAGAGGGAGAAGGAAGACTTGCTTGAGGTCCGGATAGAAGCCCTCTGGGGATCTGATTTGGCCCCCGGGCCACATTTTTGGCACTCCTGATTTAGGGAGTAAGATGTCAACACTTAGCATTGATGATGTCATTTCCAGTGACATTATGGGACACACTAAGATTCTGCTTTTTTTCCCTTAAACCCCCCCCCCCCCCATGGTAAAAGCATCGTTTCTGCAACACCTAAAGCCACATGTAATGCCACTTCCATTTTTCACCGGAACTATGTCAGCGAGCACTACCATTTCCTCTCACCCAACATTTGACAGCCTGATCCAACGGAATGGAGCTGCCACAGAAAGCCTTCCCAGGCTGAGACTTACCTGGTGAGAAGAAGAAGAAAAAGAAGATGACATTGGTTTTATATCCCACCAGGGGCAGAATTCTAGCGGGAGCTCCTTTGCATATTAGGCCAATCCTCCAAGAACTTATAAGTCTCTTTTTTGTAAGCTCCTGAAGGATTGGCTACATCAAGGGTGTGTGGTCTTATGTGCAAAGGAGCTCCTGCTAGAATTCCACCCCTGTTCCCTATACTCTGAATCTCAGAGTGGTCACAATCTCCTTTACCTTCCACCCATCCACAAAAGACACCCTGTGAGGTAGGCGGGGCTGAGAGAGCTCTCTCAGAAGCTGCCCTTTCAAGGACAACTCCTACTAGAGCTATGGCTGACCCAAGGCCATTCCAGCAGGTGCAAGTGGAGGAGTGGGGTATCAAAATCGGTTCTCCCAGATAAGAGTCCGTGCACTTAACCACTACACCAACCTGATCATAAGGTTCACCGAGGCTTCTATGGGGAGAGATGACCCTTTAGGACAGGTGAGACCTCAAGGCCTCCCAGATTTACAACTGTCCACCAGACAACAGAGATCAGTTCACCTGGAGAAAATGGCAGCTTTGGAAGCATTATGGCATTACAGCCGGCTGTGGTAATTCCCCACCCCAAACCTCACTCTTATGAAGCTGTTTCCCAAATCTCTAGGAATGTCCCATCTTGAAGTTGGCAACCCCATGAGTCCTGAGCCTTAGAGGCCAAAGCCTGTATGTTGAATTGGATCCAGAAGTAAACTGGTGACCAGTGCAGTTGATTGAATATTACCATAATGTGACTGGTCTGATTGGCTCCTGTCAATCAACATATTACTATCAATCAACATGTCATGAGAGCTAGTCTGGTGTAGTGGTTAAATGCATGGACTCTTATCTGGGAGAACCGGGTTTGATTCCCCACTCCTCCACTTGCACCTGCTGAGATAGCCTTGGGTCAGCCATAGGCAGTTTGGCGTAGTGGTTGTGTGCGGACTCTTATCTGGGAGAACCGGGTTTGATTCCCCACTCCTCCACTTACACCTGCTGGAATGGCCTTGGGTCAGCCATAGTTCTCGCAGGAGTTGTCCTTGAAAGGGCAGCTTCTGGGAGAGCTCTCTCAGCACCACACACCTCACAGTTGTGGGGAAAGAAGATAAAGGAGACAGTGAGCTGCTCTGAGACTCTGAGATTTGGAGTGGAAGGCGGGATATAAATCCAATATCATCATTTTCTTCGTCTTCTTTCCAGGCCATTATTTTAGACTGCCCTGGCATGTGGACAAGAACAGAAAAACAGAAAGTTGTTCTTTCTACTTCTCCATACACACAGAAAGAACCCAATTTATAACTATGCTTTTATTTAAAACCCTGCTGCCTCCTTAGTACAAGGTGGGGTTGCCAGCTCTGGGTTGGGAAATACCTGGAGATTTTGGGAGCAGAGCCCGAGGAGGACAGAAGTTGGGGAAGGGCAGGACTTCAATGGGGGCGCACCTTCCAAAGCGCCCAATTTTCTCCAGGTGAGCTGATCTCTTTGGCCCGGAGATCGCTTGCAATCCCAGGGGATCTTCAGCCGCCACCTGGAAGGTGGGAACCTTATCCCAAGGCCTAGCAATAAAGACCCAATGCTGACGATGCAGGCATCATAAAGAACCTTCGCAGAAAGGAAGATTACTTTAAAAAAAAAGAGAGAGAGAGAGAGAAAAGGACAGGAGAAACCAAAAAGTATTGTTCATCCAGGTAATATTTTTTTCATTTGCAAAGTTCAGCATTCTTCCCTGAAGAGCACTTGTTTAAACAAATTACTCACCCCTATCAGTGCCAGAACAACCATGAGAGCTTTCGAGCGAAAACACTCACTTTCCTGCTTACACAGATTACACGTCAGTACGCTGAGCTATTCCAAGCGCTGAAACAGCCATTTTGAAAACCCTGTATGGATGCCATTCCCGGGTGGGAGCGGGGCTCCCCCAAAGTTGTGGGCTCTTGCCTGTTGCCAGCCAGCTGGCCGGTGGGGGGAAACTTCACCCCAACAGATTAGATCCCCGCGCAATTTGATGATGTCACACAGAATGCCGTGAGGCGACGCTCTGGGTTTTTTTTGGGGGGGGGGAACTCTATGGTTTGGTGTCATCCTGTCAGGGATGTCATGCATGATGATGTCGCCCCACCCCCACTTCTGGAAAGTTCCCCCCCCCCACCAGCGAGGAGGTAAGAACTGTCAACCCTATTCTGTCAGGGGTTGAGATGCCTGAGGATCCCCTGGAATGACACCTCATCTCCAGACTACAGAGATGAGTTTCCCTAAAGAAAAGGCTGCTCTGGGGGGGTAGACTGTTGCAAAATGTTTATATGTAGCATCTAGGAGGTGCTTAATGTATCCATCCATCAAATTGCCATATGATGGATGGATTGGTTCCTTGTTATGTTGGATATCATGCCAATTAAGGTGATTGGTTGGTTGACTTGATTGATTGGTAATATATGCTGAGGAGTTCCTCCCTGCAGTCCCGCCTTCCTCAGGCTCCACCCCCAAATCTTCAGGTATTTCCCAATTTCCCAAAGCGGGCAATACTCTCCTCACCTCCAAGGTGGCTCATGAGACCTGACAACCCTAGGGGGTACAGAATGTCTTTTCTACTACCATCTATAAATGTTTCAGTGGTCATAAAAAAAAAAAAGTTTTCGTTTAACTTTTCAGGTATTCAGCATGTCCCCCACGTTTCCCAAATTGTCATTCCGTGAGTTGAACAGCACATTGAGGCTTAAGTGGGAACATTGGTGTGAAAGGTTGGGAAATTTATTTCTTGAGATGCGAAAGATGATCCCACAATGAAACGGGACAATGTTATTGCATTTTGCAAACCGTGAGAGTACTGTACCTGAATCGTACCTGAATTCTCAACTGTGTGTTGGGAAAATCCTGGAGATTTGTGGGGTGGAGTTTGGGGGGGGGGGGCAGGGTTCGAGAAGGGGAGGGAATAATGCCTCAGAGCCCACCCTCCAAATCAGCCATTCCCAAACACTGCCAAGCCTGTCTTCTCATCTGAGACAGATCAGGCAACTGATCTCCGCGCCCCCCCCCCCCGGTGACTTAGCTATGGTGACCCACACAATGGTCACTTCCAGATTGGATTGTTGTAACTCTCTTCATGTGGGGCTGTCAATTGCTGAGCAGTTGGGTTAGAATGGATAAAAGGAAGTACTTCTTCACCCAAAGGGTGATTAACATGTGGAATTCACTGCCACAAGAGGTGGTGGTGGCTACAAGCACAGACTGCTTCAAGAACGGATAAGCATATTAATAGCCACAGCTTATTGTTGGAACTCTCTGTCTGGGGCAGCGATGCTCTGTATTCTTGTGCTTGGGGTGGGGGCACAGTGGAAGGGCTTCTAGTCCCACTGGTGGACCACTTGATGGCACTTGGGTTTTTTGGCCACTGTGTGACACAGAGTGTTGGACTGGATGGGCCATTGGCCTGATCCAACATGGCTTCTCTTATGTTCTTATGTCATCAACTCTTTAGATATTACTCTGCCCTGGTAAGACCTCACCTGGAGTATTGTGTTCAGTTATGGGCACCACATTTTAAGAAGGATATAGATAAGCTGGAACAGGTTCAGAAGAGGGCAATGAAGATGGTGAGGAGTCTGGAGACCAAGTCCTGTGAAGCAAGGCTGAAGAAGCTGGGCATGTTTAGCCTGGAGAGGAGGCGGCTGAGAGGTCATATGATCACCATCTTCAAGTCCTTGAAGAACTGTCATATAGAGGATGGGGTGGAATTGTTTTCTGTGGCCCCGGAAGGTAGGACCAGAACCAATGGGTTGAAATTAAATCAAAAGAGTTTCCGGCTCAACATTTTGAAGAACCTCCTGACCGTTAGAGTGATTCCTCAGTGGAACAGGCTTCCTCAGGAGGTGCTGGGCTCTCCTGCCTTGGAGGTTTTTCAACAGAGGCTAGATGGCCATCTGACAGCAATGAAGATCCTGTGAATTTAGGGGGAGGTGTTTGTGAGTTTCCTGCATTGTGCAGGGGGTTGGACTAGATGACCCTGGAGGTCCCTTCCAACTCTATGTTTCCATGATTCTGTGATTTGTCTATTACACACCAGTTACCAAATTGCCCTCTTTTCCCTCCTGGAAGTGTGCCTCAGCTGATGCGTGACTCGGAGAAGGAGGAGGAGGCATTTAAAATTCCCCTCCTTCCATCTTTGGCATGGTGCCACCAAGGTGGCACACTTCCACAAATGAAGGAAAGGCAAATTGCCTTCTCTTCACTCCTGGAGTGTGCCATCGCTGCCGTGCTACTAAGGGTGGGAAGGGGAGGCATTTAAAAATGCCCAGCCTCACATATCCCACAAACCCAAACTTGTTCAAGAAATGGAAAAGTTCACGGAATTTCACAAGCCATGGTTTGCGATACCCTACGAACCTCCACGAACCTCCGTTATTCTGGTTCGTGCCCATCTTTAGTTAAGCTTTGTGAAGAGAGAAAGTATGATTCCCTGGGACTGACAACATTATTGAACAATGAATAAAACCTTGCGCTCTGTGCCAAGCGACAGTTCTACAGCTCTGCTCTGCCCCATTGCAAGTCCCTCCCCTTCTTCCACCACCATAGGTTGAAGTCAGCATGGATTTCTATGGTATTCCATAGATCAGGGGTCCACAACCCCTGGGCCGTGGCTCGGTTCTGGCCCATGGCCTGTTAGCAACCAGGCTGTGGAGTGCGGCAGAGGCTCCGCCCTTTCACCTGCCCAGGATCCAGGCAGATGAAAGAGGCAGAGCAGCCCCACTGCCTCTTCTGGCCACCTGGGACCTGGGCAGTTGAAAGAGGCAGTGTGGCCTTTCTCCGAAGCACCACTTCTTTCATCTGCCCAGGTCTTGGGCGAGTGGAAGGGGCATTGCAATAGCGATCTTCACCTACCCCTCATTTTAAGACCCCCATGAGGGGGGTGGTATGGGGCATAGGCGGGGGTGCAGCCTGGGGCAGCAAAAGTCCCAGCACCGCCCCCCCTCAAACACACACCAGTCTGTGGAAAAATTGTCTTCCTCAAAACCAGTCCCTGGTGCCAAAAAGGTTGGAAGCCACTCCCATAGATCATCTTTGGTGGTCATTTTTTGATTACTATTCACAACTACAGCTGGTCTCCAAAGGTAGAAATGCTTTGGCAAATGGGGTCATCCCCAATGCGGGCAAAAATTTTTTTTCCCATTTCATGGCATGCCAGCTGTTGTAAGAAGTGACAACGGACCACCTTTTCCAAGTCTGCCATTGTCTCATTTCCCAAAGGATCTTGGATTCAAGCATAGGAAAAGTACAACTCACTGGCCACAAGCAAATGAAGAGGTCGAGAGATTATGAAACAAGAGCGGTTTGAGTTTCTCTGCAGTTACTGAACAATTCCTCATTGTTCTGCTGACATGGTGCCAGAGCGACTATTGTATTTGGAAGACAGTTATAGACAAAATTGCCTCAATTTGATGTCCCAGGCAAAGATGCATTCTAAGGCTGTTATGAGAAGGCAAAGTTTGCAATGCAATGGTAGGATTACACCGGGAATTTGGCGTTGCAGTATTCTGGCTTTGAAAAATCAATGTGTGCTTTAATGTGTGCTGCAACAATCAAGTACCAGAATACAGAGCATCACTGCCCCAGACAGAGAGTTCCAACGATAAGCTGTGGCTAATAGTCACTGATGGACCTCTGCTCCATATGCTTATCCATTCACCTCTTGAAGCCGTCTTGTAGCTGCCACCATCTCCCGTGGCAGTGAATTCCATGTGTTAATCACCCTTTGGGTGAAGAAATACTTCCTTTTATCAGTTCTAACCCGACTGCTCAGCAATTTCATTGAATGTCCATGAGTTCTTGCATTGTGAGAAAGGGAGAAAAGGACTTCTTTCTCTACTTTCTCCATCCCATGCATAATCTTGCAAACCTCTATCTTGTCACGCCGCAGTTGACATTTCTCCAAAGCCATCCATATACATGGCACTATAATAGCATTTTTGTTTGTGTGTATGTGAAGTGCCACCAACTTGTTTCTGACTTACGGCAACCTTAGGTATTAATGACTTTCAAAACATCCTTTTGTTAACAGCCTTGCTCAGATATTGCGAATGGTTGACCATGGTTTCCTTGATAAGAACATAAGAGAAGCTATGTTAGATCAGGCCAATGGCCCATTCAGACCAACATTCTGTGTCACACAGTGGCCAAAAAAACCCAGGTGCCATTAGAAGGTCTACCAGTGGGGCCAGGACACTAGAAGCCTTGCCACTGTCCCCCCCACCCCCCACCAAGCACCAAGAATACAGAGCATCACTGCTCCAGACAGAAAGTTCCATCAAAACCCTGTGGCTAGTAGCCACTGATGGACCTCTGTCTGCTCCATAGGCTTATCCAATCCCCTCTTGAAGCTGGCTAAGCTTATAGTTGCCACCACCTCCTCGGGCAATGAATTCCACAGTTCATTCATCTCATGTTGAGTCTTCCTTTTTTTCTTGCTGCCTTCAACTTTTCCTAGTGTTACTTGTCTTTTTCAGCGACTCTTGTCTTCTTAGAATGTGACCAAAGTACAATAGCCCCCAAAGTACAATAGTTTGGTAATTTTAGCTTCTACAGATAGTTTGGCCTTGATTTGATCTAGAACCCACTGATTTGTCTTTTTAGCAGTCCACAAGACCTGCAAAAAACTCCTCCAGTGCCACATTTCAATAGAATCAACTTTTTTCCTACCTGCTTTCTTCATTGTCTATTTTTCATACCCATAAATGTTAACTGGGAACTTTATGGCATGAATCATCTTGATCTTGGTTGCCAGCAAGACATACTTTTGGACGAGTTCCTCACTAGCAGTTGCTCTGCCCTCGAGCTTCTGCTTTCTCCAGCTCAAGTGGTCAGTGCCCCACCAGTTGCTGTGTTGGGCACATTTTGATCCCCTGCTCCTTCCAGTCTTCCTTGTGGTTTCATGCTCTTATTTTGTAGAGATCCAGAAGCCATGAGGGAAACTGGGGAGAGCTGAAGGTCAAAATGTGCCCCCACATTAACTGCTAGGGAATCGCTTACTTGAGCTGGGGAAAGCAGAAAGCCGGGGGTGGAGCAGCTGCTAGTGAGGAATTGGTCACACTTAGGAATCTCTCCGAGCTCCTCATGGCTGCCCTTCCCGGTCTCAATCTTCTTCTGATTTCTTGGTTGCAGACTTTCTGTTGGTTGATAATGGAGCCAAGCAGGGCTTTTTTTGAGCAGGAATGCACAGGAAGTCACAGTTATGTCTGGCTTGGCATCAGGGGTGTGGCCTAGTATGCAAATGAGTTCCTGCCGGGCTTTTTCTAAAAAAACCCACCCCTGTATGAAACAATGGTGATGTCAGGGGGTGTAGCCTAATATGCAAATGAGTTCCTGCTGAGCTTTATCTCCAAAGAAGCCCTTTGTGAAACGATAGCGATGTCAGGGGGGTGTTTGGCCTAATATGCAAATGAGTTCCTGCTGGGCTTTTTCCCACAAAGAAGCCCTGTGTGAAACATTGGTGATGTCGGGGGTGTGGCCTATTATGTAAACGAGTTCCTACTGGACTTTTTTCTACAAAAAGCCTGCGTAAAACCATGGTGATGTCAAGGGGTGTGGCCTAATATGCAAATGAGTTCCTGCTGGGCTTTTTCCCCACAAAGAAGCCCTGTGCGAAACATTGGTGATGTCGGGGGTGTGGCCTATTATGTAAACGAGTTCCTACTGGACTTTTTTCTACAAAAAGCCTGCGTAAAACCATGGTGATGTCAAGGGGTGTGGCCTAATATGCAAATGAGTTCCTGCTGGGCTTTTCCTACAAAAAAAAAGCTCTGGAGCCAAGGATTAGAAAACCTTGAACAATTTCAATTTCTTCATCAACCTTAAAGTATTTAATTTCCTGGAAGTCATTGCTTTTGTCTTCTTGATGTTCCGCTGTAATCCTGTAAGAACCAGCCATTGTGCTCCAAGACATTTGCAGGATTATCCCATCAATAGAGATATAGTTGGGATTTAGCACACTCTCTGCCTGGCTTGGCAACCCTAAGCTCCGTACAGAGCAAGATCCTGATTTATTGAGCTGCACTTCTCTTTAAAACGATGCGACCTCCTTCTTCTGATGCTTAGCACTGGAAACCCAGCGAGCACCAACCTGCTTCTCCCCCAGCACGATCAGAACTGGTTAAAGATCCCTATTCAAAGCTGGTGACAAAACATCTTGAAGGATACCGCCTTCCAAATCAACACCCCCTCTGCATTTCCTCTACTTTTAAGGGCTATAGCAATGTTGTGCCCTGAACTGGGTGGCCCAGGCTAGCCCGATCTCCAGGCCCACAGTTATGGTGGGGCCCCAGGGGCCTGGTCCCACCACTTTAACATGAATGCAAGGGGCCTGACAGACCAACACCCCCTCTGTCTTTCCTCTACTTTTAAGGACTATAGCAGTTCTGTGCCCTTACCTAGATAGCCCAGGCTAGCCCAATTTCCAGGTCTGTAGTTACGATGGGGGCCCCAGGGTCCAGGCCCCACCACTTTAACACAAATGCAAGGGGCCTGGCAGATTAACACCTCCTCTGTCTTTCCTCTACTTTTTAGGGCTATAGCAGTTTTGTGCTCTGACCTGGCTGGTTCAGACTAGCCCGATCTCCAGGCCTGTAGTTATGGTGGGGGCCCCAGCATCCTGGCCTGACCACTTTTAAGATGAATGCAAGGGGCCCGGCAGATCAACACCCCTCCCCCCGTCTTTCCTCTACTTTTTAGGGCTATAGCAATTTTGTGCCCTTACCTAGATGGCCCAGGCTAGCCCAATCTCCAGGCCCGTAGTTACGATGGGGGCCCCAGGGTCCAGGCCCCACCACTTTAACACAAATGCAAGGGGCCTGGCAGATTAACACCTCCTCTGTCTTTCCTCTACTTTTTAGGGCTATAGCAGTTTTGTGCTCTGACCTGGCTGGTTCAGACTAGCCCGATCTCCAGGCCTGTAGTTATGGTGGGGGCCCCAGCATCCTGGCCTGACCACTTTTAAGATGAATGCAAGGGGCCCGGCAGATCAACACCCCTCCCCCCGTCTTTCCTCTACTTTTTTAGGGCTATAGCAATTTTGTGCCCTTACCTAGATGGCCCAGGCTAGCCCAATCTCCAGGCCCGTAGTTACGATGGGGGCCCCAGGGTCCAGGCCCCACCACTTTAACACAAATGCAAGGGGCCTGGCAGATGAACACCTCCTCTGTCTTTCCTCTACTTTTTAGGGCTATAGCAGTTTTGTGCTCTGACCTGGATGGCCCAGGCTAGCCCAATTTCCAGGCCCATAGTTATAGTGGGGACCCCACTATAACACAAACGGAAGGGTTCCGCCCCCCCTACTTACCACCCTGATTTTTCCAGAGTCACTGGAAAACACAATTATGCTAGGATAAGTTGAAGGCAGCAGGAAAAGAGAAAGGTCCGATAGGATGTGGGTATGCCCAATCAAATAAGCCATGGCTTCAGCCTGCAAAACCTGAACAAGGCTGCTAGGAACAGGGCACTTGGGAAGACATTAATTCATAGGGTTGCCTTATATTGGAAGCAACTTGATGGCATTTCATACATCTTCACATCTGTAGTTACTTCTTTGAATTGGGCTTCAATTAAAAAAAAAAAAGATAGATCCAAGAAGTCAGCCGTGTTGGTCTGAAGCAGCATGTCATGGGTGCTGGGGACCCTTCAGAGGAAGTTGAGTCTGATGAGGAAACTGTGCCCCTGCCACCTGCACCAGCGCCCCTGCCTCCTGCTGGAGAAGATCCCAGCCCCCCTGCCTCGCCCTCTCGGGTGGCTCGTGTGCGTGACCGCCTCCGGCAGGACCTCAGGGATCGGAGGAGGGCGGCACGCTCACAAGCAAGACGCTCCCTGAGCCCTGAGTTCTGAGAGGATTCTGGCCCTTCTAAGAGCAAGGATGCTTGAGTGGTAACAGGATCCTGGCTGCCTCCCTGAGCCAGCAATTAGCCCAAACGGGCAACAGCCAGCAGAGGGCTATATAGCTGTGGGCTTTGGGAGGAGGCTTTGTGGAAGCAACTAGTCATCTCCCTGACATTCTAGCATCCACTCCGGCTTGACTTTGGTTCCTGACCCCCTGACTTTGGCTTTGGACTTCTGGACTCCCTGACCTCGGCTTCTGGACCTCAGACCTGCGATACTTCTACAGTGATTTGGATTTGGCGCCTCGGACCCTCCTGCTTACTGGCTACAGACCTCGGACTGCCTCTGGACTTTGCCTGACCCGGCCCTAGCCGTAACACAGCAGAACAAAATAGGAGCCAAGTCGCACCTTTAAGTCTTAAAGTGCAACTTGACTCCTGTTTTGTTCTACCTTATCGTCTGTTACATCAGCTGAGAGGGCAGTTTGAGAGAAAAAATGCAGAACATGTAGGAAAAAAAATTGCTGAGTTAGAAGCTGTAGAGTTAATAATCACGTCGGCTGAAATGGAAAATTACCATAATTCGGAATAAGCCATTTTGAATGTGGAACATTGGGATGAACAGAACGGTAAGTGAAGGCTAGATTTGCAGGTAGTACAGATGGCTCCTATGGGAATTTCTAGCAAAGGTACTCATTTGCCACATTGATACAACCAAATTCAAATGGTTCTACAGGATCTTTCTCTATGGGCGTTTTCGAACAGGGCCTACCCCGGAGCGATGTCCCTCTTCACCGCGCAACGTCTGCGCGGATTTCGCACCAACTGCTCCGCAGAACCCGGAAGAGCCGCAAAGTCCCGCGGCTTTTGCGTTGTAAATGTAAACTGGTTGGTTTACACTTGCGACGCAAAAGCCGCGGGACTTTGCGGCTCTTCCAGGTTCTGCGGAGCAGTTGGTGCGAAATCCGCACAGACGCTGCGCGGTGAAGAGGGACGTCGCTCCGGGGTAAGCCCTGTGCGAAAACGCCCTATGTCTCAGGGACTCTGGGAACTGTAGTCATGGGTGGAATTCTAGCAGGAGCTCCTTTGCATAGTAGACCACACCCCCTGATGTAGCCAGTCCTCCAAGAGCTTACAAAAAAGAGCCTCGTAAGCTCTTGGAGGATTGGCTACATCAGGGGTGTGTGGCCTAATATGCAAAGGAGCTCCTGCTAGAATTCCACCCCTGTCTGTAGTTATGAGAAGGTGGGAGTAAAGTTCTGTAAAGGAGTTTGCAGAATTGGGTTGAGAAATACCTGGAAATTTGTATTAGGTTAAATGTGTAAAAAAAAATCATTCACTTTGGAAGCTCAGAAGCTTCACACAGTATCCCTGCTTTCCCATGTTTTCCGATCAAAAGGAAAATGCTGTTCAAGCAAATTACAAAGATGATCTGTCTCCAATGGTAAGAAGAGAAAGAAATTTTACTTACAAAATCAGAAGTATGTCTTACATGCGATATTGTGAATAGATCTACTTCTAAAAGGTTAATTTGCCACAGCTCCAAGCCCAGGTAGGAGAGAGAAGAAGAGACATCCTAGATAAGATGGAACAGAAGGCAATCAATGGCCAAAGAGGCGCAACATCCAATCGATGAGAAGGTGGAGCCAACTGCCAAGTGTACGCGAAGGAGAGAATTCCCTTAATGCTTTCCCCTCACAGATCCTCCTGCATGCAGAATAGCAATATCCAGTGCTTTTTTTTTTTTGTAGCAGGAACTCCTTTGCATATTAGGCCACACACCCCTGATGTAGCCAATCCTCCAAGAGCTTACAGGGCTCTTCTTAAAGGGCCAACCGTAAGCTCCGGGAGGATTGGCTGCATCAGGAGGGTGTGGCCTATTATGCAAAGGAGTTTCTACTACAAAAAAAGCCCTGACAATAGCCAACAATTTGTAATGCGGCGTCTGGGGAGGGCAGGGTTTGGTGAGGAGAGGGAACTCAACAGTGTATAACACCATAAAGTCCACCCTGCAAAGCAACCATCCTCCCCACCCTGAGAAACTGATTTCTATTATCTAGCAATCAATTGTAATTCTAGGCAGGGCTTTTTTTGAGCAAGAACGCGCCAGAACGCAGTTCCGGCTGGCTTGGTGCCAGGGGTGTGTGTGGCCTAGTATGCAAATGAGTTCCTGCTGGGCTTTTTCTTACAGGAAAGCCCTGTGTGAAACAATGGTGACACCAAGGGGGCGTGACCTAATATGCCAATGGCCTAATATGCAAATATACCAAAAAAAGCCCTGATTCTGGGAGATCTCCATGCCCCACCTGGAGGTTGGCAACCATACTGCAAGCTCTAACTCCTCGTATTCTTTTTGGGAAACCCAAGCACTCACATTGATGCAGGCCTGCAGTGTGCAAAAGATTGTTTTAATACTATCAAGGACGCGTGAAGTTTCTACCTCGGTCCAGCATTTCAGGGCGTCCCCCCCCCCCCCTTACCCGTATGCAGGCTCCGGTTCCCGAAATTAATTCACTTTCTCACGGAGAAACGTAAAAGCAAATATTATAATTAATTCTAAGCGATTCAAAACCCTTGTGGCATTTATCTAATAGCCACTGCCTCCTCCTTAAATATGATTGAGCTGTTCGGCTGCAATAAATATGACTGAAATTTAAATACCGAGTTGGGCATGAATTTTTTACATTTCTTTTTTTTTTTCTCCCCCTCGTGCAAGCGACTGAATTTTAGGTGTTCGGCACCTGAAAGGCAATGCTTAGCATATTTGACACAGCGCATTATTCTGTGTCACATTGTATTACACACACTGTCATCCCAGGTTGTAAGACATAATGTGACAGGGGGTGAGAGCGAGAGCGAGAGGGAGCGAGAGAGAGCATCAGGAAACGCCAGATACGAAAAATATTCTGAGTTTACCGGCGGTGATGAACCTGATGCTTGGAATGAGACCTAAGGTCTTTAATGGAAAATGAAAGGCTCTGGCCCTTCAAATCGCATTATGAGCTGAGCCTACAACTGAAGAAGAAGAAGACAGAAGATATTGGATTTATACCCCACACCATGCTCTGAATCTCAGGCAGATAACAGCTGGCCGCTTTGGGGTGGCTCGAAGCCGCCCCGAATACAGCTGGCCGGATGGCACTTGCAGAAAGGAACGGGTTGTGGGCGCCAGGGGAGCATCTGGAATGCTCACGCATCCTGTTCGCAGCTCCTTGGGCACTCTTCAGGTGCTTCTGAGTCTTCCAGGTGACCGGAAGCCGCCTCGGAGGCGCCCAGGCAAAAAGGTTCCACTTTTGACGTGGTGCCTTTTGGAGGCGGGTGGAGCGACGCAGAGGACGTGTTTGCACGTGGAGGGTTTTTTTGGGTCATCTCCTGAGGCAACCCTGGGTCAGCCCAAAGTGCCGGTCTGTTAGCAGCCTCAGGGACTCAGAGAGGCTTACAACTTCACATCGATGCATCGATCCCTGGCAAGAGGGAGGCAAGACTGAAAACAACTAGGGAAAGAGCCTTCTCAGTCGCTGCTCCTCACTGGTGGAACCAACTGCCTGAGGAGGTCAGAGTCTTGCGGGACCTTGCTCAGTTCCACAAGGCCTACAAGGCAATATTATTCCAGTTAGCTTTCAACTGAAATTGCCAAAATACTAGCTCTAAAGGATGCCTAAGAATACTGAATGCCATCTGTAACTAAATGGTAATTAGCATCGAATTGTTTAAATTGGTTATATTGTCTTTTCTGTTTTAATTGATGTTTGATTTAACTGTTTTATTGTGACTTCACTGCGTGTTGTGAGCCACCCTGATCCTGCTTCGGCGGGGAGGGTGGGATGCAAATCAACTAAATTAAACTAAACTAACTAAACTTTACCTCCCCCCCACCCTGTGAGGTGGAGGGGCTGAGAGAGCTCTGACAGAAGTTGCCCTTTCGAGGACAGCTCTGCGAGAGCTATGGCTGACCCAAGGCCATTCCAGCAGCTGCAAGTGGAGGAGTGGGGAATCAAACCCGGTTCTCCCAGATAGGAGTCCGCACACTTAACCACTGCACCAAATTGGAGTTTGGGCTCAGCTTGCCAACTCTAGGTTGACTAGAGTTGGCGAATGGAAATTGATGAATGAAAAATTGGAGACTATAGTTTGATTTAGAAATCCTTGCAGAGTTATGAATATTGCTGCATGAAATGGGAACTTTAGATTGAGATCAAATCTTTGCAGAGGTCCCGCTGGGAAGAAGCACAATACGAAATAAGTTCTCAGTTGACTCCTTGTTTGGTATACTCTTTGGAGGGGGTCTTGGTACCCTAAGAGGTAAAGACTGAACTTTACTGGGCATTGGGATTTTTTCCCCTTTTGGCGGCATTCATGTTATATCAATACAGAGCTTTTTGGCCTTATGGACATACTGCCCCCTTATGTGGCAGCAATCCACCCCATTGGGCTCTCCAGGATCCTTCATTTGCATTTCCTGAGAGAAATGCCTCATGTACCAATTGGCTGGTTCAAAATGACCAGCCAATCGGAATGTAGGCACCAGGGTCCTGGAAGGCAATGAAGTATGCTTCAAGGTCATCTAACAGACATAACAAAAGCAGCAGTCAAAACAACCAATACACAACACCCAAGTTCTATCTGGAGGCTGGCATCCCTATTTCCAAGGCCTTCCACCCAAATCTGTAGAACTCAGGGGTGCTAAATACATGTTAAAGTTCCCAGTCATCTTAGCAGCAGTACACGAAAGGAGGACTTTGTAAAGACGAGGTCCACGTGGTCTTGCCACCCCCAGCTAGAGCTCCTCACCATTGGTTCTTCCCCCACAAAAGGACATATTTGATTGGAAGTGATGGGGCTGGGATCAAGGTCTGGTGGGATGCTCCCCTAAGAGAAGTACTGGTTTAAAAACAAAACAAAAAGCAGATTAGTGAGAATTTTCTGGAAAACGGCTCCCAAAAACTAATTACGAGTTGAGCAAGATGGATTTTGCCCGTCGCCATTAACTAGTGCAAATAAAAACCTAATTATCTCAACCCAATCATGTAAAATTAGCTGCTTCCGTAGGAAACGGGAAGAAAATGCTATAAAGTTCTCAGCCAAGAGGGGGAGGGAATGATAGGGTTGCTGGGTCCAATTCAGGAAATATCTGGGGACTTTGGGGGTGGAGTCAGGAGACTTTGGAGGTGGAGCCAGTAGCAAGGTTGTGACAAGCATAATTGAACTCCAAAAGGAGTTCTGACCATCACATTTAAAGGGACCACAAACCTTTTAAATGCCTTCCATCCATTGGAAATAATGAAGGATAGGGGCACTTTCTTTTGGGGCTCATAGAATTGGACCCCCTGGTCTAATCTTCTGGAAACTTGGAGGGTGTTTTAAGGAGAGGCACTGGATGCTATGCTGAAAAATTGGTGCCTCTACTTAAAAAAACAGTCCCCCGAGCCCCAGATAACAGCAGCTCAATTTTCCATTATACCCTATGGAAATCAGTCTCCACAAGGAATAATGGAGTGCCTAACAGATATTTCCTCCCCCCCCCTGCTTTCTGATGACCCTGAATTGGGGGGAGGGCCTCCAAACCGGGGGGGGGGGATCCTCTGCCCCCAACTGGGGATTGGCAACCCTAAGCAATGGCCAGGCTTAACATTCACAAAAATTGGGGGCATTACCAGATCTCCTCACACAGCTCCTCTCAGAGGCTGAGAGAGGCCTGGGCTGGCAGAAGAGGATATTTACTCATAGGTGGTGTGGCCAGCAATGGGACACAAGCTTAAAATTGTACGATCTTTCAGTCCTGTCTGTGTGTCTCTGCGGCTGTATGTGTGGGAGGACGCGAGAGTGTGGCATTGCCAAACAATCAGGAAAATCTTATTATAACATTCAATGAATATTATATTAAAAACGTATTACTTCTTGTAAATAACAACTCATCAGCTCAACAATCATAGACTCGTGCAACAGTATGACCAACTAGATGATCTAATTCTTAGAAAAAGCAGCCAATCAGCTCAGCAAATATATATCCAGATTATAGGCAACCAGAAGGAAAAAAAAATGAGACCCAAAGTTAAGAAGAAGAAGAAGAAGAAGAAGATATTGGATTTATATCCCACCCTATACTCTGAATCTCAGAGGCTTACAGCGGTCGCAACTTCCTTTACCTTCCCGCCACACACAATTGGGCAACAGACCCACCTGACTCCACCCACTTTCTAAAAACACTTGACAGGTTCCAGGAAAGGTGTTAGTAGGTCCTGTATTGTACTTGTATTGCCACATTGTACCTGTATTACCCTAGAAGAGCCCCATGGCACAGAGTGGCAAAGCTGCAGTACTGCAGTCTGAACTCTCTGCTCACGACCTGAGTTCGATCCCCGGCAGAAGCTGGGTTTTCAGGTAGCCAGCTCAGGTTGACTCAGCCTTCCATCCTTCTGAGGTCGGTAAAATGAGTACCCAGCTTGCTGGGGGGAAAGTGTAGATGACTGGGGAAGGCAATGGCAAACCAACCCGTAAAAAGTGTGCCGTGAAAACAACATCACCCCAGAGTTGGAAACGACTGGTGCTTGCACAGGGAACTACCTTACCTTTATCTGTATTACCAGTGATAGTCAGTAGAAGAAGAAGAAGAAGAAGAAGAAGAAGAAGAAGAAG
Source organism: Heteronotia binoei (assembly GCF_032191835.1). Lineage (NCBI taxonomy): Eukaryota > Metazoa > Chordata > Lepidosauria > Squamata > Gekkonidae > Heteronotia > Heteronotia binoei. The sequence continues at coordinate 14,650,982 of NC_083226.1, read as the reverse complement.
AAGAAGAAGAAGAAGAAGAAGAAGAAGAAGAAGAAGAAGAAGAAGAAGAAGAAATTGGATTTATATCCCGCCCTATATTCTGAATCTGAGTCTCAGAATGATCACAATCTCCTTTACCTTCTCCCACCCCCACAACAGACACCCTGTGAGGTGGGTGGGGCTGAGAGAGCTCTTGCAGAAGCTGCCCTTTCAAGGACAACTCCTAGGAGAGCTATGGCTGACCCAAGGCTATTCCATCAGGTGCAAGTGGAGGAGTGGGAATCAAACCCGGTTCTCCCAGGGGGCTGTATTTTGGGGTAGAGGCACCAAATTTTCAGTACAGCATCTAGTGCCTCTCCCCAAAATATCCCCCCCAAGTTTCAAAACGATTGGACCAGGGGATCCAATTTTATGAGCCCCAAAAGAAAGTGCCCCTATCCTTCATTATTTCCTATGGAAGGAAGGCATTGAAAAGGTGTCCCTTTAAATGTGATGGTCAGAACTCCCTTTGGAGTTCAATTATGCTTGCCACAGCCTTGATCTTGGCTCCACCCCAATGTCTCCTGGCTCCACCCCCAAACTCTCCTGGCTCCACCCCCAAAGTCCCCAGATATTTCTTAAATTGGACTTGGCAACCCTATAACAGTCCTGATTACACAAGTTTGTTTCATCATTTGTAACTGCCCCTAGCACTGCGTCTGGCCTCATGCTTATAAGAACTCAAGAAATGAATGTTCAAACATAGTACTCATGTTTAGTCTGCAATGGAATGCTGGCCCGTTGATGGCGCCATCATTTAAACTACCTTCGAATATGGTGTGTAAACTGCTGTCAAGTTAGAACTGACAATAGGGCAATTAGAAACACTGAAGGGACTTGTTGATATAGAGCTGATTTGCCTGGGCCCTGCTTTGTCTGCCAGAGGTCTTACTTTTTGAACTTAAAATTGTCATCTTGTGTAAAAAGAACAGCATTTTGAAAATATCTGTTTGTGATCTCTAGATACCTCTATATTTGCTGCCAAAAACCTGCAGAGAGAGTAAGGTAGGCGCTGCCATTTTCTGAAGAAACCTTGGAGTTTCTACAGAAACTGAGAGCCAGTGGGGTGTAGTGGTTAAGTGTGTGAACACGTATCTGGGAGAACCAGGTTTGATTCCCCACTCCTCCACATACACCTGCTGATGTGACCTTGAGTCAGTCACAAGTTCTTGCAGAACTTGTTCCTCTCAAGAGCAGTTTCTGTTAGAGCTCTCTCAGCTCCACCTACCTCACAGGGTGTCTGTTGTGGAGAAGGGAAAGGAGATTGTAAGTTGTTCTGAGACTCCTTTGGTTGTGAAGGGTGGGGTATAAATCCAATCTCATCCTCCTCGTCGTCGTCGTCTTCTTCTTCTTCTTCTTCTTCTTCTTCTTCTTCTTCTTCCTCTTCTTCTTCATAGCACCCAATTTTCTCCTGGGCCAGAGCTCCATCTTGGAAATCCAGAAGCAGGTCAATTTGTGGGTAGGAGGAAAATTGGCACAGTTCTCTCAAAGGTTTGTACAAAAGTTTGGGCTCAGATACAGGCTGTGTCTTTTCCTGGATAGCCCAGTCTAGCCTGATCTCATCAGATCTCAGAAGCTAAGCATGGTCTGCCTTGGTTAGTTTTTTGTATGGGAGGCCACCAAGGAAATCCAGGGTCACTATGCAGAGACAGAAGATGGTAAACCACCTCTGAACATCTCTTGTCCTACAGGGTTGCCTTAGATCAGCTGTGACTTGACGGAGTTGATGGCACTTGTCCACTGCCACTCTATGCAGTGCAAATGGAAGAACATCTCTGGATTGAGTTTCTCATGCAGCGTTTTAGCATTAAGGTGTAAATCAGGCCACCCCATCAAACGCAAGAACATCTTCTGCATGCTGATGGCCACCTTTGAATCCACTGCAGTATGTCCAACAGATGTCCTGATAATTGATCTGTTTTCTGCAGATGGGAAGACTGCACCCGCCCGTCATTCACCGATCATTCATTTTATCCCCAAAGACTGCAGAAAAGAAACTAAGAAACTGGACACAGAACATGAGGCATATATTATTCATCTTTTCCTCTCCTAATATCTGGCGTTTAAAATTGTGTCTTTTTTCAGCCATTCTCTCTAAGCTGCAAAAGAAGGCAGTGATGCAAATGACACTTAAGGAGCAGCCGAATGGAGAAATGTTGGACGTCTCAATTTTATGGAGATGTGATAATTCTGTAGATGAGCAACCTGCTTAGAAATCATGCTGATCCTCAAACTAGGGGACAGGATGCCCCGATCCCATTGCCGAAAGTAGCCGCAGGAAGCCATCTTAGGCACTTTACAATCCTGAGTGGGAATGAAGAGCCCGGCGTTGTTCCGTATGGTCCTTTGCGTGTTACAAGTGTAAGTGCTTCCCTCTGTGTCTATAGCTGAATGTTCAGAAAGACTGTGCCAGGAAAATAAAGGATTCAAGCATTGTACAGGACAGAACAGAATGTTGTATCTGGATATTGAACAGGATTTTGTGTCTTTGTAAAGTGCCGCGTAAAGAACCTGGGCAGTATAATAAAAAAATAGAGACATCAGCCTGCCAACAAAAGTCCGTATAGTCCAAGCGATGGTATTCTCAGTAGTAATGTATGGCTGTGAGAGCTGGACCATAAGGAGGGCTGAGCGCAGAAGAATAGATGCTTTTGAGCTGTGGTGCTGGAGAAGAAATCTTGAGAGTCCCTTGGACTGCAAGAAGATCTAGTCAGTCAGTCCTAAGGGAAATCAACCCAGACTGTTCCCTGGAAGGTCAGATGCTGAAGCTGAAGCTCAAATACTTTGGCCACCAAATGAGAAGGGAGCACTCACTGGAGAGGACCCTGATGCTAGGAAAGACAGAAGGCAAAAGAAGGGGGGGCGGCAAAAGATGAGATGGCTGGACAGTGTTACTGATGTAACAAACATGAATTTAAGCAGACTTCAGAGGATGGTGGAAAACAGGAGGGCCTGGCGTGACTTTGTCCATGGGGTCGCAAAGAGTCGAACTTGACTGTGCGACTCAACAACAACAAATCTTTGCAGTAGTAATGTATGGCTGTAAGAGTTGCTCCATAAGGAAGGCCGAGCGCAGAAGAATAGATGCTTTCGAGCTGTGGTGCTGGAGAAGACTCTTGAGAGTCCCTTGGACTACAAGAAAATCAAATCAATCAGTCCTAGGGAAATCAACCCTGACTGTTCCCTGGAAGGTCAGATGCTGAAGCTGAAGCTCAAATACTTTGGCCACCAAATGAGAAGGGAGCACTCACTGGAGAGGACCCTGATGCTAGGAAAGACAGAAGGCAAAAGAAGAAGGGGACGGCAAAAGATGAGATGGCTGGACAGCGTTACTGATGTCACTAACATGAATTTGAGCAGACTTCAGAGGATGGTGGAGGATAGGAGGGCCTGGCGTGACTTGGTCCATGGGGTCGCAAAGAGTTGGACTCGACTGTGCGACTGAACAACAACAACAACAAAAGTGCCGCCAAGTCACAGCTCCTGGGTGGTCCTCAATAACCAGGCCTCTTACTGAAGAAAGGCCCTGGCAGGTATGGCACTGTAGGGTTATTTATAATTTCCATGAATCTCTCTTTACTTCCATCAAGGTGAGCAAAAAACCCCCTGCGTGAAGCAATAGTGACATCAGGGGGTATGGCCTAATATGCAAATGAGTTCCTGCTGGGCTTTTTTGGTAGAAGAAAATGCTGCATAACTACCTTTTTTTGAATTCGAGCTTGCGTGGCCTTCCTGCGTGAGGTTTGTAGCACCTGATTCGGTGGCGAGCGAAGAGCTGCTGCCACACGAGCTTGGAAAGATCCGCTTTCTTGTTGCCTTGTACGCTCGAGGGCTGCGCCCTCTTATTCAAAACACGTTGGAGAGTCCTTACGTGCTCCGGCTCAAACAAAGCTGTCTCTCTCCCGGTAGATTGATGCTGATTATTGTGACTCACACCTCCACCCCATTAACTTCGATGGCACTCGAACAGAACAGCTCGCAGGATTGTGACCCAAGCGTACTAGACGTTTTGTACAAAATATTCCAAAGAAGCACATTTAGAAAAGCTTTTTAGTCAAGAGCTAAATGTCCCTCTCTGCATGGACGACTAAGAACAGCTACTGGCGTAAGAAGAGAAAAGCACATTTTTATTTTTTGAAAAATGAGAGTGTTGGTCTGTACCTCTGAGTCACAATTGTCTCTAGTTCAGGCAGGTAGGAATGTTTAAAAGGAGCAAACAGGATTATTATTTTTTTTTTGTAAGGAGAAGTGAGGTATTCTTAATGGTTTAAGCAAATTAAAAACAATTAAAGCCAAGTTAGATGGCCTATTTTTAAATTATGGGAGCAAAATTAAATCTACAGTGCCAGATATAGACATCATTGTAAAAACCGAAAGTGTAATTTGCCACGAGAGTGGTGGATAATGGTCTCTAATTATTTCTTTGGCCACAATTCAAAACAGCTCAGAAAATTCAAGGACTTTACCAGCACCGTTGCAACGAGATTTGCTGTTATCAACACATGAACGAATATTTTGGTCTGTTTTCCTGGTTCGCTTAGCGGGAAATCATTGCAAATCTGAGTCTACGGTTTAGCCAAAACGGTATTGATAGAAACAAACAAAGCATTATAGCACACTGAAATGGGTTTGAAGTGGAGTTATTAGATGAGAAGAGACCAGAAGACTGTGTTCTACCGCCTACCCTCACATCCTTATGGTCATATACTAAATTAAAAAAAAATAAGCAACTGATACACTGTGTGTCTGGCACATTAGTACATTGTGGGCATGGCCTTTCTGCTTCTCCAAGCAGACTGCCCTATTTACTGGATGCAATTTATTAATGCTCCCTCACAGGGGTGGAATTCTAGCAGGAGCTCCTTTGCATATTAAGCCACACACCCCTGATGTAGCCAATCCTCCATGAACTTACAAGGCTCTTTTTCATAAGCTCCAGGAGGACTGGCTACAGCGAGGGGGTATGGCCTAATATGCAAAGGAGCTCCGGCTAGTATTTCACCCCTGATCCCTCATAATGGGCAAACTGGAATGTCCTGTCTTCAGGAATTCCCAACCGTAATAATGTTGTGAAGCTCTATGTTCAGCGACACAAGTTCTAGTGCGGTGTAGAGGTTGAAGTGCCAGACTAGTGCCTGTGGAGTTCCAAGGTCTGTGTTGGAATTTGCCTGGAGACTTTGGGGGTGGAGCTGGAAAAGGGCGGAGTTTGTGGAGGGGAGGGGCCTCAGCAGGGCTCTTCTTATATTCTTGTGAGATCTCCCACAGTTACTTCTGACCTCCAGCTGACAGAGATCAGTTCCTCTGGATAAAATGACTGCTTTCAAAGGTAGACTAGGGCATTATGTCCTCTGAGGTCCCTCCACTCCCGAACCCCCCATCCCCAGGCTGCATCCTCAAACTCTCCAGGTATTTCCCAACAAAGAACTGGTAACCCTATCTCCAGTGGCTAAACTATGCAACATCGGCCTTCCAGACAATATGCAGCCTGGGTTTAGGACAACCTAGTGCCAGATTAAACCCTGGGCAGGCCCCTAGGCAGTCAACATCTTGGAGGCCCCCAAACAAATTTATCTCAGAGTCGGAGCGCCTGCCCTGCCGCTCGTGTCCCCCCACTGCAGCCTGCAGGCACCTTCTCAAAAGCCCCTTTGACAAAGCTGTGGGGGAGAAGTAGGAAGAAGATGATGAAGAAGAAGATATTGGATTTATATCCCGCCCTCCACTCTGAAGAGTCTCAGAATGGCTCACAATCTCCTTTACCTTCCTCCCCCACAACAGACACCCTGTGAGGTAGATGAAGATATTGGATTTATATCCCGCCCTCCACTCCAAAGAGTCTCAGAGCGGCTCACAATCTCCTTTCCCTTCCTCCCCCACAACAGACACCCTGTGAGGTAGATGAAGATATTGGATTTATATCCCGCCCTCCACTCCGAAGAGTCTCAGAGCGGCTCACAATCTCCTTTCCCTTCCTCCCCCACAACAGACACCCTGTGAGGTGAGTGGGGCTGGAGAGGGCTCTCACTGCAGCTGCCCTTTCAAGGACAGAGTCTCAGAGCGCCCTACAATCTCCTTTCCCTTCCTCCCCCACAACAGACACCCTGTGAGGTGGGTGGGGCTGAGAGGGCTCTCACAGCAGCTGCCCTTTCAAGGACAACCTCTGCCAGAGCCATGGCTGACCCAAGGCCATGCTAGCAGGTGCAAGTGGAGGAGTGGGGAACCAAACCTGGTTCTCTCAGATAAGAGTCCGCACACTTAACCACTACACCAAACTGGCAACTTGGAGACAATGCCAGCAGTAACGCCAGGCAAGTGGGGCAAAGAGTGGCTCAGTTGCTGGCTGCGTGTGAAGGCTGAGAGGTCTACAAACGGGGAGGAAACAGGGAGAAGCTGGCCCAGGGCCCCTAAAGGTGTAGGGGCCCATAGGCCAGTACCTACTTTGCCTAATTGTTAATCCAGCCCTGGGACAGCCAAAGGATAAAATGTTCAAAAGTCAAGCAGCAAATTTCTAAACCAGTCATTCAGACTCATGAGGTAGATGCTAAAGAATAAGAAAAAGAATTGGTGTGGGGGGAGGGAAAGTTATCCTGAAGGGCTAGAAAGGAGAAAGGTCTGTCATTTATTAAGTAATAGATTCCTAGTCTCCTAGTTCTGAGTGATACCCAAGACTTTGTCTGTGGAACGAGAGCCTGTGATTTTAATGGTATTAACTGTACTTAAGAAAACAACCTTTGAGCTCGTATGAACTTCCTGTGACTTAAATCTGAAAGGAATGTCTTTGAACTTGACTGAACCGAATCTTCCTTCAGCCGGAGGTGTTAATATCAAGACTCAAATAAGTGCCAGCATTATGTTTATTCATACAATACTGGACTAGAAGAACTAATACACAGGGCAGTTTGACAGACACCACATTTAGTAATAGCTCTTCAGGCAGAATTTACTTCTTCTTCTGAGACCCTTCTGAGAAAGACTTTGAACATTTCTTTTACAATTACAGCATTTCCATATCAAATATTCATTAAGATTCCTACAGAAGCGGGTGGGTTTTTGTTAAAGATACAGCAATGGGCAGTGTAGTAAAAATACGCCTGAAGAGGGATATGAGGTTGTGTGTCAACTGACAAAAATTAGGGCATTGGTCCTCAACCTTTTTGTCCCTGCAGTCTCCTTTGGAATTCTGACAAAGGGTTCTGGGTGCAACTACAAAAAGGCTGCTACACAATGGGTGAGCCAATCACAAAATGGCCTTTGCAGGAGGCAGACCCAACCACAAAATGGCTGCTGGAGAAGGCAGAGCAAACCAAAGAACATCGGGAAATATGTTTGCCAACCTCCACAAATGAATTACTGAACTGGGTTTGATTCCCCACTCCTCCACTTGCACCTATTGGAATGGCCTTGGGTTAGCCATAGCTCTCGCAGAGCTGTCCTTGAAAGGACAGCTTCTGGGAGAGCTCTCTCAGCCCCAGGGTGTCCGTTGTGGGGGGAGAAGATATAGGCGATTGTAAGCCGCTCTGAGACTCTGATTCAGAGAGGGCAGGGTATAAATCTGCAGTCTTCTTCTTCTATTCCAATACAGAAAAAATCAGTGCTTAGTTCTCATGACCCTTTCTTACATGCCCAAAGAAATGGTGTTCACCCCTTTGGGGTCAGGCAGCAATCTTTCTCCAGGCCAGTTTGGCCAAGGATTCTGAAGGGGTTTTTTTTTTTTTGGCCATCTTCTAGACGTGGAACAAGTGTGTGGGGAGAGGTATTTATGAATTTCCTGCATTGTGCAAGGGGTTTGAGAAGATGACCCTGGAGGTCCCTTCCAACGCTATGATTCTATGATTCAATATCATACAAAGTGCAAGCTTGTACGCCTATATCTGATATGTAACCTTTCCACTCATTTAAGTGCTTGTGCTCAAACTAAGAATTTCAAAGAGCAGAACTTGGATTGACGCATAAGAGTTTCAAAGAGCAGAACTTGGATCGACGCAAGGATTTTGCGCTTCGAAAGGGAAGGGACCTCAGTGGGAGTCCCCCCCCCCAAGCAGCTGTTCCCTCCAGTGGTTCTGATTTCTCATCTGGAGATCAGTTGTAATCAGGGATGGAATTCTAGCAGGAGCTCCTTTGCATATTAGGCCACACACCCCAGATGTAGCCAATCCTCCAACAGCTTACAAAAAAAGAGCCTTGTAAGCTCCAGGAGGATTGGCTACATCAGGGGGTGTGGCCTAACAGGCAAAGGAGCTCCTGCTAGAATTCCATCCCTGGTTGTAATACTTGGAGAACTTCCAAGCCTTACTGGGAGGCTGGGAACCCAAGGGGATAGTTTCAAAGGGTAGTCATGCTGGTCTATAGTAAATGGACTAGATTCAAGTCCAGGTAGCACCTTAGAAACAACAAAATTTTTGGAGTATGAGCTTTCAAGAGTCTCTGATGAAGCTATCTATCAAGGTATCTGCTGAAGGGAGTTTGACTCTCTATACCCTGAAAACCTTCTTGATGACCAATTCCTCACTAGCAGTTGCTCTGCCCCTAGGCTTCTGCTTTCTGTGTCTCAAGTGATCAATTCCCCACCAGTTGCTGCACGGGGGGCATTTTGATCTGCAGCTCCCTCCAGTTACCCCTGCTGCTTCCTGCTCTTGTTTTTTAGGGATCCAGAAGCCGTGTGGGAAATTGGAGGGAGCCGTGGACCAAAATGCACCTGTGCAGCAACTGGTGGGGAATTGAACGCTTCAGCTGGGGAAAGAAGGAGCCCGGGCAGTGCTGCTGCTAGGGTCTCTAGCACCCCAGGCAAGTCAACCACCTGCCCTCGACTTCCTGCCCCCACCTCCCAGACTCCCCCCACCTGCTGGCAAAGCACGCCCCCACCCCCAGTTCCCCCTCCCCCCACAGGTGCCAGCCTCACCTCATTGTCTTACCTGAGAGGCAAGGCAGAGCTCCCATCCATGCTGCTGCCAGTGGCCGTGCCAAGTGCCCAAGTGCGACACAACCTGGGGGCTGTGATCTGAACATGTATGAAAGGGCCTGTCCATCAGCTTATCAACAGGCCCTTTATCTGAGAGCGGGAAGGACAGTGCTTCTCTCTTCCTTGTTTACCTGCTGGCTCCCCTGCCACCGCCTGGGAGGGGGACATCCAATTTAGCGCCCCCCCCAGGGCTGCACCCATGGACCTGAGTCTGGGGACAGAGCAACTGCTAGTGAGAAATTGGTCAATCTCTAGGGTTCCACTGGACCAAAATCTAACTTTACAGGAAACATCAAAATAAAGAAAACAAGATAGTCCTGGGGTGGGGAGGAGGTGTGCTATAGACAAGCTGGAATGGGTCCAGAGGAGGGTGACGAAGATGGTGAGGCATCTGGAGACCAAGTCCTATGAAGAAAGGTTGAAGGAGCTGGGGATGTTTAGCCTGGAGAGGAGGCGGCTGAGAGGTGATATGATCACCATCTTCAAGTACTTGAAGGGCTGTCATCTAGAGGATGGTGTGGAATTGTTTTCTGTGGCCCCAGAATGTAGGACCAGAATCAGTAGATTGAAATTAAATCAAAAGAGTTTCCGGCTCAACAGTAGGAAGAACTTCCTGACCGTTAGAGTGATTCCTCAGAGGAACAGGCTTCCTCGGGAGGTGGTGGGCTCTCCTTACTTGGAGGTTTTAAAACACTGGCTAGATGGCCATCTGACAGCAATGCAGATCTTGTGAATTTAGGGGGAGGTATTTATGAATCTCCTGCATTGTGCAGGGGGTTGGACTAGATGATCCTGGAGGTCCCTTCCAGCTCTATGATTCTAGGGATGGGACCATTGGCGTATGGGATGAGAATTAAAAATCTCATACACACTGTAGCGCTAATATCACTAGGGTTTCCTGTGTTAGGAAAGAATGTGACAAGGACAAGAGAGGGATTGTACCCATGTCACCTGGATGGAGCCAAAGTACTTGGAACGATGGTTTAAAAGCTTTCAGGGCCTGAACAGATCGATTTCTCTCTGAACTTTGCTGTGTCTGTTCCCATCGCAGAGAAGATCCGGCTGCCAGAGACACTCTCTCTGGTGGACTGTTGATGCCTCGCTGGCTACAGTGGAATCAGGCTGTGTGTTTCTGCTCTCGCTTAGGTTTTCTGCCAGTGGAGCTCGTTGTACTCTGTAAACGGCCCCCAACTGCGTTTCAAGACTGCCTTTCCACTAAGAAGTCCCCAGGGTGATTTGCAACGCAAGAATAAGCAATAAAAATCAATACAAAAGCCAGTAAAATGCAATAAAACCTAGTTAATAAAAATCAATAAAATAAGAAAGTCAATAAAAGTCAGTTTCCCAGCAAGGCCACTCTTGTTGTCACTTCATTTCTTATTGATCTTTGAAAGGTGCTCCCCCCCCCCCAAAAAAGGGAGATAGTTTTGTTGTTAAATGTATTTATTAAAATATTTATATCATGCTTTCCTAAGGTTGCCAAGTCTAATTTAAGAAATATCTGGGGACTTTGGGGATGGAGCCCGGAGAAAGGTTGTGTCAAGCAGGCGGATTCAATGATGAGTCGAAGTTGATACAAAGACTACGTTTATTGATAGACCGCTACTTTGGCTCAAGCCTTGGCTTGAGAAGAATGAAACCAATACATTGATACACAAGTTTTAAGATACACTTCAAAGGGATTCCTACGGGGAGGGGAAGCAGGGGAGCATTCACACATAAAGTATCAAAACTGCATACATTCCCAGGGCGTTGTCAGTCATTCAGCCTTGCATTGCCCAGATGGCGCTTCCTCCCGCAGGAGGATTCATGGGAAGGTGCTGATTGCTTTGGTCCCTGTAATTACCAGTCATAAAAACAAAGAGGGGCCAGGAAAGGATAATAAACTAGCAGCATTTGGTTCTGTATGATCTTCCCCAGGCCTGCTTGTGTCAGGCCAGAAACCCATCAGTTATTGATTAGAATTAGCCATGCTTGACAGGTTGTGACAAGCATAATTGAACTCCCAAGGAAGTTCTGGCCATCACATTTAAAGGGACTGCACTCCTTTTAAATGCCTTCTCTCCATTGTAAATAATGGAGGATAGGGGCACCTTTTTTGGGGGCTCATAGACTAGGACTCTCTGGTCCAACGCTTTTGAAACTTGGAGGGTGTTTTGAAGAGAGGCATTGGATACCATACTGAAAACTCGGTGCCTCTGCCTCAAAAAACAGCCTCCACAGAGCCCCAGCTACCCATGGATCAATTCTCTATTATACCCTGTGGGAATCGGTCTCCACAGGGAATAATGGAGCGCCAACAGACATTCCCCCCCACCCCCCGCTTTCTGATGACCCTGAAGTAATGGCTCAGGGCAGCTTCAAGTACTCCAAAAAGTGGGATAAAAACTCAACTCTAAAACTGCATTGGGTACTATGAAGGTTGAGCAGGAACAATGTAAAAATGAATTAAACAAAATAAATCCATGTATTGTACAGTGCACTTAAATCGAAGCTAATAAGTAAATGTATGTATCAACCAGCAATCGGGCTTTGAAAGTAAATCTGGCAGCTTGAATTGAGCCCAGAAACAGAATGATGATTGTTTAAAACTAATTAAAATGATTATGCCAGTAAACACCTGTGTGGACCCTAACTGCCATGTTTTGCACTAAATGACATTTCCAAACTATCATTGGGGTAGCCCCATGTAGAAAGTGTTATAGTAGCCTAGTCTGGATATTACCACAGTATATATTATGGTGGTCAAGTCAGCCTTCTCTAAGATGTGGGGGATGAGAAAGAAGTCAATGAAACTGAGGGTTCAAGACCATGAGGGGATGTGGCTCAGTGGTAGAGCATCTGCTTGGCATGCAGAAGGTCCCAGGTTCAATCTCTGGCATCTCCAGTTAAAAGGATCATGTACCAAGGGATGTGACAGATCTTCTCACCTGAGGCCCTGGAAAGCCTCTGCATAAGGGAGATTCTGTGGCTCAGTGGAAGAGCCTCTGCTTTGGCACACAGAAGGTTGCAGGTTCAATCCTCAGCAGCTCCAGGTGAAAGGGTCAGGTGGTAAGTGATGTGTAAGATTTTAGTCTGATACCTTGGAGAACCACTGCCAGTCTACATAGACCATACGGAACACTTAAAATCTTATCGGGGAGGGAAGGTGGGTCAGTGGTAGAGCATCTGCTCGCAGGAGACACGTTACCTACTGATGTTTATTCTCACATCCCTATCATGTGCGAAGACAGGAACCTTCCATACGTCTATATCCCTTCCAAAACGGTACTTTAGAATTTAGACTATCAGAAAGGAAGTTGTTAAATTTCTTTCCTGCAGCTCTGAGTGGAGACTGACTGTGGAAGTGGGAAGTTGCAGAGGTTCTAGGAAACTATTAATCTTCGGTCACTTTGTTCTCTCCTGGTCTGAAAGTACATGTATTCCCAATTAGCCCCATCTACCACTCTTGAGCAAGTTCAAGCATTCATTTATGTAAGACTTTCTACTTCCTCCTGTATTTGATAGACATTACAGCACCAACAATCTCACTGGAATTAATATAATGGAAATCAGAAACCTGCCATCTTGGACTTTTAATGAATGGATTGGTGATTGTTGATATGTATGGAAATGTGTTATTATATTTTTTTATTTTAATATTCTATGTTTGTTAATTATTAATGTTTTTAACTGTTGTTAGCCGCCCTGAGCCCGTCAGGGGAGGGCGGGATATAAATAAATATTAAATAGCTTCATATGTTCATATGGCAAAAGTAAATGTCTTAAATAAATAAAGTAAGTAAGTAAGTAAGTAAGTAAGTAAGTAAGTAAGTAAGTAAGCAAGCAGAAGGTCCCAGGTTCAATCCCTGGCATCTCCAACTAAAAGGGGTCCAGGCAAATAGGTGGGAAAAACCTCAGCTTGAGACCCTGGAGAGCCGCTGCCAGTATGAGTAGACAATAATGACTTTGATGGTCCAAGGGTCTGATTCAGTATAAGGCAGCTTCATATGTTCATATGACAAAAGTAAATTTCTTAAATACTGGGGTGCCCAAGACTGCCTTGGCATATACTGGAAGATTTTGGAGGTTGTGCCTGAATACAACAGTTTGATGTCACTTCTGGGTGACACTAAGCTGTCTCCTAGAGTTGTCAACTCTGGGTTGGAAAATTCCTTGAGATTTAGGGGAGGTGCCTAAGGATGACAGGGTTTAGAGAGAGAAGGAAGCTGTAGAGTCCACCCTTCACTACAGCCATCTTCTCCAATGGAACCACGGTTGCCAGGGCCAATTCAAGAAATATCTGGTGACATTCTGGGTGGAGCCAGGAGCAGGTTTGTGACAAGCGTGATTGAACTCCAATAGGAGTTCTGACCATCACATTTAAAGGGATCGCACACCTTTTAAATGCCTTCCCTCCACTGGAAATAATGAAGGATAGGGGCGCCTTCTTTAGGGGCTCATAGAATTGGACTTCTTGGTCCAATCTTTTTGAAACTTGGAGGGTGCTTTGAGGAGAGGGACCGTATGCAATGTTGAAAATTTGGTGTATTTACCTCAAAGAACAGCCCCTCCCAAGCCTCGGATACCTGCTGATCAATTCTCCATTATAAGCTATGTGGGTGGAAGGATCTGAAATGTAGTAGGGAATTCCGATAATCAGGTTTCTGAAAAATCTTCACACCCAGTTTTGTGTCACTTCTAAAGTACACTGTTGTATCAAAAAAGTTTATACAGGTACCGCACTGTATGCAACTATACAGTTCAGACCAATCAGGTTTCTATTAACAACTTTACCTGGCATTTGAAACGTTTTTCAAACTGCGAATCATCTAGGATTATATATTACCTTGAATGTAGTTGTTCTTTGTTCTACATAGGATCATCCACGTGACCTTTTAAGGTCCTGCTTTTGGAGCATTTGTCTAGGGTGTTAAACTTAAAGTATTGGAAGCTCCGATTGTGGGTCACATGGTAGAACACAGTCATGATTCCAAGGAGCTCAGGGGTGAGATCATTAATAAACTTCAGTTCAGTAATCTTTGACGCACAAAAATTTTGTTGCAAAAGGAATCCTATTTTATTCAGAAATTTAATACAACGATGCCAAATGGCACACAGCTTTGGATCTCACTCCTTTATTATAATTGCAGTTTTGCTGTTGGTTAATTATCTTCCTCCTTTAAGAGCTCATGTCTGATGCAGGTGTTTTCTGTTTAAAGGCTAGGCGTGGCAATTTGTGTTAGGGAACCGCTAATGCCATTGAAAGAAATTGACTAACTGTGTTTGTATTAACTTGAGCATTGGGTGAGTTGCGTGTTCTTAAAAAGGTTTTTTTTGAGTAAGTTTATGTAATGCACTTGTTTATTATGCTGCATGTATATGTTTAGTTCCAGATAACATGGAATAATTGGTCAGACAAAGGTCGCTACCGAAACACACGGTTTTTAACCCTAGGAAGCGTGTCATCATTCCACTACAATATCCATTATTCTTCACGGAGAGACTTTTCAGCACCTTCTAGGAGTGCTTTATGCACCGAAGATTACATTCCTTTTTGTGGACTCTGTTATTATCATTGTGGACTGTTGAGTATATGATTATCCTATCAAATCCTATTGGAAATGTATCAGTTTGTTGTGACTTTGTATTATTAGTGGGATACTTATGAGTGGTACTATGAATTAACTGTACTGCGTATCATTTATAGAGTTACCAGAGTGATATTTTTAACAGTTTTCTCAAGGACCCCAACTGGGGATTGGCAACCCTAAGTGGAACTGATCTCTGTATTCTGGAGATCACTTGTAATTTTGGGAGAACTCCAGGGCCCATCCGTAGCTTGGTAATCCCACTGTCTCCCCTGGTCTCTGTGGTCTTTGCTATTGAGACTAGGGGAAATTCATACAGCGTCACTATGCAGAGGCTATTTCTTCTGACCACAATTCCTTGAGATATTGGGACAGGTAGGTGAATAATTCTCAGCTCCAGGCAGGTCAACGGGAAGCCTACTAAATACTAGTAGCGCACTATGACTTCCTGTTAGATAAGGTAACTTACACTATATGAGAAAGAAATTGGATTGTTTTTCCCCCATGCGTTTTGTGTATCATATGTGAAGCCTTTAGTATAATAAAGTTTTCCCCATAGCTACAAGCACAGAACTAGAGCCAAATGACACAGAGGATATGTGAGGTATTTTAAAGACTTCAGTGCTTCTAGAGTGCTTTGAATTTGATCAGACCCAATGCCACGGCGTGTTTAAACCCTTTCCCCATGGGCTGTTTTCCCAATCAATATCTCCCCTCAGTCAGATTCCCTCTTGCAAGGGGAAACCATGCTGGGCCTGCATACCTGTGGAGACAAAAACAAACTGACGAGAGCAATTCTTAAAAGACAAACGGTCTATGGAGAAAGGCTTAAGACCATCCCCCCAACACACACTTTCCCAGTGAAAATTAGAATCCCCTCCAATAAAGTAAAAACAAAACCAATCACACATGCACATTCCAAACCTGTCAGGAGATATTTCGTTTGTCTTCTACATTCTTCTTGGGTCCTTGACAGGAGAAAGGCAAGCTAAAAATGACTTGAAAAATAAACATCACTCCTAGTTTGCGCCAGGGACGGACGAAGGTTTGATGCGTTTGTTGCCCCCGAGCCGAACTTCTTCTCACACAGTTGAGTGCTGTCACACATGTTCCTGATGAGAAATTCAAGGGTGAATAAACGCTTTGTTTAACAGGGTGGTTGTAAGGGTTACAATACGCTAATGAATCAGGGTTATATACTATATAAATGTGAAGTATTGTTAAAGTAAATGCTTCTCACAGTTGTGATTAACACATACATGTTCAAAGTAAATGCTTCTCCCAGTTGTGATTAGCGCATACATGTTCACATTTGGAGTTCAAATCACAGGGTTGCTAGAGTGTCACATGGAACCCCAGGAGTTTTTGAGGGGGGGGGCAAGGCGACAGAAATTATATCACATGATTAGTGTGATCACATGCACAAAACAACGCACTTTCAATCCATTTCCCATGTATTTTCCAACTGGGTTTTGCCAGTTCACATGGAAAAATCCTGTTGGAAAGTGCATTGAAAGTACATTATTTAGTGTGTCTAATCGCAGCCGATGTGTCAAAAACACTTCTGAATGAAAACCTGGAAGTGACATCAGTGCATCAGGTGGCGCTCTGGAAACTCCTTCCCATATTCTATGATTATGGGGAAGTTCTAGAATATTATCTGACCTGCTGACACCATGTCCTGGTTTTTCACCTGGAAGTGACATCACATCACCTCATTTTGGTCCCCCCAGTTTTTCCCACCAACCTGGACACAAGGACAAGTGAGAGGGCCAGTTGGCTGGGAGACTGCCTGCCCAAAGGCTTATGGTAAGCCTATCAACTCATGAAGAAGAAGAAGACATTGGATTTATATTCCACCCTCCATCCTGAATTGGAGTCTCAGAGCGGCTCACAATCTCCGTTATCTTCCTCCCCCATAACAAACACCCTGTGAGGTGGGTGGGGCTGAGAGGGCTCTCACAGCAGCTGCCCTTTCAAGGACAACCTCTGCCAGAGCTATGGTTGACCCGAGGCCATTCCAGCAGCTGCAGGTGGAGGAGTGGGGAATCAAACCCGGTTCTCCCAGATAAGAATCCACACACTTAACCACTACACCAAACTGGCTCTCATCACCAGATCCCACCAGAAGTCCTTCGTGGCCTATGTTGCTGTGTGTTCTGAGAGAAAGGCAGACACTTGGAACATGAAAGCACCATTCAACACTCACATACTTTGTTTCCTAATGACTAACTTTGTCTTGATGCAAAGAAAGCCATGGATTACTTACTAGGGTTTCCAGGTCTCCCAATGTGGTTGGAGATCTCCGGCTGACACTCTTTGTTGCCTGCAGCCACTCCAAGGGGCAGCAGGAGAAGTAAAATTAGGTGTTGTACACAGTGCAATGTGTGGTTGATGGCAGGAATATGGTGGGAATTGGTGTTGCAGGCATGATGACATCACTTCCAGGGAGAACCTTCACTTCCAGGCATGATGCGGGCATGATGACATCACTTATTTTTCATGCATACGTTGACATCACTTTCAGGGGAAACGTCACTTCCAGGAAAACCTGGAAGTGACATCATCATTCCCAGAATGCTTTTTTCTTATATCATCCTGCTGTGGGCAACTGGAGCTCAGGTTGGGGGAACCTCTGATCCAAACCACGGAAAAGGAAGAAGTAATGTGATCTCACTTCCAGGGGAAAGAAAAGATGTGATGTCACATCTCTGTAGGGATCACAGCTCCTAGAGTGACATCACTTCCAGGTTTTTCCAGAAATGACATCATAGTAGATGCAGTACTGATGTCCCCCACGTTTATGTATTCAAATTAGGGTCCTGGCCTTTATTTTTATTTCTTGGCACAAACTGACAACTTCTCAGTTGAGAATATATATCTGTATGTTCACTGTGTGGGGCAAAGAGCAGCACTGGGGAAATGGAGACGGGGAAAGAGTTAGGGTCTCCCTCCCTCCTGTCAAGTAGACGGATTCAATGACGAGTCAGAGTTGCTACAAAGACTATGTTTATTGATAGACCGTTACTTTGGCTCAAGCCCTTAGCTTGAGAAGAATGAAACCAATACATTGATACAGGAGTTTTAAGATACACTTCAAAAGGATTCCCACTGGGAGGGGAAGTAGGGGAGCATTCACACATAACTACAAAGATACATTCCCAGGGTGTTTATCAAGCCTTTTGGCCTTGTATTCTCTAGAGACTCTTCCTCCCTCATAAGGCTCTCTGGGAAGGTGCTGATTACAGTGTTCTCAACAGTTACCAGTAATAAAGGAGAAAGGGGGCAATAAAAGGTAATAAACTAGCAGCATTTGGTTCATCATGATTTTACTCAGAACCCATCAGTCTTTGGTCAGAATCAGTCGAGTTTGACACCTCCCTTCCTCAGGACATGGTTCTGACTTGGATTGATCCTAATGCTGCTCTTCACGCTTCACAAACTGTCCACCAGTCTCCTGATATATCTCCTGCGGCCCTAAAAAAATACGCCTAAGATGGAGATAAGTCGTTATAATATAGTGGGTTCAACGCAATGAAGAGGCGAGGTGGTCGTGATCATCAGCTCTTTATTAGGTACAGCGTAAGGTAGACGGCACTTAAAGACTGGGAAACAGGGCCAATGCGACCAACTATATACAACTCCGGGTTCCCGTGCAGACACGTTATTGGATCATTCAAACCACCAGGGGGGCCCGTGATTGGAGCAGGGCAGCAGGGATTTGGATCCTGCTGCCCATTGTTCCCAAGTCCCCAAGCTCCGTTCGTATGGCTGTAATGAGCCAGGCAGAAACACCCTTTTAAGTCTTCACTTGAGACACCGCAATTTTGCTGGACATTGCCGTCTGTTTGTTGTTAAAATCTATGGATGCATTTCTACATGATGCAAACATAAGCTTCATTTGACTCTTTTAAAATGACAAGTATAAATATAAGCGAGTGATTCAGTATGCCTGAACATTGGGGGTTGGGGCGCTGTATCACTCTACAACAGATGGCTGGCTCAGGACGGCATCAGGCCGCCCCAAAAAGAGCCAGCAGGAAAATTAGAGGCTGAGAGCCTCCAGATGTCTCGTGGCCTGCCCCTGGAACGGGGATGGGCTGGGTGTGCACAGGAGGAGCTTCCGGAGCAATTGTGCACCTCTTGGCCACTCCCTGGGTGCTTCCTGGACATCCAAATGGCTGGGGAAGCGCCTCAAAACTGCCTCAGAATTTAGGCACCATTTTGTAAGTGGTGTCTTTCTGAGGCAGCTTCGAGCCGGCCCCAGGCGGGCTGCAATCAGGACAGGGATGGCAGGCAGATATGCATGTGTAGACATGCTTTTTTGGTCTGCCTGACTCCTGATGAGGGGTGGCTTAAACCCCTCATCTGTTATCAGCATGTGTCTGGGTATTACCTCCTTGAATGGGATGTCTCCCTTTGTCTTAACTTGGGAGCAGCCCTCTGACTCCTCCTCCCTATCACATTGTCCTTTCTCTCTACCTTCACATGCCCTTCCATGGAGGCACATGTCTCTGGAGGTCTCTCCTGTGGACCTGCAGATACAATGCAGATACAGACCAATTCCCCACTAGCCTTGTCCCGGTCTCACGGTCCTCTTCTCCACGGGGCTTCCTTCCGATTTCGCACAAGCTGTCCTGGGGCTGCAACTCGCTCTGCCTCTTTTGCATGGTAAGCAGAAACCATTTTTAGAGGATCTTGCTTGTGGTGCAGAAGAGGCAGACAGCGCTGGCCCGTGGGTGCCTGGCACCCTAGGCAGGCACCCCCCACCGCCCCCCCCCCAGTGCCCCACCGAGGCGCTCACCTGCCTCCTTCCTCCCTTCCCTCCTCTTCCTTTCCTGTTTGCCTTCCCCCCACCACTGCCATGGCCACTGCTAGCCCCCTCCGGCCTGCCCCCTCCGGGTCACCGCTAGCCCCCTTTGGCCTGCAGATGCCCCCCTCCGATGCTGGTTGCTCACTGCCCCTCCTGCCCTGCTCGCCGTGAGTACAACTAAGGTCTGTCAGCTTCTCGCAGCCCACGCCTGCATATTTTGTTAAGAGACTCTTAACAAAATTTGCAGGCGCGGACTGCGAGGAGTGATAGATCTTAGTTTTACTTGCGGCGAGCGGGGCGGGAAAGGGAGAGAGCGAGCAAAGCTCGGCGGCAGCAGCCTGGAGGGTTTGGGGGCGGCAGCGGGCCGGAGGTGGCTAGTGGCAGTGGTGGGGGGAAGGAAAGCAAACTAAGCGCTTGCCTGGGGCACCAGGGGGGAGCCCAATTTGCTGACCCCTGCTTCCTGGCACCCTAGGTAACTGCCTAGTTTGCCTAGTGGGCGAGCCGGCTCTGGAGGCAGAGTGCGTTGCAGCTTCAGATCAGCTTGTGCAAAATTGGAAGGAATCCCAAAGGAGAAGAGGAGCATGAGACTGGGACAAGGCTGGTGGGGAATCGGTCACAATGTAGATAACAATGCCCTCATACTCCCACACAGGATGCCAGATAAATTGTGAAAGGAAAAATACTCTCCTTTTGACCGCAACCTGAATGTGAACTGAATCTAGTTGAATAAATGCAAGCTTACCTTTTTTCAATATACTTCTTGGGAGGTGTATTTACTGCTCTCAGTGCCACGCTTCTATGACTGGGCAAACGCTACTATATTAACCAAATATCCCAATAATAAGAGGGAAATAAACTGTGGTTGATGCCGAAAGATGTAATTACGCTGTGACAGTTATGAAGAGATGAATACAGAGGGCACAATGCAGCTAACATTAAGCACTGTTTCATTCCCTTGGAGTCAATAGGAGCCGTTTGAAGGCATTCTTAATTCTCCCATTGAAATCGATGAAGCTTAAAAGGGTTTAACTCGGGCTGGATTTGCCACAGATGACTGGAGCTGTGCACGCATAAGACAAAGCCAAACTGCATTTACATCTTTAAATGATATTTTAAGCACCCTGAATAACGTCATGCAAATTAGCATTTTAAACATTGCTAAGTACCTTATAGCCCCGACCCGAATGGCTGAGGCGAGGCTGATCTTGTCAGATCTTGGAAGCTAAGCAGGCTTGGCCCTGGTTAGTAATTGGATGGGAAATCCCCAAGGAAGTCCAGGGTTGCTACGAAGGGAAAAGCAATTGCAAACATCTCTTGCCTTGACATTAGGGGAAAGGGGATCCCGTGATTTGGAGACCCTTCCCCCGCTTCAGGGTCATCAGAAAGCGGAGGGAGGGGAGGGAAATGTCTACTGGGCACTCTATTATTCCCAGGGGAGGCTTATTCCCATAGGAAATAATGGAGAAGTGATCCGTAGGTATCTGGGGCTCAGGAGAGGGGTGTTGGTTTTTGAGGTAGAGGCACCAAATGTTCAGTGTAGCATCCAGTGCCTCTCCCCAACCCCCCCCCAAGTTTTAAAAATATTGAATCAAGGGGTCCAGTTCTATGAGTCCCCAAATGAGGTGCCCCATATCCATTATTTCCTATGGAAGGGAGGCATTTAACAGGTGTGCTGTCCCTTTCAATGTGATGGCCAGAACTCCCTTTGGAGTTCAATGATGCTTGTCGCAACCTTGCTCCTGGCTCCATCCTCCAATGTCTCCTGGCTCCACCCCCAAAGTCTTCTGGCTCCACCCCCCAAAGTCCCCAGATATTTCTTGAATTGGACTTGGCAACCCTACTTGACATAGATGGCCCAGTCTGGCCCAAACTCAAAAGCTAAGCAGAGTTGGCCTTGGGAGGTCTTTGGATGGGAGGCCACCAAGGAAGTCCAGGGCTGCTATGCAGAGGCAGGCAATAGCCAACCACCTCTGAATGTCTCTTGCCTTGAAAACCCTATGAGGGGACACTATGGATGACTCCAGACTGCTAGTTTAAGGTGACCCAGGGATGCAATCTGGGCAGATCTGCCTCCTGCCCCATCTAAACTCAGGAACGGTTGTTGCTTTTCAGTCGTCCTCCATCTCTCCAGCTGCAGAGATAGAGATCATTGGAGTTAGAAAGCAAAAACAAGGAAATCGGCCAGAGCAAAAACAAGTAAATCACCCTCCACTTGGACTTATTCTTATGAAGGTACGATTGTTTTGTTGCCTGTCCCGTGACTCTGAAAAAGTAAGGTCTAGTCAACACAAGCGGTCGATTGGTGGGAGGGGCTGTGGCTCAGTGGCAGAGTATCTGCTGCTGGGCATTCAGAAGGTCACCGGTTCAACCCCCAGTTAAGAGGATCGGAGAAGAGGTGGTGTGGAAGACCTGCATATGAGATTCTGGAAAGCTGCTGCCAGTCTGAGTAGACTAGATTGATCTCGATACACCAATGGTCTGATTCAGGGGTGCTTCGTGCGTTCATGGGAGTGAACGGCGTCATTTCAGATTGTAGGTGAAGGCGCCATTTCCAACTGCTCCTCAACATACAAAGCGCCTAGAAAACAAGCATAGTAGGTAGAAGCGTTTTTGGCAGCCCTCCACCAACCTAAGGTTGCTAACCTCCAGGTGATGGCTGGAGTTCTCCTGAGATTACAACTGACCTCCACTCTCTCTCTCCTATCATTGTAATTGCCCTTGTATTTGAGGTAGAGTTGCCAATCCCCAGTTGGAGGTGGGTGATCCCCCAGTTTGGAGGCCTTCACCCTGCTTTAGAGTTATCAGAAAGTGAGGTGGGAGGGAAATTTTATTTTTTTATATTTATTTTATTAAATATGTATCCTGCCCTTCCTGCACTGTCCAATGGGCACTCCATTATACCCTAAGGAGATCAATTATCATAGGATATAACAGATAATTGATCTGTGAGTATCTATCTATCTATCTATCTATCTATCTATCTATCTATCTATCTATCTATCTATCTATCTATCTATCTATCTATCTATCTATCTATCTATCTATCTCTATCTCTATCTCTATCTCTATATCTATGTATTTGTGTGTGTGTTGGCCACTGTGTGACACAGAGTGTTGTACAGCATGGGCCATTGGCCTGATCCAACATGGCTTCTCTTATGTTCTTATGGGTGGGCTGTTTTTTGAGGTAAAGGCACCAAATTTTCAGCATAGCATCTGGTGCCTTTCCTCAAAACACCCCCCTCCAAGTTTCAAAAATATTGGACCAGAGGGCTCCAATTTTATGAGCCCCAAAAGAAGGTGCCCCTATCCTTCATTATTTCCAAGTGTAGGGAAGGCATTTAAAAGGCATGCGGTCCCTTTAAATGTGATAGCCAGAACTCCCTTGCTTCTGGCTCCACCTCCAAAGTCTCTTGGCTCCATCTCAAAGACTCCAGATATTTCTTGAGTTGGACCACACAACCCTAATTTTAGGGTGGTAGCCTTGAGATCTCTCAATGTGGTTTTGCAAGAAAAGGCAAAGAATGGAAGGAATTAGGGTTTCTATGACAAGCAAGACCCAGACGAACTGAACATAGCTAAGTAAATGCTGAAATTCTGCAGGGAAATGTCTTGACTCAAGAAAGAGCAAGGCATCATGGGAATGGTAGAGGAGACTGGCAAGCTTTCACTAGGACAGATCAAAGAGATCAACTGAAAGGAAATACTGCTTTGCACAGAGGGTAATTAAAATGTGGAATTCCCTGCCAGGAGATGTGGTTGGCCACTGTGTGAGACAGGATGCTGGACTGGATGGACCCTTGGTCTAATCCAGCAAGACTCTTCTTATGTTCTTAATTCTCATAGGATGAAAAGGATAATCAATCAAGGATAACTGTTTAACCATAGGTCATCCCGCAGGTCACAGAAATCACTAAAAAGAATTGGCAGTACGTCAGCCATATTTAAAACGAAACCCATCTCCTTTGGCAGGTCACCAGATAATCTTGTAAAAAGGCACACTGCAGGGCCAGAGCATGCTTACTCATCTCCACAGCTTCCCACACCTTTTGAGACTCAATTATCTGGGGCATGGGAGACCAATGTAGTTTAGGTTCGTCACATGGTGAAGGTGGATTAAGCCTCGCTCGGCTGTTTTCCTGATTTCTCCTAAAATTCCCCAAGCCAGAGTTGACAACCTAAGGACTCTGTTTTTGAAAGCATGAGTGTCTGATAGGAACGGGGATCTACAAAAATGAGGCAGGTAAAGACCTGAGGTGGTAGAATAATCTGCCCCTAGGCACCTTGGGAAAATCCTGGCGATTTGAGAGTGGAGCATGAGGAGAACAGACTCAATTTATAGGGAATGGGACTCAACAGAGATGTGATTCTGTAGAGTCTACTCTCCAAAGCAGCCATTTCATCCAGGAGAGCAGATCTCTGTATTCTAGAGATCAGTTATAATTCCAGGAGATTTCCATGCCCCACCTGGAAGTTGTTAGGGCTTTTTTTTTGCATATTAGGCCACACACCCCTGATGTAGCCAATCCTCTTGGAGCTTACAGTAGGCCCTGGAAGAAGAGCCCTGGAAGCTCCAGGAGGATTGGCTACATCAGGGGTGTGTGGCCTAATATGCCAAGGAGCTCTTGCTACAAAAAAAGGCCCTGTGGTAACTCTCACCGTACCAATGGTGTCTGGAAAGGTGGCAAATAAATACGCCAAATGGATATGTAAATATTTGAAATAAATATAAAAGAGTCGCCAGAGCATCCTGGATGCAGTGAGGTATGGGCAGGGGAGCAGAAAGAGCTGGTAAGAACCAGGAAATTCTGCTGGAACTGCCAACCTGACTTGGGAAGTTCCTGGATATTTAGTGTAGTGCCTAGGGTGGGTGGAGCTTGCAGGAGAGATGGGCCTCATAATGGATATGGTGTAGTGGAGTACCTTCCAAAGCTGCCATTTCCACCAGGGAAGCTGATCTCTGTAGTCTGGAGATCAGCTGTAATTTGGGTAGAACTTCAGGTCCTACCCTATCTGGAAGTTGATTAGCCTAGCCCCACGCTAATAGTAGACTGCCCCAAAAAGCAGGAGCACAGAGATAGGTGACCCACAGGTAGCTGTTCTGGGTTGAGGGACTCTGAAGATATTTTGCTGTTCAGTTGCACAGTCAAGTCTGACTCTTTGCAACCCCATGGACAAAGTCACACCAGGCCCTCCTGTCTTTCATCATCCTCTGAAGTCTGCTCAAATTCATGTTTGTTACATCAATAATGCTGTCCAGCCATCTCATCCTTTGCCGTCCCCTTCTTCTTTTGCCTTCTGTCTTTCCCAGCATCTTCTGCAGTAAGTGCTCCCTTCTCATTTGGTGGCCAAAGTATTTGAGCTTCGGCTTCAGCATCTGACCTTCCAGGGAACAGTCTGGGTTGATTTCCCTTAGGACTGACTGATTGGATCTTCTTGCAGTCCAAGGGACTCTCAAGGTTCTTCTCCAGCACCACAGCTCAAAAGCATCTACTCTTCTGTGCTAGGAGCAGAGCAAAAAGTGTTCGAGTGACTAATGTTGAGATTAGCATGCAGTAGGGGAAGAAGAAGAAGTGAAGATATTGGATTTATATCTCGCCCTCCACTCCGAAGAGTCTCAGAGCAGCTCACAATCTCCTTTACCTTCCTCCCCCACAACAGACACCCTGTGAGGTGGGTGGGGCTGGAGAGGGCTCTCACAGCAGCTGCCCTTTCAAGGACAGAGTCTCAGAGCGGCCTACAATCTCCTTTCCCTTCATCCCCCACAACAGACACCCTGTGAGGTGGGTGGGGCTGAGAGGGCTATCACAGCAGCTGCCCTTTCAAGGACAGAGTCTCAGAACGGCCTACAATCTCCTTTACCTTTCTCCCCCACAACAGACACCCTGTGAGGTGGGTGGGGCTGGAGAGGGCTCTCACAGCAGCTGCCCTTTCAAGGACAACCTCTGCCAGAGCTATGGCTGACCCAAGGCCATTCCAGCAGGTGCAAGTGGAGGAGTGGCGAATCAAACCTGGTTCTCCCAGATAAGAGAGCTCTGGCTGACCCAAGGCCATGCTAGCAGGTGCAAGTGGAGGAGTGGGGAATCAAACCCGGTTCTCCCAGATAAGAATCCGCACGCTTAACCACTACACAGTGGTTATTTTGTGTGTGTGATCACAGCCACAGTGTTACTTTTTTCACATGATTGGATTCGCACTGTTGCGGTGCTATAGCAATCATTCCCCCTACGATTGTCTTGTTTACACAGGAAAATCCAGGTACAAACGACTGCTATGGCACAGTGACAGGGCTCTTAATCCAATGAAGAGTGGATGCAGCCAAAGACAAGTTTCTTTTTATGCAATGCTTTTGTACATTCTTTTTTGGCACCAAACACCAGGGTACTTAGGACTATCGATCTGTCTGATTCCCTGACCACGTTGGCTCCATCTATAGAAGGATGGACATCTTTTTTTTTTTTTAAAGCCTCCACCGTTTTAATTGTAGAATGATTTGCTTCTAAGTGTTTCCTTTGCTGATTTCATAAGAGCTTGCATTGTTAACTCACTTTCACTCCATGTTCAGTTGTAAAACTTGGTGCACGATCTGAGTGTATTGGTGCAATTCAGTTCAAAGTATCATGGCACAGAATCGTTGGGCTTAGGTGGGGACGAGAGATCTCCTGAAATTATTACTGACCTCCAGAGGATGGTGAGTAGGGATGCCAGATCCTGGATGGACAACTCCTGGAGATTTGGGAATTGGAACCTAGGGAAAACAGGGACCTCAATGAGGTACAATGACATAGATTCTACCCTTCAAAAGATCCATTTTCTCCACGGTTACTGATCTCTGTAATCTGAAGATGAGCTCTAATTTCAGGGGATCCCCAGGTCCCACCTGGAGGCTGGCATCCCTAACATTCCCTCTGGGGGAAATTAGCTGTTTTGGAGGGGGATGCTATGGCCTCATATCTGTCCGCTTCTCCCCCCAAACCTGGCTCTAGGCTTCACTTCCACATCTCCAAATTGGCTTCTGTTATGTTCATATACGGCTGCCAGCATAAACAGCTTCAAGAGGGGACTGGATAAACATATGGAGCAGAGGTCCATCAGTAGCTATTAGCCACAGTGTATTGTTGGAACTCTCTCTCTGGGGCAGTGATGCTCTGTATTCTTGGTGCTTGGGGGGCCAGCAGTGGGAGGGCTTCTAGTGTCCTGGCCCCACTGATGGACCTCCTGATGGCACCTTGTTTTTTGGCCACTGTGTGACACAGAGTGTTGGACTGGATGGGCCATTGGCCTGATCCAACATGGCTCCTTTTATGTTCTTATCTCCAGGAATTTCCCAACTGGGAGCTGGCAACCCTAATCGGTCTGGAACACTCCATTAGAGGTGAAGTCTTCAGCAATGAAGCTATTTCTACGTTCATTATTATTTGATTCAAGGTCCTGCATTGTTGAGTTGTTTATATCTGATTGTTGCCCCCTCCATACCTGGATACCAGTTACAAATGCAATGCAATTTCATGACAGCTCTAGTTTAAAGGATGCAAGGATAGTGATGTGGTTGGATCTGGAGGGGGTGTGAGTGTAGGTGATTCACCCTCCTCAAGCCCAAATGCCACCTGAACAAGTCAAGCCCAAACCCCATCAAAATCAGCTCTCGCTTAAAAAGGGTCTCGCATCTGCCTCTGCAACTTTCTAACCCACTCTGCTTGTTCTGCTGCAGGAAGCGGTGGAGGCTACAAGCATAGACTGCTTCAAGAGGGGATTGGATGAACATGCAGCAGAGGTCTAGGTACAGATGGAACAATCTATCTGGGACACTGATGCTGTACCCTTGGTGCTGGGGGGGAGGGCAACAGTGGGAGGGCTTCTGGACTTCTGGCCCTACTGATGGAACCTGGTGGACCTGCTGATGCTCTGTATTCTTGGTGCTTGGGAGGCAACAGTGGGAGGGCTTCTGGAGTTCTGCCCCCACTGGTGGACCTCCTGATGCGAACTGATGGGTTTTGGCCATTGTGTGACATAGTGCTGGACAGGATGGTCCATTGACCTGATCCAACATGATCTCCCTTACGTTCTCCTTTCCAAAGTAATAAATCCATTCATCTGGGAAGGGATGGGGGAATAACCACGAAGACAGAGAGGTCACTGAACAGAGAAGATTCGCTCTGGGGCATAAATTCCATCTCCACTAGCCATCTTCTGCACAGAATGGTGGGATCCATAGCTTTCTTTATCATCCGATTCAGTTTGGATGTCAGAGAACTCTACGAATCCTCTCATTCATGCCAGCAAAGGAAAGCTGGGAAGATGAGATTTGTACTTACAAAAAGGTTAGGCTCCAGAGGCTGATCTCTTCTGAGTAATGGGCTCTCCCACCGGTGGGTATTCCCTCCTTCTTGCCAAAGGTATGAACTTGTTGCTTTTGAAGGTAGGGAGCTGTCAAGGGAGGAGAGCTTAACTGTATTTTCACTGGGGGAATTTAATATTTTTCTCTTAAGCTTTCAACTGAATTCTTGAGGAAGCTCACACATTTTCTGAGCACTTGAAAAGCATGCTAGAAAAAAAAAATCCAAGGCAAGGATTGGGGTGGGGTTTTCCCATCACTAGTTTGAAGATCTTAGTTTTTTTAGATATGGTTGCCATTTGTTCACTGGAAAACCTTAAGAGCTTTTGGGGGTGAAGCTTGGGGAAGGGGA
Source organism: Heteronotia binoei (assembly GCF_032191835.1). NCBI lineage: Eukaryota > Metazoa > Chordata > Lepidosauria > Squamata > Gekkonidae > Heteronotia > Heteronotia binoei. The sequence goes on along the minus strand of NC_083226.1, from coordinate 14,622,938 downwards.
ACATCGCTGATGCTGTGATGTCACTTCCAGAAGACCCGGAAATGACATCACAGCCCTCTGTGCTGCTCAAGGAATTCCTATATCAGGGGATTTCCTAGAACATCACAGATGATCACCAGAAGGGATGTCATAGTACTGACAGTGTCATTTACCCATCCCATTTTTTGTCCTGCTATTTTGCCATGTGAACTCATGTAATGGAACGTGAAGGTGGGTGTTAGCATGCCATGGGTGGGCAACTGGCAACCCTAGATTCAGATCATTATTGAGCCACTTTTGGTGTAGTGGTTAAGTGTGTGCAGACTCTTATCCGGGAGAACCGGGTTTGATTCCCCACTTCTCCACTTGCAGCTGCTGGAATGGCCTTTGGTCAGCCATAGCTCTGGCAGAGGTTGTCCTTGAAAGGGCAGCTGCTGTGGGAGCCCTCTCAGCCCCACCCACCTCACAGGGTGTCTCTTGTGGGGAAGGAAGGGAAAGGAGATTGTGACTGCTCTGAGACTCTGAGATTCAGAGAATAGGGTGGGCTATAAATCCAATATCATCACCATCACCACCATCATCATCTTCTTCTAGAATATTGAATGAATTAGTTTTGTTGGCTGTATTTAATAGGTTCAAGTGAAACCACTGGACAGCATTGTTAATTTGTGGCAGGGAGGTTGACGTGAACTCAACTGACTTGTTGGCCATGTCATTAGTCCATTAACTGTTCAATCCCCGTGTTTCAAAAGTCATCATTAGAAACGTACGGTTGTTTGCAAAATTCTTGTTCCAATTTCTCCCTGGATTCTTGGGTTCTGAATTACCGAATCAGTCTTACGGATCAGAAATGGTGTTTAAATAATCTGTTCTTCTTCTATTTTTGACTTCTGAACTTTTAGCCAGTTCTTGTGCATGCAACTTCCCGAAGCTTTTCACCCTTGTGCTCATTTTCATCTCTGTTCTCCGACCTCGTAGCTGTGTACATAAGATTCTATTTTTCTCTCTATTTTACCAGGATACTTGCTTGCCTGTGCCAGGGCATTTGTAAGTGGGACACCAACATACAAGAAAGATATAAAAGGAAGATGTAATAGGAACTTAAAAGGGGGCAGCAGGTAGAATATGCCTCGATTTAGGGATTGAGTTTAGAAATTCTCCATCAGAATGAAGGATGGGGTGAATCTACGCAAGAACATAAGAATAAGAACATAAGAGAAACCATGTTGGATCAGGTCAATGCCCCATCCAGTCCAACACTCTGTGGCACACAGTGGCCAAAACTAGATGCCATCAGGAGGTCCACCAGTGGGGCCAGGACTCCAGAAGCCTTTCCACTCTTGCTCCCCCTGGCACCAAGAAGACAGAGCATCACTTCCCTAGACATAAGAACATAAGAGAAGCCATGTTGGATCAGGTCAGTGGCCCATCCAGTCCAACACTCTGTGTCACACAGTGGCCAAAACTAGATGACATCAGGAGGTCCACCAGTGGGGCCAGGACTCCAGAAGCCTTTCCACTCTTGCCCCTCCTGGCACCAAGAAGACAGAACATCACTGCCCTAGACATAAGAACATAAGAGAAGCCATGTTGGGTCAGGTCATTGGCTCATCCAGTCCAACACTCTGTGTCACACAGTGGCCCAAAAAAATCAGGTGCTGTCAGGAGAACCACCAGTGGGACCAGGACACTAGAAGCCTTCCCACTCTTGCCCCCCCCCCTCCAAGCACCAAGAATACAGAGCATCACTGCCCCAGACAGAGGGTTCCAACAATACATTGTGGCTAATAGCCACTGATGGACCTCTGCTCCATATGTTTATCTAATCCCCTCTTGAAGCTGTCTATGCTTGTAGCTGCCACCACCTCCTGTGGCAGTGAATTCCACATGTTAATCACCCTTTGGGTAAAGAAGTACTACTGTTTATCCATTCTAACCTGACTGCTCAGCAATTTCACTGAATGTCGACGAGTTCTTGTTTTGTGAGAAAGGGAGAAAAGTACTTCTTTCTCTACCTTCGCTATCCCATGCATAATCTTGTAAACCTCAATCATGTCACCCCTCAGAACAACGCAATGGAATGAGAGGATGGTTTGGGTGATGCTGGAAGAAACAACAGTACTGTTTCCCAGTTTACAACTGGTCAGGGCCTGCCATAGTGCAATTCGTTCAGGAATTGGCTCTTAAACTGAGCTCTTTAACTTAAATTTGTTTGGAAGCCTCTTCTGTAAATAAATGTGATAAGACTCGATAGCGAAGATCTATCTGTATCAAGTTAATTGAGCAAAATTGGAAGTTGTTCTCCTTACAGATTTTTGTCTCCCATTCTGTGACTTGATCAAGTATATGTGGGAGGAAAAAAGTGGCGGGCTTTCTTCACATGATCTGGCAAAAAAAAAAAAAAAATGATTCCCCCCCCCCCCACTTTGCCCCTAAGTCTGAACCAATTACTCAGCGTGGTTGTGACAGGAAAGAAGATGGTGCATAATTGCTTCCACAAAGTCACAGCAATGCTTTCATTCGGAAAATTTCATTTTCCAAAACAAGCAACATCGAAGAGGATGTTAGTCTTGAATGCAAAAGAGGGCAAATGGATCCGGTCATTTCCAAGTTTTGTGTGGAGACATAGATTTTTGTGATGAGCTTGGCTTGAGACGATGTCAGAAGACAGGCAGATGATATTTGATCATTTTAAGCAAGTCTGTGAGGTGTGAAAAGCGCTCATAATTAGGGATAGACAAAGCCGTTTGGATGCTGTCACTGCAGGGCAAAGATGGAGAGAGAACTTAACCTTCTTGGGCAAGACCCCAGATGCCTACAGACCATGTGTAGCTTGTACAGAGGTCCTTAATATGCTTCAGTCCCTAGACCACCCAACCATCCCTGTGATACCACTGGGAGGCAGGATGGGTTGGATGACCACTGTACAAGAGGTAGCCTCTCCAGACTCCATGAAAGTCTTATAGCACAGGCAACATCATGGGGTACACATTGCCCATGAACATTTTGATTCTGAGTGGTCCCCCCCATGTACTGAACCACTCAAGATTTTTGAGAAGATTTCTTCTTGCATGCTATAGATCTGGCTTGCCATAGACCCATAGATGATAGGAAGTGCAGGGAACTGGGAAAGAACTCAAAAATATGATGCTGAATTTCATTTTCTGTGGAATTTGGGATCAAGCCGATCTGTAAACCTGCATTCTAATTCAGGTTTCCCCATTTCCCCAGATCAAGAGAATTGTTTGTATGTTTGTCAACTGGAAGATTAGAACATAAGAACATAAGAGAAGCCATGTTGGATCAGGCCAACGGCCCATCAAGTCCAACACTCTGTGTCACACAGTGGCAAAAATTTTTATATACACACATACAATGTGGCTAATAGCCACTGATGGACCTGTGCTCCATATTTTTATCTAAACCCTTCTTGAAGGTGGCTATACTTGTGGCCGCCACCACCTCCTGTGGCAGTGAATTCCACATGGTAATCACCCTTTGGGTGAAGAAGTACTTCCTTTTATCCGTTTTAACCTGGCTGCTCAGCAATTTCATCGAATGCCCACGAGTTCTTGTATTGTGAGAAAGGGAGAAAAGTACTTCTTTCTCTACTTTCTCCATCCCATGCATTATCTTGTAAACCTCTATCATGTCACCCCGCAGTCGACGTTTCTCCAAGCTAAAGAGTCCCAAGCGTTTCAACCTTTCTTCATAGGGAAAGCGCTCCAGCCCTTTAATCATTTTAGTTGCCCTTCTCTGGACTTTCTCCAATGCTATAATATTGGAGAAAGTCCAGAGAAGGGCAACTATTCATTGTGTACACAGATATTTTAACATGTGTGAAAGGATGAGTTGAGGAAGAGCCTCGTGAGTGTAATGTCCCCTTTGGCTGTGGGTTCCCGGGTTAGACTACTCACTCAGGCGCAAGTTCTCAGGTTCATCAGCAGAGACAAGCTGGCTCAAAACATCAGCTGCTTATTTGCCAGAAGACAACTCGCAACCACCAACATCTTCAGCTAACATACAAAACTGGAAACTGATACAAGGGTTTGGTCCACCCAACAGGACCAAACTAAATCAAAAAAGATATTAGAGAGAGGAGCAGACTATTCCATTGCATATATTCAATAAATATACCACAGCGAGGGCCACTTTTTCAGCCTTGGACCGTTATGAATGTACGATTTTCAGATGACAAAGTCCTTGTTAGTCCTTATCTTGTTTATTTCCATGGCAACCTTTTGAAACAAGTCATTTATGTTGGAATGAGCGACTCTGAATGCCTGGATATTGCGGGCGAGGATGCTACATCACTCTAAGTGTATATAAATATTATCTCCTTGGATGGGATTTCTCCAGGCCCGTAGCTACAGTGGGGCCCGGTGGGGGGGGGGGGCAGGCAACTTCATTCAAACCCCCATTCCATCTCCATCTCCATTGCCTCTGTGGACTCGGGGCACGTCTCTCCCTCCCTCTTGGAGGCAGGAAACTTGCCTCCTTTCCTGGTGGTGGGGAGGCAAGAGGGAGAGCTGACAAGGTGGAGGGGGGAGTTGGTGAGCAAGCAGGGTTTTTGTGGCTGGGCCAGAGCTGTAGCAGAGCCAGCATGGCTGCCTGCGGGGTGGGAGAGAAAGCATTATTTCCCCAGGATGGGAGAGAGCATGACTGGAGAGTCAAAGACTTCTGTGTTTAATGTGTCTATTTGTGATGTCATTTTGGGCAGCTCCCCACCTCAAATTTTATCCTGTCCCCTCTAAAATTTTCTCGCTATGGGCCTGGATTTCTCTCTTGGCCTCTTAACCTGGGAGCTGCCCTCTGATCGTTCCTCTCTCTGAGTGTCCTTTGTTCTCCCCCATTCTCTGCATGGCTCCTGGAAGTCAGACTTCTCTACAGGTTTCTTCTGTAGAAATAGGGTTGCCAAGTTCTATTCATCCCCTGGTGGGGAGGGCAATCCCGCGTGAAACATCATCTGGAAGTGATGTCATCAAAATGGCGGCCCCCATGCAGGGCCGCTTTAGATGTTTCCTGGAAAACTCTATGATTTTCCCGGATGCTCTAGCCATTTGGGAGGTTAAAACTCTATGGTCCCTATTGTACCATAGAGTTTTACTTCTGAAATGGCTAGAGCGCCCGGGAAAACCATAGAGTTTTCCAAGAAACGCCTAGAGCAGCCCTCGCACAGGTGCCACCATTTTGATGACATCACTTCCGGGTGACATCATTGCACCAGCGACGTAGGGGGAGGTTCCCCCTCCGGCCCAATGTGGGCTGGTGGGTTGAGAACCTCCTGGGCAGGAGATTCCCCGCCCGGACCGGGGGCTTGGCAGCCCTATGTAGAAACAATGCCCTCCTATTATCATACACGTGATCCCAGATTTAGCTGGCCACTTGTGCACTTTAGATTGGGCTTCTCTCGCTTCTTTCAAGTGCAGCCCGAATGTGAACGGAATCTACTTGAACAAATGGAATTTTCACTTTTGCAATATATTTCTTGGGAAATTTATTTACTTTGAAGACCAGACTAACCCCATTGCAATAACCAAATATCTCAATAATTTATGCTTCCCTGATAGAATGTGAAAACTAAGAGAAGAAACCAGTGATGTGACCCAGCCACTATGGTTGAGCTGCAACTTGGGGTATAGGTGGCATCCTTAGTGATTGATGGGTTATTTCCCTATTATGAGTGCCCATCTGGGAGGCTCTTCTGCAGTTCAACAGGTGTTTGCAGCTGCAAAAAAATACAGCAGGAGCAAAGGAGGAAGCTGAAGTCAGGGCCAGAAGCAGGAGCAAAGGTGAAGCTGGAGATCAACTAGGTCTGTCCAGTATCACTGAGGCACTAGAACTGTGGAAGGCACGAAAAGTGTTTAGAGGGCCACAGGGGCCTCAGGGGTCCAGGGTGCAGTTTAGAAGGAGTCAAATCAGCATTCCTCCTGTGCATATCTCCTGTGCCTACTCAGAATTAAGGACCATATATCCATATATCCAACAGGGAAGGAAGGTATAGCCTGATCCTGTCAGATCTCAGAAAGCTAAGTAGGATTGGTACTTGAATGGGACACCACCAAGGAAAGCTCTGCAGAAGAAGGCACTTGGCAAATCACCTCTGCTTCTCATTTGTCTTGAAAGCCCCTTGCTGGGGTCACCATAAGTCAGCTGCAATTTGAAGGCGCTGAATGCACACAGATTAAGCTGTAGGATGTGGAATGGTATGTTATAGCCCTGTCTAATCAGATCTTGGAAGCTAAGCAGGGTTGATACTTGGATGGGAGACCACCAAGGATACTTGGATGGGAGACCAAGCAGAGGAATGGCAAACCACCTCTGTTTCTCACTTGCCTTGAAAGTTCCTTGCTGGAGTCACCATAAGTCTTGGACAGGAGACCACCAAGGAAGGCTCTGAAGAGGAAGGCAATGGCAAATCACCTCTGCTTCTCACTTGCCTTGAAAACCCCTTGATGGGGTCACCATGGGAGACTACCAAGGAAGATTCTGCAGAGGAAGGCACTGGAAAACCACCTCTGCTTCTCCCTTGCCTTGGAAGCCACTTGCTGGGGTCACCATAAGTCTTGGATGGGAGACCACCAAGGAAGACTCTGCAGAGGAAGGCACTGACAAACCACCCCTGTTTCTCCCTTGCTTTGAAAGCCCTTTGATGGAATCACCATAAGCCTTGGAATGGAGGCCATGGCCAATGACCTCTGCTTCTCACTTGCCTTGAAAGTTCCTTGCTGGAGTCACCATAAGTCTTGGACAGGAGACCACCAAGGAAGGCTCTGAAGAGGAAGGCAATGGCAAATCACCTCTGCTTCTCACTTGCCTTGAAAACTCCTTGATGGGGTCACCATGGGAGACTACCAAGGAAGATTCTGCAGAGGAAGGCACTGGAAAACCACCTCTGCTTCTCCCTTGCCTTGGAAGCCACTTGCTGGGGTCACCATAAGTCTTGGATGGGAGACCACCAAAGAAAGCTCTGCTGAGGAAGGCAATGGCAAGCCACCTCTACTTCTCCCTTGCCTTGGAAGCCACTTGCTGGGGTCACTATAAGTCTTGGATGGGAGACCACCAAGGAAGACTCTGCAGAGGAAGGCACTGACAAACCACCCCTGTTTCTCCCTTGCTTTGAAAGCCCTTTGATGGAATCACCATAAGCCTTGGAATGGAGGCCATGGCCAATGACCTCTGCTTCTCACTTGCCTTGGAAGCCCCTTGCTGGGGTCACCATAAGTCTTGGATGGGAGGCCACCAAAGATGATTCTGCAGAAAAAAGCAATGGCAAACCACCTCTGCTTCTCACTCACCTTGCTGGGGTCACCATAAATTGGCTGCAACTTAATGGTATTTTATACATAGGCAGGAGTTTCCCATTCTGGAGTTGACAGCCCTAGCAGGGGGGGAAACTAAAGTTGATGGGTTGAAGCAGGTGAACAGGAGGTAATGACGGGTGAGCAAGAGGTAGAGATCTGAGAGACAGGAGGGAAGTCTGAAGCGAGGCAGCGAGGAGAGGGAGAGAAGCAGGATTTCTCCACTCCTGCGAGTCCTCGTGACTCCTTGTCTCATATGATATGTCTGAGGGTTTTTTTCAATGGGAAAGACTGCGTTTTAGCCGAGTCCATTCCAGTGTGAGTCACAAGAAGAGATTTCACCCTCTATTAAACTCTGTCCTTTAAGCAGATGTTTTCCTGGCTGGCAAGTCACCGCGAGCTCCCTTTTTCATGGACGGCTGGGGTAAGTAAGAGCATTAAATACCACTCAAGTGAAATTTTCTCATTTGGGCGATTGGCTGTTGTGCCGCAATTGTAAGCCCGCAACGCTTATCTCTGCTCGCAGAGGCCATTTCCAGCCGGGGAAGCAGAGAATGTCATTAGCGCTCTCGACCCCCTTGTAACCCACAGCACATCATTAAATAATCTAATGACTCCATGGCCCATTGACCTCCATCTTTCATTGGTTAACAATGTTTGTTATTTACAGGCGCTCGGGAAATTGCCACCGTGTTATCATTTCCCCGTCTTGCCGAACTCCCACCGAAACTTTCCTCCAAAATACAAAAGGGCTGGTAAATTGCTTCTAATGATATGATCTGATGTACAAACAAATTAGATTTTCCCCTCCCTCCTTACTGGGTAGAGCAATCTGCCCATCCAAATAATCCTTTCTGGGGGCCGGCTCCTTGTCCTTTAGATTTGACTCCTCGCACGCTATACCTTACTTCATTAAAAGCAAATAGGTAACATGCAAATATCTTAAAAGGTGAAAGGATCAGACGATGTGGATAGGATAAATGGACCTCTAGCCTTGGGACCGGGACTGTTTTGCAGTTGTCGACACAAATGTTCTGCTATTTGAATGCTAATACTACTACATGCTAATGCTAATACCAGAGAGCCAGTTTGGTGCAGTGGTTAAGTGTGTGGACTCTTATCTGGAAGAACTGGGTTTGATTCCCCATTCCTCCACTTGCAGTTGTTGGAATGGCCTTGGGTCAGCCATAGTTCTCACAGAGTTGTCCTTGAAAGGGCAGCTTCTGGGAGAGCTCTCTCAGCCCCACCTGCCTCACAGGATGTTTGTTGTGGGAGAGGAAAGTAAAGGAGACTGAGCCGCTCTGAGACTCTGAGATTCAGAATTCCGTGAAGGGCAGGACATAAATCCAATACCATCTTCTTCTTCGTCTACTAATGTTAGCACCTGCTAATAGCACGTACACCATTTATTATTGTATTCAGAGAAGGATTTCTGTAGTGCACGAATGATGGATTTTGGAGCTTCTATTTGCAATGGTACAGAAAGGTCTTTGGGATAAGTTTTGGAAGTGTTTGTTCTGATTAATTCTTTTGCTGTTCGGTTGCATTAGAAATGCATGTTCATTTGGCAGCCCTGGCAACATCAAGCCAAGAGCAGACCTTTCCACCACTTATTCAGGGATGGGCACGAACCCGAAATATGCAGACTGTCTTGTGTATTCCCTGCCACTCAGCAGTTCTTGTGGATTTCACAGGGAACAGAAAGCAGGAATTGAAAGGGATTCGAAGTACCTTTAAACTGCTGCTTTCTGCTCTTTCCACAAACCACCACAAACTGCTTTAAACGTTGATGGACATTCGTAACGATAGACCCGTCATGAACTTTGGTTCGCAAACCATGAAAAGGGCAAAATTCATGCTGAATTTTGCTTCGTGGTTTGGTTCATGTCCATTCCTATACATATTACATAACTCATGAGATCAGGGTCAGTGTCAGCATACGCTGAGGTGGGGAAGCTGGTTGTGGGATTCTGGCAGGGCCCATTGCTGTTGGCCCCTTACACTCACTTATTTGCTAGTACTCCATCATCACCCAGGGATGGCAGCCTCCAGGTGGTACCCGGGGATTCTCCAGAATTACAGCCCATCTCCAGGCTACAGAGATCAGTTTTCCTGCAGAAAATGGATGCCTTGGAAGGTATACTCTATGAAATTGGACCCCACTGAGTTTCCTGTCCTCCCCAGGCTCCATCTGCAAATCTCCATGACTTTCCCAACCTGAATCTGGCAACCCTACCCCCTATCCCTTGCTGGTGGCTGGGGAGAACCAGGGAACCCTACTTATACAACCTGCCCAGGCCTGCTGGGGAAGCAATGCAGGCAGTAGTGAGCATGGGCAGCGGGAGAGCTCACAAGCGGGCAGAGAAGGGTGGACCGGCTGGTGGGAAGCATGAAATTGGGGAGAAGGGAAGGAGAACGTGTGTAGGAGGCTGGTGGAGGGCAGATGGAGGGAGCCATGGGAGTAGGGTTGCCAATCCCCAGGTGGAGGCAGGGGATCCCCGGTTTGGAGGCCCTCCCCCGCTTCAGGGTCATCAGAAAGCGGGGGGGGGGGGGAAGGGGAATGTCTGCTGGGAACTCTGTTATTCCCTATGGAGATTGATTCCCATAGAAAATCATGGAGAATTGATCTGCGGGTATCCAGGGCTCTGGGGGGGGGCTGTTTTTTGGGGTAGAGGAACCAACTTTTCAGTATAGCATCTAGTGCCTCTCCCCAAAATGCCCCCCCCCAAGTTTCAAAAAGATTGGATCAGGGGGTTTAATTCTATGAGCCCCAAAAGAAGGTGCCCCTATCCTTCATGATTTCCTATGGAAGGAAGGCATTGAAAAGATGTGCCGTCCCTTTAAATGTGATGACCAGAACTCCCTTTGGAGTTCAATGATGCTTGTCACAGCCTTGATCTTGGCTCCACCCCTAATGTCTTCTGGCTCCACCCCCAAAGTCTCCTGGCTCCACCCTCAAAGTCCCCAGATATTTCTTGAATTGGACTTGGCAACCCTACATGGGAGCTCAGAGTGGATCTTATCAAAACCTGGAACCAGCCCTGCATCAGATACAGCAAACCATTAGACAGTAGTCATGATAACCCAGACAGCCGAGGGTAGCCTGATCTTGTCAGATCTCAGGGTGCTTTCACACAAGAGATTTGGCTCGGCCTAGCCACGCCTTTCATTTGGATAAAATGTGCACGATCACAAAAGTTCATCTGCCCACCTTGTCTCCAGACACCTTCAGATGCGTGCCCCAGAGGGTACTTAGATCTGGATCCCAAAATCTATTAGTGATACCCGGGCCAAGGGAGGCAAGACTAAAGTCCACCAGGGAGAGAGCCTTCTCGATAGCGGCCCCCTACTAGTATTGCCAGAGGAAGTGAGGGCCTTGCGGGACCTCGCCCAGTTCTGCAAGGCCTATAAGACCACACTCTTCCGGTTGGCCTTTAACTGACGCTGAGTCATCGGTATTATCGGATAAAATTTAAGGAACACGGACGCCACCGGAAGTGAAACAACATCAAATGATACTAGTGCCAGATGGTTTTTAACTGTTGCATTTTAAATTATGATGTATTAATGTTGTGAAATTTTACTGTTTATCGCGACTTTATTGTTGTGAGCCGCCCTGAGCCTGCTTTGGCGGGGAAGGCGGGATATAAATCAAATGTAATAAATACATTAAATACATATTCGCTGGCCATCTGAATGCAGAAGAGCAGTATGATCATGCTAAGCCATTTCTGGTGCCTTGGTTCTGCACCCCCCCCCCCAACCCTGCTCCAAGGAGCGCTTGTGCGCTTCTCTGCTTCAGCGCACACACCGGGGGACTTTTTTTTTTTTTTAAAAAAAATAACCTTTTCCGTGGCGGGTCCATGGTTGAGGCGCACCAGCAGTGTGAATGGCCAACCACGGACTGCTGTCGTGATCCTGCCGCTTCAACGGTGGCTGTCTGATAGCCCGGAAACGGACCAAACTCAAGCAGCTTTTTTGGAGCTGAGATAATATCGCACCAATTTCCCAGTGTGATAGCACCCTCAGAAGCGAAGCAGGGTCAGCCCTAGCCAGGGGTGGAATTCTAGCAGGAGCTCCTTTGCATATTAAGCTACACTAGGCTACACCCCCCCCTGATGTGGCCAATCCTCCAAGAGCCTACAAGGCTTTTTGTAAGTTTTTGGAGGATTGGCTATATCAGGGGTGCGTGGCCTAATACGCAAAGGAGCTCCTGCTAGAATTCCACCCCTGGCCCTAGCAAGTATTTGGATAGGAGATCTCCTAGGAATACCAGAGTTGTGACATGGAAGCAGGCAGTGGCAAACCTCCCCTGAATATTTCTTGCCCTCAAAGCCCTACAGGGTCACTGTTAATCACCCGTGATAGCAAAAACAGCAGCTGGGGTGATATGTATTCTTCATTTGAACTCTGAATACCAGCTTGAAGTTGTGTCCTCCTGGCGCACCTGTTCTAAAACCAATTAGAAGATGACATTTGAGGCTCTGCTTTATTGGTACAATAGCCAAAGATAAAGAGCAACGGATAGATGGCAAAGCTGCGAAGGAGTCGGGTCACATGTGTTTCTGAATTTTTTTTTGTTTGATTCCCATAATGATTCTGGGGGCAGAGGGCTGTGAGAGATGGAGCTGCCTCCCCTCCCCTCCCATTGCACTGTGTCAGACAACTGCAGTTAGAAGACAGTAGTTGGATGCTCATCATTGAGTAGGGTTGCCATCGTCCAGGTGTGAGCGCAAGTGCTGTGCGCAAGTGATAGACAATAAGACACAGCGAGTACAGTAATGTTTGAGTTAGTTTTTAAAAAGTAACAACTCGTGATGGATATGTAATGTATTTTGATCGGTGCTGTTTTAGTACAGTGGGGCATGCCTCTCTGAGGAAGGGTTTTCCCTGAAACGGAAGTAAAAGGCGCGTTCCTGTTAGAGGCCTGCTGCATACCCACTGCAACGTCACACTTGAAAAGTTCCTGTATGAATATTGGAAGCCATAAAGTTTGGCGTGACTGAAAAAGTATGTTGAAAACTTTTCCTGTGGAATTATATCTGGAGCACCAGGACTTTAATCCAGTCTGTTGGAACGGATGAATCGTCGTGAGTTTTTAAGAAGCTGGAAATTGACGTTATTAAAAGGACTTGAATAAACGAGTTAATGTAATTTTGATAGAATTGTTAATTGTCGCTTTATTGTAATTAGGTCAAATTTTAGATATCTCACTTCTTCTGTTGTATATCTTTAAGCTATTGTTATTTAGTTCATCAGTTTTTGTCTTTAAAATTTTCTAATTAGATTATCAAGTTGTGTTTTTTTCCGTTAATTATTTCACTGTTTATGCTTGGTTTCAGAACTTTACTGTGATACTCTAGGCGTCTCAGTCCTCCAGGTGGGGTCTGGAGGTTTCCTGGGAACTCCACGTTTGGGATTCTTAGCAAAGGGATTGAAAATAAAACCTCCAATATTTTAATGCCCCTGTATAGATCTATAGTGCAGCCTCATTTGGAATTCTGTGGACATTTCCGGTCCCCGATTCTCAAAAGTATATTTTAAGGTTTTTTTTTAAAATCTTTGTGTTTGTCAGAGTCCTTTATAAAGTTTATATGTCTGCTATCAGGCATTACATTTTTTTTTTACACATATGGCCCGGCCTGACAAGCCCTCATTTATGTCAAATCTAGCCCTCATAACAAATAAGTTTGACGCCCCTGAATAAAGTCTCTCTGCTTATTCATTGTAGAATCTTGAACCAGCGACCTGATGTGCTATTCTGGTTATAAGAACACAGCTGATGTCCTTCTTCAAAGTTGTGTTGCAAGCAATTGATCTGGAACCAATGTCTCCCGATAATAGAGTACTGCAGTAACAATCACTTCCCCAGAGCATACTGTTTTCCAGACACTTTTCAAGGCTGGCATAAGGTTCACCACCTGGAGGCTGGCAACCCTAATTACTGGCCACAATGAAAACATTTTTTTCTGCCATAAGAACATAAGAGAAGCCATGTTGGATCAGGCCAACGGCCCATCCAGTCCAACACTCTGGCCCTTTTCACACTTACCAGTGGAAACCGGAAGGGAGTCGGTATTGTGCCGCTTGCAGTAATCCGAGACAGGGATGGGAGTTTTCAGACACATGTTTTTTTTTCCGGTAGGGTTCCGTGATTGAAGCGAGCCATTTCACACTGTTCCGCTCTTATCTCGCTTCCACCAGCGCCAGCCGTTTTTGCCTGCCGGCTCGTGATCTCCAGCTTTTTTTTGGAACGGCGGGCTAAGATCGCTATAGCGCTATAGTGCTATAGCGACGTATCACAACAGCAGCACCATAGAGATGGCTAGGCTCTATTGAGATAAGTTACCAGGTTTCAGCGGTGGCGATATCTGGCATCTTAATGGAGCCCAGGCATCCCTATGGTGATGCTGTTGTGATATATCGCTATAGCGCTATAGCGATCTTAGCCCGACGTTCCAAAAAAAAAAAAAGCGGGAGATCGCGCGCGCCGGCGGGCGAAAAAGGGCGCGAAAACTGCTCCCGGGTTAGATACTGGACATTTCACACAGCACCCCATAGCGATTTCAACCTGGAAGGAGGGGTTGAAAAGTGGAAGAAGCTGCTCTTTGTTTGTAACGACTCAGGCACGCCTCACTACCGGGACAGCCGCGGGAGTGTGTGAAAAGGTGAGAGTATTCCGGTAGCAGCCAGTTACTGAATCGGGTCTGTCTGAAATGCCAGCAGAAACCCGTTACGGTTCAGTAACTGACCAGCTTCCATATCGGAATACATAGACTGTGTGAAAAAGCCCTCTGTGTCACAGAAGAACATAAGAGAAGCCATGTTGGATCAGGCCAGTGGCCCATCCAGTCCAACACTCTGTATCACACAGTGGCCAATTATATATATATATATATATATATATATATATATATATATATATATATATATATATATAATTATTATTGGCCACATAATAATAATAATTATTTATATATATACACACACTGTGGCTAATAGCCACTGATGGACCTCTGCTCCATATTTTTATCTAACCCCCTCTTGAAGGTGGCTATTCCTGTAGCCGCCACCACCTCCTGTGGCAGTGAATTCCACATGTTAATCACCTTTGGAGCGAAGAAGTACCTCCTTTTATCCGTTCTAACCCGACTGCTCAGCAATTTCATTGAATGCCCACGAGTTTTGTATTGTGAGAAAGGGAGAAAAGGACTTCTTTCTCTACCTTCTCCATCCCATGCATAATCTTGTAAACCTCTATCATGTCACCCCGCGGTCGACGTTTCTCCAAGCTAAAGAGCCCCAAGCATTTTAACCTTTCTTCATAGGGAAAGTGTTCCAAGCCTGTAAACATTCTAGTTGCCCTTTTCTGCACTTTTTCCAATGCTATAATATTCTTTTTGAGGTGCGGTGACCAGAATTGCACACAGTATTCCAAATGAGACCGCACCATCAATTTATACAGGGGCATTATGATACTGGCTGATTTGTTTTCAATTCCCTTCCTAATAATACCCAGCATGGCGTTGGTCTTTTTTATTGCAATCGCACACTGTCTTGACATTTTCAGTGAGTTATCTACCACGACCCCAAGATCTCTCTCTTGGTCAGTCTCTGCCAGTTCACACCCCATCAACTTGTATTTGTAGCTGGGATTCTTGGCCCCAATGTGCATTACTTTGCACTTGGCCACATTGAACCTCATCTGCCACGTTGACGCCCACTCACCCAGCCTCAACAGATCCCTTTGGAGTTCCACACAATCCTCTCTGGTTCCGCAAACTTGGCCACTTCACTGTTTACTCTCAACTCCAAATCATTTATGAACAAGTTAAAGAGCATGGGACCCAGTACCGAGCCCTGTGGCACCCCACTGCTTACCGTCCTCCACTACGAAGACTGCCCATTTATACTCCCTCTCTGCTTCCTATTAATTAGCCAGTTTTTGATCCACAAGAGGACCTGTCCTTTTGTTCCATGACTCTCGAGCTTACTAAGGAGCCTTTGATGAGGAACTTTATCAAAAGCTTTCTGGAAGTCAAGGTAAACAATATCTATTGGGTCCCCTTTGTCCACATGTTTGTTCACCCCCTCAAAAAAATGTAACAGGTTAGTGAGGCAAGATCTCCCTTACAGAACCCATGCTGAGTCTTCCTCAATAACTCATGTTCATCAATGTGCCTACTCATTCTGTCCTTGAGAATTCTTGATCATTCTGTCAAGATGACCCCTGGTGGGGTTTTCAAGGCAAGAGCCATTCAGAGTTGGTTGGCCATTGCCCGCTTCTGCGTCGTGACCCTGGACCTCCTTGGTGGTTTCCCATTCAAATACTAACCAGAGGTGACTCTGCTTAGCTTCCAAGATCCTGTCAGGGCTAGCCACACCACTAGGCAAACTAGGCAATCATCTAGGTCACTGGCTTTCTGGGGGTGCTGAACTGAGCACCCCCATGTGACTTGGTGACACTATCAGTGCGGTGTGTGTGTGTGTGTGTGCCAGAAGTTAGCCTTGCCTAGGGTTCAAGACAGTCCAGGGCCAGCCCAGCCTCATAAGAACATAAGAACATAAGAGAAGCCATGTTGGATCAGGCCAACGGCTCATCAAGTCCAACACTCTGTGTCACACAGTGGCAAAAAATTTTATATACACACATAGGCCCTTTTCACACTTACCAGTGGAAACCGGAAGGGAGTCGGTATTGTGCCACTTGCAGTAATCCGAGACAGGGATGGGAGTTTTCAGACACATGTTTGTTTTTCCGGTAGGGTTCCGTGATTGAAGCGAGCCATTTCACACTGTTCCGCTCTTATCTTGCTTCCACCAGCGCCAGCCGTTTTTGCCTGCCGGCTCGTGATCTCCAGCTTTTTTTTTGGAACGTCGGGCTAAGATCGATATAGCGCTATAGCGACGTATCACAACAGCAGCACCATAGAGATGGCTAGGCTCTATTGAGATAAGTTACCAGGTTTCAGCGATGGCGATATCTGGCATCTTAATGGAGCCCAGGCATCCCTATGGTGATGCTGTTGTGATATATCGCTATAGCGCTATAGCGATCTTAGCCCGACGTTCCAAAAAAAAAAAGCCGGAGATCGCGCGTGCCGGCGGGCGAAAAAGGGCGCGAAAACTGCTCCCGGGTTAGATACTGGACATTTCACACAGCACCCCATAGCGATTTCAACCCGGAAGGAGGGGTTGAAAAGTGGAAGAAGCTGCTCTTTGTTTGTAACGACTCAGGCACGCCTCACTACCGGGACAGCCGCGGGAGTGTGTGAAAAGGTGAGAGTATTCCGGTAGCAGCCAGTTACTGAATCGGGTCTGTCTGAAATGCCAGCAGAAACCCGTTACGGTTCAGTAACTGACCAGCTTCCATACCGGAATACATAGACTGTGTGAAAAAGCCCATACACTGTGGCTAATAGCCACTGATGGACCTGTGCTCAACCTCCTGTTTATTTACATGGGATGAGAGATCTGTTTTTCTCATATCTTTGACAAAAGAACAATGTCTTAGCTCTGGAATAATTCAGGTCAGGGTATGTGGATGCCGAAGAACAAGAAGAGGAAAAAGAAGAAGAAATTGGATTTATCTCTCACCCTTCACTTTGAATCTCAGAGTCTCAGAGCGGTTCACAGTTTCCTTTACCTTCCTCCCCTACAACAGACACCCTGTGAGGTAGGTGGAGCTGAGAGAACTCTCACAGAAGCTACCCTTTCAAGGACAACTCTGCGAGAGCTATGGCTAACCCAAGGCTATCCCAGCAACCGCAAGTGGAGGAGTGGGGAATCAAACCCGGTTCTCCCAGATAAGAGTCCACGCACTTAGCCACTATACCAAACTGGCTCTCAAATGGGCCCAAAATTCAACAATACAGCCCGTGGAAATGCATAATAGCATGGGGGTGGGGGAAGAGACAGGCAGAACAGGGGCAAGGTGAAAAATAAGTGTGTCATTAATATGAATGAAAAACAGGACAAGCTGCAGAAAGGGCTGATCTAACGGATTGTTCTCAGCGGGAGTGCAGGAAGGGTTAACGCAACTCCAGCAAACCAGGCCAGGGACATTTTCAGCCATGGCTGATGTTCTTGGTAAATTTGTTATTTCTTACAACAGGCGAGGAATCGGCTGTAAATGCATACCCTGCTGTGGAGCTATTGACCCAATTTGGGGCATTGTATATTCTTGTCAAAGCGTTTATTTTATTAGAATGGCAGCTCTGATATCAGTTTGTGTTTTGAACTGACAATTTTGATAATGATGTACCACTCAAGGAATCAGGCAGATCGGCTATCCTTACCTTCAGTTTACTCGGAAGCATTATACCTGCTTTTAAATGACATTCATCGAGGGAAGTTGTTCCACGGCGAGGGTGCATTTTTGACGTTTCAACCACTGTATTTCGTTCCCCCAAAGGCTCCATTTCCAGTTACCTTAAAGCGATAGGTTAAAGAAAACCTAAACATGGAAAGGGAAAATAAATAAATAAATGAGATTGCTTCACCAATTTGTACTGCGACGTACCCAGGCCTCGTTTTGGGCAGCAGCTCACAGGAGCAGAGCTCCAGAACCTCTAAATTCTTTTGTGCTCTTTCTTTCTTACCCCCCTCCCCCCAAATACTTGCTTTGGAGCTCCATTGTTCAACCCCCCCGTGAGAATTTTGCTGAACTCTGTTTGACAAACTTTCTAATATGAACCCCAGAGAGCACTGAGGTCAGCTGGAAAGAACCAGCTGAATATCCCTGGGCCAAGGGAGGCCAGATTGAAGACCACCCGGGATCGGGCCTTCTCCATTATAGCCCCACTGCTGTGGAATCAACTCCCGGAGGAGGTACGGGCCCTGCGATGTTTAGATCAATTTCGCAGGGCCTGTAAGACCTACCCCTTCAAAATAGCCTTCACCTAATACCGAGCTAAGAAAGCTTCGCTGGACATGTTTTAGCCATTGAATTTTATTAAGATCTAAGTTATAGCACCACAATGTTAGTTTTAATTCAGTTGTTAATGGTTTAATGATGATTTTATTATTGTAATTGTAATTACTATGTATGGTTTTATTGTATATTACATGTTGTGAGCCACCCTGAGCCTGCCCTGGCGGGGAGGGCGGGATATAAATAAAAATATTATTATTATTATTATTAATATTCCCCCCCACACAAAAAAAGGGAAATTAACCAAAACCTATAAAACCAACTGATGGAAATCTTCATCATGCAACTGTGGCCACATAAGAGAAAGTAATTTTAAAAGTAAGATGGGAGGAAGGCTTTATTATGACAATTATCATGTAAAAAAACATTTTAAGGTAGATGCTGAGCTGATATGATTTAGTATGCCTTCCGGTAATGTCAGGGGTGGGTGTGGCATATGCGAATGAGTTATGCAAATGAGTTGTGCTAAGAGCTCTGGCACCTCTTTTTCTACCGAATGACCCCTGGACATATCTGGACTCCTTCACAGCACTTGTATCCCTCTTGTTCCAGCAGCACCCCAGGGGGCTCACATAGTAAACTAGATCTGAGGCATACTTAATTTACTTACTTATTTAAACACTGATATTCTGCCTTTACATGTGGTCCATAGGGTTGCCAATCCCCAATTGAACAATAATCGCTATAAAGACTGTATTGATTCTTGGTGAACACGTTCCCTATTTTGCTAAGAGCCAGTTTGGTGTAGTGGTTAAGGGCGCGGACTCTTATCTGGGAGAACCGGGTTTGATCCCTCACTCCTCCACTTGCACCTGCTGGCATGGCCTTGGGTCAGCCATAGCTCTGGCAGAGGTTGTCCTTGAAAGGGCGGCTGCTGTGAGAGCCCTCTCAGCCCCACCCACCTCACAGGGTGTCTGTTGTGGGGGAGGAAGGGAAAGGAGATTGTAGGCCGTTCTGAGACTCTGTCCTTGAAAGGGCAGCTGCTGTGAGAGCCCTCTCCAGCCCCTCCCACCTCACAGGGTGTCTGTTGTGGGGAAGAAAAGGAAAGGAGATTGTAGGCCGTTTTGAGACTCTGTCCTTGAAAGGGCAGCTGCGGTGAGAGCCCTCTCAGCCCCACCCACCTCACAGGGTGTCTGTTGTGAGGGAGGAAGGGAAAGGAGATTGTAGTTCATTCTGAGACTCTGTCCTTGAAAGGGCAGCTGCTGTGAGAGCCCTCTCAGCCTCACCCACCTCACAGGGAGCCTGTTGTGGGGGAGGAAGGGAAAGGAGATTGTAGGCCATTCTGAGACTCTATCCTTGAAAGGGCAGCTGCTGTGAGAGCCCTCTCCAGCCCCACCCACCTCACAAGATGTCTGTTGTGGGGGAGGAAGGGAAAGGAGATTGTAGGCCGTTTTGAGACTCTGTCCTTGAAAGGGCAGCTTCTGGGAGAGCTCTCTCCAGCCCCACCCACCTCACAGGGTGTCTGTTGTGGGGGAGGAAGGGAAAGGAGATTGTAGGCCGTTCTGAGACTCTGTCCTTGAAAGGGCAGCTGCTGTGAGAGCCCTCTCAGCCCCACCCACCTCACAGGGTGTCTGTTGTGAGGGAGGAAGGGAAAGGAGATTGTAGGCCATTCTGAGACTCTGTCCTTGAAAGGGCAGCTTCTGGGAGAGCTCTCTCCAGCCCCACCCACCTCACAGGGTGTCTGTTGTGGGGGAGGAAGGGAAAGGAGATTGTAGGCCGTTTTGAGACTCTGTCCTTGAAAGGGCAGCTGCTGTGAGAGCCCTCTCCAGCCCCACCCACCTCACAGGGTGTCTGTTGTGGGGGAGGAAGGTAAAGGAGATTGTGAGCCGCTCTGAGACTCTGTCCTTGAAAGGGCAGCTGCTGTGATAGCCCTCTCAGCCCCACCCACCTCACAGGGTGTCTGTTGTGAGGGAGGAAGGGAAAGGAGATTGTAGGCCGTTCTCTGTCCTTGAAAGGGCAGCTGCTGTGAGAGCCCTCTCCAGCCCCACCCACCTCACAGGGTGTCTGTTGTGAGGGAGGAAGGGAAAGGAGATTGTAGGCCATTCTGAGACTCTGTCCTTGAAAGGGCAGCTGCTGTGAGAGCCCTCTCCAGCCCCACCCACCTCACAGGGTGTCTGTTGTGAGGGAGGAAGGGAAAGGAGATTGTAGGCCATTCTGAGACTCTGTCCTTGAAAGGGCAGCTGCTGTGAGAGCCCTCTCCAGCCCCACCCACCTCACAGGGTGTCTGTTGTGGGGGAGGAAGGTAAAGGAGATTGTGAGCCGCTCTGAGACTCTATCCTTGAAAGGGCAGCTGCTGTGAGAGCCCTCTCCAGCCCCACCCACCTCACAGGGTGTCTGTTGTGGGGGAGGAAGGGAAAGGAGATTGTAGGCCATTTTGAGACTCTGTCCTTGAAAGGGCAGCTGCTGTGAGAGCCCTCTCCAGCCCCACCCACCTCACAGGGTGTCTGTTGTGGGGGAGGAAGGTAAAGGAGATTGTGAGCCGCTCTGAGACTCTGTCCTTGAAAGGGCAGCTGCTGTGATAGCCCTCGCAGCCCCACCCACCTCACAGGGTGTCTGTTGTGAGGGAGGAAGGGAAAGGAGATTGTAGGCCGTTCTGAGACTCTGTCCTTGAAAGGGCAGCTGCTGTGAGAGCCCTCTCCAGCCCCACCCACCTCACAGGGTGTCTGTTGTGGGGGAGGAAGGGAAAGGAGATTGTAGGCCATTCTGAGACTCTGTCCTTGAAAGGGCAGCTGCTGTGATAGCCCTCTCAGCCCCACCCACCTCACAGGGTGTCTGTTGTGAGGGAGGAAGGGAAAGGAGATTGTAGGCCGTTCTCTGTCCTTGAAAGGGCAGCTGCTGTGAGAGCCCTCTCCAGCCCCACCCACCTCACAGGGTGTCTGTTGTGAGGGAGGAAGGGAAAGGAGATTGTAGGCCATTCTGAGACTCTGTCCTTGAAAGGGCAGCTGCTGTGAGAGCCCTCTCCAGCCCCACCCACCTCACAGGGTGTCTGTTGTGAGGGAGGAAGGGAAAGGAGATTGTAGGCCATTCTGAGACTCTGTCCTTGAAAGGGCAGCTGCTGTGAGAGCCCTCTCCAGCCCCACCCACCTCACAGGGTGTCTGTTGTGGGGGAGGAAGGTAAAGGAGATTGTGAGCCGCTCTGAGACTCTATCCTTGAAAGGGCAGCTGCTGTGAGAGCCCTCTCCAGCCCCACCCACCTCACAGGGTGTCTGTTGTGGGGGAGGAAGGGAAAGGAGATTGTAGGCCATTTTGAGACTCTGTCCTTGAAAGGGCAGCTGCTGTGAGAGCCCTCTCCAGCCCCACCCACCTCACAGGGTGTCTGTTGTGGGGGAGGAAGGTAAAGGAGATTGTGAGCCGCTCTGAGACTCTGTCCTTGAAAGGGCAGCTGCTGTGATAGCCCTCTCAGCCCCACCCACCTCACAGGGTGTCTGTTGTGAGGGAGGAAGGGAAAGGAGATTGTAGGCCGTTCTGAGACTCTGTCCTTGAAAGGGCAGCTGCTGTGAGAGCCCTCTCCAGCCCCACCCACCTCACAGGGTGTCTGTTGTGGGGGAGGAAGGGAAAGGAGATTGTAGGCCATTCTGAGACTCTGTCCTTGAAAGGGCAGCTGCTGTGACAGCCCTCTCAGCCCCACCCACCTCACACGGTGTCTGTTGTGGGGGAGGAAGGGAAAGGAGATTGTGAGTCACTCTGAGTTTCGGAGTGGAGGGCGGGATATAAATCCAATGTCTTCTTCTTCATCTTCTAAGGACTAATTTTATGGTCTACCATGAACTAATATATGCTTTTGTATTTGTTGAATTGTTTGGTGAGTTTGTCGGTGGAACGGAAGCTGGTTTTCACGGAAAGCCTTGTGCTTTGGATTTCGCTGTCTACAATTGCCGCGATTCTATTTGTGGATTGCACAACCCCCAGTTGGGGGCAGGGGATCCCCCAGTTTGGAGGCCCTCCCCCCACTTCAGGGTTATCAGAAAGCAGGGGAGGGAAATGCTTATGACCCTGAAGTGGGGGGAGGGCCTCCAAATCAGGGGATCCACTGCCCCCACCTGGGGTTTGGCAACCCTATGCCCTTGAGAAGAACAGCTCTGCAAGAATTTGTGACTGACTCAAGGCCACAGCAGCTGGTGCATGTGAAGGAGTGGGGAATCAAACCTGGTTCTCCCAGAGAAGAAGAAGAAGAATTGCAGATTTATACCCCACCCTTCTCCCTGAATCAGAGACTCAGAGCGGCTTACAATCTCCTGTGTCTTCTCCCCCCACAACAGACACCCTGTGAGGTGGGTGGGGCTGAGAGGGCTCTCACAGCAGCTGCCCTTTCAAGGACAACCTCTGCCAGAGCTATGGCTGACCCAAGGCCATTCCAGCAGGTGAAGTGGAGGAGTGGGGAATCAAACCCGGTTCTCCCAGATAAGAGTCCACACACTTAACCACTACACCAAACTGGCTCTCAGATAAGAGTCTGCACACTTAACCACTACACCAAAGTGGCTCTCAGATAAGAGTCTGCACACTTAACCACTACACCAAACTGGGTCCCAGATAAGAGTCTGCACACTCAACCACTACACCAAACTGGGTCTCAAAAGTAGAGGGATCCCTGCCTTGAATTGGGGGGCTGGGAACCCGTATATGATGCCAGCTGCAGGATAGTTCTTGTATGCTTTTCCTTTATGGGCTCTTTTTAAGTCATCTCCTAGCTGATGTGACGGGAGGGCAGAAGGTGAAATGGTGGGGAGTGTATAGAGAATTAGAGAAACATAGGCTATAGCTGAGCTTTACTCCTGTCCAACATCATCACTTGTCCTTCTGCAAGTGACTCAGGGTCCAGAAGCACTTGCAAACGGCGGAGGTGAGTTATCTCTGTAAAACACCAGCATTAAAGAGACTTTACAAAATCTACAGTACTGCAGCTTCCATTATACTTAAAATACCGGCCTTCCATCAGGTTGAAGAGCCCCGTGATTTATTTGCGCTCATTCACATAATAAGGCCTCTAGTGGGGTGGAGATTTATCACCCACCTTCTAGCTCCTGGTAGAATGTTCTAGCAAATTATTTGCAGCTATAAATCCGTCAGGATGGAGTCAGTCTGGGAGGCCACATTAAAGAAATACAAACAGGGTCAGAAAGCAGCTCGGATAATGTCCTGCCTATTTTGGTATCCCCGGGAGCGCAGGATAAGGTTATCACAAATCTTTTTACTGTATATGTTAATAAAGGTGGCTCTTATTTTTCAAAAGTCACTTTTCCTTCCCGCCTTTAGGGGCTCAGCAGTTCTAATTTGCTCTACTCCGATTGATATAATGACGACTATCTCTCAAGATCCTAAAGGACTGTTTATGATTGGGGGTTAGATGCTCAAATAGGAGAATTTGATCATTGGTCAAATAATACAATTATAGTAGCAGCGATTGTGGTAGCCTCTGCACCGAACTGCCATTTCCTTGTACGGGGCTGAATTCCAGTTCACCAAGTGCTGTAGCTACTAATTTTGAAAGTTCAAGAGAGAAAATGGAGGAGATTTGCTCCTGTCTTGGAAGATAACAGAGGGCATCAATTTCTCCTAGCTATTAAAATATTTAAAGCAAAATCAGCACTATAAAAGCTGACTACAACTCATGCCTGTATAGAAATTAGTGGCGTTTGCTGCATAAAGCAAAACAACTTATTTGTCTAAAGTTCAGGAATAAAGGTTATAGGCTTTCAGGGATTTTTTTTTTTAAAGAAGCAGAAGTCCTGTGACACCTTAATGACTAACATATTTTTTCAGATACAATAAAAAGAAAGAAAACAATTTTCCTCATAAGGACGCAAGAGAAGTCATCTTGGATCAGGCCAATGGCCCATCCAGTCCAATGCTGCTGCTGCCACCGCTGCGTCTCCTCCTCTTCTTCTTCTTGAAATTCCGGTGAAACCAGAGTAACAACACAACCTGACGTTCCACCCACATAACATTGATATTTTTATTTATTTTCATTTACATTACACTTCTCTCCCGCCCTCTCCGCAAGCGGACTCAGGGCGGCTCACAACATTCGTTTAAAACAGTAAGTCAATAAAATCTATAAAACATTAATACAATTAAAATTTAAAAACTATTCCACAGTGCTGCACCATTACTATGTTGGCGGTTCTGCTTTTCAGACGGTTGGTCACCAGGAACTCTAGCTGATGTCAGGTGGCAGCTCTCTCTCAGTTTAAGCATTGAAGGCCTGTTGAAACAATTCGATCTTACAGGCCCTGCGGAATGTAGGGAGGTCCCGCAGGGCCCTTATGGCCTCCGGGAGAGCATTCCATAACTCTGGTGCTGCCACCGAGAAGGCCCTGGCTCGTGTCAAATGCAACCTGGCCTCCTTTAGTCCAGGGATGGCCAGCAGATGTTTTGTCCCTGAACGCAGTGCTCTCTGGGGGATATATGGGGAAAGGCGGTCCTGCAGATAAACAGGTCCCTGACCATAAAGGGCTTTAAAGGTCAATACCAACATCTTGAAACGGACTCGGAACACAATAGGTAGCCAGTGCAGCTCTTTCAGCACTGGCTGAATGTGCTCCCACCATAGGGTTGCCAAGTCCAATTCAAGAAATATCTGGGGACTTTGGGGGTGGAGCCAGGAGACTTTGGGGGTGGAGCCAGGAGACATTGGGGGCGGAGCCAGGAGCAAGGGTGTGACAAGCATAATTGAACTCCAAGGGAGTTCTGGCCATCACATTTAAAGGGACGGCACACCTTTTAGAATGCCTTCCTTCCATAGAAAATAATGAAGGTTAGGGGCACCTTCTTTTGGGGCTCATAGAATTGGACCCCCTGGTCCAATCCTTTTGAAACTTGGGAGGTATTTTGGGGAGAGGCACTAGATGCTATACAGAAAATTTGGCATCTCTACCTCAAAAAACAGCCCCCCCCAGAGCCCCTGACACCTGCGGATCAATTCCCCATCATTCCCTATGGGAATTGTTTCTGGAGGTGCATAATGGCTGTGGGGGTGGAGCTTCCCCTGCCAGCCAGCTGGCTGGGGGAGGGGGGAAGCCTGTAATACCAGGGGATCCCCCGCTGGGACCTGGGGATTGGGAAGCCTATCCCACCGGGGGAGCCTCATTAACAGCCGTGCTGCAGCGTTCCGCACTAGCTGTAGTTTCCGAGTCAATGTCAAGGGTAGCCCCATGCAGAGAGCGTTACAGTGGTCTATTCTTGAGGTGACCGTAGCATATAAATAGTTTCCTTCTTAAGATGCTGATAATTTGCGTTTATCAACAGACTTACTGATGATGCCAACAGCAAAGACCAGCAAAACATCTAAAGAAAGAAGTTTTATCAACAAACACAGCTTCCAAGCACAGCGTTTTAAATTAAATATTGTGACGATGCTAGCTGCAGAAAGCTTCAAGTTAAAGGATATGCTTGGCTATGAATGCTGGGCTAGTATCAGGGAGAATCAGGTTCAAGTCCTCATTTGTGCCATGGAAGCTCACTGAGTGACCCTAGGTCTCCCACTCTCTCTCATCCTAGCCTACTGTGAGGATAAAATAGAGGAAAGGAGAATTATGTAAGCTGCTTTGGGAACCAAGTGGGGTGAAAGGCTGGATACAAATAAATAATAATACAAATGAGTGACAGGGATAATCAGGAACTGTCAGGTCCTATGCAACTCTCATCAACTCAGCCTCTTAGATTTGAATCAAATAAGGACTTTATTGAAAAGATACATGTTCACAGCAAGACGTTCTTTGTTAGAACTGACCTCACAGGATAAGGACAGACACTTATACTCTAGGTATGACTGTTAACAGGGGTTGTTTTGTAGAAAAATAGGTGGTGGAGCTCATCCAGGGATTGTTATGCAGCTGCACCTACTATTCAATGGACAAGGTGGGGAGGAGGAGGAGGAACCATCAGAAAGGTTCAGGAGCTGCACTCCTGTGAGCTCCCACTGAATTCAAGGCCTGACTGTTAAAGACATCAGCACATCAGTCATGCAAAAGCGTCAGTAAGAAGTACTTGAATTATTATGTGCTCAGTTCCCACCCCCCCCCCCATAGTCACTCAGTGTCCTTCTGTGAGAATAAAGCTCCAAAGCACACTTTCCAGCAATTCATGTAACCACCTGCATTTCAAGCCCAAGTCCCTGTGAGCACATTCCAGTGCACTCTGAAATTAAAGGTAAAGGTAAAGGTTGTCCCCTGTGCAAGCACCAGTCATTTCCGACTCTGGGGTGACAACAAATCACAACGTTTTCACGGCAGACTTTTTACAGGGTAGTTTGCCATTGCCTTCCCCAGTCATCTACACTCCCCCCCCCCCCCCCAGCAAGCTGGGTCCTCATTTTACCGACCTCAGAAGGAAGGAAGGCTGAGTCAACCTGGAGCCAGCTGTCTGAACCCAGCTTCCGCCAGGATCGAACTCAGGTTGTGAGCAGAGAGCTTGGACTACAGCACTGCAGCTTTACCACTCTGCGCCATGGGGCCCCTCACTATGAAATTACATGGGCTTAAAAATGAACAGTGCCAAGCAAGGCGAAGCATAGCCATTTAGCAAATGCATTATAAAAGCTAAAACGTAAAGGGCATATATAAAAGACATACGTTATATGGAGTGCAGATTTCAGAATCACAGTACGAATAAGCAGCATTTGTTATTGGCTGCCATAGCATCAATGGCATAAATCAATGGCAAGAAACCTCTTCTTGACAGGAACATATGGCCAATTGTGCATACTCCTATTCTGGGATTAATTGCAGCAGTTTGCAATCTACTCGAAGTCAGGAGTTAAACCTAGGTGAGTAATAAAGGAACAGACTATGGAAAATTCATTGCATTCAAAAAATAATCATAGGTTGATAACTGACGGGCGTTTTGGGGCCGTTGGGAGGCGTCCCAAATCGGGAAATTCCCAAAAGATACAGTTTTCTTAGTCTAACAGCTATTCCTCCCAAAATCAATTTATAATGGTCCACAGCCAAAACAGCTTATCAAAAGACACTTAAGAAGAAAATTTACAAAAAACATGAAAGATCCCAGTCATTGTTAAGACCTGCAGGCGTCAAAGTCCGCAGTACAAAAATCCACCTCATTTCCCATCTCAGTAACCATTTTGTGACATCAACTTTGCCCTGCAATCTCTGGGGGAACCTCTCAGCCACAAAAAATCTTAAAGTATTGGGATCATGTTGGAAGTCCCTGAAATGTTCCACGAGGGGAGCATCTATCACGAAATTCTTAATTCTAGATTTGTGCTCGAGGACACATGTACGAATTACACGTATTGTGCTCCCCAAGTAGATCTTCCAACATGGGCACAATAAAATATAAATGCCTTGCTTAGTGGAGCAGGTTGTGGTGTCTCTCAGATATCCTTTATAACCTGTGTTAGGGTGCACAAACTGTCTAAGTTCTAATGATAGAGGGCACGCGGAACAAGCCCCACATTTGAAATGGCCGCCAGTAACATCAGCTGGGTTAGAAGCTCTCCGAAAGTCTGATCTAACTGATGCCACTCTTCTACAACCTTTATTAAATTGGATGAACAACGTTCGTCCATCAATTAAATTTAGTTATAAATTGGACACTCTCACCTTAGAAGACATTGGAAGAAGACATTGGATTTATATTCCGCCCTCCACTCAAGAGTCTCAGAGTGGCTCACAATCTCCTTTATCTCCTTCCCCCACAACAGACACCCTGTGAGGTGGGTGGGGCTGAGAGGACTCTCACAGCAGCTGCCCTTTCAAGGCAACCTCTGCCAGAGCTATGGCTGACCCAAGGCCATGCCAGCAGGTGCAAGTGGAGGAGTGGGGAATCAAACCTGGTTCTCCCAGATAAGAGTCCGCACACTTAACCACTATACCAAACTGGCTCTCTATTAGCATTTTTGGATACAGTTCAAGACCGACAATAATACCCTGGCGGTTAGACCTTCTAGAAAGCCCATGGATAAAAGTGTTCCTCTTCATTTTAACTCATGCCATCCAGTGCACTTGAAGAGGAGCTTACCTTACAGCCAGATGATTCGGGCCAAATGGAATTCCACTAGAGCAGGGGTGGCCAACGGTAGTTCTCCAGATGTTTTTTGCATATAACTCCCATCAGCTCCAGCCATTGGCCATGCTGGCTGGGGCTGATGGGAGTTGTAGACAAAAAACATCTGGAGAGCTACCATTGGCCACCCCTGCACTAGAGTATTTGATTTTGAACAAGAAAAAGATCGTATATGTGAACAGTTTAGTAGCTGCGGCTACCCGACAACAGCACTGCAGAATGAGCGAGTGATGAAAGTTTCTAAGGCCACTATGTTTGATGGGTCTCTGCATCGTTCAGAGAATTTAACCAAAACAGAGGGGGGCTTAACATGCGCATGTTAAGCCCCCCTCTGTTTTGGTTAAATTCTCTGAACGATGCAGAGACCCATCAAACATAGTGGCAAGGGTTAGCTAAGTTAAACATAGTTAGCTAAGTTTAACTTAGCTAACCCTTGCTTCTGGCTCCACCCCCAAGGTCTCCTGGCTCCACCCCCAAAATCTCCTGGCTCCACCAAAGTCCCCAGATAGTTCTTGAATCGGACTTGACAACCCTAGGCGGTGGGCAGATGTGGCAGTGAGCATGGGTGTCTGGGAGAGCTTATGAGCAACACAAGAGATGACTGGGTGGGGTCCTGGTAGAGATTTATAAAATTATGCATGGGGTGGAGACAACTGATAGAGAACTTCTTCCTCTCCCCAAGTACTAGAACTCGAGGGCATCCAGTGAAGCTGTCAGGCCGTGGATTTCTAATAGACAGAAGGAAATTTGGTGCCAGAGGGAATAGTTACGGCCACAGGCACAGAAAGATTTAAAAGCAGGTTAGATAGATTGATGAAGGATGGTTCTATCAGTGGCTGCTAGCCCTGATGAATAAGGGACAGATCAACATTCAGAGGCAATAAACTTCTGAATACCAGGAGGCAACATCAGAAGAAGGCCTTGGCATCTATGTCCTGTTTTTGCCTCCCCCCTCCCAAAGATCTGGTTGGCCACAATGTGAGACAGGATGCTGGACAAGATGGACCACTGGTCTGATCCAGCAGGGCTCTTCTGATGTTCTTAGGAAGGCCTTGGTCTCTATTCCCTGTTCTTGGCCCTCCAGAGGAACTGGTTGGTCACTGTGTGAGACAGGATGCTGGACTAGATGGACCATTGGTCTGATCCAACAGGGCTCTTCTGATGTTCTTAGGAAGGCTTTGGCCTCTATGGCCTGTTGCAGGCCTTTGAGAGGAACTGGTTGGCCTCTGTGTGAGACAGAATGCTGGACTAGATGGACCACTCTTCTGATCCAGCAGGGCTCTTCATATGTTCTTAAATTCATGCGATGTTTAGATCAGTTCCGCAGGGCCTGTAAGACCTACCATTTCAAACTAGCCTTCACCTAATACCAAGCCACGAAAGCTTTGCTGGACATGTTTTAGCCACTGAATTTTATTAAGACCTAAGTTATAGCACCACAATGTTAATTTTAATAGAGTTGTTAATGGTTTAATGATGATTTTATTATTGAAATTGTAATTTACTATGTATGGTTTTATTGTATTTTATACTCGTATATTGTGAGCCGCCCTGAGCCTGCCTTGGCGGGGAGGGCAGGATATAAATAAAAAGTATTATTATGGGTATGTGACTAAATGGTTTGGTTAAGGCTGTGCCAACTATTTGGCTCTTGATGGTTAAAGAAATATTAAACTGCTGTTGTGGGCACATTTGTTTGGGAGTAAGTTCCATTCAAAGTGATTGAAGTTGCTTCTGAATTCACGTACATGGGATCAGCCAGCAAATGTGGCTAATCATCATCTATTCATTCATTAAGCATGCATTAGTTTGCATATGAATAACAAACAGATCTAAAGAGAAAAAGTCTATTTACTGCATTTTAGATTACATTCATGTAACGTAAGGCTGCATTCAGATGGGCAATCTGGCCCGGCGTAGCCCCCCCCTCCCCGGATTTAAAAGGTGTGCACACACACACACATCTGGGCCCTGAGCCACAAGTGCACCCACCTCATCTTCCCATGGCTCTTGTTCAGTCACACAGTCAAGTCCGACTCTTCGTGACTCCATGGACCACGTCACGCCAGGCCCTTCTATCTTCCACCGTCCTCCGAAGTTCACTCAAATTCATGTTTGTTGCGCTGCTAACACTGTCTAACCATCTCATCCTTTGCTGTCCCCTTCTTCTTTTACCGTCAATCTTTCCAGCATCAGGGTCTTCTCCAGGGAGTGCTCCCTTCTCTTTTGGTGGCCAAAGTATTTGAGCTTCACTTCAATATCTGACTTTCCAGGGAACGGTCAGGGTTGATTTCCCTTAGGACTGACTGATTTGATCTCCTGGGTGTCCAAGGGACTCTCAAGAGTCTTCTCCAGCACCACATCTCAAAAGCATCTATTCTTCTGCGCTTGGCCTTCCTTATGGCTCTTGTCTGCCTCAAAAAGCTACCAGGTAATTCCCGGTGGCAAACCGCTGAAGCGCTTGCATGGTGTGTTTCTGGGCTGTCTGAATGGCCAGGGCACACCACGAAAGCACCTTCCAAGCACATGAGTGGTGTGACCACTCTTCCAGGGCACGTGCTACCCGTGCCTCTCTTGGCAGCCAAGTATGCACCATCTGCTTGCCATGGAGTGCCTCAAACTGCACCGCCTTTTTTTTTTAAAGCCAAGAAGCCAGCACAGCCAGCTGCCCATCCGAATACAGCCTAGGGTTGCCAGGTCTTCCTCTACAGTGAGATAGCTTCCACTGGCAGTCTGCATTTCCCACTGGTGGTGGGAGAAATATTTTTAAAATCGGCGTGACTTTACACAGCATGACATCACTTCTGGAATGATTAAAGTAGAATGATTAAAGGTTTGGAACACTTTCCCTTATGAAGAAAGGTTAAAACGCCTGGGGCTCTTTAGCTTGGAGAAACGTCGGCTGCGGGGTGCCGTGATAGAGGTTTACAAGATTATACATGGGATGGAGAAAGTAGAGAAAGAAGTACTTTTCTCCCTTTCTCACAATACAAGAACTCGTGGGCATTCAATGAAATTGCTGAGCAGTCGAGTTAGAACAGATAAAAGGAAGTCCTTCTTCACCCAAAGAGTGATTAACATGTGGAATTCACTGCCACAGGAGGTGTTAGCGGCTACAAGCATAGCCAGCTTCAAGAGGGGATTGGATAAAAATATGGAGCAGAGGTCTATCAGTGGCTATTAGCCACAGCATATTGTTGGAACTGTCTGTGGCAGTGATGCTCTGTATTCTTGGTGCTTGGGGCGGGCGGCGGGGGGCAAAGTGGAAGGGCTTCTAGCCCCACTTGTGAACCTCCTGATGGCACTTGGGGAGTATTTTTTGGCCACTGTGTGACACAGAGTGTTGGACTGGATGGGCCATTGGCCTGATCCAACATGGCTTCTCTTATGTTCTTATGGAGAAAACCTGAAAGTGATGTTATGGCAGAAACTCTGCTGCTTTCCCATAAAGCCAGCATGGTGTAGTGGTTAGAGTGTTAGACTAAGATCTGGGTGGCTCAGGTATGAATGCCCACTCTGCCTTGAAAGCTTGCTAGGTAACGTTAGGCCTGTCACTCGTTTTCAGTTTTTCTTGGGAAGAAAGGCAGAGAACAAATGAAGATAGATCCAAGAGGGCAGCCATGTTGGTCTGAAGCAGTTGAAGAAAGCAGGAGTCAAGTTTCACCTTTAAGACCAACCAAGTTTTATTGAGAACGTAAGCTTTTGTGTGCTCTCTAAGCACACTTCATCAGACAGAGAACAAATTAAGTAAAATCAAACCATAGGGTTTCTGGTGGTTCCTAGAGTGACGTGACGTCACTTCTGGTTTTCCCTGGAAGTGATGTCACACCTTGTGTGCAGATGGTGCCTTCTATGGCCCTGCAGCCCTATAATATAAAAGCCTGCTTCATAATGCTCTCTTAAAATTTCTATTAATGTACCTGGAACAGATGTTAGGCTAAAAGGAAAAAGGAAACATCCCCTGTGCAAGCACCAGTCGTTTCCGACTCTGGGATGACGTTGCTTTCACAACGTTTTCATGGCAGACTTTTTACGGGGTGGTTTGCCATTGTTAGGCTAACTGGTCTGTAATTCTCTGGATCCCCTCTTGACCCCTTTTTTAAACATCAAGGTTACATGAGTTCCTGTGAATGGGAAGTATGTGCGTGCGTGTGCTTCTTCTCAGGTTTAGCAACAGACTAATTTGGGGGTATTCAAAAGAGTTTTAAAATATAGAAAAAAGTCCTCTGCCTATTAATTGGAAGAATGTCTTCAAAACATGATCAAAAGGTTAACCTATTGACTCCCAAGCTGCAGTCTCTTTGGTTGCCTCACATTCACTGAGGGGAAAAAAAATTCTGTGAAGAAACCAGCTTGGACAATTTCTGTAAACATATTTTACCTGTGAGTACCTACAGAGGAAAGACTTAATCTCCTTTCTTTTATCCTTGAGCACAGAGTAGTTTAAAGCTCCCTTGTTTGTTTGGGTCAATTTACATTTCCTTTCATCTCCCCCATCCCTCCCTTCAATTCAGATTCAGAGTCCCAATTCGGTATAGATAAAGATTCAGCTGACTGACCTTAAAAAAATGACTCCAAACCAATAGCTACCAGGAGGTGGTTAAAATGTACAAAGAGGCTTCCAGCCAGACTGAGGGTGAAAAGAATTAATTTTTGATGGCGCATCTCTCTCTGAAAACAAAATTGCTCTAATTTACCAGTTTCTGAAGTATGTCTTTTTTTTGGAGAAAGGTAAAGCGGGAGAGTTTCTTACTTGTATTACGAGCCACTTTGTAACATTTTAATGCGGCTGTGGGTAGAAATGTTTCAGCGCTGCTCTTGACATTCATGATACCTCAAGCATTTTATAGCTCTACAGTGCAGTAGTTCAAAGAACGAGGTCAAGCAGGGGAGGGAAAAATCAAAGATTTCGCAGAAAAGGACTTTAATAAATTGTCTGCAGAACTGAAACCATGCAGTCTTTAGATGTGAAATGCTTAGATGCCTACCTAGAAGACAAGTAACATGTCTTGTAGTTTATCCTTGTCTCCTGAAGCGCTAATTAATTTGGGATTGTTGTACACCCTCTGCATTTTCATTTCAGTTTTTAACACCGCATTATCTCTCACACAGATTAACACAAGTAGCTCGAGGAAATATAAATCTCTCGCTTTCTGTCCCCCTCGTACTGGATTGCATCCTCAGTTTTACCGTGGAAGACGACCCTAATCATAGAAGGTGTGCAGAGCAAAGCGATTTTTAAATGTTTGTTCACAGGAACCATAGAATGAAGGACTGAAGGAAGCATGAAGCCAATTTAACTCTACCTTTGAACGACAGCCTCCATAATCAAAACAGAATAACGAGAATATATCATGAAACAATCTTTGCCACTGTAAGTGGATCCACCTCTTGTCTAGACTGTGGTACCATGGATGTTGACTAAAGTACATTATACCAAACTTCTGAAGACTTTAATCAGTTTTCAAAATGATACAGTCAGGTTGTAGAAGACTTGCTGATCTGAACGTATCTCTCCAGTGTTAAATGACTGAGTTCCAGTAATTTTCTGGGCACGTAGAATCATAGAGATGGAAGGGACCTCCAGGGTCATCTAGTACAACCCCCTGCAGAATGCAGGACACTCAAAAATACCTCCCCCTAAATTCACAAAATCCTCATTGCTGTCAGATGACCATCTAGCCTCTGTTTCAAAATCTCCAACGAAGGAGAGCCCATTTTGATCCTAAATGGCTTAAAAACAGTCTTCTTCCAGAGGAAAGACCATCTGCTCCTGTTTGAATCCCCCCAATCTCAGAGCCTTTTGCTCAGAACCCCCCTGTCTTTTGAGCAGGGTTGTTTTCCTCCAGGTGGAGGCTGACAAAGGTCTTTTCTCCTGGAGAAAATGGCTGTTTTTTATGGTGGACTGTATGGTGGCGCAGAGTGGTAAAGCTGCAGTACTGCAGTCCTAAGCTCTGCTCACAACCTGAGTTTGATCCTGGCAGAAGCTGGGTTCAGGTAGCCGGCTCAAGGTTGGCTCAGCCTTCCATCCTTCTGAGGTTGGTAAAATGAGTACCCAACTTGCTGGGGGAAAGTGTAGATGACTGGGGAAGGCAATGGCAAACCACCCCATAAAAAAAAGTCTGCCATGAAAACGTCGTGGTGTGATGTCACCCCAGAGTTGGAAATGACTGGTGCTTGCACAGGGGACCACCTTTACCTTTTTTGTATGGTATTTGTCAAGCATGCAAATTTCAAAGTAACCAGTCCTTGAATTGAAACAAAGTATGGTTTATTGATAATCCATGTGGCTCTGTTGAGCTGAGTATTGGAACTGATACAAAGTAACAGTGGAAAGCATACTTAAAGATGGCACATCAAAGGTTCTCTAAACATTGCTACAAATTCTAAATAATCCTGCATTCACGTGTGAAAGTTCACACAGTAACTTTCTTATCTCCCCTGTGGTTATTCTTCCTGGGTCCAGGACTGGCCTGGGAAACTGTCCCTGGAGGCTTTATCTTCAAAGAGTAAATTCCTGCATTTGTTAGTAAAAGCAAAAGAGACGCGAAAGGGCTGTTTGCTACTTTTCTACTTTGATGTGCCCAAGTTTAATTCAGGGTTAGTAACATCTCTATAATATGGCAGTTATATTCAGACAGTCAGAGAAAGATTAAACAATGCTTGACATACTGCCCCCCCCCCCCCCAAGCTCTTGCTCAGGGTTTGTCTGGGTGCAGTAGGTTAAATCTTTTGAGGAGAAGAGGAGCCCGGAGGTCAGAGGATTTTACCCATTCATCACAACTAGGGGGAAAGTACTTCCAGCGGACCAAGTAATACAACACCCTCCTTTTGACAGTATTATTCCTTGCTGAGGCCTCTCCCACTACCATTCCCAGGCTCTACCACCAAATCTCCAGGGATTTCTCAACCTGGAGCTGGCAACTCTACCTGAAGTTAGGCAAGTGGTGATTAGGAACTGGCAACCCAGGTGGGAAACTGTGTTTTCATTAGATATAATGTTAGGCCTTTTCAAAAAATTATTTTCCCAGGCTTTTGACGAGTGATTTGGTCTTAGCCCCAGTTTATTAAGGTAGGGTTCTTGTATGGCATAATAAGAGTTCTTTAGACTTCTGTGTTGTTATTCTTGTATTGGTTTTCACCTTCCTGTAAACTGCTTTGAGGGCTCTTCCTAAATAAATAATACAATATTGGAAGGTCTCAAGTTGAACTATTCCAGTGGCTAGCCATGTTAGGCTGCTGTGGAGATTCCTGTCAAAAGTTGGTTCTTTGGGAGTTTCTTAAAGTTCAAGCAGCCCCCGTCCTCTCCCTTTGCTTTGCTTTTCTCCCCAAAACTACTTTTGGCTGTTGAGAGGACTACCAACCTCCAGGTGGTGAAGAAAAAACACAGCCCAAAGGCATCCACGAACAACCAACCAACTCTGCAGAAAATGAATTCAGCCATTGCTGTGTATGAATGTCTTAGGAGTAGTGAAGCTTGTTAAAGCCTCCGGTGAAACAGGACTATATGCGCTTCCCTGTTGCTCAAATGCGCTCTGCTGCTTTTGCGAAATAGCGATACATCGCTTCTACAATTTTTCGGCTTCTAAAATTACGAAGTTGCGCTGTGTCACCTTAGCGGAATATCACTGTACACATCATTCCATATATGCCTTCTCAACTGAAAGAATTATTCTTGGAATCCCTGCTCACGGCTCTTCAAGAATTGTTTTCCCCGGACATTTGCTTTATAAAGCAACTTTGCATCTGAGAGATAAGACTGCGTCTTAGGGGATTACTTGTTTTGTTCTATTTTGTAATTGTATTTATATATATATGTATTTGTACTTAATATAATACTGGTATAAGTTTTCCAGAGTTGGTTGGTTGTTCGTGGATGCCTTTGGGCTGTGTTTTTTCTTCACTTTTCCACGTTGCTCTTTGTGTTACTCAACCTCCAGGTGGTGACAGGAGAAAGCCCAAAGGTTCCATGATAACCAGCCTCCAAAGAAGCAATAATACACTTATAAAAACTTACAAAACAAACTTCTGTAATATTCAAAGCACTCTCAGACAAGCCATTTTATAAACATACCCCGATATACAGGACACCTAAAGTGAAAACAAAGGAAGGACATAGTCTTTGAAAGTTCATAATAAACAATCCCATGTATGTGAAAGGATAACAAGTCCTTTCACATTCAAAGCAATCCTTGGTCCAGTTGCTCCTGAGGAGACCCCGTAGTGTATCTGAATGGTTTCAATTCCAAATGCATTAAGTACACAGCATCACACAGCAACGAGGTAGTACTTTATGTTCCCTCGTTTCACTAGAAGCTTTAACCAGCTTTCAGCGACTTTATCAGAGCGCGGCAAGATTTCAATTCTTTTCACACAATTAAGTTACAATTGTCCAAAAGTCTTGCCACACAACCTCCAGGGGGTAGCTAGAGATCTCGTAGAATTACAGCTGCCCTCCAGCCAACAGAGATCAGTTCCCCAAGAGAAAATGGCTGCTTTGGAAGTTGGTGTCTATAACATTAAAGTTGCTGAAGTCCCTCCCCTCTGCAAACCCATCCACCCCAGGGGATTGTGAGCCGCTCTGAGACTCTTCGGAGTGGAGGGCGGGATATAAATCCAATATCTTCTTCTTCTTCTTAACCCCCCAAACTCCAGGAATTTTCCAGCCCAAAGCTAATAATTAAGCCATTGATTAGCTATTGATTGTACATTTGTTTCATGACTATCATTTTTTCTGTTGAAAATGAGTTGTGCCAGCTATTGAACAGAAGGTTGGAACCTGCTGAAGAAAAATGATTGGCTTGCTCCTTATATAAAAATGAATTGCAATGATGGGTGAGTCTCAAGAGTTTATGTTCCCTATAAGAGTCGAGTTTAATAATTCTGAGAAAAAAGCTCTCGTTCAACCCAGGGTCATAAATATGCACAATATCAGTTCAATAGCAACCCTTATTAGTGCATTGTTATCTGTATTTTAAGGAGGTTCCTTCATGAAGTCTCTGTGCTTGTACCTTTGGAGAGTTTTAGCTCGCAACGAAGCAGAAGGCTTTGTACCTGCTTATTAAATTATACTTGCTTGTTCCTTTTCACAGCCCAACAAGAGAAAGATATTAAGACTCCTGATGAAGTTGTAACATGAATTGCGCTTACAACTAGTTACTATTTCTGTATTATAACGCAAGAATGAACTTTGCTGAAAATGGTATATATAATCATAGAGTGGGAAGGTAGTCTCTGCTCTTATCAGTTTAATATCAGATATGTCCTCTATTTTTGGATGAGATGGCATGCTCCATCCACTCCACTCATTGACCTGGTGTTGCAGTACTTCCAGGAACAGTGAAGAAGAAGAAGAAGAATTGCAGATTTATACCCCGCCCTTATCCCTGAATCAGAGACTCAGAGCGGTTTACAATCTCCTATATCTTCTCCCCCCACAACAGACACCCTGTGAGGGGGGTGGGGCTGAGAGCGCTCTCACAGCAGCTGCCCTTTCAAGGACAACCTCTGCCAGAGCTATGGCTAACCCAAGGCCATTCCAGCAGCTGCAAGTGGAGGAGTGGGGAATCAAACCAGGTTCTCCCAGATAAGAGTCCACACACTTAACCACTACACCAAACTGCCTATGGCTAACCCAAGGCTATTCCAGCAGCTGCAAGTTGAGGAGTGGGGAATCAAACCAGGTTCTCCCAAATAAGAGTCCACACACTTAACCACTACACCAAACTGGCTCTCAATAGAAGAAGAAGAAGTCATCCAGTGGCCACCTTTAAGGTTAACATTTATTTCGATATGAGCTTTCATGGATCCTGCTATGACCAGAACATTCCCAGCCAGATGGCTGACGGGCCCCTAGCAGCTCATACCTGACCCCAATAGGGTTGCTAGGGAGAATTTAAAAACAACAACAAACAAAACAGCGACGTTGGCCATTTCATGACATCAGTTCTGTGGATATCTGGACGTGACATAGCATAGCTGTAGGCAGGGCTCTTTTTCTAGCAGGAACTCCTCTGCATATTAGACCATGCCCCCTGATGTAACCTAGCCAATCCTCCTGGAGCTTGCAGTAGGCGCTGTACTCAAAGCCCTCTAAGCTCTTGGAGGATTGGCTACATCATGGGATGTGGCCTAATATGCAGAGGTGCTCCTGCTAGAAAAAGAGGCCTGGCTGTAGGAATGGCTGGAAACCATAGAGTTTCCAACAATCCCTAGAGATACCTACATTGCTGAAATTTCCATAGGATTGCCAGATTCCCCCCAGCCACTGGCAGGGGATGGGGAAGCAGGGTTGTCACATCCTAGCTGGCAAACTCCAGGAGATTTGGAGATGGAGCCTTGGCAGGACAGAGACCTCACGCCAATGCAGTAGAGTCCACCCAGCAGAACATCCCTTTTCTCTTGGGGAACTGGTCTCCGTAAGATGAGCTGCAATTCAAGGGATCTACAGGTCCCACTTGCTGACTTCACCTGCCCTTTATATCCCCAGCCCTAACCCTCAGAGGGAACTGAAAGCATCCCTAACTTCTACCAGAGACCAGAAGACAGATTCCTGGAGTCTTATGGAGTCGGCTAATGATTTGTATCCATCAGGTTTTCGAGTTGGATCTATGTGGAGTGGGGTGGAACCAAAGAGAAGCTTTTTTTCCCCCAGGGGGCTGGGCGAAGTGTGCTGATGAAAACCAATTATTCAGAAGCTTGGAAAATTGTAGCCGACTGCTAAGCACTTTCCCTTTTAACCAAGCATGTTGATTGGAACTGTGGAATCTCTGTTGCCTTGAGCTCTTAATTTGCATCTATTGAGAAGACTTAGCGGGATCATTTACAGCCATTCAGGAGACATGCTGAGTCATCAGCAGAAAAAAAAAGGGGGGGGGGAATATTATTTGCAACTTTAAAAGCTACTTAATCCTCCAAACCCAGAACAGGCATCAATACAGAGGTCAGTTCCCTCCATTCCCTATTGAGGCTTGTTTGTGAGTCAAACACATTCATCAGCCATCATTTTATCCCTAGGCTTAGATTTAAAAGAACCCACTTGAACCATCAAAGGTTTGAGTTGAACCAACAAACTTGAGAAATCATTTGCATTCCTGTGTCACACTGAAAAGAAGCCTGGTGGAGACAAATGTATTGCAATGGAAACTTCTAGGCTCCAAGCTGAAGTGGGCCACCTCTGGATTGGGAAACCCCTGGAGATTTAGGGAGTGGAACCTGAGACGGGCAGGATTCAGAGAGGGGAGGGACCTCAGTAGAGCCAGTTTGGTGTAGTGGGAGAACCGGGTTTGATTCCCCACTCCTCCACTTGCAGCTGCTGGAATGGCCTTGGGTCAACCATGGCTCTGGCAGAGGTTGTCCTTGAAAGGGCAGCTTCTGGGAGAGCTCTCAGCCTCACCACCTCACAGGGTGTCTGTTGTGGGGGAGGAAGATAAAGGAGATTGCAAGCCACTCTGAGTCTATGATTCAGAGAAAAGGGCGGGGTATAAATTTGCAATTCTTCTTCTTCTATTCCAGGGGTGGCCAACGGTAGCTCTCCAGATGTTTTTTGCCTCCAACTTCCATCAGCCCCAGCCAGCATGGCTGATGGCTGGGGCTGTTGGGAGTTGGAGGCAAAAAACATCTGGAGAGCTACCGTTGGCCACCCCTGTTCTATTCTGTTGCCATAGACTCCACCCTCCAAAGCAGCCATTTTCTCCAAGGGATCTGATTTCTGTCATTTAGAAATGAATTGTAATTCCAGGAGACCTACCTGGAGGTTGGCAACTTAGCTCCAGAGGTCACTTTTCCCATATACGGGAAGAGACGCATCTGACAAAATGGACCACAAGATATCACAATAATGGGCATTAGTATGTGTTGTCCAATTGCAAGTGATTCATGAGGTTTTCAAGGCAAGAGATAAGCACTGGTGGTCCTCCATTCCTTCCTCTGCATAGGTGCCCCCATCTTATTTGGTGGTCTCCTATCCAGGTACAGACCCTTCTTAGCTTCCAATCTTGGATGACATCAAGCTCATCTGGGCTATTATGTCTGCCGGTAAGTA
Source organism: Heteronotia binoei (assembly GCF_032191835.1). NCBI lineage: Eukaryota > Metazoa > Chordata > Lepidosauria > Squamata > Gekkonidae > Heteronotia > Heteronotia binoei. Next base: position 14,582,656 of record NC_083226.1, on the reverse strand, counting down.
GAGGAAAATGAAAACCAAATCTATGTAGTGATCCTCCCTATGAGAGAAATCTCTCAGCTCTTCAGCCCAATGGCCATCCAGAACTGATCTCCAGTTGTGGCCATTTCAGCTGGTGAGGAAATGAAGGAAGAGGAGGACGAGGTAGAGGAGGGAAAACTTGCTGGTGAAAAATTATGATAAATGAGGTTACTACAGTTACCTTCTTTGTTCCATCCCTATGTACATTTGTGCTTTTCATGGAGTTTGGGGAGGATGTGGTGTCACTTCCAGGTGATGCTCTAGGAATTTCTCCTAATCTCTGTGGTAAATACAACAAAGACATGGGGAAGATCCTACAGTGTCCGTGTGAAGGCCATGTTTTCTTCCATGCCTCAAGGTTTTTTTTTTAGAGTGGGGGTCCTGGGGCCAAAGGTAAGGTTTGCTCACCACAGGCAGGCAAAGGGCAAGCCTAAGAGTGACTATTGACCTACAACAAGGGAACACCAGCTCTGTTTTCCAATTATGCAAAGGGTTACTGTCAAGAAACTGAGAGACACCTAAGTGTTTGTAGTTTCAATGTCTATGTGTGCTTTAAGGCTTGCAGAGTTTGCACCAGCATTATGTCAAAGATAATAGGCAAGTAGTTATAGGTGGAGACTAACGGGATACACCTGTGGAGTCAGCCCACAGGTGACATAGATTGTTTAGATCTAGCCTTGACAGGTTAGCATCTAGAGTCAAGGCTATATGACAGCTTTTAAATTAGATCGTGTCAGCGATTGGCTAACCAATCAACCAGCCAAGATGAAATCAGGCTGGGTGCCCACAAAAGGAGGAGCTTCTACTTTTCCAAGCCAGAAACCAGGAGTTTTCTTCAGGAGATCTAGAAGAAGGTATCAGCACAACCAGGCTGATGAGGACAGGAGTTTCAAGAAGTCTCTCTGCTGTTGTGTGCCTGACAGCATAAAAGCATCAGTGAGTATCAGTCTAGGGAATTAGCCAATTACTACACAGTCCAGTGTAGGGAGATAGGCAAATTGCCTTAGGGTTTTGTTTAGTGTTCCTTTGCGCACAGTATGTTTGTTTTAATTGAACATATGAAGCTGCCTTATACTGAATCAGACCCTCGGTCCATCAAAGTCAGTATTGTCTACTCAGACTGGCAGCGGCTCTCCAGCGTCTCAAGCTGAGGTTTTTCACACCTTTTTGCCTGGACCCCTTTTTTGGAGATGCCGGGGATTGAACCTGGGACCTTCTGCTTACCAAGCAGATGCTCTACCACTGAGCCACCATCTCTCCATCTCTAAATTGCTTTTTATCATCCCATTTTGTGTTTCCCTTTCCCTTTTATCTTGAGAATAATATATATATATATATATATAAGTTTTGCATCTTACTTGCTAGACCTGGGACTTGGTAACACCCTGACCAAAAAGAACCTACATAACATTTTATTGAGTTTATTTTTACAAGTTAGCAGCTGGGAATTAAATAACAATAACAGCAGCAGCTGCGTGAGGGTTCTCCCCCCTCTCTGAGATCTTTGATAGTTACTATAAAAGAATCTGGCGTCCTAGAGAAGCCTTTTCTCCTCTGTCCCATTAAGGAGTGGTGACTTCCTTCCCTCTCTAATGGGTTGCACCCTGGGATAGGATTGGAAGAATAGGTGGTGGTGGTGGGATTGTTTTGAAAATGAAACGTTAAAGTAAGCAGGAGGAAGGGAAGCTGGCTCAAAGGTAGAATGTTGGTATGAAACAATGGAGCTTTTATAGGGCCATTTGAGATTTCGTGTGGCTGGAGGAGAGAGAGGCACTGAAGAGAGGCACTGTGATGCTGTGAAATAGTTTTGCCCTGGTATGTATGTGGACTCAAGTGAGAACTGAATTGTTCCTGCATGGCTTATTGGATCCAGATGACCAGAGGTTGGGGACTTGGAAACAATAGGCAGCAGGATCCAAATCCCTGCTGCCTCGCTCCAATCAGAAGCCTCCTGCTGGTTTGAATGGACAAATAGAACGCTAGTGCGGGAATCCTGACATGTATATAGGTTGGCCCCGTGGGCCCTTTCCCCCAGTCTGATACTCAAGCCTTACTATGCTGACATTAGTAAAGAGCTTATGATTCACTACCATCTCACCTCTTCCATGTATGGAACCCACTATATTATATGCCCTAACTTAGAATGAGGAACAGACCTCAATTTGCATCAATGAGTCTGGGCTATTCTTTCATGGAGTCCAGCCAATAGGAGAGAAATTATGTAGCAGCTATATACAAAAACTCTACCACTTCCATGCAGGCTTCTCCTATGAGCAGCCTGTTTCACCCTCCCTAGTGAATACTTTGGGGCTAGCCAGTTGCTGGTGGGGGGCCAAGGTGTAATGGTTGGGCATTTTCGTCAAACTCACCTGGAGTATTGTGTTCATTTTTGGGCACCACATTTTAAGAAGGATATACATAAGCTGGAACGGGTCCAGAGGAGGGCGACGAAGATGGGGAGGGGTCTGGAGACCAGGTCCTATGAGAAAAGGTTGAAGGAGCTGGGGATGTTTAGCCTGGAGAGGACTGAGAGGTGATATGATCATCATCAAGTACTTGAAGGGCTGTCGTATAGAGGGTGGTGTGGAATTGTTGTCTGTGGCCCCAGAAGGTAGGACCAGAACCAATGGGTTGAAGTTCAATCAAAAGAGTTTCCGGCTCCACATTAGGAAGACCTTCCTGACCGTTAGAGCGGTTCCGCAGTGGAACAGGCTTCCTTGGTGGTGGGCTCTCTTTCCTTGGAAGTTTTAAAACAGAGGCTAGATGGCCATCTGACAGCAATTCGGATCCTGTGAATTTGGGGGGAGGTATTTGTGAGTTTCCTGCGTTGTGCAGGGGGTTGGATTAGATGGCCCTGGAGGTCCCTTCCAAGTCTATGATTCTATGACCAAAAGACAGCCTTTTTTTGTATTCTCTGTGTTGTCCTTGCTAGAGTGGCCAGATCTCCTGCAATGGCAGGAGATGTGTCACTGGCATCCCCCGACTCCTGAAGCTACTTGGTAGGCCAGCAGGCAAAAAATAAAGACCCCTCCCCCCCCCAACGGATGCATCCACAGTGTGATGTCATTTCCATTGTGAATCTGAAAGTGACCTTACTCCATTCAAGGATTTCCAGTGAATCCTTAGAAAGGTGTGACATTACTTTCAGGGTTTTCCCGAAATGATGTCATGCCGTCACCATGTCTATGCCCCACCCATCTCCTGTGGGGTACCAGTTCCTGGCTGGCAACTTTAGTTCTGGGTATAAAGGTGTTATGCTTAGCCTTATACAGGGCTTTTTTTTGGAGAAAAAGCTCAGCGGGAACTCATTTGCATATTGGGCTACACACCTTGACACAAAGCCAGCCAAAATTGCGTTGCGGTGTGTTCCTGCTCAAAAAAAAAAGCCCTGGTCTTATGACTGCAGGGGATAAGGATTCATCCCTCTTAGCACGAGTGTGATGTGCAGGCAAGGATAAATTCTGAGCTGTTTGGGGAGAGGAGATGGAGAATGGGCCAGGTTATTCATTTATTGATTACAAATATTTGCTTCCTACCTTTTTGACACAAGGTCTCCCAGATAGCTCACACAACAAAACATGAACAACAATGGTATACTAAAAATGTCACACAAATGAAGATGCAACATAAAATCCTGGACGATAGTCAGCTGGAAAGCAGCAAAATTGATTCTGGAGGGCTAATTGAAAGGGAGAAAAGCACAAGTTCTTTAGCTTATAGGATTGGTGGCCATCAAGTGTTCCGCAGCTGGGCTGCTGCCACAGGAGACATCTTGGCAGTGGTACTTACCTGTCTTACCTCCAGAGGTCCATCAGCGGCTATTAGCCACAGCATATTGATGGAACTCTACCCTGGGCAGTGATGCTCTGTATTTGGTGCTTGGAGGGGGGCAACAGCGGGAGGGCTTCTGGGGTTCTGGCCCCACTGTGGACCTCCTGATGGCACCCGAGGTTTTTTTTGGCCACTGTGTGACACAGAATGTTGGACTGGATGGGCCATTGGCCTGATCCAACATGGCTTCTTTTATGTTCTTATGTGACACAGAGTGTTGGACTGGATGGGCCATTGGCCTGATCCAACATGGCTTCTCTTATGTGACACAGAGTGTTGGACTGGATGGGCCATTGGCCTGATCCAACGTGGCTTCTCTTATGTTCTTATATGACACAGAGTGCTGGACTGGATGGGCCATTGGCCTGATCCAACATGGCTTCTCTTATGTTCTTATGTGACACACAGTGTTGGACTGGATGGGCCATTGGCCTGATCCAACAGGGATTCTCTTATGTTCTTATGTGACACACAGTGTTGGACTGGATGGGCCATTGGCCTGATCCAACAGGGCTTCTCTTATGTGACACAGAGTGTTGGACTGGATGGGCCATTGGCCTGATCCAACGTGGCTTCTCTTATGATCTTATATGACACAGAGTGTTGGATTGGATGGGCCATTGGCCTGATCCAACATGGCTTCTGTTACATTCTTATGTTCAGCGGTGGGAAGCTCTCCAAATAGGGAGCAGGAAATCCTTCTAAACTTCCCATTTACCCAGCAGGGAATTGTCCTCCCTCAGTCCCAATTTTCTGCTCCTGAGGAACTTAGGAGCCGGAGAAAAAAAATGGCACCCATGTAATGTAGGAATTTCTCCCATTCTCTGTGGTATAGACCATAGAGTTAGTAGCCAAGGCAGTTTTGGGAACCCTAAATCCTTCAGATGCCCTGAATGGGAAAAAAGGGTTTTATACATAGAAACTAGCACTGAATTATGCCTGGAATCAAACTGGCAACAGGGGCACTTCCTTTATCTAGGGTTGCTGGCTCCAGGTTGGGAAATTCCTGGAGATTTGGGAATGGAGCCAGAGGAAGGCAGAATTTAGAGAGGGGAGGGACCTTAGTGGGGTATAATGCCATAGAGTTGACTCTCTAGAGCAGCCATTTCCTCTGGGAGAACGGATCTCTGTAGTTTGGAGATCAGCTGTAATTCTGGGAGGTCTCCAAGCCCTACCTGGAGGTTGGTAAGCCTACCTTTACTCCTGGTGACATGTGGTGAGTTCTACAGTTCCTACCCGCAGGATACTGAAATAGCTAATGTTTTCAAAAAGTGTTCATGGGCAGGTCCATGTATAACTTATTACAAGTAATAGAAATTATCTTTATTGGACTGTGGATGTTGGCTCCCTTTTCCCTGCCCATTGGCAATATCTTGACCTTTCAAAATGTCCTGATTCTCCTTCAGATCAGAATTCCAGATAGGTGGCTTTATTAGTCCGGAGCCAGAAAACAAAACAGGAGTCCGTTGATACCGCATAGGGATGTCAGCAGGGGTGGGACTCTAGCAGGAGCGCCTTTGCGTATTAGGCCACATCCCCCTGATGTAGCCAATCCTCCAAGAGCTTACAAAAAAAGAGCCTCGTAAGCTCTTGGAGGATTGGCTAAATCAGGGGTGTGTGGCCTAATACGGAAAAGAGCTTCTGCTAGAATTCCACCCCTGGGTGCATGTCAGCCTCCAAATGGGACCTGAGGATCTCCTGGAATTACAGTTCATCTCCAGAGTACAGAGATCAGTTGCTCCAAAGAAAATGGATGCTTTGGAGGGGAACTCTATGCCATCATATTCCACTGAGGTCTCTGTCCTCCCCAGGCTCCACTCCAGAAATCTCCAGGAGTTTCCCAACCTGGATCTGGCAATGCTTACCTTCTGGTGGCCAGGACCTGGCAACCTTAGCAGCAAAATTAAAGACTAACCAAATTCATTTCACTTATCATCTCAAAAAAACTGCAGTTTTGCTCGTAGATGAGGATCGGAAAACTACCTTCACAGTTGCTAAATATTTAGCTCCACGGCTTGCCTGTAAGAGGGTTTGATCTTGAAGCAAATGAACCGTAAGCTAAGAAGAAGAAAGTCATTTCTGATGCAGTCGTAATTCCAGACACGAGAGCACCTTATGATGTGAGCTCTGACTTAAGGAAGCTCATGCTGCTATAATTTCTGTTCATCTTCAAGCCTTCACTGGACTGTTTGCTTGAGATCACAGCCTTTAAGGAGATCACAGCAGACTTCCGGAGCGTCTCTGCTCAGAAATGACTCCCAAGTTCGACCTAACAGCTTCAGAATTACATTCCCCCTGCGGTTGAAGCATGTTTTAATTGGTAACGGTCTTCATCCTTCAGCAAGACAATGATCTTGATCCAATACTGTCTTCTAACTTGAAGAAAATGGGCTTTTTTTCATGGCTTACTTGACGCTGTGGTCCCAAGCGCCTCTCTAATTAAGTCAAACGAGGCAAACTTACAGTCGTTTCTCCCCCACCCCCTCCATTTATTCTTCTCTACCATTTTCCTGTCACATCTTCACAACTCGGCCCAATATACTGTTTCTGCTTGTCAATGGGATAGTGACTTGGAGAAGAAAATGTATAATTTAGCATATCCAATATTAGCTGCCGCCGCTACTGCTCTGCCAGCTCCCAGTTGTGTTACAGAACGTTTTATTTTCTGTTCAGGAAATTAGACTCCCGATGATGCAGTGCCGAGAGGGGTTTATCTCCCTTGCAGGATTAAAAAAGATGTAAAGATTTCTGCCCTTATCTCGCTCTGGGCCTGGAAGTCTGCAACGACCGTCTAATGTCAATACGAACATAGTCTCTGTTAAACCTTTATACCCATAGCGATCTTGGTATCCATCAGATACCTCTCCATTTGATCCTTTTCGGCTCCATAGTGGTGCTGCTCACCCACTCTATCTGTCTTTTCTAGTAAGAGTACATACAGTGTTTTCCCCACTGCCCATGTTTAGGTTCTTCTAAAGACTGAAAGTTCGCAGTTACCCTTCTGTTCGACCCCCAGACCATTTTTGTAGCAGAAACTCCTTAGCAGACACTTTATGAACAGAGGTTCTCACTCTCTCTCTCTTTCTCTCATATGGGATCAAGGGAACTGGGTAAAGGAAGCTCTAGCTCTTTCCCTCCTTTCCCAGAGGATGAGGAGGGGGAGGTGCCTCAGATAATAGAAGGAAGAGAGACTTGGCTCAGGAGCTCTGCTGTGTGATTGAGAGAACCTGGCAAAGTAAGCTCTCCCTCCTTCCCTTCCTCCCCAAGGGAGGAGTCATGGCCAATGGAGAAAAGAGGCGCTGCTCTGTAGCTCCTATGTTATTGGGCACAGGAGCTACCCATTCTAACCCACCCCTGATGTAGCCAGTCATAAGAACATAAGAGAAGCCATGTTAGATCAGGCCAATGGCCCATCCAGTCCAACACTCTGTATCACACAGTGGCAAAAAATTTTTATATATACACACACACACACTGTGGCTAATAGCCACTGATGGACCTCTGCTCCATATTTTTATCTAAACCCCTCTTGAAGCTGGCTATGCTTGTGGCCACCACCACCACCGGCGGCAGTGAATTCCACATGTTAATCACCCTTTGGGTGAAGAAGGACTTTCTTTTATCCGTTCTAACCTGACTGCTCAGCAATTTCATCGAATGCCCACGAGTTCTTGTATTGTGAGAAAGGGAGAAAAGTACTTCTTTCTCTACTTTCTCCATACCATGCATGGAGGAGCTTACAGGAGCTTACAGTAGACCCTGTACTAAGAACCCTACAAGCTCTTGAAGGATGGGCTATGCTAGGGTTGTGTGTGGTCTAATATGCAAATGAGTTCCTGCTACAAAAAAAGCCCTGGATAGAACAATACAGTGTATAAGATGATGACAAATTCCCAGTTTCCATCAGTTTCCATCATCTCCCCCCCTGGGTGGGAGGATGTGGAGGAAGGAGGGGAGAGGTAGGGGCATGAGAGTGCCAGACCGTCGTTATCCTCAACCCAATGCCTGGTGGAACATCTGTGCCTTGCAAACCCCGTGGAAAGGGAATTAATCCCATGTGTGCAGATGTTCTTTGGCAGACAGTTCCACCAGGCAAGGGGCAATGCAGATGTTCAGATGCGTGCAGATGTTCTCTGGCAGACCGTTCCACCAGGCAGGGGCCAATGCAGATGTTCAGATGCGTGCAGATGTTCTCTGGCAGACCGTTCCACCAGGCAAGGGCCAATGCAGATGTTCAGATGCGTGCAGATGTTCTCTGGCAGACCGTTCCACCAGGCAGGGGCCAATGCAGATGTTCAGATGTGTGCAGATGTTCTCTGGCAGACCGTTCCACCAGGCAGGGGCCAATGCAGATGTTCAGATGTGTGCAGATGTTCTCTGGCAGACCGTTCCACCAGGCAGGGGCCAATGGAGATGTTCAGATGCGTGCAGATGTTCTCTGGCCGACAGTTCCACCAGGCAGGGGCCAATGCAGATGTTCAGATGTGTGCAGATGTTCTCTGGCAGACAGTTCCACCAGGCAGGGGCCAATGCCTTCTCGGACAGTCTAAATGAGACAACCAAGCGCTAGGACAAGAAACGGTTGCTGATGATATCTGTATTAAATGAAAAAAAAAAGGAGTGTTCTGACTGGGTTTTGATTAGTTAACATTGGACGCACGTTCTTCTTTTGCAGTGAAATGAGTAATTCTGATGTGTGACTGTGAACACGACCAGTAGTAATTCTTATGGTTGCAGTGGTCAGCAAAAGAGTCACCATTCTCCCTGGGATTTTTGATCACACGGATAATCCTCAGGTTCCCTTGGGGAGGAGTTGGTGGCTCAGGGTGGAACATCTGCGTGGCATGTGGAAGGTCCCAGGTTCAATACCTGGTATCTCCAGTTAAAGGGACTAGGCAGTAGGTAATATGAAAAACCTGAAGAGCCACTGCCAGTCTGAGCAGGCAATCCTGACCCTGATGTTCCAAGCATCGGATTTCGTGTAAGGCCACTTTATGTGTGTATCCATTACATCTCTCTGTATGGGATCATATCTAAGAGCAGGGCTTTTTTTTCTACAAAAAAAAGCACAGCGGAAATTCATTTCCATACTAGGCCACACCCCCTGACATCACCATCATTTTCCACAGGAACCCATTTCATAGAATCATAGAGTTGGAAGGGACCTCTAGGGTCATCTAGTCCAACCCCCTGCACAATGCAGGAAACTCACAAACACCTCCCCCTAAATTCACAGGATCTTCATTGCTGTCAGACGGCCATCTAACCTCTGCTGAAAAACCTCCAAGCAAGGAGAGCCCACCACCTCCCGAGGAAGCCCCTTCCACTGAGGAATTGCTCTAATGGTCAGGAAGTTCTTCCTAATGTTGAGCCGGAAACTCTTTTGATTTAATTTCAACTCCTTGGTTCTGGTCCTACCTTCCGGGGCCACAGAAAACAATTCCATATCATCCTCTAGATGACAGCCCTTCAAGTACTTCCTCCTCCTCTCCAGGCTAAACATCCCCAGCTCCTTCAACCTTTCCTCATAGGACTTGGTCTCCAGACCCCTCACCATCTTCATTGCCCTCCTCTGGACCCATTCCAGCTTGTCTACATCCTTATTAAAAGGTGGTGCCCAAAACTGAACACAATACTCTAGGTGAGGTCTTACCAGAGCAGAATAAAGCGATACCATCACATCACGTGATCTGGACACTAGACTTCTGTTGATACAGCCCAAAATGGCATTTGCCTTTTTAGTCACCGCATCACACTGTTGACGCTTATTCAGTGTATTTGCTTATTAGAAGAAGAAGAAGAATTGCAGATTTATACCCCGCCTTTCTCTCTGAATCAGAGACTCAGAGTGGCTCGCAATCTCCCATATCTTCTCCCCCCCACAACAGACACCCTGTGAGGTGGGTGCGGCTGAGGGGACTCTCACAGCAGCTGCTCTTTCAATGACAACTCCTACGAGAGCTATGGCTGACCCAAGGCCATTCCATCCATTCCAGAGGAAGAACCTCTAGGGTCATCTAGTCCAAGGCCATTCCAGAGGAGTGGGGAATCAAACCTGGTTCTCCCATATAAGTCTTTTTACCTAAGAAGAATGCAGATTTATACTCCGCCCTTCTCTATGAATCTCAGAGTCTCAGAGTGGCTTACAATCCCCTATATCTTCTCCCCCCACAACAGACACCCTGTGAAGTAGGTGGGGCTGAGAGAGCTCTGACAGAAACTGCCCTTTTAAGGACAACTTCTACAAAGGCTATGGCTGACCCAAGGCCATTCCAGCAGGTGCAAGTGGAGGAGTGGGGAATCAAACCCGGTTCTCCCAGATAAGAGTCTGCGCACTTAACCGCCACACCAAACTGGCCACCCCAATCTAAAAGATGCAAAATTCAAATGTGTTCTCCAGGCTGCCAGCTGACTTGGCTGATATGGCCTGGGACCCGTGCCTACCTGAAGGACCGTCTCTCCCCACATGTTCCCCAGAGAGTACTGAGGTTGGGAACACAAAATCTCCTCACTATCCCTGGGCCAAAAGAAGCCCGCTTGAAATCCACCAGAGAAAGGGCTTTCTCCGTTATGGCCCCTACGTGGTGGAATCAGCTGCCGGAGGAGGTGAGGGCCCTGCGGGACCTTGTCCAGTTCCGCAGGGCTTGTAAGACGACCCTCTTCCGGCTAGCCTACACCTAGCTAAGATGAGAACTCAATGTAGCTTGCCAGACTTCTGTTTTATATGTTTTATATGTATTTGGAACGTTTACTGGTTTTTAAGGTTTTAACTGTTTTAACTGTTTAACGGTTTATATATTTAAATATTGTTTAATTTTTATGTTGATCAATTGCTGGAAGCCTGAGCCACTTGTGGGAAGGGCAGGATACAAGTCATAGATAAATAAAAATAAAAAAATAAACTAAGAGAAGCGATTTAAAGAGACAAATGCTTGCACTCCAAACTGGCTCTCTCTAGGCCACACCCCTCCCCAATGCCAAGCCAGCCAGAACTGCATTCCTGCTTTTAAAAAAGCCCTGCTTAACAGGATCATGACTATCTGTATGGGCTGAATATAGTTAATAAACTGGCTCTTGTTTCAATTTCAGCTGTAGAACTTATTTATTGTTTTGGCGATCACAGTTATGTTCCTAAGATTCCACCCCCCCCCCCCAACGCCTTGGTTACAGCCGAATCACATGAAAACCTGAACAGTTGCTAAGAAACAGAGATATTATTGAGAAGGAAAGTCTAGTAAAATATTTACAGATCCAAAATCACTGTTAGATTAGCATCTGATGAACTGGTTAAGAAGAAAAAGAAGACGACTGCAGATTTATACCCTGCCCTTCTCTCTGAATCAGAGTCTCAGAGCGGCTCACAAGTTCCTTTATCTCCTTCCCCCACAACAAGCCCCCTGCGAGGCGGGTAGGGCTGAGAGAGCTCTCCCGGAAGCTGCCCTTTGAAGGACAACCTCTGCGAGAGCTATGGCTGTCCCAAGGCCATGCCAGCAGCTGCAAGTGGAGGAGTGGGGGAGCCGAACCCGGTTCTCCCAGATAAGAGTCCGCACACTTCACCACTACACCAACCTGGCTTCCTAGAGAGGTACTGCCCAGAACTTCTCACACACGTGTGGTGGCGTGGGAAAGTGCTGTCAAGTCACAGCTGACGTACGGTGACCTCATGGGTTTTTCTAGGCTAGAGGTGTTCAGAGGTGATTTCCCATTGCCTGCCTCTACTTAGCAGCCCTGGTATTTCTTGGAGGTTGCCATCCAAATACTAGCTAGGGCCAACCCTGCTTAGCTTCAAAGACTTGGTAAGATCAGGCTGGTCTGGGTTACCCTGGTCAGGCACACTCATGCCTGGGTATGCTGTATTGCCATTCTGTTTTATTACATAAGAAATGTTAATTCAGTTTGGTGCCGTGGTGAAGTGCGCGGACTCTTATCTGGATTTGATTCCCCCCTCCTCCACTTGCAGCTGCTGGAATGGTCTTGGGCCAGCCATAGCTCCCGTAGGAGTTGTCCTCGAAAGGGCAGCTTCTGGGAGAGCTTCCTCAGTCCCATCTACCTCACAGGGTGTCTGTTGTGGAGGGGAGGAAAGGGAAAGGAGATTGTGAGCCCCTCTGAGACTCTTCGGAGTGGAGGGCGGGATATAAATCCAATATCTTCATCTACCTCACAGGGTGTCTGTTGTGGGGGGGGGGAGGTAAAGGAGATTGTGAGCCACTCTGAGACTCATTGGAGTGGAGGGCGGGATATAAATCCAATATCTTCATCTACCTAACAGGGTGTCTGTTGTGTGGGGGGGGGAGGAAAAGGAGATTGTGAGCTCCTCAGAGACTCTTTGGAGTGGAGGGCAGGATATAAATCCAATATCTTCATCTACCTCACAGGGTGTCTGTTGTGGGGGGGGGGGGGGAAGGTAAAGGAGATTGTGAGCTGCTCTAAGACTCTTCGGAGTGGAGGGCGAGATATAAATCCAATATCTTCATCTACCTCACAGGGTGTCAGTTGTGGGGGGGGGGGGAAGGTAAAGGAGATGGTGAGCCACTCTGAGACTCTTCGGAGTGGAGGGCGGGATATAAATCCAATATCTTCATCTGCCTCACAGGGTGTCTGTTGTGGAGGGGAGGAAAGGTAAAGGAGATGGTGAGCCCCTCTGAGACTCATCGGAGTGGAGGGCGGGATATAAATCCAATATCTTCATCTACCTAACAGGGTGTCTGTTGTGGGGGGGGGGGAGGTAAAGGAGATTGTGAGCCCCTCTGGGACTCATCGGAGTGGAGGGCGGGATATATATCCAATATCTTCATCTACCTCACAGGGTGTCTGTTGTGTGGGGGTGGGGAAGGTAAAGGAGATTGTGAGCCGCTCTGAGACTCTTCGGAGTGGAGGGCAGGATATAAATCCAATATCGTCGTCTCCTCCTCCTCCCCCTCCCTCATGTCACCATTGTAAACCACCTTGGAATAAGCCAGAAGGACAGGCTATAAATGTTTACATAAAGGCACACATAAAGTGATTTTCTGTTGTAAACGACATGCCTATAATAATTATGTTTGCAAGGGAAAATTGCAACGAAGTCAGGAAAGCATGAGAAAACAGACCGACATCAGTAAAGGTCATGGTATGAAGAAATATGTTAGGAACAGTCAGTTGACATTATTAATAGGAGGCTCCTCCTGGGTTACAAGAAATTCTAAGAATGATGAATCCCAAAGTCTTGGGTTAAACCGGGATTGCAGAAGAGGGTTTAGTTTCTTGATGAGTCCCAAGCACATTCATTCTGAAGTTTTTATTTTATTTTGTTTTTTAGAACAATGATTTTCAAACCTGCAATAGTATGTCCAGGAAGACTGAAATGTTTGCCCTCTAGTTTTTACGCCAGACTTGTGTTCATTGATTCTTTCACATGGAGAAAGATTCATGGATTCCTTCTACATTTGTTCAATGTAGAAAGGAATGGTTGGTACATGATATCATATATTCAATTGACTGATGTAAAGGTAAATAAGCCCCAGAAAGTATGGCTGATGCCATTAGGTCTTGTCATAGTGTGTATGGGGACAAAGTTGGCATCTGGGTCTGTTGCAGGGTTGGGTTTCTGGGTTTATGCCTCTGTTAGATGTTGTTGGTAAGGAGCTGTTTGAGTTGTCTCTGTGTGTGTGTGTGTGTGTGCACTGCCTGTAGTTAAGGAAAGAAAAATTGAGATGATTGGAATGTTTGGGGCTTTGGCCAGGAGCTCTAGTTTTCTCAGAAATCCCAAGGAAATGATATTCAAGACCCATGTTTGCTTACAAGGAGATTTTAATAAGCAATGATCCAGCTTACAGAAGTAGCAAGCTAAGCTCCCAACCACTGGGTATCAAACGCACACCAACCCACACAGAGTGAGACTTAGCCAGACCTCGAGATAAGATGCATAGCTAAAGCTAAACATCTTATACCCTAAGTGCTGGCTACCAGTCAAGAAATCATTAATCAAGCTATCCCATTTGTATAGCCCAGGCAAGCCTGATCTTGTCAGATCTTGGAAGCTAAGCAGTACTCTGGCAAGTACTTGGATGGGAGACCTCCTTGGAATACCAAAGGTGGGAGGTAGGGGCAGGCTTTATTCAGCCACTTCTCTGAATATCCTCCAGGCTCCTAACAGGGGTCAGTCAACCAATGTCCAGGTGCATGTGCGCACACACACACATGCACGTATAGAAAAATACACAAATAACAGAAGAAAAAAGAGATAAGCCAGGCCATCTTGTACCTGGGGTCCAGTGGTGAGAGGAAGCAAATCAGGCTTCCTAGAAAAGAGCTGCTAATAAGCCTGAGAGAGAGAAACATTCTCTTGGGGGTGACTTGACAGTGTCCCCTCACAGAACTGAAGACTAAGAACCAGCCCATACAAAGATGGAGATGCAGAGTCTATACAGAGACTCAATGGATTTTTTTTTAAAAAAAATCTCTGCTCAGGACACTCCCGAAACCTGGGACTGGCCTTCCAATCCATTGGTCAGACATGGAGTCTGAATAGGCAGCCCTTCCTTTGTTCCTTATTTTTTTCACAGGTTTGGAGCTCTGTCCTTGGGTTACCAGGCCTCCAGCAGAAATGGGGGTCTCCAGTGATGGCCCACTAGCTTCCCATCAATTGCCCAGTGGGGAAACTTATCCATGGTATCAAACATGGGAATGCTCTGGTATTTTGGCAAAAACTCTATGGTAGAAGCTGGCTTTACTGTAGACTTTTTGCCCAAATATCAGAGAGGCACTTGGAAGTTGCTGGCATTATGATGTCACTTCCTATGAGATGCCAACAATATGGATTTTCCTTTTCTTCTGGTATGTATCTCCCCATTCTCCACGGGTTGTCAGAAGAAAGCTTGACATGCTTAGTGCTTGTAACTACTTTCCCATGATAAACCATAGTACATATCACACATTGAATGCATCAGATCCGATCCTCCCCCCACCCCAACATTGTGAATGAATAGACAAGTCTCCTGCTCACATGTGATGCAATTCACATCCATCACAGCCAGACAGTCAGACTAGGACCATTTGGAATAAATGGGTCTGAATCTCCATTCTGCTATGGAACATAAGAACATAAGAGAAGCCATGTTAGATCAGGCCAATGGCCCATCCAGTCCAACACTCTGGGCGTTTTCGCACTCACGTTCAGCCGGCGCAACCCCCCTCTTCACCGCGCAGGATCTGCGCGGATTTCGCACTAAATGCCGCGGAGCAGCCTTTTGCGCCGGAAACTCCCGGCGCAAAAGCCGCTCAAACGTAAACCGCCAAAAAGCAGTTTCCATTTGCGCGGCTTTTGCGACGGGAGTTTCCGGCTCTTCCGGCTGCTCTGCGGCATATAGTGCGAAATCCGCGCAGATCCTGCGCGGTGAAGAGGGGGGTCGCGCCGGCTGAACGTGAGTGCGAAAACGCCCTCTGTGTCACACAGTGGCCAAAATTTTTTATATATATACACACACACACACACATACACACTGTGGCTAATAGCCCTGATGTAGCCTCTGATGGACTCAGGCAAGTTAGCCTGGAAGCTGGGGAACGGCCTTGCAACAATTGGCTGGGCCGCAGCTATGGTAATGGAAATGTAGCGAATTGAGAGAGGCTTGGAGGGAAGTAAAATCCTCAGTTTTTTAGATTCAGTCTGGAGTTGGAGCTTGAGTACTGAATAGTGTGAAGACTGTTACTTAAGCTGGTCAGTTGTGGTATGAAGCCACTGGACAAGGAGCTGAGAACAGCCAGTGGGGCTGAGTTCCTTTGCAGGCAGAACTGGGCTAAGCGTCTGTCTGAGTGAGAGTTTTTGGTCAGAAAGGGGTCACAGCCAGGCATCTTCTGTGAGGCAAAACTCTGTGAGGAGTTCTGTCAGCGCAAGGCAGACTCCTAGTTAAACTGAGAACACTCAACCACTCTGAAAGGAGGACTGGATTTTTGTGCCTAGAAAGGGATCCCAAGAGTCAGACTAGGAATCTAGCTGGGACTGAGACACACCTAGGGTTGCCAAGTCCAATTTAAGAAATATCTGGGGACTTTGGGGGTGGAACCAGGAGACATTGGGGTGGAGCCAAGATCAAGGCTGTGTCAAGCATAATTGAACTCCAAAGGGAGTTCTGACCATCACATTCAAAGGGACATCTTTTCAATGCCTTCCTTCCATAGGAAATAATGAAGGATAGGGGCACTTTCTTTTGGGGCTCATAGAATTGGACCCCCTGGTCCAATCGTTTTGAAACTTGGGGGATATTTTGGGCAGAGGCACTAGATGCTGTACTGAAAATTTGGTGCCTCTACCCCAAAATACAGCCCCCCCCCAGAGCCCCAGATACCCGCAGATCAATTCTCCATGATTTTCTATGGGAATAAATCTCCATAGGGAATAATAGAGTTCCCAGCAGACATTTCCCTCCCCTCCCCTCCCCCCGCTTTCTGACGACCCTGAAGAGGCGGGAGGGCCTCCAAACTGGGGGATCCCCTGCCCCCACCTGGGGATTGGCAACCCTAGACACACCAGGAGTTGAGGGGCTAGTTAGAGCACTCAAAAGGGTGTGAGTCCAGTGAGCTAGTGTGTATGTCTGTAATATCTAGCACAAGTCATGAGTCCTCAGTGTGTGCGTAGGACTGAATGTCCGTTTATTATTTTTATGATTTGAGAAGCCAGAGCATAGGGTGATACCATTATCTCTGCAAAGCGTTTCTAGTGCCCAGTAGGCACTGCCTACCTGTCCAAGGTTTTTGTGTAGCTCTAAAGCCTTCCTATTTATATATTTTCAAATTCTCTCAGCCCGATAAATCTCTGGTGAACAGAGATGGTTTATTTTGAATTGCCTGCCAACTGATTTGCTACTGATCAGCTAATTAATATTATTTTACCCCTCTCCTTTACCTTTTGTGAACCAATAAATATTCTTTGTGCGTTTTGGAATTCAAAAACTGCCTGGTGCCTAGCTTACTTTAGTTCTGACACGATTTCTGTATGTGTGCCTGAGGGACCTAGGGAAGGTGACTGGGGGAAAATTTATAGTGGTCACCCTCCCAAGCTGACCCTGACCGGTTCCTCACATAGCCGATCCTCTAAGAGATTACAGGGAGTACAGGGCCTACTGTAAGTTTTTGGAGGTTTGGCTACATCAGGGGTATGTGACCTAATATACAAAGGAGTTCCTTTGTTAATCACCCTTCTTCACCCAAAGGGTGATTAACCTGTGGAATTCACTGCCACAGGAGGTGGTTGAGGCTACAGGCATAGCCAGCTTCAAGAGGGGGTTAGATAAAAATATGGAGCAGAGGTTCATCAGTGGCTATTAGCCACAGTGTGTGTGTGTGTGTGTGTGTGTGTGTGTGTGTATGTATGTATGTGTGTGTGTGTGTGTGTGTATGTGTGTGTATAAATTATTGGCCACTGTGTGATATAGAGTGTTGGACTGGATGGGCCGTTGGCCTGATCCAACATGGCTTCTCTTATGTTCTTCTGTGACACAGAGTGTTGGACTGGATGGGCCACTGGCCTGATCCAACATGGTTTCTCTTATGTTCTTCTGTGACTCAGAGTGTTGGACTGGATGGGCCACTGGCCTGATCCAACATGGCTTCTCTTATGTTCTTATGTGACTCAGAGTGTTGGGCTGGAGGGGCCACTGGCCTGATCCAACATGGCTTCTCTTATGTTCTTCTGTGACACAGAGTGTTGGACTGGATGGGCCATTGGCCTGATCCAACAGGGCTTCTCTTATGTTCTTCTGTGACACAGAGTGTTGGACTGGATGGGCCATTGGCCTGATCCAACATGGCTTCTCTTATGTTCTTCTGTGACACAGAGTGTTGGACTGGATGGGCATTTGGCCTAATCCAACAGGGCTTCTCTTACGTTCTTCTGTGACACAGAGTGTTGGACTGGATGGGCATTTGGCCTGATCCAACAGGGCTTCTCTTATGTTCTTATGTTCCTGCTATAAAAAACAACAACCCGAGAACAGATCTCCAGGGAACTCGACCCCCCACATCTCCAGGTATTTCCTAACCCAGAGATGGCATCCCTATCTAGGCCCATCATAATCTCTTGTCCTATCCTACCTCGCAAGGCTGTCATGTGCAGAGAGCTAGGAAGTGACTGTATGTTAATTGCACACAATTCAAATAGCTTTCGGTGCAAGGCTGCATCGGCAGTGATGGGTTTGTTGCGCAGATGGGCGCATTGACACTTGATGAAGCAAAATGTCCAGTTATCTGTCGCTCCAACAGACACTTTGTTTTCCTTTCGGCATGCCAATATCAACAGGTTTCTGTTGCCGCAAAGAGCAGGACAGCCGTCTTTGCTTTAACGAAAAAGACGGCCTCCTGCAGAATTGGAAGCATCGGGTCGTGAACTGCCTCGCCAGCTGTCAATAGCTTCTTTGTCCCAGATTCTTCATGCTATTAAATTATCGGCAGACGTTAATTATGCTAAGGGTCACGTGATGGCGGGACTTTGATTCTGATTCATTCCAGACTGGGCTGCGGGGAGATGAATTCATCAGGAAGGAGATGTTTTGAAGCCTGTTTTGAAGCAGTTTATTGATGCTGCTGCTTGTAGGAGATGAGTCCAAAGCACAGGAAATGAGACAAAAGCATTGTGATCCCAAATGAAGCAGAGAGAGCCAGTTTGGTGTAGTGGTTAAGTGCATGGACTCTTATGTGGGAGAACCGGGTGTTGATTCCCCACTCCTCCACTAGCAGCTGTTGGAATGGCCTTGGGTCAGTCATAGCTCTCATAGAAGTTGTCCTTGAAAGGGCAGCTGCTGTAAAAGTTCTCTCAGCCCCACCCACCTCACAGGGTTATGGGGGTGGGGGGAGGTAAAAAGAGATCGTGGCTGCTCTGAGACTCAGAATATAGGGCGGGATATAAATCCAATTTCTTCTCTTTTTTTCCCTTTTTCTTTGTTCTTCTCTGCCACCACCACCACTATCACTGGCAATACAGGTACAATGTGGCGATACAGGTACAATACAGTGTCAGCCAGTGTTTCATTGAAGCTAACCATACTATTTGAAATGTTTATTTACTGCTAGCTAACCCTGTAAATCTCTGCCTACTAACACTAGTGTTATTGTAGAATGTGAGGGGGGGGAAAGGAGGAGGCAATTTAGGTGCCAAAGGCCCAAGGGGTCTTTGAAGTGCAAAAATGCTCAGCCGCTTCCCAGGCGCCTGCTGGAGCCGGGCAAGGACACCATCGGGAGGAAGACACAGTTTACACATGCAAAAGATAAGAAGTGTGTGAACTGGGTGATTCCAGGAGACAGACTGCAACTTTATTATGAGAAGTGATTTAAGCCCCCCTATGCTTTGATGTGTTCCCATAAATGCCAATACTTGCTTTTGCTCGTTATCACTTTCAAAGAACCTGTGTAGAGAGTAGCATTGTTGTAATCAATAAATGAAGCTTAGTTTTGAACAAAGACAAGTCTGATTATTTTGAAACTTCAATGAACCCTTTGCTGACATACAGGGCCTACTAACACCTTTCCTGGAACCTGCCAAGTGTTTTTACAAAGTGGGTGGAGTTAGGTGGGTCTGTGGACCAATTGGGCTTGTGATATAAGTGGTTCTTTTGGCAACAGCCACCACCACACCACAAAGATCTTCATTGGATGATCGAAGGTAAGCTGAATGTCATGTCCCTTTGGAAAGACATCTTGTTATGCAGAGTTTCTACCTGAAATGCCCAAGAGTTATTATTAGAGTTATACATATGCTTATTCTCTGACATCATGGTGGGTTCCGCCTCTTGTGGCAGCCGTTTTGTGGTCGGCTCCACCTCTTGAAGCAGACATTTTGTTGAGGATCCCTGAATCTCACCATGGAATGGATAGTAGGAAGGGCACTTGCCAGTTGTGCCCATTAGAAAGCCAGGTTATTCTGCATCATAAGAAGTAGGAAGTTAAAAGGAAACCCATTGCAGTGGCTGCCAGATCTGTGGTCTCTGTTGGAAGAGCCATTCTGGAAAAGCTGACATTGTTACATAAGCAATCCCGCACTTGTGCTATTGAGTGCTCAATCAGCAAAACAAATTAAAAAGCCCTATTTACTTCATTTATTAATGTGAGCTTTTATGAGTCACTACACTCTGCTTCAGAGGTGTACGCAGGGCTTTTTTTCAAGCAGGAACTCCTCTGCATATTAGGCCACGCCCCCCTGATGTAGCCAATCCTCCAAGAGCTTAGAGGGCTCTTAGTACAGGGCCTACTGTAAGCTCCAGGAGGACTGGCTACATCAGGGGGACGTGGCCTAATATGCAGAGGAGTTCCTGCTACAAAAAGAGCCCTGGGTATATGGATCCATTTTATAGGTCACATCATGGATGGGGGTAGTTAAGGCAGAATTCCATCATGAGTCTTTCAAGTGTAGATGCACAGGGTAGAGGAAAGGAGGTAGAGGGGAGTGGCTCCCAGTGCATGAACTTCCTGTATATCCGTTAGGGTTGCAGGTTCCCTCGCCAATCCAGCAGGGGGATTTGGGAACCATTCTGAGATTGGGCAGGGATGTCAAGTGACATCCCTGATATGATGACATCACCCAGAAGCAGGGATTGTTTTGTAGCAGGAACTCCTTTGCATATTAGGCCCCTCTGATGCAGCCAATCCTCCTGGAGTTTACAGTAAGAACATAAGAGAAGCCATGTTGGATCAGGCCAACGGCCCATCCAGTCCAACACTCTGTCACACAGTGGCAAAAAATTTTATATATACACACACACTGTGGCTAATAGCCACTGATGGACCTGTGCTCCATATTTTTATCTAAACCCCTCTTGAAGGTGGCTATACTTGTGGCTGCCACCACCTCCTGTGGCAGTGAATTCCACATGTTAATCACCCTTTGGGTGAAGAAGTACTTCCTTTTATCTGTTTTAACCTGCCTGCTCAGCAATTTCATCGAATGCCCACGAGTTCTTGTATTGTGAGAAAGGGAGAAAAGTACTTCTTTCTCTACTTTCTCCATCCCATGCATTATCTTGTAAACCTCTATCATGTCACCCCGCAGTCGACGTTTCTCCAAGCTAAAGTGTCCCAAGCGTTTCAACCTTTCTTCATAGGGAAAGTGCTCCAGCCCTTTAATCATTCTAATTGCCCTTCTCTGGACTTTCTCCAATGCTATAATATCCTTTTTGAGGTGCGGCGACCAGAACTGCACACAGTACTCCAAATGAGACCGCACCATCGATTTGTACAGGGGCATTATGATACTGGCTGATTTGTTTTCAATTCCCTTCCTAATAATTCCCAGCATGGCGTTGGCCTTTTTTATTGCAAACGCACACTGTCTTGACATTTTCAGTGAGTTATCTACCACGACCCCAAGATCTCTCTCTTGGTCCGTCTCTGCCAATTCACACCCCATCAACTTGTATTTGTAGCTGGGATTCTTGGCCCCAATGTGCATTACTTTGCACTTGGCCACATTGAACCGCATCTGCCACGTTGACGCCCACTCACCCAGCCTCAACAGATCCCTTTGGAGTTCCTCACAATCCTCTCTGGTTCTCACCACCCTGAACAATTTAGTGTCATCCGCAAACTTGGCCACTTCACTGCTCACTCCCAACTCTAAATCCTTTATGAACAAGTTAAAGAGCATGGGACCCAGTACCGAGCCCTGCGGCACCCCACTGCTTACCGTCCTCCACTGCGAAGACTGCCCATTTATACTCACTCTCTGCTTCCTATTACTCAGCCAGTTTTTGATCCGCAAGAGGACCTGTCCTTTTACTCCATGACTCTCAAGCTTTCTAAGGAGTCTTTGATGAGGAACTTTATCAAAAGCTTTCTGAAAGTCAAGGTAAACAACCTCTATCCTTTGTCCACATGTTTGTTCACCCCCTCAAAGAAATGTAACAGGTTAGTGAGGCAAGATCTTCCCTTGCAGAACCCATGCTGAGTCTTCCTCAATAACCCGTGTTCATCAATGTGCCTACTCATTCTGTCCTTGATAATGGTTTCTACAAACTTTCCCGGTATTGAAGTCAGACTGACTGGCCTGTAGTTTCCCGGATCTCCTCTGGAACCCTTTTTAAAGATGGGGGTGACATTTGCTACCTTCCAGTCCTCAGGAACGGATGCAGATTTCAATGAAAGATTACAGATTTTTGTTAGAAGATCCACAAGTTCAACTTTGAGTTCTTTCAGAACTCTCGGATGTATGCCATCCGGACCTGGTGACTTATTAGTTTTTAATTTGTCTATCAGTTGTAGGACCTCCTCTTTTGTCACCTCAATCTGACTCAAGACTTTCAACACCCCTTCCAAAATTAGTGGTTCTGGGGCGAGCAAAAAGTTCTCGTCTTCCACAGTGAAGACGGAGGCAAAAAATTCATTTAGCTTCTCAGCCATTTCCCTATCTTCCTTCAGTAATCCTTTTACCCCATGGTCATCCAAGGCCCCCACTGCCTCCCTGGCTGGTTTCCTACTTCTAATATATTTGAAGAAATTTTTATTGCTGGTCTTTATGTTTTTTGCAATATGCTCCCCATAGTCCCTTTTTGCCTGCCTGATCAGTCTTGCATTTGATTTGCCACAGCCTGTGTTCCCTTTTACTAATCTCACTTGGACTGGTTTTCCACCGTTTAAAGGAGTCCTTCTTACCTTTTACAGCTTCCATTACTTTGTTTGTTAACCATGCAGGCCCTGTACTAACAGCCCTGAAAGCTCTTTGAGGATTGGCTACATCAGGGGAGTGTGGCCTAATATGCAAAGGAGTTCCTGCTAGAAAAAAAGCCCTGCCCAGAAGTGATGCCATCACATTGGGACATTACAGAGGAATGCTCTGGTTTGGGAGCAGACACTATGGTTCAATTGGACTTAAGCCATAGAGTGCGCCAAAAAACCAGAGCACCCCCGGGAACGTCCCCAACATGATGGCATCACTTCAGGCCCCCATGGCGCAGAGTCGTAAAGCTGCAGTACTGCAGTCGGAGATCTGAGTTTGATTCCAGCAGAAGCTGGTTCAGGTAGCCGGCTCAAGGTTGACTCAGCCTTCCATGCTTCCGAGGTCGGGAAAATGAGTACCCAGCTTGCTGGGGGGAAAGTGTAATGACCGGGGAAGGCAATATCAAACCACCTCATAAAAAGATCTGCCGTGAAAACGTTGTGAAAGCAGCGTCACCCCAGAGTTGGAAATGACTGGTGTTTGGACAGGGGACCTTTCCTTTCCATTCCCCTACTGGCCAGCTGGTCTGCAGTGGGAAGTAGCCCCAAAACTGGAGGATCCCCCACTGGGACCTGAGGCCTGGCAACCCTATGTCTATTTTAAGAAACCATAGTTTCAGAGGGCAGCCTTTCTGGTCTTCAGTAAAGCAGCTAGATTCAAGTCCAAGAGCCACCTTAGAGACCAAGAAAATGTTGAAGGTGTGAGCTTTTGGAAGCCAAAGATAAACAAAACTAGGTATAAATTTGACGTTTGTTGAGTGGAAGCACAGATATCTAAATGAGGATTGTCTGTAGCTTTTACTGGGGTGGGAATTCTGTGCTCATCCAAGTATGGAGGCTTCCATTTGCTTTCAGCAGAGAAGTTAATTAGATAGACTTGGGCTTGTCCAGAAGAAGGTCCTGGATCAGGATTCTCATCTGTACCAACTGAACTACAGTCTTTGTGTCAATATTATTAACATCTGGTTTCTAGATTCAAATTCACTAATAAAGCCAATTCCACACTAGGCCTTCACTAGACCTGGAATTCACTGCCACAGGACGTGGTGGCGGCTACAAGCAGAGACAGCTTCAAGAGGGGTTTGGATAAAAATATGGAGCAGAGGTCCATCAGTGGCTATTAGCCACAGTATATTATTGGAACTGTCTGGGGCAGTGATGCTCTGTATTCTTGGTGCTTGGGAGGGGGGCAAAATGGAAGGGCTTCTAGACCCACATGAACCTCCTGATGGCACTTGGGAGTGGGTTTTTTTGGCCGCTGTGTGACACAGAGTGTTGGACTGGATGGGCCATTGGCCTGATCCAGCATGGCTTCTCTTACGTTCTTACGACCTTGAATCCTGGTTCAGGCCTCTCCCCAAACTGACATTCCTGAGCATTCAATGACTGACCTCAAGTAGCTGTTTTACTGCAAAGGAACTTCAAGAACAGAACGGAGAGAGAAACTGCTGAATTACAAATTATCATGAAACTTGGAATAAACATCTCCCCAGGACTGAACAGGGATATTGGGGTTTTTTTTAATCTCATTACACATGCTAAACCAACTCTCACTGAGTATAGCTGTGCATCCACAGTGTTCCAACGTATTTCTCTTTTAGAATAGTATCAGAATGGGTTTTTTTCTTTTTGTGTTGACACGTGTTGAATTCCGCAGGGCCTGCGAGACCATCCTCTTTAGGCAGGCCTTCCTAGACTGCTGACAGAGGGTGGCCGAACGGAGGATCCAACAAAGTAACTCTTTAATGATTCTTGCCATCATTTAAATATGTAAATGGATAAATAGCGCCCGGAACATCTCTGCTGCTGTTAAGTTAAATTATAGATTATAGATGCTGGATTAGTTTTAAAATATGTATCAACTATGTATAATTTTAATGTTGTTTTAATTATTGTATTTTGTATAATGTCTTATTGAATGCTGTTAGCCGCCCTGAGCCTGCCTAGGCGGGGAGGGCGGGATACAAATAAAATTTAATAATAATAATAATAATGATGCTCAAATGAGGGATGCGGGCTGTTTGTCTCATTACATATACTAACCCACCTTCCACTATACTTTCATGCACCCTGTTTTTCTAAGGGCTAACATATTATTTCTCTTTTAGAACAGTGTGTCAGAATATTTGGTGGTTTAGTTTTTGTTTTTTTGTATTGCCATACTCAAATGGGGGATATTGGCTGTTTGCCTTATTGCATCTACCAACCCATCATTTTTCTAATGACAAACTATAATGGATGTTATAATCTCTTGAGGAACCATGCCCTCTATTTAAACTAACAAAGCCAGAATGTTACCTACATTTATGGCACTTCGCACCTACAACTGCATGCTGCTTTTTATCACCCTCCAGTGTTGTTTCAGCCCTGTTTTGTCCTAACGCCAACAAACACAGATCCCTATTTGTGATTCTTTTAATCTGCTAAAAACATCCCCATGATTCTACACTGCCCGCTTATATTAAGAATTGCTCCTTCCACTCCCATTTTGCCTGATGAAGTCTGCTTAAGAGCGTACAAAAGCTTACCTTCTGAATAAAACTTAGTTGGTCTTAAAAGTGCCACTTGTCTACTGCTTTGTTCTATTGCTTCAGACCAACACAGCTGCCTATTCCACACTTGAATCATGGAATCTCTATGAGTTTATGAAGCTATGATTCTAGTGTCGAAAATCAGTTTGGGGACAGGGCTGGACCAGGATTAAAGGTCTAGTGTTCTGAAGGTAGAGTCAGGGCCGACGTGTGGGAGTAGACAACCTAGGTAATTGTCTAGGGTGCCAGCTCCCAACTGGGACAGAGGGCAGGCGCCCCTTCCCCATTCGCGCTGTCCCTGAGCCTCCAATTGGACGCTGAGGGGTTGGAGAAGCTCGCCTGGCCCCTCTGCACCCAGAAAGAACGGCGCTTTCAGTCCTTGGCACTCTCAAAACTTGGAGAGTACCGAAGACTGAAAGCGTCGCATGTTCTTTCTGGGAGCTGAGGGGTCAGAAAAACTCCCCCAGCCCCTCATCGTCCAGAAACAATGGCATTTCAGTGACTGATGTGATGACGTCACCTCTGAGTGACGTTGTCACGCCATGTGCATGCTTTGGCGCAAAAACTTTTCCCTGGTGGGGGTGGGATGGGCATGCATCGGTGTTCAGTTTGGTGTAGTGGTTAAGTGTGCGGACTCTTATCTGGGAGAGCCAGGTTTGATTCTCCACTCCTCCACTTGCAGCTGCTGGAATGGCCTTGGGTCAGCCATAGCTCTCGCAGGAGTTGTCCTTGAAAGGGCAGCTTCTGGGAGAGCCCTCTCAGCCCCACCCACCTCACAGGGTGTCTTTTGTGGGTGTAGAAGATATAGGAGATTGTATCTGAGTCTCTGATTCAGGGATAAGGGCGGGATATGAATCTGCAATTCTTCTTCTTCTGCCTCGGGCGGCAGAACCCCATGCGTCGTCCCTGGGTAGAGTTGTTTTTTGAGGATTATGAGGCTTCTATTATTTGTTGCTCTTCTCTTATTTATCATCCAGAGGCTTTGCAATCTTTTCTTCACTGCCTAATAGGTGTTTCAAAATTTCATCTGCTTAGTCATCCTTTGAATTCACAGTTCTATTCCCCCCCCCCTTTTATGTCTAACTGTCAATTTAAAAGGAAATCTACAGGCCTACTGAACATTGGCCTGAACTGACTGGTTAAATAGTGAGTTTCTCATGTCTGAGGATGGATCAAGGGGGAAAAAACATTTTGACATCAGTTTTAAAACTAGACTTTTATACATTTGAGATTTCTAGTCTTTCAATATTAGGTCATGAAAACTGATTTGATGTAGTCTCACATGCAAAATAAATCTTGTTTTGATGAGCTATGTATATGCTATGAACATCTGAACATATGAAGTTGCCTTCTACTGAATCAGGCCCTCTTTGGTCCACCAAAGT
The DNA here is from genome assembly GCF_032191835.1 of Heteronotia binoei. NCBI lineage: Eukaryota > Metazoa > Chordata > Lepidosauria > Squamata > Gekkonidae > Heteronotia > Heteronotia binoei. The sequence goes on along the minus strand of NC_083226.1, from coordinate 14,556,213 downwards.
CAGTCTTGTCTACTCAGACTGGCAGCGGCTCTCCAGGGTCTCAAGCTGAGGTTTTTCATACCTATTTGCCTGGACCCTTTTTAGTTGGAGATGCCAGGGATTGAACTGGGACCTTCTGCTTACCAAGCTGGTGCTCTTCCATTGAGACACCGTCCCTCCCCTGATCCTCCCACATTGTCTCCATTTTTTCTTTCAATCCTTTCATTTTCAAATCCCCTCTTCAGATTTGGGGGAGGGGTCCTAGCTCAGTGGAAGAGGTTCAGTCCCCAGCATCTCCAGTTGAAAGGACCAGATAGGAGGTGGAATACCTCATTCTGAGACCCTGGAGAGCTGCTGCCAGTCTGAGTGGACAATACTGATCTTGAGGGACCCAGTGATCTGAGTCAGTAGAAGGCACTCCATGTGAGTTCATGTGAGGGTCTTGGTCAGGAGAGGGGCCGTGGCTCACTGGAAGAGCGTCTGCTTGGCATGCAGAAGGTCCCAGGTTCAATTCCAGGCAGTAGAGGACGTGAAAGAGCTCTGCCTGAGACTCTGGAGAGCTGCTGCCAGTCTGAGTAGACCATACTGATGGTGTGATTCAGTAGGCAGCTTCACGTGTTCACATGTTCTTCTTTTATGACCTTGTTCCTCATATGCGGTCTTAATTTTCGTTTCCTGACTTTATTTTCTATGTTTTCCTGCGTAGTTTTTTCGTTTGTTCTGCCTTAATTTGTTCCATGTATCTTAGACCAGTTGAAATATCACCGCTTTCCCTTCAATTTCTGTAAGTTTCCCTGCCAGGGTATCAAGTCGGTGATCTCTTAACTAGTTGTTGCTTCTAATCTCTTGCATGGGAATGCCTTCAACAAACATCCTCCGATGTTGTCATATCTCATCAGAAATTCTTTATGCATGACTTATCAAATCTGTAAAAACGGGCAACAGGGTGAGGCTTGGATTTGCATCTCTTACAGGGGACCCAAGAAGAACTTGTACAAGAGAAGGAATTCCAGTGGCTACTGTAAGGTTGCCAAGTCCCTTGCAGCCTCTGGCTGCAATTGTACCATAGAGTTTTCCTTCCCAATAGCTAGAGCATCCGGGAAAACCATAGAGTTTCTCCTAGAGTGGCTGCTGTGCGATGCCACCGGCGTGATGATGTCATTCCGGGTGATGTCATTGTGCCGGCGACGTTGGGGGAGGTTCCTCCTGTCGGCCCGATGTGGAACCCCCGCCCAGATACTGTAATATCTATTACATACAGTATAATACATGTAGATACGTGATACAGTATAATAGATGATGCTGACCCAGAGTCCACCTCCATTTGGCAGGGCACCCCCCCCGATCCCTACATTGACCCGGATTTTGGAGGGCCTGACCGGTGAGGGTAGGTACTGTACCGGGTATAGGTGGGCGTGGAGAGCGTCGGATGGCACGCAGCTTGGCGTCGGAGGGGTGGACCCCCTGGGCATCGATGGAGAACCCCAGGAATTCCACCCGATCCACGCCCAGGAGGCACTTCTCCCATTTGACCTTGAGGCCGGCTTTTTCAAAACGTTGTAGGACTCCTCTAAGGCGGGCGGCGAATTCTTCAGGCGAGGCTGCAGCGATCAGCACATCATTGAAGAATGGAGTGACTCCGGGAAGTCCTTTTAAAAGAAAGTACTGGGGTCGACGCAGTAAGAGACCAGAGTCGGAGAGTGATTTCAGCAAGCTTTACTTCAGGAACACAAACACAGACTGAGCTCTATTCAAACCTCCCGCTCCTTTATACAATTCTTGCCCCCTTCTGATTGGTCCTTAACTATGTACATGGATTGGCTATTTACAGGGGCCTAAGGGCCTATCAGGGTACAGTATGAGCCTAGATGTTAATTGGCTACTTATGTTTCAATCCTTCCCCTGATTGGGCACGCTTAGGCCTTCACTGGAACCCTGGTGTGGAGTACAAGCTTGGGCTTGTTCAGCTTCCCTCCAAAAGTAACAGTTCCCTCCAAAAGTAACAGTTCTCCCATTTGAGCCTAGGACACAACACCCCTCCCCCCATAGTTCCAGCTATCAAGTGACATAGTCCTGGAGATATGCCGGAGGGCGGCGGTCTCGTGTCGACGCCTGTTAGTCCCCTGTGCAAGCACCAGTCGTTTTCAACTCTGGCGTGACATCACAATGTTTCAACAGCAGACTTTTTACGGGGTGGTTTGCCATTGCCTTCCCCAGTGAACTACACTCCCCCCCCCCCCCAGCAAGCTGGGTACTCATTTGTCCGACCTCGGAAGGATGGAAAGCTGAGTCAACCTGGAGCTGGTTACCTGAACCAGCTTCTGCTGGGATCGAACTCAGGTCGTGAGCAGAGGGCTCCAACTGCAGTACTGTAGCTTTACCACTCTGCGCCACGGGGCTCTTAGCCTATTGGTAGTCCAGTGAATTTTAGAAGTTCAGGTTTTGAATGATGCTGGTCTTTTGTCTGTTTCTCTGAGCAGCTTGTAAAGTTTGCCCCCCCCCCCGCCCTGGTCTCTGGTTTTTATTGAATAGTTATTAATTAATAAGGATGTTTTTTACTGTTTCTGGTTCAAAATCCCATTCGATTGAGGTGTGGATTTTTGTGGGCCTAGAGAATCAGATGTCCTCTGAGACCGAACTTCGAGGCATGCATTTAAAGGGTAATCGATAGGGTTCTTCCTTCATTGTCGAGAGCCCCAAGAACTCCAGAGGACAAGCATAGTTTGCCATGTACACTTCAAAAAAGGAGTGTCCAGTTTGTGGTGAGCAGTCGTCTGCTGACAGCCCCCCTCAACCCCCTTCCACTTCAATGCTTTGACGAGCAGGAGGGAAAAATGGAGGGGGAGAATATAATTGGTAGTGATGCTCTAGGACTTCCTCAATTTCAATAGCAAAGGTCATGGAATTTACAGAAATGCCACCTTCAAGCACCACTTCCTCCAAACCCCCTCCCCCCCTCAAGCAGGAAGTGGTATCACATCCTCTGTGATAGTCCTGTCTCTATGATCTTTACCCCAGAAATTGTGGAAATTCCTTTAATGTTATGGAGGGTGTGACATCCCGTCCCATGGAACTCCACCTTTCCCAGGCTCTGACTCACAGAGCTAGCAAACCTTTTCACCCAGTTCCAGAAAGGGGCAAAGAGAAGACAGAAGCATGACCTAAATGTGGTACTGGGAGATTTGAGCTCACAGCAGTACATATTCGGAATGCCAGTGCACTAAACAGTAATGCCTCAAGGGTTTTTCTAGTAGCCCTGAAGAACCTCACAAAGGTCATTAGAAAGATGTAATTCACTCCAGTGATTAAAAATAGTTACTTACTTTATTCGTATTCTGTATCACCAGAGATTTACCGTGGGCAGCTCACAAAGTTATAATAGTACAACAAACCCATAAATCCGTAAACCATAAAACTAGCAGTCATAAACCATAAAATGTGCCTACTATTCCTCAGCTACATGGGCTTGTGTACTGGAGCAGAGGGGTGGAGGGACAAAAAAGAAAGGTGCAAAAAGTTTCATTTTCATTTCGACTACTACTGGAAATGGCCATGGCCATGGATACAGAGTATCCATGAGATACAAGCTTTCCAGGGAACCTTCTCTACCGGGTTTTTGAAAAGCAGTTTTATTTCAACAGGAAACTTTGAGGATCATCTTCTCAGGTATGTCAGTTCTTTATGCTTCTGATCAAACTCGTCCTTCTGCTGTTTGGAATTTTTGCTGTGAGCTTTTTATTGTTTTTTGGTTGATAGTTTTTATTGTTTTTGTTTTGTTTCTTCCTGAGTGTGACCTCCATCAAAAGGTAGGATCCAGGCTTTTTCTGTGGCAGAAACTCCTTTGCATATTAGGCCACACCTTCCCTGATGTAGCCAATCCTCCTGGAGCTTACAGTAGGCCCTGTACTAAGAGACCTTAAGCTCTTGGGGGATTGGATACATCAGGGGTGTGTGGCCTATTATGCAAAAGAGTTCCTGCAAAAAAAAAAGTCTTGGGTAGGATAATAATGATTGCAAATGTCATTTCAAAAGGCCTTTTGCAGGTCATGCAGGAGCCTTGGACATCATTGTTAGGGCTGCCAACACCAGATTGGGAAATTCCTGGAGATTTTGGAGAAAGATTTCAGCTGAGGATACCACCATAGAATCCATTCTCTTAAGCAGCCATTTTGTACAGGAGAACTGATCTCATTAGTCTGGGTTTTAATTCCAGGAGACCTCCAGTCCCCTGTTGTGGGTCAGCCAGGGCTCATTGAAGACTCCTCAGGAGAAGAGGAGCCATGCGTAGCCAGCTTTGAGTCAGCAGAAGCCAGAAAGCAAGAAGACAAACTGCAGGCTGGTCAAGATTCGGAGCCAACAGTTGGTGCAGAGCCACCGGCAGTCTCCAGCCCTGAGCCAGCAGATGAAACTAAGTTGATCATTCCGAGCTCTTCAGTATCACACACACCCTTTGAGTGCCGCAGACAGAGGCTACAAGCAGAATTGTGCAGGACAGAGTGTCCACCTCTTGGTCTGATTCCAGCTGTTTTGAGTTACAGAATTACTCCTGAGCATCTGGCTGCAAGTTTGACCCTTAGGCACGTGCTTCATAAGTGATGTACAGACACTCTGTCAGAGAATTCAGTCTCTCCACTAATCTTAACTGTGCAGTTCCTTTTATTTCAGCATTTCACTTTAGTACCTATTGTTCGCTGTAATTTTAGATTTTATATATTTTAATTTTTTTTTTTTTACTGTTGATTGCTTTTATGATGTAACTCGCCCTGAGCCTGTTCTACAGGAAGGACGAGCTAAAAATTGAATAAAACAAACAAACAAATTCATAAATAAAATAAATTTCTGCTCCTGTCTGCTTCCTAGCTGGTCTCTAAGACTGAGACCAGTTATTTAGCCATTTATCTCTGCCATCATGTGTACGCCAGCGATACCCATATTCCTTCCTCATTCCATTCCTGAAAAATACTTTTAGCATGCTCTATTTTGAAAGGTATTTGCTTGCATAGCAGGAATATGTTCCATGGGACTGAGAAATCAGGAAATCCAATTAGTTGCACCACTGCAAGTGAGCGGGGGAGGGGGGCACTGTCAAACGCCCAAAGACTCTTCAGAGCTCCACCATTTGCAATGTAAATGAATTTTATATGACGTACTGAACAATCTATGCTGAGGGACACTGAGCATCTGAAAGACAGGACTCCAACCGCATTGACATTCTTGTCTTTGTTTGCTTACAAACCACACACACACACCCCACTTCTGCTTCAAACTCTCCTAGCATACAAACTCCTGATTAGCGTTGCCACTTCTCAGAGTGCTGTCCTTATCAAATAATTATTTTTTAAAATCTTATCGGCTCTCAGATCTCCATTAGCATCTGGCTCCAAAACCGTTCTGCCTTTTCCACCTCTCCTGTGGCCATGTTTCACCTTTGCCGCTAAGTGCTTTTTCACTCAGCCAGTGTGTTTCTCTCTCTCCCCCCCCTCTTTCTTTTTTCCTCTTCCAGACTTGTTGACTTCTCCTGTGGTGAAATTCTTCATGCTGGTTCTATGCTGCTGCAAAGACCTTTTTGCATGGTGAGGGGTATAAATGCTTAAATAAGTAAAATTAATAAATGTTGCTATTTGTTCCGGGAGGGAAATAGGGCGTCTGTGGCCATTTTTAGCAGGGACAGTTGCATCACTGATTCCTATGATGTAGTCATGCCACAGCATAGCTGATGTCCTGGTACTTATTTTGGCTGCAATTTGAAATATGCTGTTCAGCCAGAAGAAATTGCATTTCACAGAAGCTGAAGCCTTGCTGCGCCGGAATATCTTCATGTGGTGAGGAATGATATCTCCAGTTCCTCCTTGCCCCCGACTTCCAGAATGAAGACACGTAACACAAAACAGCTGGGAAGAAGAAGAAGATGATGATATTGGATTTATATCCTGCCCTAGGCTCTGAATGTCCGAGTCTCAGAGTGGTCACAATCTCTTTTACCTCCCACCCACCCCTCCCAACAGACACCTTGTGGGGTAGGTGGGGCTGAGAGAGCTTTCACAGCAGCTGCCCTTTCAAGGACAACTCCTATGAGAGCTATGGCTGACCCAAGGCCATTCCAGCAGCTGCAAATCCTGAGCCCACCTGGGAAAGGGCGGGATATAAATTATCTAAATAAAGAAATAAAAGTAGAGGAGTGGGGAATCAAATCCAGTTGTCCCAGATAAGAGTCCCCGCACTTAACCACTACCCCAAACTGAAGAGCCTAAACTTTATTATTAGCTTCATGTCTCAACCAACTGTAACACGTTTCACTGTTACTGCAAAATTTACCTTTCGCATTGTGGGTTTCCTTTCTGTCTGCTTGCTTGGTTTTTAGTGACTCCTTACACATATATTGAAGATGCCCCGCAAACATTTCAGGCCCTTACCAGTAAGGAGAGTTGCCAACCTCTAGATGGAACTGGAGCTCCCCTGGAATTGCACCTGATCTCCTGAATACAGACATCAGTTTAGCACCAGAAAATGGCTGGAGAGTGGAACCTGGAGCTATACCCTGCTGTGGTTCATCCTGTCCCCAAATCCCGCTCCACTAATTATCACCATCAACATGATCATAATCCTAATCCTCACCCTCCTCACCATTTCCCTCACAATCCTCACCCTCGCCATCTTCACTCTCACCACATTCACCCTCACCATCCTCACCTTTACCTTTTGCACCTTCACCATCCACCTCGCCCTCACTCTCCTCACCCTTACCATCCTCACCCTCATCCTTATCACCCTCACTGTCTTCACCCATCACCCACACCCTCCTCACCCTCGCCACCCTCACCATCCTTACTCTCGCTATCTTCACCACACTCACCTTCAACATCCTTACCCTCAACATCCTCACCCTTACCCTCACCCCCTTCACCCTCACCACCCTCATGCTCACTATCCTCACCCTTACCCTCATGATCCTCACCCTCCTCGTCCTACCCCCAACATCCTCATCCTCACCCTCCTCATCCTTACCCTCCTCATCCTCATCACCCTCACCCTTACCATCTTCACCCTTACCCTCACCATCCTCACCCTTACCCTCACCCCCTTCACCCTCACCATCCTCACCCTTACCTTTTGCACCTTCACCATCCACCTCGCCCTCACTCTCCTCACCCTTACCATCCTCACCCTCATCCTTATCACCCTCACTGTCTTCACCCATCACCCACACCTACACCCTCCTCACCCTCACCACCCTCACCATCCTTACTCTCGCTATCTTCACCTTCACCACACTCACCTTCAACATCCTTACCCTCAACATCCTCACCCTTACCCTCACCCCCTTCACCCTCACCACCCTCATGCTCACTATCCTCACCCTTACCCTCATGATCCTCACCCTCCTCGTCCTACCCCCAACATCCTCATCCTCACCCTCCTCATCCTTACCCTCCTCATCCTCATCACCCTCACCCTTACCATCTTCACCCTTACCCTCACCATCCTCACCCCCTTCACCTTCACCACTCTCATGCTCACTGTCCTCACCCTTACCTTCATGATCCTCACCCTCCTCATCTCACCCTCAACATCCTCACCCTCATCCTCCTTATCCTTACCCTCCTCATCCTCACCATCCTCATCACCCTTACCATCCTCACTCTTACCCTCACCATCCTCACCCTTACCCTCACCCCCTTCACCCTCACCACCCTCATGCTCACTGTCCTCACCCTTACTCTCACCATCCTTACCCTCACCCCCTTCACCCTCTCCACCCTCATGCTCACTGTCCTCACCCTTACCCTCATGATCCTCACCCTCCTCATCTCACCTTCACCATCCTCTCCCTCATTATCTCCATCATCAAAATCTATATCTCACCCTTCCCAAAAAGGGTGGCTAACAACAAACTGCATAATATTAAAAACCAGTTAGTATTTTATTGTTAAAAACAAAATAAAATAATTGAACAAAGAAATTCAGATAGAACAAAATTGAATCCCTCACCATAAACATGGACAGATGGTAGCAAGAATACACCATTCATAGCATATCAAGACTACACATGGGGCAGTTGGTCAGGTCAACTTCTGTTCAGGGAGGCCAAATAATTGGATATCCACTGCCTCAACCGAAAACCTGATGGAACAGCTCCATTTTAGAGGCCCTGTAGAACTGCAAAAAGCTCCACAAGCCCTGATCTCAGGTGGGAGCATGTTCCACCAGGTCGGGATCAGGACAGAAAAAGCCCTGGTCCAGGTTGAGTCTAAGTGGATGTAGCATTACCTATCTCCAGGTGCAGTACTTGACAACTATGGCTTTATGGAAGAGGCAACAGTGATTTCCGTCAATTCATTTACCACCCCCACCCCCAAGCAGTTCCTAATAGGGGTACCAACTCTAATACTTGGATATTTAGGAGGTGAAGCCTGGGAAAGGCGGGGTTTGGAGAGGGGAAGGATTTTATTGGTATCTAATGCCATGGAGTCCCCACCTGTGACTAGAGCCGGCAACCTCCAGGTAGTGACTGGAAATCTCTCAGAATTACAAGTGATCTCCAGTAGACAGGGATTGCTGCATCTGTACTAACCAGTGTTCCGATTGTGCATGAATTTGTGAAAGAACTAAACATTGTGAATATTTTCTACACATATACCGCAAGTTTTGCAATACGGTCCTTGGAGGAAGTACCTGGTGGTCCGAAACAGACTTTACTTTGCTAGCGGTCCGTTGGAGCTCTTTTCTGGACTTATGTTTCTGGACTTATGATGTTTTGGACTATTTGCACAATGGTGTATATATGTGCATAAATATGCACATGGGGGTATGTAAAATTATGAGGTTTCCTTGTATGAATTATATTTTGTAATAGCATTTTTTCACAGAGTGTTTGTTTTATTTGCTTGCAACTTCATTCCTCTGTGTAGCCTATTGTGTGTTTTTACAATGTCCAGGTAGTGGCTGAAAATCTCAGAATTACAACTGATCTCCAGTAGACAGGGATTACTGTATCTGTACTTGGCCTTGTCATACAAAATGCCAAGCACCATTGTTTTGGCAAAGAAGCACTGCCGCCCTGCCTTTCTCATCCCAGCCGCTGGAAAAAAAGCTGTGTACCCGCAGATTCAATCACACATTTCAATACCATAGTTATATTTTGAAGATTTACTCGAGACACCACTTGAGAGCTCAATCATGACCTTACAAGATCTTTAGCATATCACTTAAAAATCTAGGACTATGAGATGCAGGCTTCAAGAGTCTGTCAAGGCAATCCGGATGTGTATTTCCATACATTTTAACATCACCCGGATGACTTTGATTGTGCTCCTAATAGAACCACAGGGATAGTCTGTTCACTTCCGCTGTACTATCTTTCTAGAGTTTATTTGAAGGGCGGGTTGTATCTCCGCAGAGATTAATTCCACCTGCAAAATGCGTTTTGCACATCAGACACTGACAGGAGAATATGATAAAAACAGTATTGAAGATTCAAAATGCATCTCATCTATGCAAAGAGAAATGCTAATATTGTAATACATGAGAAGATGCGCTCGTTTGAAGACCGGGAGGATTTGCTTGACAATACAAAGACAGCAGTTTGGATTCAGAATAATATTTTCATTTTATTGCTAGCAGGTAAGTGTTGTCCTCGAACAACTGAGATCACCGAAACACTGTGGAAACAATGAAAACACACATGCACACAAATGTAATACTGAAAGCTGAAAACTGGGCAACCAAACTATCCTACCCTGGACCAGTTCTTAATTCATGTGCTTCTTCTTCATTTGAGACTCTTCGGCTGCTAACAGACGGCCGGCTCAGGGCAGAAGAAGAATTACAGATTTATACCTCACCCTTCTCTCTGAATCAGAGACTCAGAGCGGCTTACAATCTCCTTTATCTTCTCCTCCCACAACAGACCTGGTGTCGCTTCAAGGTTTTGGTATTGACCTTTAAAGCCCTTTATGGTCAGGGACCTGCCTATCTACGGGACCGCCTTTCTCCATATATTCCCCAGAGAGCACTGCGTTCAGGGGCAAAAAAATTACTGCCCGCCCCCGGACCAAAAGAAGCCAGGTTATGTGTGACAAGATCTAGGGCTTTTTTGGTGGCAGCACCAGAACTTTGGAATACCCTTCCGGAAGCCATAAGGGCCCTGCGGGATCTGTCTGCGTTCCACAGGGCCTGTAAGACCGAATCGTTCAAGCAGGCCTTCGATGCTTGACGAAAAGAGGGCTGCCACCGGACATCACATAGAATGCTGGTGATCACTGTTCGGAATTCAATGCCGCCTATATTGTACGGATGCAGCACTATAGAATGGTTTTAAAAATTGTAATATGTTTTTAAAAATTGAAATATGTAAATGATGGTTTTATATGTTTTATTGGTTTAACTGTATTGATATGATGTTGTGAGCCGCCCTGAGTCCGCTTGCGGAGAGGGCGGGATATAAGTTGAACGTAATAAATAAATAAATAAATAAATAGACACCCTGTGAGGTGGGTGGGGCTGAGAGGGCTCTCATAGTAGCTGCCATTTCAAGGACAACCTCTATGAGAGCTATGGCTGGCCCAAGGCCATTCCAACAGCTGCAAGTGGAGGAGTGGGGAATCAAACTCGGTTCTCCCAGATAAGAGTCCATGCACTTAACCACTACACCAAACTGGCTCTACACCAAACTGGCAGCATCAAACCAACCTGGAAGTAAGCTGACTGACAGCCTGTGGAAAAGGGATGGGCCATAGTTGCCCCAGGGAGTGCGTCGAATGCTCATGCACCCCATCCACAGCTCCTTGGGTGTTTCCCAGGCACTTCCTGGCTGTGCCTTTGAGGTTCCTCAGCACCCACTTTGAAAGTGGTGCCTTTTAAAGTTGGCTCCTGGTAAGTCAGGGGTGGCTTGGGGGTGGGACAGGGATGGCAGGCAGATGTGCATGTGTAGATGCGCTTTTGGGGGCGCTCTCCTGCCGTCCCTGGGGCTGCTTAAACTGCCCGTCTGTAAGCAGCCCTCTTACTCAAAATAAGCTTGCAGGTTTTAAAAGATTGGAGACCTCCCCCCACCTTAAACGTTCCAGAAAGAATGTCAAGCTTAGATATGGTTCAGACAAGATTACCTTTATCCCGCGTTTCATTAGTGTTCAAGAATGGTTGTATGTACTATTAAACACCATGCATGCAAAAAAGAGATCTTTATGTCATCAGTGGTTTTTCATGCTGGAAAATGTCTACTGTACAAAGAAGAAGAGAAGAAGACCCTGCAGGGGATGGCAAAGAGACAATTGGATAGGATAGTGAGGTCAGCACCTTCTCTCCTGATAATTCCTTGCCCGTCTCCAAATTACTACTCTTAGAGCCGTTCCCCCCTGCTTCTTGGAAGTGCCGCACTCAGTCTTACCCTCTCTCTCAGCTGGAGATGTAGTTAGGACCCTATCTCTGCCTCTCCTCTTTCCTATCAAGTATGTTCATTCCTAAATAAACCTTTATGTCCTCTTTAATCAGATCGTGTACCATTGCTGCCTGAATTACTCTTTCAACATTTCTTTGGGTGGGCTTTTTCAACCAGCACTTAGGAACTCCAGTGTTCATCCTGTATGACGAATCTTGATGCAGTCGTGTATACAACCTCATCAATGTTTGTGGGTTTTTTTACTATTTTATCCATATTCATTATTTTGTATGGGCATCAAGCTCCCAGCTTTGGACGGTGTCACATTGGTGCCAGCCCAACAGGTGAGGAGCTTTGGAGTGACCTTGGATGCTTCCCTTTCCATGGAGGCCCAGATCATGATGGTCGCCAGGTCTTGTTTTGTTATCTTCGGCAGATCAGGCAGCTAGCACCATATCTATCCCCCCAGGACCTGGCTACAGTGATCCATGCAACGGTCACTTCCGGACTAGACTACCGTAACTCGCTGTACACTGGCTTACCCTTGAGACTGATCCAGAAACTGCAGCAGGTGCAGAGTGTGGCGGCTCGCCTGCTGACTGCACCATCTTTACGGGTGGGCATTCGGCCGGCGTTCGACAGTCTGCACTGACTGCCCATTGAGTACCGGATCCACTTCAAGGTTCTAGTGCTAACATTTAAAGCCTTACGCGACCTGGGACCAACAAACCTGTGGGGCCGTCTCTTTCCATATATACCCAAGAGGTCATGACGTTCGGCCTCCCAACATCTGTTGGCCATTCCCGGCCCAAGAGACGCCCGCCTCACCTCAACTAGGGCCAGGGCTTTTTCAGTCCTGGCCCCAAACTGGTGGAATCAGCTCCCTATTGAGATCCGGGCCCTACCTGGCTTATTAGCCTTCCTTAGGGCCTGTAAAATGGAGCTGTTCTGCCAGGCTTTTAGCTGAGACTGCGGGCATCTGTTCTCCCCGGCCAGCACTGTCATCTGTGCTAGGAAATGGAATAAAAACTGCCGTCCCTATGAGATATCATGATGTGAGATGGCTAGGCTGGGCAATATGTAGGCTTCCCAACCCCCCCGCTCTGCTGGGGGACCGCTGGATTAGCAGCCTCCTCCCCCGCTCTCCAAAAATCTGGAAGCGGGGTGGGGGGTGGGGATGGGGAAACGGTGCCGTGTCTCTTTCCCTGCCTGCCTCCCTCCCTCGCAGGCTTCAGCCTTCTCCCTTCCTCCGGGTCACAAAGACCCGCCCACCGCCGGCCTGCTATTCGCTCCAGTCCGGCCTCCCTTTGCGAGGTGCATGCTGGGACTCATAGTCCTTGCATCCTCTCCAGCTGCCACAGATGTCTCCTCGGGGAGTCTGGCCGGCGGAGGGGGGGGGACCATGTGCGTTTCTACCTCCGGAGGCTTCCGTGGCTGATTGAAAGGCTTCCTCTTGGGATGGGGTGTCTGCGTTACTTTGAATAAGTTGGCAGCAACTTGTGAGTAGAGAGGCCAATCCCCCTTCAGTGTTGCCAGAAATGGTGGTGAGGGATGGAAAGTCTGCTGAGCACTTCATTATTCTCTATGTGGAGATCGATTCTCATAGGGTATAATGGGGAATTGATCTGGAGGTTTCGGTGGCTCTTGGGGTGCTGTTTTTTGAGGTAGAGGCACCAAATTTTCAGTATAGTATCTAGTGACTCTCCCCAAAGTACCCCCCAAGTTTCAAAACCATTGGACCATGGGGTCCAATTCTATGAGCCCCAAAAGAAGGTGCCCCTATCCTTCATTATTTCCTATGGAAGGAAGACATTTAAAAAGGTGTGCTGTCCCTTTAAATGTGATGGCCAGAACTCCCTTGGAGTTCAATTCTGCTTGTCACACCCTTGTTCCTGGCTCCGTCCCGATGTCTCCTGGCTCCACCCCCAAAGTCCCCAGACATTTCTTGAATTGGACTTGGCAACCTAGCAATATGTGATGCCATGGTCATCTGAGTGCTGTTGAGTTGTCTGCTTATAAAATGTTTTTATTGTAATTTATTGTTTTATCGTATGTTGTACTCCGACCTGAGCCCTATGGGGAATGGGCAGAATACAAATTTACTAAAATAAATAAATACATTTGTCAAAGAAGGGAAGCAGAAAGGTGCAAACGAGCTGAGGGAACCAAAAGCTGCGGCACACGGTATGTGTGCATTCCAGATTAGGCATTGATTTTAGAAATTTCCCCTATTCAAACCACAATTCAGGAGGAGCAAAACGCAAGGCAGGCCAACAAAATCTCTAGGACTGCAATCCACTACACACCTGCTTGGGACTTCACCCCACATAGAGTTGCCAATTCCCAAGTGGAGCAGGGGATCTCCTGGTTTGGAGGTCCTCCCCCCAATTCAGGGTCATCAGAAAGTGAGGGGGTGGGAGGGAAATGTCTGCTGGGCACTCCATTATTTTCTATGCAGACCAATTCCCGTAGGGTATAATGGATAATTGATCTGTGGGTATCTGGGGCTCTGGGAGAGCTATTTTTTTGAGGTAGAGACACCAAATTTTCAGCATAGCATCTGGTGCCACTCCTCAAAATAACCCCCATATTTCAAAAAGATGGGGTCCAATTCTATGAACCCCCAAAGAAAGTGCCCCTATCCTTCACGATTTCCAGTGGAGGAAAGGTTTTGAAAAGGTGTGCAGTCTCCTTAATGTGGTGGCCAGAACTCCCTTCAGAGTTCAAATATGCTTGTCACAGCCCGGGAATGTCTCCTGGCTCCACCCCAAAGTCCCCAGATATATCTTGAATTGGACTTGGCAACCCTACTTTTAGAGCACTGCTCAGTCACCAATACACCTGAGCAAATTTGCAGAAGACGGCACTGTAAATGTATTTAAGTGGCAACTATTCTCCAGAAAAGGGCAACTAGAATGATTAAAGGGCTGGAACACTTTCCCTATGAAGAAAGGTTAAAACGCTTGGGGCTCTTTAGCTTGGAGAAATGTCGGCTGCGGGGTGACATGATAGAGGTTTACAAGATGATGCATGGGATGGAGAAAGTAGAGAAAGAAGTACTTTTCTCCCTTTCTCACAATAAAAGAACTCGTGGGCATTCGATGAAATTGCTGAGCAGTCGGGTTAGAACTGATAAAAGGAAGTCCTTCTTCACCCAAAGGGTGATTAACATGTGGAATTCACTGCCACAGGAGGTGGTGGTGGCTACAGGCATAGCCACCTTCAAGAGGGGGTTAGATAAAAATATGGAGCAGAGGTCCATCAGTGGCTATTAGCCACAGTGTGTATATAAATATTTTTTTTGGCCACTGTGTGACCCAGAGTGTTGAACTGAATGGGCCATTGGCCTGATCCAACATGGCTTCTCTTCTGTTCTCATGTTCTTAAGTAAATGTAGCCATTGGGTTTGCCACCTGCCAGGAGAGGGGGAAAATGTCCTATCCTTTAGATAGAGGCTAATTTGGGTGATGTTTATCAGGGGATGTTGCTCCTCTCCATGCCGTGAAAAGCTTCAGCTTCCTATTTCCACATTTATTATTATCTTTGCTGTCAACTCAGCCCATTTATAGGGTGTTCTTCTTTCTAACAATTTAGAACCCAAATACATAGGCATCTCAGAGACGAAATATTTTAAAATAGGATATGCAATACTCTCCCCCGTTTTCATTATCGAGGCAGTTGGAGTGAGACACGGAATCAATATCCCCCCTTAACATAATGCCGATGGCCCTCTCCGGGTTAGAAAAGGCTATTGCCGAGTGTCCCAGAAGCTGCTTCTTAAAATTACAATACACTTTCTGAGGTGTTTCGGCATAGAAAGACTCCTTTCCCAGCCTCTGTATTCAATAGCAACCACAGCTAGAAATATTAGACAACACTGAAATGAGGAAGAGTTAGTTGTTTCTTGTAGGCGATCTTAAATGGAATTCTCTGTTTGTCCTCCTGACACATCTCTCACCCCACGACCCACCTTCCCTCTCTTAGGCCCATGAGATGGCCCAGATCAGGGGTTCCCAAATCCTGACTCAGGGGCCACATGTGGCTCTTTCACACATATCGTGTGGCTCTTGAAGCCCCCACTGCCCTATTGGCCGGCTTCGGAAGGCACTGAAAGGTGAGATTGCCAACCTCCGGGTGGGACCTGTAGATCTCCTGCTATTATAACTGAGCTCTAGATGACTGAGATCAGGGGTGGAATTCAAGCAGGAGCTCCTTTGCATATTAGGCCACACTGCCCTGATGTAGCCCATCCTCCAAGAGCTTACAGGAGGCCCTGTAAGAAGAGCCCTCTAAGCTCTTGGAGGATTGGCTACATCAGGAGTGTGTGGCCTAATATGCAAAGGAGCTTCTGCTAGAATTTCACCTCGACTGAGATCAATTCCCATGGAGAAAAAGGCGGCTTTGGAGAGCGTGCTCTCTGGCATTGTATCCTGCTGAGGTCCCTCCACTCCCCAAAACCACTCTCTCTAGGATCCACCCCGCCCCCCAAATCTCCACATATTTCCCAAACCCTAATTGAAAGGACAGGGGCAGGCCTCAGATTCAGCAGGAGCTCACAGGAGCACAGCTCCTGAACCTTTCTGACGATTCCCCCTCTTCCTGCCCACCTACGTAGTCCATTGAATAGCAGGTGCAGCTGCATAACAATCCCTGGATTTGGAGAGTGGGCAGCCATCCGGCCACCGGGGGCTTTGCCACACCCCCAGAGCCCTAATTAACCCCTGGAGAAGCCCACACCACCCTTTCTCCACTTCTTATATGATTTTGGGCAGTGGGTGGCTTGCTTGCCTTTTGACTGGGTGGGGGGGGCAGAAGGTCCAGGAGAGCCCCAGGTGAGCGAGGCCTGCTTGGGCTGGTTGGATCTTTAGCCAGCCCAAGCAGGCCTCACTCGCCTGGGACTCTCCTTTCTTGCATCGAGTTGCGTCGGGTGGGGTGGCATATGCTAATGAGTTATGCTAATGAGCTCTGGCATCTATTTTTCTACAAAACGACCCCTGGAGAGGGGTATTCTTCTCTGGGCCTGTTAGCGATGCAAATAAACGCCTTTCGTTTAGCTGTATGAAGTGTAGTTACATGATTCTAGTGCCCGTTGACTACCTTCTGGGGCAGGACGAGCGACAGCCGAGGAAATGGAGAGCAGGTGGAGAATCATCTGCGGCAATGCCGAGCGGCACAACTGAAAGAAGTCCCCGGTGTGAAAATAGGGTGCTCCAGAAGAGTGCTGCTATTTTCCCTCCGTGAATGGCTGGAGAATCTCCTTACGGGAGCATCGCTGCCTCTCTGAAGGCCACTGCAGAGAAAACAAAGGCCTGGGGAAATGAACTCCATTCTTTCCTTGAAACCTGTCGATGGCTGGTGTCCAAGTGTACTGACCTGAAGAACACTTAAGTGCCTTGTTTATTCATTTTTTTTTTTTTTGCCTTCAAGTCACAGCAGCTTTAGAGCAACCCTGTAGGGTTTTCAAGGCAAGAGGCAAACAGAAGGGGTCGGCCATTGCTCAGGGCCGGATCTAGGGGGGCAGAGGGGGGTGCTCGGCCCGACGCCACTGGAGGAGGGGGCATGCCAAATTGGGTATGGAGTCCATTCTATTCTATGGGCCCATAAGATAGAATGGGCCCGTAAGGGGCACCATTTTTTTTAATTCTCTCCCCCTCAAAAAACATGTCGATCCGGTCCTGCCATTGCCTGCCACCATGTTAGCCATCTGGACTTCCTTAGTCTCCCATCCGAGTACTAACCAGGGCTGACCCTGTTTAACTTCCGGGATGTCAACATGGGATGTGAAAGCCAAGGAAATCACGACCAGATGGAAGACCTACCTAGAATGGACAGCGATAGAAGGAAGGACGGACATTCAGTGGAAGACTAAGACTTTGTGCCCATGGCTGATGGGGGGGGGGAAGAGACTAGGAGTAAAGGGTGGGGGGGGAAGAGGGAAGAAGGGTGTGTTGGAAATACAAATATTTGTTGTAATGGACTAAATAGAATAACAAATAAAGACTATATATATATATATATATATATATATATATATATATATATATATATACACACACACACACACACACTTCCGGGATGTCGTCAAACAATGCTGGGACCACAGAGGTTTTGCAACCAAGAAATAACAAGAAAAATACTCTCCGTGTAACAAAACAATATCAGAATATAATTACAATGATTCCCAATGATTTTTTTTAAAAACCAATTTGCTCTGAAATATACATCTATATATCTTATGCCAATAAAGGCTAACTTGACTTGACTTGACTCGATTCCCAGTACAACGAGATATTATTGTAGCTACATTATCGATTTCCGTGACAGAATACCATCCGAAGCACACAACTTCCCTACCGTCCATAAGATGACGCGACATTCATTCAATACAGCCGGACGACGATTCAAAACCGGTCGTTCTCGTTTCGGATCCGCGCGATCCTTCGTCTGGGACCGTCTAGTTTATTTTTAGGTGCAGTAGTCTGATGGCGCCTTGTTCTGATTTCATTGCAATTCATTGTTTCACAGCCTCGTGGAAGTCAGTGATGAACAAAGCTTCACTTGCCCTGCAACATCTTCCGCCCTCAAGCTTCCACAAGGCTGTAAAACAGCGAATTGTAATGAAATCAGAACAAGGCACCATCAGACTACTGCACTTAAAAATAAACTAGGCGGTCCCAGAGGAAGGATCACAAGGATCCGAAACGAGAACGGCCAGTTTTGAATCATTGTCAGACTGTATTTGAATGAATGTCGCATCATCTTATGGACAGTAGTGAAGTTAAGAACATAAGAGAAGCCATGTTGGATCAGGCCAACGGCACATCCAGTCCAACACTCTGTGTCACACAGTGGCAAAAAAATTTGTATATACACACACACTGTGGCTAATAGCCACTGATGGACCCCTGCTCCATATTTTTATCTAAACCCCTCTTGAAGGTGGCTATACTTGTGGCCGCCACCACCTCCTGTGGCAGTGAATTCCACATGTTAATCACCCTTTGGGTGAAGAAGGACTTCCTTTTATCCGTTTTAACCTGTCTGCTCAGCAATTTCATCGAATGCCCGAAGTTGTGTGCTTCGGATGGTATTCTGTCACTGAAATTGATAATGTTGTTAGTATAATATATTGTTGTACTGGGAATCATTGTAATTCCATTCTGATATGGTTTTGTTACGCGGAGAGTATTTTTCTTCTTATTTCCTAACCTCCGAGATGTGACAAGACTGCGCTAGCCTGGGCTATCCGTGTCAAGTTTAATAATTGTGTGCCGTCGAGTCACAACTGACACATTGAACCCAGGGCAATGGGGTAGGTTTGCCAAGTCCAGTTCAAGAAATATCTGGGGACGTTGGGGATGGTGGAGCCAGGGGATTTTGGGGGTGGAGCCAGCAGCGAGGTTGTGACAAGCATAACTGAACTCCAAAGGGAGTCCTGGCCATCACATTTAAAGGGACCGCACGCCTTTTAAATGCCTTCCCTCCATTGGAAATATTGAAGGAGAGGGGCACCTTTTTGGGGGGCTCATGGAATTGGAACTTGGAGGCTCTTTGGAGGAGAGGCATCGGATGCTGTGCTACAAATTCAGTGCCTCTACCTCAAAAAACAGCCCCTCCAGGACCTCGGATACCCACAAGTCAATTATTCATTATCCCCTATGGGAATTGGTCTACATAGGGAATAATGGAGTTTCTAGCAGACATTTCCCTCCCCCCCATAGCTTTCTGATGACCCTGAAGTGAGGGGGCTCCAAACCGGGGAATCCCCTGCCCCCACCTGGGGATTTTAACAAGGAAAGAAGTCACTCTAGAGTAAACAATAAAGCACAACCATAAGGTTATAATGACAAAATGATATGTAATGTATAATATAACAGTGTAATAGACAGTCCTACATGAACAAAAGGCCTTAGCAACGACTACAGTTGCTATCATGAATGAAGTCTATTTCCAAAAGGAAAAGAAAGGTCCCCTGTGCAAGCACCAGTCATTTCCGACTCTGGGGTGATGTTGCTTTCACAATGTTTTCATGGCAGACTTTTTATGGGGTGGTTTGTCATTGCCTTCCCCAGTCTTTTACACTTCCCCCCCAGCAAGCTGGGGATTCATTTGACTGACCTCGGAAGGATGGAAGGTTGAGTCAACCTTGGGCCGGCTACTTGAATCCAGCTTCCGCCGGAATCGAACTCAGGTTGTGAACAGAGAGTTCAGACCACAGTACTGCAGTACTGCTGCTTTACCACTCTGCGCCATGGTTCCAAAAAGGAACCAGGTAAATCTGGAATGTACTGAAACTTCTTCAGATTCGATGATTCCACCGTATTGCTCAATAGTAGAAAAGGATAATCTCCAACAATGGTGGAAAGCAAAAATCCCCGGACAGGTCGTCGACTTCTGCCACACCTGTTTCAGTCCTTCATCAACAAGGGATATTCCATAATGCCAAATAAGAAATATTCAAAATCAATATCAAATATTCAAAACCAATTCACATAGGGACCAAACGTCTCCAACAAAATTATTTAGTCGATGGCTCACGCTCACCACTGGTTTATTTGTCAATGAGATAATTTTGTTGGAGACGTTTGGTCCTTACGTAAATTGGTTTTGAATATCTGATATTTGTTATCATTTGTCACTTAACTACTACACTGAATTGGCTCTCTATATAGTAATGGGTAGTGTGAATTATCTTGATCTTGGTCACCAGCAGGGCACCCTTACACTCCAGAACCTTTTCTGGCTCCTTCAGCATGGAATCGCCATGGTGTAGTGGTGAAGATTGGCAGACTTTAATCTGGAGAACCAGGCTTGATTCCCCACTCCTCCCCATGAAGCCTGCTGGGTGATCTTGGGTCAGTCACAGTTCTCTCAGAATTCTCTCAGCCCCGCCTACCTCACACAGTGCCTATTGTAGGAAGAGAGGAAGGGAAGGTGATTGTAAGAAGAAGACGACATTGGATTTATATCCCACCCTCCACTCCGAATTTCAGAGAGGCTCATAATCTCCTTTATATTCCTCCCCCACAACAGACACCCTTTGAGGTGGGTGGGGCTGAGAGAGCTCTCTCAGAAGCTGCCCTTTCAAGGACAACCTCTGCCAGAGCTATGGCTGCCCCAAGGCCATTCCAGCAGGTGCAAGTGGAGGAGTGGGGAATCAAACCCGGTTCTCACAGATAAGAGTCTGCACACTTAACCACTACACCAAACTGGCTCTATGTGGCCCCTTTAAGGTAGAGACAAGTAGGGTATAAAAATCAGCTTTTCTTCTTTAGGGCTGACCTTCCCACTGTCAATCTCCTTCTGATTTCTTGGTTGCCGCCTCCCTTTTGGTTGATGATGGAGCTAAGGAACTGAAAATCGTGGACAATTTCAAACCCTTCTCCATCAGCTGATGATTGCCCTGGAAGAAACATTACCTGCAGCCTCATCCAATCTGTTGACCTTGGGCAGGTTCGGTTCTATAAGGAGAGGGGGGAAACAGCATGGGGGGGGGCTATGAAAAAAGCAAGTCCCCCAAGCGATTATTCGTGGTACCTTCTACCTGCTAGGCTCTGGGACTCTTCTAGCTATGCCCAATTGAGCCTTCTGCTCCTGTGGTTTGGGGAGCTCATTTCAAGGTCTTGTGCTTTCCGTAGCTTCCTTGTGAATTTTTCAAGACCGAGCAGGTAAACGGCAGATGTTTGATTCTCCCCCAATCTGACTGGCAAATGGGAGACGGCACGAGAGGCTGCAAGATGCCTTTCATCAGCATCCTCCACCGATAATAGTGGTGATGAGCAGCTGTTGCCTCGGCATCCAGGAAAGGAGCCCTCGAAGGATGATGACCCATTCTTCTCCCACGCATCAGTATGCAGGATCCGGGGTCCTCAGCGGGAGCCAGATCTCAGCCTGCAGACTCTTAAGTCGCAGCGCCAGCCTGGTATCTTCGCCGCGCTTCCTTCCAGCTGGGAACCGGGTTTGAAAAATTAAGCCTTCCCAGCATCACTCGGCAGGAGCTGAGAAAACAAGAGACTGAGCCCGGCTTTTCTGCTTCTCTTCCTTGGGCCCTGGAGTGGAAATTCTGGGCCCTCCAACACACACACTCAGCAACAGGGGTTGTCCATTCTGGGTTGGGAAAATTCTGGGGGTGGAGCCTGGGGAGTGGCAGACCTTAGCAGGGATGCAATGCTATAGCGTTTACCCCGCCATTTGGCCTTTTTTTGTAGCAGGAACTCATTTGCATATTAGGCCACACCCCCTGATGTAGCCAATCCTCCTGGAGCTTACAGTAGGCCCTGTATGAAGAGGCTACATCAGGGGTGTGTGGCCTAGGGTGGCCAAGTCCAATTCAAGAAATATCTGGGGACTTTGGGGGTGGAGCCAGGAGACGTTGGGGGTGAAGCCAGGAGCAAGGTTGTGACAAGCATCATTGAACTCCAAAGGGAGTTCTCGCTGTCATGTCTAAATGAACCACACACCTTTTAACCTTCCCTCCATTGGAAATAATAAAGTATAGGGGCACCTTCTTTTGGGGCTCATAGAATTGGACCCCCTTGCCCAATCTTTTTGAAACTTGGAGAGTGTTTTGGGGAGAGGCAATGCATGCTGGGCTGCAAATTTGGTGCCTCTGCCTTTAAAATAGCCTCTCCAGAGCCCCAGATACGTGTGCATCAATTTTCCATTATACCCTAAGGGAATCGATCTTCATAGGGAATAATGGAGTGCCCAGCAGACATTTTCTCCCCCCACCCCACTTTCTGATGACCCTGAAGCAGGAGGAAGGGCCTCCAAACCAGAGGATCACCTGCCCCCACCTGGAGATTGGCAGCCGTAGTGTGGCCTAATATGCAAAGGAGTTCCTGCTACAAAAATAGCCCTGGCCTCTAGTGAGGTAAGGAGATAGCTTGTCCCCAACTTCTGCTGCCCACCATCATTCTGAGAAGTGGTAGGAGATTTTTTTTTTTAGAAGTTAGCATCACATGCAGCGCTTCATTAGTTCTGGCAAAACCTAGGAAGTGACATAGGGTAACTCTAGGAATCTCGGTTTTAAGCGCTAAGGTTTTACCATAGAGTTTCTGATTCCTAGAACCAACTCAAGTCACTTCCGGGTTTTTACCAGAAGTAATGCAGCCCTACAACTGGCATCACCCCACCCCCCATGTCCCCAACCACAGTCCGGCCACCAGTGGCCAGGTACCATCTGGTAACCCTAGCCAGGCCCCACCTGACAGCCATTGCAGGGGTGTTCCAAAACCAGGCTGCAGTCTCACATCTGAAGGATACATTAACATCTATAGCAGGGGTGGCCAAACTCGCTTAACGTAAGAGCCACACAGAATAAATGTCAGATGTCTGAGAGCCACAAGACATGAATGTTGGATGTTTGAGAGCCACAGGACGGGACAGAAGGAAGGAAGGCAAGTCGATGTGGGAGGGAGAAGAAGAAAGTGAGATTGACCAGCGCTAGAGCCAGAGCATTCTCGGTAATAGCCCCCACTTTGTGGAATGCCCTACCCAAAAGCATCAGGGCCCTGTGGGACCTGCCACAGTTCCACAGGGCCTGTAAGACTGAACCATTCAAACTTGTAAGACTGAACTTTTCAAACTATTTCCATCCACCATTCTTGGTATCCAGCTCTGCAAAACACCCTACAGACTACAAATTGCAGAAGGTCACAGAACAACCAGCACATTCCAGAGAACAATCAGCACAATCAACAACCATCTTCCTTATCTTCACATCCCTTCCAACCCTCCCAGCAATCAACACAGAACAATGGTCACATTCCACAGCCAGTTTCCTTATCACCACCCTTCCAGGAAGCCCCACCAAACAATGGATACATTCACAAACCAATTGCCCTCTCACCACACCCCCTCCAGCCTAGAAATAGCAGCTCTCCAGCAGCCCTGGCCTCACTCAATGCACAGCAGCCAAGAAGGTCAGAACGCCTGCTCCGGCTGCAACGCCACTGAGGATGTTCTCCGCAGCTGAGAACGAAACGTCTGGAAGAAAAACTTTCTCCAGTAGAACACGGCACTTGAGCCCGAAAGATTCTACAAACCCTAATGATGATGCCAGCCGTGAAAACCTGAAATCTTTGATATTCAAACTTGCCTTTAATGGTTAGGGGGAGGTGGCTTTTACCTTCAGCGTCGGCAATCTCACTGAACTAATATAATGGAAATCAGAAGCTTGCCATCTCGGATTTTTAATACGTATGGATATGGTTTTTTATATATTTGATGTTAACACGTTTATACATTGCTAAGGTTTTTAAACAGTAGCTGCCCTGAGCCTGTCGGGGGAGGGCGGGATATAAATCTGATAAATAAATAAATAGAAAGAAAGCAACTTTCACTTTAAATGCATTCTCCAAGCTGCCAGCTGGCTTGGAGAAGCGATTGAAAGAGAGAAATGCCCTTTCCAAGCTGGTCAATGGGGCAGTAGGGGCTTCAAGAGCCTCACAATATGTGTGAAAGAACCACATGTGGCTCCCAAGCCACAGTTTGGTCACCCCTGATCTATAGGATGTCTCTATAAGAACATGAAGCTGAGAGTCTAAACTTCTCTGGCTGTTCTGCTGGCTTCTCCATACTGGAGGCCTCTGAGGTCCACAACCCTTTCCATTATGCAATTCTGAGGAAGTCATCTGTCTCCATGAGGCCCTGGCTCGTTTCAACAAGACAGATTCTTCTAGCCTTTTCCCCGCTTGGGGTTGTTTGCCTGGCATCTATCAAAGCTCATGTTTTTCCAGTGGTACCTCCTATTTTAAAGAATGGGCTCCAAGTGGAGATAAGGAAGGCTGTGCTGCTGGCAGTTGCCAACCCTAGCTAGCAAAATCCCTGAAGATTTGGGGGCAGTATTGGAAGGAATTTGGGGAGGGAAAGCAGTATTGGGGGGAATTTGGGGAGGGAAAGCAGTATTGGGGGGAATTTGGAGAGGGAAAGCAGTATTGGAAGGAATTTGGGGAGCGAAAGCAGTATTGGAAGGAATTTGGGGAGGGAAAGCAGTATTGGGGGGAATTTTGGGAGGGAAAGCAGTATTGGGGGGAATTTAGGGAGGGAAAGCAGTATTGGAAGGAATTTGGAGAGGGAAAGCAGTATTGGGGGGAATTTGGGGAGGGAAAGCAGTATTGGAAGGAATTTGGGGAGGGAAAGCAGTATTGGAGGGAATTTGGGGAGGAAAAGCAGTATTGGAGGGATATTGGGAAGGGAAAGCAATGTGATACTATGGAGTCCACTCTCCAAAGCTGTCATTTCCTCCAGGTGAGCTGATCTCTAGGGATGGGCACGAACTGGCTGATGAACTAAGTTAATCACAAACTGTGATGCAGTTTGCGAAGAACAGAAAGCATGGCTTTAAACTTTAAATGGCTCACCAACCAAAATGAACTGGGTCAGTTTGTGAACCTGCTTTCCTGTGAGTATGGGTTCGTGGTTCGGTTCATGGTCCCAGCATGAACCACGAACCAAACTGCAAAAATGTGGTTCGTGCTCATCCGTAGTGTCCTCGTAGTCTGGAGAAAAATTGTAATTCTGGGTGAACTCCAGGCCCCACCTAGACCAGCGGTGTCAGAAGGGCAGTCTTAGAGTGCCTTGGAGAGTGCACTGTGCAGGCAAGGTTTGCCCACAGCCTGCCCCTGATGCGCCACCGTGTGTGACCTCCCCACGGGTGGAAGTGCAGCAGCGGGGCAGGTTCGACATCATAAAAGAAAATTCAAACTAATTTTTGAAGCTATAGCTAGTTAAAATTAACGTGCCTCAGTGATCCCCGTATTCTATTTGTTCACCATGAAACTTACCCCATGGCAAGTGAACCTTGCTATTTTTAGAACACTTGGTAACTGAGGGAAAGGTTCATGACTGAAAACAAACTGCCACCACGCACACTAAATAATGCACTTTCAATCCACTTTCAATGCCCTTTCCAACGGGATGTTGCCAGTTCTACAGTAAAAAAGCCAGTTGGAAAGTGTGTTAAAAGTGGATTGAAAGTGCATTATTTAATGTGTGTGATCACGGCCTTAGTTCCTTCGAAATCATAGGAGGCTGCGTGCATCTCCTCAATGGATAGAAAAGGCCTGTCTCAGTGAGAAATTCAGGAAGACTTCAGTTACTTAGCATAATTCAACTGAATCAGAACTATTAGAAACGTAGTGATCCATAATTTGTGGGGACGTAATTCTCAGTAAATGGACGAGAAGCTCTGAGCTGGATTTGTCTCGAATCAGATCGCCAAGGTCGGAATCCTTGATTCTGTTCAAATCCCTTCAGCGCTTGAATTAATTTGGTGTTTGGCTTTGCCCGTGTCACTTCTCTGCTGTTCTGCAGGCAGCACCCCAATTTTTATGCCAAGTGTGTGTGTGGGGGGGGGAGGGGGAAATGATAGAAAAACTACTTACAGAGCTCTAGAACATACAAAACCGACTTGGGCCATTTAAAGAGGAAGCAGCCATTTTCAAGACTGTGATTGAGATGGATGGTCCTAATGAAGCGGTTAATGAAGGTGAGAAACAGTGAAGAATGACAGAGAAGTTAGGAGTGATAATGAGGAAATGGGGTGGCGAGGGGATGGGATAACGGGGAAATGGTGTGGAATAGAAGAGGACAAGAAAGGGGGTAGCCGCACACCAGTCCATAGCAAAATCTAGAAACAAAAAGGCATTGCAAATATCTATAATGACGTTCAAGCCAAATGTCATAGCACCATCTGCAAAGTTTTGAATTCTTCAGAAGTCTTCATCAGACTGGATTTTTTTTTTAAAAAAATATGTATTTTGTTATATACAAGACATAGACAAACAAGGTTTTTTTAAAAAAAAGAAACTTAAAAGATGCTTAAAACATTAGCACTCATTGGAAGTTCTGGCTCTTTCCTTTCTTCCCCAGGGGACCAGGAGGGGGAGGAGCCTCAGCCAATGGAGAAAATGGAGGTTTTGCTCTGTAGCTCTTGTGCGATTGAGCAAGCCTTGCAAAACAATTTGTTACACTGAAGGAAGCAAGAGAGAGGGAGAAGGAAGCAGATGACAACCAGTTGCTTGGGGGCCTGATAGGAGCCCTCCGGGGGCCTGATTTGGTCCCTGAGCCAGATGTTTGACACCCATGTTGTAGACTGCATACAGATTGGAGGAAGCCTAGAGCAATGGAAAAGGATCGTTATAATGAATTTTGGCACTACTGGACCAATTGAAACCCTGTGAATAATCTAAATCGTCCAGAGAAGAAGGATTTCCTATCCGAAATGGTTTTTATAATTGGACCGGCCTGCCATTGGGCCACCTGCAAGGACAATTTATGCTCTGTTGATCTCCCCATTGGGACTAGGGTTGTCAATCTCCAGGTGGTAACTATGGGGTTGCCAGGTCCCTGTGATGTGCTGGCAGGGGTTGGGAGGGAACTTTCCAGGAGTGGGGTGAAGCTCCGTGACATGCCTACATCACCCAGAAGTGATGTGGGCATGTTGGGGACATTAGGTGGAAACGCTCTGGTTTGGGGGCAAAATTCTATGGTAGAATCAGCTACAAATCAGAGTTTTGCCCAAAAGACAGAGTGTCACCACCTGATGTCCTCGATGTGCTCTTCTGAGTTATGTAGAAATGTCACATTTATTTCTGGATCCATTGAGGTAAGAGGGGGTAATTTGGGAGGAGAGAGGAGCACCCCAAAATGGGAGACCAGGGATCTAACAACTATAGGTAGCTGGTGATCTCTCACTATTACAACTGATTTTCAGTTGACGGAGATCAGTTCCCCTGGAAAAAATGGCCACTGTGGAAGGTGGACTCGGTGGCATTAGACCCCACTGAAGTCCTGCCCTCCCCAAACCTCGCTGTACTCAGGCTCCACCCCAAAAATCCTCAGGTATTTCCCAACCTGAAGTTGGCAATATTAATGGGGACTCAAAGCAGCTTTCATTGTTCTCCTCTCCTTCATTCTATCCTCACAACAAGCCTGTGAGTTAGGTTAGGCTAAGCGTGTGTGACTTGGCCAAGGTCTCCCGCCAAGCTTCCATGGCAGAGTGAGGATTTGAACCTGGGCATCCCAGGTTCTAGTCAGACACTCGAACCACTACACCATACTGGCTGGCTCTCAAGACAGATGAAAGATTACAAATTCAGTTTGGCAGTTTCCATGTGAGGCCTGGAGAGCCTCTAGAATTACAACTGATCTCCAGATGATAGAGATCAGCTTCCTCAGAGAATATGGCTGCCTTGGAGACCCCTATAGCAGGGGTGGCCAACGGTAGCTCTCCAGATGTTTTTTGCTTACAACTCCCATCAGCCCCAGCCATTGGCCATGCTGGCCGGGGCTGATGGGAGTTGTAGGCAAAAAACATTTGGAGAGCTACTGTCAGCCACCCCTGCCGTAGACATAGGGAGGGACGGTGGCTCAGTGGTAGAGCATCTGCTTGGTAAGCAGAAGGTCCCAGGTTCAATCCCCGGCATCTCCAAAAAAGGGTCCAGGCAAATAGGTGTGAAAAACCTCAGCTTGAGATCTTGGAGAGCCGCTGCCAGTCTGAGAAGATAATACTGACTTTGATGGACCGAGGGTCTGATTCAGTATAAGGCAGCTTCATATGTTCACTTTGCACTTTTGAGGGAGGCAACTTCTCCCACATGCAAAAAAACTGGTACCAGTCAATTTTGGGTCAGTCTTCGTATACTGGAGTGACCTTACAAAATAAAAATGAAAGATAATAACAGCATAGACCAGGGGTGGCCAACGGTAGCTCTCCAGATGTTTTTTGCCTACAAACAGGAGAGCCAGTTTGGTGCAGTGGTTAAGTGTGTGGACTCTTATCTGGGAGAACCGGGTTTGATTCCCCACTCCTCCACTTGCACCTGCTGGAATGGCCTTGGGTCAGCCATAGCTCTGGCAGAGGTTGTCCTTGAAAGGGCAGCTGCTGGGAGAGCCCTCTCCAGCCCCACCCACCTCACAGGGTGTTTGTTGTGGGGGAGGAAGGTAAAGGAGATTGTGAGCCGCTCTGAGACTCTTCGGAGTGGAGGGTGGGATATAAATCCAATATCTTCTAAAAAAAAAAAAACTCCCATCAGCCCCAGCAATTGGCCATGCTGGCTGGGGCTGATGGGAGTTGTAGGCAAAAAAACATCTGGAGAGCTTGTCAAGCAATGTTTTATCTTTCTATAACTGTCTATGATTATCTGAATATAGCTGCCATGCTTTAAGATGTTACTAACCCTGAACTAAGCTGAGGCACATCAAAGTAGAAAACTAGCTGGTGCCTCTTTCGCGCCTCTTTTGCTTTTACTAACAAATGCAGGAATTTGTCCTTTGAAGATAAGCCTCCAGGGACAGTTTCCCAGGCCGAGCCTGGGCCCAGGAAGAATAACCGCAAGGGAGATAAGGAAAGTACTGTGTGAAGTTTCACACGTGAATACAGGATTGTTTAGTAATTGTAGCAATGTTTAGAGAACCTTTGATGTGCCACTTTTAAGTATGCATTTCACTGCTACTCTGTATCAGTTCCAATACTTGGCTCAATAGAAGCACATGGATTATCAATAAACCATACTTTGTTTCAACCCAAGGACTGGTTACTTTGAGATCTGCTTGCTTGACAGAGCTACCCTTGGCAACCCCTGCCCTATGGAATCATAACCTGTGGAGGTACTCCGCCTACCGAAACCCTGCTTTCCCTAAGCTCCACTCTCAAATTTCCAGGTATTTCCCAGCCCAAAGTTGGCAGCCCTGTTACAAACACATAGCAGATGTACTACTTTATTGACTATACTGATTTATGATTTTTTGGACATGAATTAGGGTTGCGAATCCCCAGGTGGGGACAGGGGATCCTCCAGCTTGGAGGCCCTTCGCCTGCTTCAGGGTCATCAGAAAGCACCGGGGGGCGGGGTCTGCTGGGCACTCAATTATTTCCTATGGAGACTGATTCCCACACGGTATAATGGAGAATTGATCTGCGGCTATCTGGGGCTCTGGTGGGGCTGTTTTTTGAGGTAGAGGACCTGTATTTTCAGCATAGCATCCAATGCCTCTCCTCAAAAGGACTCTTATCTGGGAGAACTGGGTTCTCTCTTATCTGGGAGAACCGGGTTTGTAGACTCTTATCTGGGAGAACCGGGTTTGATTCCCCACTCCTCCACTTGCACCTGCTGGCATGGCCTTGGGTTAGCCATAGCCCTGGCAGAGGTTGTCCTTGAAAGGGCAGCTGCTGTGAGAGCCCTCTTAGCCCCACCCACCACACAGGGTGTCTGTTGTGGGGGAGGAAGGTAAAGGAGATTGTGAGCCGCTCTGAGACTCTGTCCTTGAAAGGGCAGCTGCTGTGAGTGCCCTCTCCAGCCCCACCCACCTCACAGGGTGTCTGTTGTGGGGGAGGAAGGTAAAGGAGATTGTGAGCCGCTCTGAGACTCTTCGGAGTGGAGGGCGGGATATAAATCCAATATCTTCTTCTTCATCTTCTTCAAAACACCCTCCATGTTTCAAAAGATCGGACCAGGAGTTCTAATTCTGTGATTCGCCCAGAGAAGCTGCCCCTCTCCTTCATTATTTCCAATGGAGAGAAGGCATTCAAAAGGTGTGCGGTCTCTTTAAATGTGATGGCCAGAACACCCTTTGGAGTTCAATCATGCTTGACACACCCTTGCTCCTGGCTCCACCCCCAACGTCTCCTGGCTCCATCCCCAAAGTCCCCAGATCTTTCTTGAATTGGACTTGGCGACTCTAACACGAATCTCGCCGTTCTACTGCAGATCAGTGTGGCTACCCTTGGAAAAGATGAAAAATCAAATCGCTTTGCAACTATTAAATGCCTCTTTATTTCTGAAAAATAATCCACTAGCTCTTAATGAAAGCAAACAACAAGGTTTGGCAACACCGTAGGGTCCTGGCGCTGTTTTCCAAACAGCTTCCATCTTCTAATGAGTTTTTTCCCTCCAGCATCTAATAGCGATTGCATCTTCCAGCCCCAAGGACAAATCAAAGTCTAACGCCGTTCCATCCTCCAGGGAGTTTACAGACGAAATGATCTGAATCCAGAATCAGGAGTGTTTACCATTACCATGTAGACGGTGTCCGTTTCTGACCCTTCCCAACCATTTCGGAGGTTTCTGGGCTTCTTATTTTTGCAAATTCGTACATTATTGTGATGTCAAAACCCCCATGTTTTCCATGAAAAATCTGGAACCTCTATTAGAAACGGGCAACCTTTGCAACTACCAGCTCAAATTAAAATGATTTAAAGTGGATCTAATGTAGCTGGAGACTTTACAAGTAATCAGGAACTAGTCAGAGCTGCAAATTAAAATGATTATGACACAGATTAGTGTAAATGTTTGAAGTAACAAATTGTTAACGAAGAGAATACTATCTTTTCCCTCCCTGCTGAATTTCTGCCAAATTGCAAACACTGCCTTTGAAGAATTAATCTTTCTAAAAATACTTGATTGGGGGTGGGGGGTGGGGACAAAGCTTAGCACATTACACGGAAACAAAATTGTATTTGCCGCTGAACGTGCGCTGAAGAGAGAGCCAGAACATGGATCGTTGACAAATAGACTTGTCTGATACATGCAATTACAAAGATGTAGAACCAGAAACTCTGTGCAGTGGTGGTCTTAGTTAGGGTTGCTACCAGCTCTGGATTGGGAAATACCTGGAGATTTTGGGGGTGGAGACTGAGGAGGGTGTGGCCTGGAGATGGGAGGGGCTTCAGTGAGCTATAATGCCACCTTCCAGAGCAGTCATGTTCTCCAGATGAACTGTTCTCTGTCACCTGGAGATCAGTCGTAATAGAGGGAGATCTCCAGTCACCATCTGGGGGTTGTCAGCCCTAGGAAAAGGTCCAGAATGGGGCCCAAGAATCACCAGCATCTGGGTTGCCAACCTAGAATTTCCTGGAGATTAGGGGGCAGAACTTGGGGATGGTGGGGTTTGGGACGGAAGAGATGAATGCAAATATTGTTCAGACCTCATGTCAGTCATTCTCAGTTAAGACAACCCCAAGGTTTCTTTCCCATAAATCCATAATTGTTCCTCTATTCTTCTTAATGCTTTCAGTTAACATGTAGTACAATTTTATCTGTCAGATCAGGGGAAAGTATCAGTTTTTCAAATGCAATATTTGTCCCCCTGCTGCCTTAAGTAAAACCTGCAGTTCAATAAGACTGATAATATTGATGTTGCACATGATTTGGCATCGCTCCCTGCGTGATGACAACGATGTCACTTCCCGTTTCCCCCGGAAGTGACATCATTGTCATCACGCAGGGGGTGATAGCAACAGCCTTAGGCTCAATAATTAACAGCATGGGGTCCACCCTCCAAAGCAACCATTGTCTGCAGGGAATTGATCTCTGTAGTCTGGAGATCAGTTGGAATCCTAGCGGCTCTTCAGGCCCCACCTGGAGGCTGGCGAACCTATGTTGTTCATATGGGGGATGAAGCTTTAAGCAGGCAGTCTGATAAGCTGCACATGGTTGTCTCTGCAGGGCAGGCTCGAAGGCTGAACATGGACAGCTGGCTACGAAACAGTCTTGACCGGAGCACCTCTGAAGAGCGAGGGATGCCTTCAGTCTGTCTAATCTAAAATCAATCGAGTGTGAACAAGCTTCGCCTCCAGAAGAACAAGGCTGTCTTCATCCATTCAGCCGTTCTCAGAGAAAAGATGAAAAACAGCCTGGGTAGGTGCTTAGATAGATCCTGCATGTTTCCTGAATCCCAGAATAAAGTTGACTGCAAGCGCAGCCACCACCTTAAGCTGACCAGGGCTTGTTTTCTTCCTTCCTTCCTTCCCTCCCTCCCTCCCCCTAACTCCCTCCTTACCCCTTCCCTTCCTTCTCTCTTACCCCATCCCCATCTTCTTTCTCTTTCTCCTCGCTCCCTCCCCGCTCCCTTCCTTCTACCTTATCCTATCACCATCTTCTTTCTCTTTCTCCTCCCTCCTTTCCTCCCCTCCCCCTCCTCCCCCCGCTCCCTTCCTTCTCTCTTATCCTATCACCATCTTCTTTCTCTTCCTTCCTTCCTTCCTTCCTTCCTTCCTTCCTTCCTTCCTTCCTTCCTTCCCTCCCTTCCCTCCCCCTCCTCCCTCCCCACTCCCTTCCTTCTCTCTTAGCCTATCACCATCTTCTTTCTCTTTCTCCTCTCTCCTTTCCTCCCCTCCCCCTTCTCCCTCCCTGCTCCCTTCCTTCTCTCTTATCCTATCACCATCTTCTTTCTCTTTCTCCTCCCTCCTTTCCTCCCCTCCCCGCCCCTTCCTTCTCTCTTATCCTATCACCATCTTCTTTCTCTTCCTTCCTTCCCTCCCTCCCCCCTTCCTTCCTTCCCTCCCCCTCCTCCCTCCCCACTCCCTTCCTTCTCTCTTATCCTATCACCATCTTCTTTCTCTTCCTTCCTTCCCTCCCTCCCCCCCTTCCTTCCTTCCCTCCCCCTCCTCCCTCCCCACTCCCTTCCTTCTCTCTTATCCTATCACCATCTTCTTTCTCTTAATCCTTCTTTCTTTCCTTCCTTTTCATGTGTCTGCTTACATTTTGTTAGGTGGTCCTAATCAGAATCAGACCCCTGTGTGACTGCTGAAAAATGTTCCCTGGTTGAAACTCAATCTACAAGTTGGCAGCGTACTACCAGGGCAAATGCCTTCTCAACCAGTTTAACTCTCACAGATCTCCCAGGGTCAGATCTTAATCTTCCTGCCAGTTTTCAGATCCCATCAACTAGTTGCCTCCTGTATTAACACGGGACATTTCTGCATCCATCTCTTCAGTCTCTTTGCATGCTGTCCAGCACCTGGTGATCTTTTCTTGCAACAAACACAAGCTTTCCTCCGTTCCATTTTAAATCTTTTATAATTGGGGTCCCCATTGCGTTGCCCCTGGGTACCTAGGCACCCAGTAGTATTTCCCTTGATGCCTGCTGAGCTCTTCCGAGACTGGGTGAAGCCATTGTAAGGCAGGACACGTAATTGGATGCCTTTTTTCAAATGAAAAATGGAGGATCAGGAAGAGTGGTAAACCCCTGAGATTTCTGTAGTCATGTCACGTGTGGTTCCATTTCCCCTTCAGGCTTTCCTTATGAAGGAAAGTATGAAGGAGGTATGAAGAGGGAGGTAATTCCATTTCACTTCCTCTCCTGTGGCAGCCATTTTGGGCTGGTGCTCCCCCCCATCTCACAAAATTCCACAGGCACGTAAAGACCCAAGTTTTTAAAGAGGGTAAATATCTTCAATTGTAGTTAATGGTCTATCATCTGCCTTCATATATGAGAATTAATGTTCTGTCATCTGCCTTCATATATGAGAAATGTATTTTAATATAGTTGACTTCCTTTGTTGTATGTAATTATTCATGATTTCTATAAACTTTTTTTACAAATTTCATTTTCCCAATCTGTCTTTCTTTTTGTATTCTATTTTTTATGATAGATAGATAGATAGATAGATAGATAGATAGATGATAGATAGATAGATAGATAGATAGATAGATAGATAGATAGATAGATAGATAGCTAAGAGAACCAGTTTGGTGTAGTGGTTAAGTGTGCGGACTCTTATCTGGGAGAACCGGGTTTGATTCCCTATGCCTCCACTTGCAGCTGCTGGAATGGCCTTGGGTCAGCCATAGCTCTGGCAGAGGTTGTCCTTGAAAGGGCAGCTGCTGTGAGAGCCCTTTCAGCCCCACCCACCTCACAGGGTGTCTGTTGTGGGGGAGGAAGGTAAAGGAGATTGTGAGTCGCTCTGAGACTCTTCAGAGTGGAGGGCAGGATATACATCCAATATCTTCTTCATAGGTAGATGGATGGATGGATGGATGGATGGATGGATAGATAGATAGATAGATAGATAGATAGATAGATAGATAGATAGATAGATAGATAGATAGATAGATAGATAGATGACCCCTTTTACAGATGGCAGAGTGGGACTTCCATCATGTCCAGCCGCACCAATTTGGCACACCCCTTTTTTGTGGTGGTTTTGTTTTATTTAACAAATACCGTGGAAAAAATTCTGGTGAACTCAGAATTCTGCTGGCTAGTTTTTATATTAACAAAGATGTGGCTGTATTAACACGGTGTGGAATTCTTCTCGGCCTGACAGAATTACTTGTGTTTTTTGTCTGTTCTTTGAGTGGTTTGCTGGTATTTATATCAACCTGACTTCGGTATATTGAATCTGTTGAGCTTGTTAGATTGTTTTTGAAGGCAATATTGTATTTGTTCTTTATTGCGATCGGTTATTGCATTACTAGATAGATTAACTGAAGCATTATGGAAAACGTCACCCCCTGAGTGCTTCTGTGGGCAGTAAAAGAAAAATTCAACTTCAGGAAGCCGATTTCTATCAGCCGCTTAAACGTCAGTATTGGGATCAGGCAATAATAAAATAATAGGAACAGGATTCCAATAATTTTGCTTACACAGCCTGCTTTCAGAAGCTGGGGTGGAAAGAATTAAATTCTGTAATGCCGAACTTGGAAGGAAACTTTCAGAAATTGATACGGAATTGTATCGGAGTCCTCGCTGAGACTGAAATTTGATGCAGGGACCTTTGACCCTCGAAAGCTAATACCCCCCCCCCCCCCCAAATCTTGTTGGTCTCTTCGGTGCTGTTGAACTTGCTTCTAGTTCTATTGCACAGCTAGGGATGCTGGCCTCCAGGTGGGACCTGGGGATGCTCCGGTATTACAACTTATCTCTGGTCTATAAATATAAGTTCCCCTAGAGAAAATGGATGCTGTGGAGGGTGCACTCCAGGGAATTGTATCCCACTGAGGTCTCTAAGCTCCACCCCCAAATCTCCAGGAGTTTCCCCAACCTGGAGCTGGCAACCCTACCTGCAGTCCCTGCCAGTGGCTAGGAGGGACCTGTGAAGGTAGCAATAGAGAACAAGCTAATATTATGCAACCGAAGGTACTGTGACCTATCTTGCCTTATGTAATTAAGAAACCAAGGATGCTATCCTAAAGGCGTTTACATCTCAGCAGACTGCTTCAGATTGATCCTCAAGCAATGCAGATCCTGTGGATTTAGGGGGAGGTATTTGTGAGTTTCCTGCATTGTGTAGGGGGTTGGACTAGATGACCTGGAGGTCCCTTCCAACTCTGTGATTCTATGATTCTAAGTAAGGGGTGGCCAACCTCTGGGAGGCGGGGAGGGGGAGATCTTCTGCAATTACAACGGATGTTCAGATGACCGAGCTCAGAATGAGCCCTGTTGCAGAGAGCAGTGCTTACTTCTGAGTAAACACAATCAGGAGTCCAAAAACTTAGATTCTGCAGTAGCATTTGCTTGAGACCTGCAGGCTTCTGTTTTCCCCAGATCAAGCAATCAATTCCCCACCAATTGATGTGTGGCTGCATTTTGACTCATGGCTCTCTCCCCCCTGCATCTTCCTGATCTTCTTTTTAAGAGATATAGGGTGTTTTTACACTGACAGTTTGTGACTCTCTATCACCCCATTGGAAACTCACCTTTTACATTACCTAACGTTCTCACAACTGTTTTGCATCGTTGCTGCCCAAAGCATCTACATTTGTTTTGGTGAGATAAGATCCGGTGGTGCAGCTGCAACGTTTTTCTCGAAACTAGTTTTGATCCAGCCATTTCTCCACAGGCGTTTCAAACTTGCATTGCAGAAGTTTTCATGCGTCTTAAAAGACTCCTCCAAAAGCCACAAGATGCAGTAATTTGCATGAGAACTGACAGCACTTGACATTTTTACATATCATTGCTTGCCTCATCTTGTAATTTAAATTTGCATTGTTTTTGCAGTGTTGACATGATTTCCAAGCAATCGTATACATTTAATTAAGCACTGGTATTCCAGCTGCTCTCTGATCAGAGAACCCCCTTCCCCCCCAAAAAAAAATTGAAACGCTTTCAGCAGGCAATATAGAACTTTGGCTATGCAAAATGAGCAGAGCAAATCCATAAATGTAAAAGGAAAATAATTAAAGCGGAACGGTGGCAGGCGATTTGAAGACTCTAAAACTCTGGATCAAAGTGAATATAAAGCACCCATAGAGAAACACCTGACACCAGGCAATATAATAATTGAGTCCCACACTGTATATTTCAGTCCAAGTCCATATGAAGACCTCAGGTATTTATTACTTCATTTCAGTTTGTTTCAATCTTCCACAGTGGTGTGGGCTCTAACAAAAATATGATACATAATAATGTATTAATTTCATACAACTATGTATAAAAATAATAATTAATGCAAATTATTTCATTTATTATTTCTCACATTAATTTAACGTCTGGATTAATTAATTTGACGTCTGGATTAACTTGATTGAAGGTCAGCCTGTGAGAAATAATAAATGAAACAATTTGTATTATTATTTTTGTACATGTATGAAATTGATACATAATTATGTATCGTATTTTTGTTAGAGCCCACACCACTGTGGAAGATTGAAACAAATTGAAACAAAGTAATAAATATCTGGGGTCTTCATATGGACTTGGGCTGAGATATACAGTGTGGGACTCAATTATTATATTATCTGGTGTCGGGTGTTTCTCTATATCTGGTTTAAACCATCACTCCACAATTGTTTTGTATTACTCTTGTTTTTAAGAGATCAGGAAGTCGCGGGGAAACTGGAGGGAGCTGCAGGTCAAAATAAGGCAGTGCAGTAACTGGTGGGGAATTGATCACTTGAGCCAGTGAAACCAGAAGCCCAGGGGTGGAGCAAATGCTAGTGTGGAACTGGTCTTAGTTATGTTTTCCCCTAGCAGTAGGGAAACCTCAGATCAACTGCTGGAGATGGTGTTTTTGAAAGAAGGTCATTTCCCCTGCTTCCGCTGTCCTAGGCCCAAGAGTCTTGGATCGCTGGCTGCCAATAGTATATTGGATTCGCTACAAGGTGCTGGTTATTACCTTTAAAGCCCTTTATGGCCGAGGACCTGCATACCTGAGGGACCATCTGTTCCCACATGTTCCCCAGAGGGTACTAAGACTGAGAACTCAACATCTTTTAGTGATCCCCGGGCCGAGAGAGGCGAGGCTGACGGCTACCCGGGATTGTGCTTTCTCGGTAGCAACCCCCTATGGGTGGAACCAGCAGCTGGAGGAGGTTAGAGCCTTGTGGGACCTTGCCCAATTCCACAAGGCCTGCAAGACCATACTCTTCCGGCTTGCTTTCAGCTGACTTTGAGACTTGTAACAGCGGGAGGAATCCAGGGGATACTGACATCGTCGAACTTGAATAATATCAGAATTAGCACCAACTGTTTTTTAAATTGTTTTAAATTTAATTGATTTTATTATGATGCTTGTTGTAAGCTGCCCTGAGCATACCTAGCGTTGCCAATCCTCAGGTGGGGGCAGGGGATCCCCCGGTTTGGAGACCCTCCCCCCGCTTCAGGGTCGTCAGAAAGTGGGGGGAGGGGAGGGAAATGTCTGCTGGGAACTCTGTTATTCCCTATGGAGATTTATTCCCATAGAAAGTCATGGAGAATTGATCTGCAGGTATTTGGGGCTCTTGGGGGGCTGCTTTTTGGGGTAGCTGCACCAAATTTTCAGTATAGCATCTAGTGCCTCTCCCCAAAATACCCTCCAAGTTTCAAAAAGGTTGGACCAGGGGGTCCGATTCTATGAGCCCCCAAAGAAGGTGCCCCATCCTTCATTATTTCCTATGGAAGGAAGGAATTGAAAAGGTGTGCTGTCCCTTTAAATGTGATGGCCGGAACTCCCTTGGAGTTCATTTATGCTTGTCACAGCCTTGCTCCTGGCTCCGCCCCTAATGTCTCCTGGCTCCACCCCCAAAGTCTCCTGGCTCCACCCCCAAAGTCCCCAGATATCTCTTGAATTGGACTTGGCAACCCTAAGCATACCTCAGCGGGGAGGGCGAGGTATAAATTTAATAAAACCTAAACCTACCCTAGAATTATGGTTGGAATTACGGTTGGCTGGAGGAACTATGTGGAATTATGGTTGGCTGGGGGGGGGGGGAAAGTCCCTTTTTGTTTGTTTTTGCCATCAAGTCACAGCTGACTTATGGCACTCCTATAGGGTTTTCCATGCAGGAGACATTCAGAGGTGAATTGCCATTGCCTGTGTAAAGTACTGGGGTTGGCGCAGTAAGAGACCAGAGTCGGAGAGTGATTTCAGCAAGCTTTACTTCAGGAACACACACACAGACTGAGCTCTAGTCAAACTTCCCGCTCTTTTATACAATTCTTGCCCCCTTCTGATTGGTCCTTAACTATCTACATGGATTGGCTATTTACAGGGCCCTAAGGGCCTATCAGGGTACAGTATGAGCCTAGATGTTGATTGGCTACTGATGTTTCAATCCTTCCCCTGATTGGGCACGCTTAGGCCTTCTCTGGAACCCTGGTGTGGAGTACAAGCTTTGGCTTCAGCTTCCCTCCAAAAGTAACAGTTCCCTCCAAAAGTAACAGTTCTCCCATTTAAGCCTAGGACACAACAGCCTGCCTCTGCCTAGCCACCCTGGACATCCTTGGTGGCCTCCAGCGTTCGCTCTAAGCTGAGTTACTGTGAGCCAGCTCATCGTTTTTAAACCTCTGGCTCGCGCATTTTTGTCTTAGCTCAGGGAAAACGGCCCCGGAGCAAACTCATTGATGCAGTAGCTCACAACTTTACGGCCAGCAGTTCACGAAGTAGAATTTTTGCTCGCAGAACTCCGTAGCTGAGAGGGAACATTGGTGACATGGGGAGGGGACAGCAGGATATTTATCGCAGAATATTTGCAGGGCAGAATGGAGTTTTGAATCCCGGACGCCTAAATCCTACTCCCAACAGTCTAATGCTTCATCACATGTACCGCCCTTTGCTCCGCAGAGAAAGAATGGGATAAAACAATGTAAATTGATGATATACAGGTGTCGAGTTGGATGCCAATTGGGGAAACGCTGGGTGCAATCATGTGGCAGCCACCCCATGGATTAATATGTGTGCACACATGCACATCTGTCCCCTGTACATATGAACATATGAAGCTGCCTTATACTGAATCAGACCCTTGGTCCATCAAAGTCAGTATTGTCTTCTCAGACTGGCAGCGGCTCTCCAGGGTCTCAAGCTGAGGTTTTTCACACTTATTTGCCTGGACCCTTTTTTTGGAGATGCCGGGGATTGAACCTGGGACCTTCTGCTTCCCAAACAGATGCTCTACCACTGAGCCACCGTCCCTCTTCTGTAGAGGAGAAGAAGAAGAAGATGATGATGATGTTATTGGATTGATATCCCACCCTATACTAAGAGCAGTCGCAGTCTCCTTTACCTTCCCCCCAAACACAATAGACACCCTGTGAGGCGGGTGGGGCTGAGAGAGCTCTCATAGAAGC
The DNA here is from genome assembly GCF_032191835.1 of Heteronotia binoei. Lineage (NCBI taxonomy): Eukaryota > Metazoa > Chordata > Lepidosauria > Squamata > Gekkonidae > Heteronotia > Heteronotia binoei. The sequence continues at coordinate 14,516,585 of NC_083226.1, read as the reverse complement.
TGCCCTGTCAAGGACAACTCTTGCGAGAGCGATGGCTGACCCCAGGCCATTCCAGCAGCTGCAGGTGAAGGAGTGGGAGATCAAACCCAGTTCTTCCAGATAAGAGTCTGCACGCTTCACCACTACACTAAACTGGAGGGCTCATCCTTACCACGTTGTAGGACGAGTTGCCACCACATTAAATAGCCACTGGGTACTTCCTGGTGTCAAAGTTCCCAAAGGTTTCTGGCAGGGCTTTTGTTTTTTTTTAGCAGGAACACACACAGGAATGCAGTTCCAGCTGGCTTGGTGTCAGGGGGTATGGCCTAATACGCAAATGAGTCCCTGCTGGGCTTTTTCTACGAAAAAGGCCTGGTGTGTAACAATGGTGATGTCAAGGGTGTGGCCTAATATACAACTGAGTCCCTGCTGGGCTTTTTCTACTAAAAAAGTCCTGGTTTCTGGTGTGCTTCAGTGACACATTTCTAGCTGCCTGATCGGCTGGGCGTGCCACGCACATGCAGCGCATGCGCGGGAGTGTTTGTGAATACTCATCTGCTGCGTGTGCAGCCCATGTCCCTCTTGGCAGCAGGGTGGGGGGGCTGTTTGATAGCCGTGGCATGCCTCAGAATGCACTGGCAACTTTCTAGCATGATCCCACCCTACATTGACTTTTCTGGGTGGGGGGGAGGAAACAACACAACATGGACATGCGTGCAATGACGTGTTAAATAACGTGAAACCATCAGTGAAATGTTTTTTTTCTTATCTACCAGACTTCATTTCATGCTGAATGTATTCAATTCTCTGCGCTGCTTCCCGGGCACAAGAGAGTTAAATTAGTGTTTAAACCTGGGTCAGAAGTAATTAGAATATGCTGAATGTTTGTATCAAAGCCTAGTCACACTTCGGCTCTTCCTTTAAAGTGTGCCCCCTCGCTTCTTTCCTGCTGGCGTATTTTATTTAAATACACAACGGACAGCGCGCCGTTTCCTGTGCGGCACCATCGCTTCCAATCAATCCCTCTTAGGCATAAAAACGCAGGTTGCACTCATCGCAATGTGGATTTATTAAGCAGGTAAACCATAGCAAAGGTAAAGGTAGTCCCCTGTGCAAGCGCCAGTCGTTTTCGACTCTGGGGTGACGTTGCTTTCACAATGTGTTCACGACAGACTTTCTATGGGGTGGTTTGCTATTGCCTTCCCCAGTCATCTACACTTTCCCCCCAGCAAGCTGGGTGCTCATTTTACTGAACTGGCAGAGACTGATCAAGAGAGAGATCTTGGGGTCATGATAGATAACTCACTGAAAGTGTCAAGACAGTGTGCGTTTGCAATAAAAAAGGCCAATGCCATGCTGGGAATTATTAGGAAGGGAATTGAAAACAAATCAGCCAGTATCATAATGCCCCTGTATAAATCGATGGTGCGGTCTCATTTGGAGTACTGTGTGCAGTTCTGGTCGCCGCACCTCAAAAAGGATATTATAGCTTTAGAGAAGGTGCAGAGAAGGGCAACTAGAATGATTAAAGGGCTGGAGCACTTTCCCTATGAAGAAAGGTTGAAACGCTTGGGACTCTTTAGCTTGGAGAAACGTCGACTGCGGGGTGACATGATAGAGGTTTACAAGATAATGCATGGAATGGAGAAAGTAGAGAAAGAAGTACTTTTCTCCCTTTCTCACAATACAAGAACTCGTGGGCATTCGATGAAATTGCTGAGCAGACAGGTTAAGACGGATAAAAGGAAGTACTTCTTCACCCAAAGGGTGATTAACATGTGGAATTCACTGCCACAGGAGGTGGTGGCGGCCACAAGTATAGCCACCTTCAAGAGGGGTTTAGATAAAAATATGGAGCACAGGTCCATCAGTGGCTATTAGCCACAGTGTATGTGTGTATATAACATTTTTTGCCACTGTGTGACACAGAGTGTTGGACTTGATGGGCCGTTGGCCTGATCCAACATGGCTTCTCTTATGTTCTTATGTTCTTATGACCTCGGAAGGATGGAAAGCTGAGTCAACCTGGAGCCGGCTACCTGAAAACCCAGCTTCCACCAAGGATCGAACTCAGGTCGTGAGCAGAGTTTAGGACTGCAGTACTGCAGCTTTACCACTCTGCACCACGGGGCTACTAACCCCTTAAAATAAAAAAGGTAAAGGTGGAGCCAGGAGACATTGGGGATGGAGCCTGGAGCAAGGTTGTGACAAGCATAAAAAGGTAAAGGTAGTCCCCTGTGCAAGCACCAGTCGTTTTCGACTCTGGGGTGACGTTGCTTTCACAGTGTTTTCACAGCAGACTTTTTACGGGGTGGTTTGCCATTGCCTTCCCCAGTCATCTACGCTTTCCCCCCAGTAAGCTGGGTACTCATTTTACCAACCTAGGAAGTATGGAAGGCTGAGTCAACCTGGAGCCAGCTACCTGAAACCAGCTTCCGCTGGGATTGAACTCGGGTCGTGTGCAGAGGGCTCCAACTGTGGTACTGCAGCTTTACCACTCGGTGCCACAGGGCTCTTCATAACCAGGACCAATTTTTTCCACCTTTTTTTACCACACAAATGTTGCCTGGCTGTATGGTGAAGTCAAGTCAATAGCATAATGTATTTGCTGTGTTTCACTCTTAGTAGGTCTAAACTTGAAGCATGCTTCTATTACTCTCCAGGATCCTGATGCCTACATTCTAATTGGCTGTTCTCTTAGAACTGGCCAATTGGGATGTGAGGCACTTCTTCCAGGAAATGCAAATAAAGGATTTTGGAGAGGGATTGCTGCCGACTAAAGGGGGCGTGTTTAACTCAGCCACGGTGTATAGGGTTGCCAAGTCCAATTCAAGAAATATCTGGGGACTTTGGGGGTGGAGCCAGGAGACTTTGGGGGTGGAGCCAGGAGACATTGGGGGCGGAGCCAGGAGCAAGGGTGTGATAAGCAGAATTGAACTCCAAGGGAGTTCTGGCCATCACATTTAAAGGGACAGCACACCTTTTAAAATGCCTTCCTTCCATAGAAAATAATGAAAGATAGGGGCACCTTCTTTTGGGGCTCGTAGAATTGGACCCCCTGGTCCAATCCTTTTGAAACTTGGGGGGTATTTTGGGGAGAGGCACTAGATGCTATACTGAAAATTTGGCACCTCTACCTCAAAAAACACCCCCCCCCAGAGCCCCCAATACCCGCAGATCAATTCCCCATCATTCCCTATGGGAATTGTTCATGGAGGTGCATAATGGCTGTGGGGGAGGGGCTTCCCCCGCCGGCCAGCTGGCTGGGGGAGGGGGGAAGCCTGTAAAACCAGGGGATCCCCTGCTGGGACCTGGGGATTGGGAAGCCTAACGGTGTATATATTGTGTGAAGTCGCCTGTGTTGTTGGGGATTGTTTCTTCTTCAAGAAACTGTTGCTGCTTACTGAAGAACTGACTGAACTCATTTTACAATAAATTTTCTTAGGTTATTCCTGGCCGCCAGTGGAGAATGGGGGGGATGTAGGGTTGTCAGATCCAGTTTGGGAAACTCCTGGAAAACATTTGGGGTCGGAGCCTGGGGTTGGACAGAGACCTCAGTGGGGAACAATGCCATAGAGTCCACCCTCCAAAGCATCCATTTTCTCCAGGGCATTGACCGCCAGGGATGGAATTCTAGCAGGAGCTCCTTTGCATATTAGGCCACACACTTCTGATGTAGCCAATCCTCCAAGAGCTTACGAGGCTCTTTTTTGTAAGCTCTTAGAGAACTGGCTACACCAGGGGGTGTGGCCTAATATGCAAAGGCACTCCTGCTAGAATTCCACCCCTGCTGACCTCTATGGACTGGAGATAAGCTGTCATTCCAGGAGATCCTCCGGTCCCAAGGGAAGGCTGACATCTCTAATTGACTGGCAGAAGGGGAGCCAGCACGATTCCTGTTCAATAACCAAAGAGAGGGAAAGCATAAACTAGCCACGCAGGCACACAGAAGCGATTTGTATAGGCCATATCCGGAAGAGAGATGTTATATTTAGGGACACTGGCTCGGTGAACGTTGAACAAATGATCTCCCCTCAACCTCTGCCTCTATTTTTTCCCCCCTGTTTAACTAGTTTGCTTAGAACTAATATTGTCCATTATACTGGATAGGGTTGCCAATCCCCAGGTGGGGGCAGGGAATTCCCCTGGTTTGCCCCCCCCCCCCACTTCAGGGTCATCAGAAGGTGGGGGGGAGGGGAGGGAAATGTCTGCTGGGCCCTCCATTATTCCCTATGGAGATAGATTCCCATAGGGCATAATGGAGAATCGATCTGTGGGTATCTGGGGCTCTAGAGGGGCTGTGTTTTTAGGTAGATGCACTAGATTTCCAGCATAGCATCCAGTGCCTATCCTCAAAATACCCTCCATGTTTCAAAAAGATTGGACCAGGGGGTCCAATTCTATGAGCCTAAAAGAAGGTGCCCTTATCTTTAGGCATTTAAAAGGTGTGCGGTCCCTTTAAATATGATGGCCAGAACTCCCTTTGGAATTCAGTTATGCTTGTCACACCCTTACTCATGGCTCCACCCCCAATGTTTCCTGGCTTCACTTCCAAAGTCCCCAGGTATTTCTTGGCAGCCCTAATACTGTAAGGTCAGCAGCAAAAATTACCCCTTCTAGGCTTGCCATTCTCCCAGCGTTGCATGCCAATTGCTCCAAGCAGCACAACCCACATGCCCCACAGAACCCCCTTTTACCCCAATGTTAGAGGTTAAGGAGCAAAGATAGGAGAATTCAGGCATGAATTTCAATCTGGGCTGGTATGGGTTAATGGTAGATGCTGGGTCTAATATAGGTGAAGTGTACTGCTCTGGAAGAAAGATTTTATAGCGCAAACAAGTCAGAGGATGTCGCAGTAGTTAGGTTTGCCGACCTCCAGAGAGAGGCTGGAGATCTAGGATTATAACTCTTCTACTAGTGGAGTAGATCTACTGGTGGAGTTCTCTGGACAAAAAAGCTCTAACTACGTAACTCTGGGGAGGGGAACATGGCTCACTGGCAGAACATCCGTTTGGCATACAGAAGGTCCCAGGTTCAATCTCTGGCATCTCCAGTTAAAGGATCTGGAAGTAGGTGATATGAAAGACCTCAGCCTGAGACCCTGGAAGAAGAAGAAGAAGACGACAGATTTATACCCCGCCCTTCTCTCTGAATCAAAGTCTCAGAGTGGCTTACAATCTCCTTTATCTTCTCCCCTCACAACAGACACGCTGTGAGGTAGGTGGGGCTGAGAGGGCTCGTACAGCAGCTGCCCTTTCAAGGACAACTCCTACGAGAGCTGTGGGTGACCCAAGGCCACTCCAGCAGGTGCAGGTGGAGGAGTGGGGAATCAAATCCGGTTCTCCCAGATAAGAGTCGTCACACTTAACCACTACACTAAACTGGCTCACAGGGGTAATATAGGGGTTGCAGGGCCCTAGAATCCTGGAGGCTTGGGGAATGGAGCTTGCCAAGTAGCAAGCAGCCAATATAAATCTGATACCATCATCATCATCATCATCATCTTCTTCTTCCAAAAGATAAACCAAGAAATGGCCCAGTTCTTAAACTGTACTATTCTCTCGGCTGAAAGCAGGGATCCATTGTGCAAAACTTAAAACAGAATTATCGCTACTAACGATGCAGCATTTGTCAAAAAGTCTTATGAATGAATGTCCCCTCTGCTTTTCATTCTCTATTCCCCCCCGCCCTTTTTTGGCTATAGCATTGATATCCTTATCTTTCTCCCCATGAATGATTTCCCAGTAGCAAAACATGACATCCCATGCTGGGATTTAGCATTCGTCATAAAACAATGGGAAATGTAATTGCATACAGCATTGACACAGGTTCCTGCCGGAAGTATTGTAAAATGTAATTGATAGAAAAAATGAGACAATGCTTTCTCTCTCTCTCTCTCTTTTGGTTCGGCAAGCCTTTCACTAATAGCACTTACGTGACCTTGAGAAATTGCTAAATCCATTTAGCGGCTCTGCAGAGGAATTCAAATCATCTTCGTTTTTGTGGAAGTTGCACTGTCTTTCTCCGCTCCGTGACAGTGAACCTTTCTGTTGTCATTTGTTGTTTCCAAGAAAGGCGGTCCTCCAAAACCTCAACGGGGTCTATTAAGGTTTACTTCACAAGACAAAATCCCAGCGCCGTTGTGGCAGCAGGTCCTCTTACAGAAGCCTTACGGATCAGTTCTGCTTGGAAACATGCTTCACCATACCATAAGAAAATAAAAGAAGCCATGTTGGATCAGGCCAGTGGTCCATCCAGTCCAACATTCTGTGTCACACAGTGCTCAAAAAAATACAGGTGCCATCAGGAGGTCCAGGACACTAAAAGCCCTCTCCTTGTTGTAGGGTTGCCAAGTCCAATTCAAGAAATATCTGGGGACTTTGGGGGTGGAGCCAGGAGACTTTGGGGGTGGAGACAGGAGACATTAGGGGTGGAGCCAAGATCAAGGCTGTGACAAGCATAATTGAACTCCAAAGGGAGTTCTGGCCATCACATTTAAAGGGACCGCACACCTTTTCAATTCCTTCCTTCCATAGGAAATAATGAAGGATAGGGGCACCTTCATTTGGGGCTCATAGAATTGGACCCCCTGGTCCAATCTTTTTTGAAACTTGGGGGGTATTTGGGGGAGAGGCACTAGATGCTATACTGAAAATTTGGTGTCTCTACCCCAAAAAACAGCCCCTAGAGCCCCAGATACCCACGGATCAATTCTCCATGATTTTCTACGGAATAAATTTCCATAGGGAATAATAGAGTTCACAGCAGACATTTCCCTCCCTTCCCCCCACTTTCTGACAACCCTGAAGCGGGGGAGGGTCTCCAAACTGGGGGATCCCCTGCCCCCACCTGGGGATTGGCAACCCTACCCTGTCGCCTCCCCCAAGCACCAAGAATACAGAGCAGCACTGCCCCAGACAGAGAATTCCAACAATACACTGCGGCTAATAGCCCCTGATGGACCTCTTTGTTACCCCCAGGGCTCTTTTTGTAGCAGGAGCTCCTTTGCATATTAGGCCACGCACCCTGATGCAGCCAATCCTCCAAAAGCTTACAGGGCTCTTAGTACAGGACCGACTGTAAGATCCAGGAGGACTGGCTACATCAGGGGGGCGTGGCCTAATATGCAGAGGAGCTCCTGCTACAAGAAGAGCCCTCGTTACCCCTAACAAGGTCTAACCATCCACCCCTGTGTCCATGTCTCCACCAGTCAGGACTGGCCCTGCCACAAGGCAAACAAGGTGACTGCCTAGGGCGTTGGCCTTCTGGGGTCACCGAATTAGGCACCCCTCATGTGTCTTGGTGACACTATCAATGCAGGGGAGGAGCGCCAGAAGTTAGCCTTGCCTAATTTGGAAGGGGTCATACAGACCACCTAGTCCAACCCCTTGCTCATTGCAGGATCAGCCTAGAACATCCTTGACAAGTAAGCCACTGCTTCAAGACTGCTAGTGAGGGGGAGCTCACCACCTCCCTCAGCAGCTGATTCCACTGTTGAACAATTCTTACTGGGGAAAAAAAAAAGTTTTTCCTAATATGAAGCTGGTACCTTCCCACACTTAATGTAAACCCACGATTGTGAGTCCTCTCCTCCGCTCCCAACAGGAACAGCTCCTTGCCGTCCTCTCAGTGACAGCCCTTCAGATACTTCAAGAGAGCAATCCTGCCCCGCCCTCAGCCCCCTCTTCTCCAGACTGAACATTCCTAAGTCCCTCAGGCTTTCTTCATAGGGTTGGTCTCCAGGCCCCTGATCGTCCTCGTCGCTCTCCTCTGCACCCGCTCCATTCTGTCCACATCCTTCTTGAAGTGAGGCCTCCAGAACTGCTCAGGGGTGGGAAATCGGGGCTAGGGGGGAGTTGTGATTCCCTGCCCTGGGTTGGTAACGGGAGGCCAGATTTCAAAACAAAGGACCCAATCCCATTCTCTTGTCATTAGTGTTAGGTTTACCAATCCCCAGGTGGGGGCAGAGGATCCCCCGGTTTGGAGGCCCTCCCCCCGCTTCAGGGTCATCAGAAAGTGGGGGGGAGGAGAGGGAAATGTCTGCTGGGCACTCCATTATTCCCTATGAAGACTTATTCCCATAGAAAATAATGAAGAATTGATCCGTGGGTATCTGGGAATCTGGGGGGGGGCTGTTTTTTGAGGCAGAGGCACCCAATTTTCAGCATACCATCCAGTGCCTCTCCCCAAACTACCCTCCAAGTTTCAAAAAGACTGGACCAGGGGGTCCAATTCTATGAGCCCCAAAAGAAGGTGACCCTATCCTTCATTATTTCCTATGGAAGGAAGGCATTGAAAAGTTGTGCGGTCCCTTTAAATGCGATGGCCAGAAATCTCTTTGGAGTTCAATTATGCTTGTCACAGCTTTGCTCCTGGCTCCACCCCCAAAGCCTCCTGGCTCTACCCCCAAAGTCCCCAGATATTTCTTGAATTGGATTCGGCAATCCCAGATCAGGCCCCAAACTCTCACTCGCAAGTATACATAAGCAGTCGCTCCTTCTAAGCAGGGATCTGTACGGAACTGTTCCTTTGTGCTATTCGTCAGAAAAGGTGGACAGGCCCGCCTCGATTTCTGAGCAAATGCAACCTCATAATAAGAAGCTACTATTATGTTCTGTCAAAGGCAATTGGTAGCTATTTTTGAAGAATTTTTTTTTAAAAAAATATATATATACAAAGAGAACACTTGTATGTTAATCTTTTATATTCTGAAAAATATGATTTGGTGCTTATTCTATTCTCTCTAATTGCGTTCGTGTTTTCTACATTTAAAATAGCATCAAACTGTGGGGAAGTGAGGGGGGGGTCTTTCTTTTATGAAAGGACTTAACGGCAGCATTTCACAAAAGTATTTGTTGGTTTGCATGCGCTTTTCTTTTCATAACATAATACTCTGTTTTCATCCAGGCATAATCGTACCTGGCGTTTCTCCCCCTTTCTGAAAATGAACAATTCCCGTGATAGCCCTGCATTTGTCTTATTTCTAGACAGCAGTACTTTTACTGACAAATCTGTCTTTACTGAAAAACTATATTCTCAGTTGTGCCAAAGCAGTTGCTCTCCTACGGCAAAGCAGGTTTATGTGTGTTCAGCAGTCTACGGTTGGGGGAAGGAAGCCGAAATCCAGTAACTTTTTGGAACAGGAGGAAATATTATTTCCTTCCTTCCTTCCTGAGCCGGTTTGGTGTAGTGTTCAAGTGCAAGGGCTCTTATGTGGGAGAACCAGGTTTGATTCCTCACTCCTCCACATGCACCTGCTGATGTCACCTTGAGTGAGTCACAAGTTCTCACTGAGCTATTCCTCTCAAGAGCAGTTTCTGTTAGAGCTCTCTCAGCTCTACCTACCTCGCAGGGGTGTCTGTTCTGGGGAGGGGGAAGTGCAAGGGTAAGCTGCTCTGAGACTCCTTCGGGTAGTGAAAGGCAGGATTTAAATCCAATCTCTTCTTTCTCATTCTTTCTCTTTCCTCACCTTCCATCCTAGAGGTCCTAGAGGTCCCTTCCAACTCTTTGATTCCTTCACTTCCTTCCTTCCTTCCTTCCTTCCTTCCTTCCTTCCTTCCTTCCTTCGTCCTTTCCTTCCTTCCTTCCTTCCTTCCTTCCCTTCCTCTCCCTCCCATCCCTCCCTCCCTCCCTCTCCTTTCCTTCCTTCCTTCCTTCCTTCCTTCCTTCCTTTCCTTCCTTCCTTCCTTCCTTCCTTCCTTCCTTGCCTTTCCTTACTGTCTTGCAGTTCTCAAGCATCTGACATTCATTGTCTTGCAGCTCTAAGACATCTGGCGTTTATTCTGTGAGGCTCTTACAATAAGTGGGTGTGGCCACCCCTGACCTAGGAAGCACTTCCCCTCCTTCCCACCTTCTTTGCTTCTCTTAGCCCAGGAGACTATAGTACTGTGGTCACAGTGTGAGATGACAAGAGCCGCCAGAAAAACACAATATTGCTTCGAAAAGTTGAAGGCAGCAGAAAAAAAAAAAAAGAGAAAGACCCAGTGTGAGATAGATTGACTTAATCACGGAAGCCATGGCCTTTACTTTGTCAGACCAGAGCGAGGCTGTTAACCAGGGTGGTCGTTTTGTAGATAAATAGGTGGTGGAGCTCATTAGTATAACTCATTAGCATATGCCCCCCACCCCCAACCAAAAGCAACCCCATGCAAGAAAGGAGAGCCCCTAGCGAGCAAAGGCCTGCATGGGCTGGCTAGAGATCCAGCCAGCCCAAGGAGGCTTCGCCCACTTGGGGCTCTCCTTGGACACTCCCCCCCCCCAGTCGAAAGGCCAGCAAACCACCCACCCCCCCAACACATAAGAAGTGGAGAAAGGTGGTGCGTGGGCATCTCCAGGGGTTAATGAGGGCTGCTGGGGGTGTGGCAAAGCCCCTGGTGGCTGGCTGGCTGCCCGGTCTCCTAATCCAGGGATTGTTATGCAGCTGCACCTGCTATTCAATGGACAAGATAGGTGGGGAGGAAGAGGGGGAACCCTTAGAAAGGTTCAGGAGCTGTGCTCCTGTGAGCTCCTGCTGAATCTGAGGCCTGATGTTAACGAGGGGACATTTTGGAGGTCATTAATTCTTAGGGTTGCCATAAGTCAGAACCGACTTGATAGTGCCTAACACACACACACACACAAACCATAAACTTTAGTGGAAGTTGCTTGTTCAAGTGTCAAAGTGTGGGTGAGAATTTATATGCGCCATCCATAAGGTAGCCAAGTCCCAATTCAAGAAATATCTGGGGACTTTGGGGGTGGAGCCAGGAGATTTTGGGGTGGAGCCAGGAGACATTGGGGGGCGGGGAGCCAAGATCAAGGCTGTGACAAGCATAATTGAACTCCAAGGGAGTTCTGGCCATCACATTTAAAGGGACAGCACACCTTTTAGAATGCCTTCCTTCCATAGAAAATAATGAAGGATAGGGGCACCTTTTTGGGGGGCTCATAGAATTGGACCCCTCTAGTCCAATCCTTTTGAAACTTGGGACGTATTTTGGGGAGAGGCACTATATGCTATACGGAAAATTTGGCACCTCTGCCTCAAAATACAGCCTTCCCAGAGCCCCCTAACACCCCATGATTCCCTATGGGAATCGTTCCTGGAGGTGCATAATGGCTGTGGGGGTGGAGCTTCCCCCCCCCCGGCCAGCTGGGCTGGGGGAGGGGGGAAGCCTGTAAAACCAGGGGATCCCCCGCTGGGACCTGGGGATTGGGAAGCCTAGCCATCCACTCCTCCTGCTGCCATAACCCTGCCACATACATCCACCAGTACTATCCAAAGTGCATTACAGAATCTAGGGTTGCCAGGTCCAATTCAAGACATATCTGGGGACTTTGGGGGTGGAGCCAGGAGACATTGGGGATGGAGCCTGGAGCAAGGTTGTGACAAAGCATAAAAAGGTAAAGGTAGTCCCCTGTGCAAGCACCAGTCGTTTTCGACTCTGGGGTGACGTTGCTTTCACAACGTTTTCACGGCAGACTTTTTTACGGGTGTGTTTGCCATTGCGTTCCCCAGTCATCTACAAGCAAGCTGGGTACTCATTTTACTGGACCTCGGAAAGATGGAAGGCTGAGTCAACCTGGAGCCGACTACATGAAAACCCAGCTTCCGCCAGGGATCGAACTCAGGTCGTGAGCAGAGGGCTCTGACTGCAGTACTGCAGCTTTACCACTCTGCACCATGGGGCATAATTGAACTCCAAAGTGGAGTTCTGGCCATCACATTAAAGGGACCGCATGACTTTTTAATGCCTTCCCTCCGTTGGAATTAACGAAGGAAAGGAGCACCTTCTTTTGGGGCTCACAGAATTAGACCCCCAGTCTAATCTTTTGAAACTTGGAAGGTATTTTGAGGAGAGGCACCGGATGCAGAAACAGCCGTTGTTATTCTGCAGAAAGGTTGAACTATTTGCCATGTATAATGGCATAAGTAATAATGAAGCCTGTAGAAACCACGTGTGAAACAGGGCATCCTTGTTGTGGTCATGTGCCTTGATGTCAATATGGTCTACACCGGCTACTTCTAAAGAAGAATTGGAGCGTTGACTCTGTTTTCATGGCTCTCCTAATCACAGTCTGCACCTACTGCTATAAAGAATAAGAACTTTCATCGTGAATTTGAATATATGGGATTCGGGTGTGATATCATTGCACTTTTGTCAAATTTGTTGTACAAGGTTTCTCTGTTTTGTATAATTGATGGAAATTATTTATTTTTGAGTCTGCTTCATCGTGGATGCTTTAATGCGTCTTAGCTGCCCCGCCTGGGGAATTGGCAACCAACCCTAACACAATCTGACATGGGCCCAATGGAGTTAAAAGCTTGAAGGACTATGAGAGGCCAAACGTAAACAGAGGAGGAGATGAAATGACTCCGGAGCCATTTTTCCTTCCTACACGAGTCTCCTTTGTCATCTTTGCGGCAGCCCCATTCGCCAACCGGAGCTGCATTCGAAAGGCGCTGAGCTAATGAGGTGGACCCGGAGGTCGTTTTTTCATATCAGCAGCTTCTCAGCCCGGAGCAATGTCCCCCCCTCTCTCCCCCCCACTCTATATTTAGGAGAATACAATTGGCATTTGGAAAAGATTAGCGGCATGGCTTCATCTCCCCCCCCCCCCCCCCAGTTTGTTTTGAGAGATCAACATCCCACCCCCTCCCACATTTCACTTTACCAGCTTAAGATATGTTGATAACTGCCCTCTTAAGAGTGGTAAACAGCTGCAGGAAATGTCTTAGGCTGCCTTTAATGATTCCGCTGGGAAATACAGGTATACCTGCATTGAATAATAATGGCGACGAAATAGTCATTTTCTCCTTGATTTACTTGTAGGTAAGATTGCCAATAGAATCTTGATGGTATATCTGAAGTCACGCACCAGCGGGCTGCTAATGAAAAGCCTGTGTTGGAAATTAATGCTCTGTTGAAACGGAGGAGAGGGCAAAGTTTGCGAAAAAGCTTTGTCGGGATTGTACACTTTCCTGCCCCGCCCCCATCTTCTTTTCTGAAGTATTATCCCATTCTTAGATTGATAACTGATTGGTTAGGATCTACTCCTTTGCATATTAGGCCACACCCCCCCTGATGCAGCCAATCCTCCTGGAGCTTGCAGTAGGCCCTGTAAGAAGAGCCCTGTAAACTCTGGGAGGATTGGGCTACATCAGGGGTGTGTGGCCTAATATGGCAAAGGAGTTTCTGATACAAAAAAAGCCCTAGAATCATTGCCCTTACTCTGATGAGCTTCAGTTATCATTTTTTTTTAGAGCAGGAACGCACAGGAGCGGCTGGCTTGGTGTCAGGGGGTGTGGCCTATATGAATATGATGTTCCTGCTGGGCTTTTTCTACTAAAAAAAGCCCTTTGCAAACCACTGGTGACACCAGGGGGTGTGGCCTAATATGAAAATGAGTTCCTGCTGGGCTTTTTCTACAAAAAAAAGCCCTTTGCAAACAACTGGTGACACCAGGGGGTGTGGACTAATATGAAAATGAGTTCCTGCTGGCTTTTTCTACAAAAAAAGCACTTTGCAAACCACTGGTGACACCAGGGGGTGTGGCCTAATATGAAAATGAGTTCCTGCTGGGCTTTTTCTACAAAAAAAGCCCTTTGCAAACCACTGGTGACACCAGGGGGTGGGCCTAATATGAAAATGAGTTCCTGCTGGGCTTTTTCTACAAAAAAAGCCCTTTGCAAACCACTGGTGACACCAGGGGGTGTGGCCTAATATGAAAATGAGTTCCTGCTGGGCTTTTTCTACAAAAAAGCCCTTTGCAAACCACTGGTGACACCAGGGGGTGTGGCCTAATACGCAAATGAGTCCCTGCTGGGCCTTTTCTACAAAAAAAGAGCCCTGCTTATCATGCTGATATCAATGCCTAGTTAAATACGATTGGCTAATATAGGCTGATAACAGATGGGCAGTTTGGGCTGACTCGGAGATGCCTCAGAAACCAACATGAAAAATCCTTCCAAATGCTAACATCTGCCACCCATCCCCACCCGCTATTCACCCCATCCTCCTCCAGAGTCCTCAGAGCGGCTCAAAAAAGCTACCAGTATCATAGCAAATTTCTGAGCTGCACGCAGTGTGAACCTCCCAAACTGCTTCTGACTTTAATTGGGAAAAAAGAAAAACCAATCATGCTAAGGGAATGGGTGCTACAGCTGTCTGACCGCGTCAAGGTGCCCTGTGGGCTGGATAAGGGTTGCCTTGTGCAGACGTGTGTGGACAGTTCGGGATGGTTCTTTCTGAGCCAGCTGATTTAGGACGTCTCCCATCTGCCCCAAACTGCCTGTCTGTTGTCAGTCATAGCGCTGTGACATCAACATATTCACCAAGTGTTCCCTGACTGGTCTGTCCAGGAGAATGAAAGACAGAGACTGATTTCGCACTCACCTTACGCCACTCTCACGTTCGTCTTCTCAGCGCTCGGCCTCCTCCGATTTCCCACTATCTGCCCAGGTGGCTGCAGCAAGGATCGGCGTTTTCGCGCAGCAAACAGAAACTGCTAAAAACCGGTTTCTGTTTGCTAGGCAAAAACGCCGATCTTTGCTGCAGCCTCAGGGCAGAGAGTGGGAAATCGGAAAGAAGCCGCGCTGAGAAGACAAACGTGAGAGCGGCGTAAGGTGAGTGCGGAATCGATCAGAGAGAAAAAATTGTCACTGAATCAGTCAGAAATGAGCGACTGAAATCCACTAGATATCTGCCCCTGAATGTAGAGGTCTGTCCCTGTGGGTACAGAGTGTTAAAGCTGCAGTCCGGCAGTCCTAAACTCTGCTCACAACCTGAGTTCGATCCCTGGCGGAAGCTAGGGTTGCCAAGTCCAATTCAAGAAATATCTGGGGACTTTTGGGGTGGAGCCAGGAGACATCGGGGTGGAGCCAGAAACAAGGGTGTGACAAGCATAATTGAACTCCAAGGGAGTTCTGGCCATCACATTTAAAGGGACCGCACACCTTTTAAAATGTCTTCCTTCCTTAGGAAATAATGAAGGATAGGGGCACCTTCTTTTGGGGCTCATAGAATTGGACCCCATGGTCCAATTGTTTTGAAACTTGGGGGATACCTTGGAGAGAGTCACTAGATGCTATACTGAAAATTTGGTGTCTCTACCTCAAAAAAACAGCGCCCCCAGAGCCCCCGAAACCTCCAGATCAATTCCCCATTATACCCTATGAGAATCGATCTCCACATAGAGAATAATGAAGTACTCGGCAGACTCCCCTCCCCCCCATTTTTGGCAACACTGAAGGGGGATTGGCCTCCCTACTCACGAGTTGCTGCCAACTTTTTCAAAGTAACACAGACACCCCATCCCAAGAGGAAGCCTTTCAATCAGCGACTGAAGCCTCCGGAGGTAGAAACGCACATGGTCCTCTGGGGGCGGAACTCCCCCCCCTCCGCCGGCCAGACTCCCCGAGGAGACGCCTGTGGCAGCCGTAGAAGATGCAAGGACTACGAGTCCCAGCATGCACCTCACGAAGGGAGGCTGGACTGGAGCGAATAGCAGGCCGGCGGTGGCAGGTCTTTGTGACCTGGAGGAAGGGAGAAGGGAGGAAGGCAGGCAAGGAAAGAGACACCACGCCGTTTCCCCACCCCTCCGCTTCCACATTTTTGGCTAGCGGGGGATGAGGCTGCTAATTCAGGGGTCCCCCGGCAGGGAGGGGGAGTTGGGAAGCCTAGCGGAAGCTGGGTTTTCAGGTAGCTGACTTTAGGTTGACTCAGCCTTCCATCCTTCTGAGGTTGGTCAAATAAGTACCCAGCTTGCTGGGGGGAAAGTGTAGATGACTGGGGAAGGCAATGGCAAACCACCCCGTGAAAAGTCTGCCGTGAAAACGTTGTGAAAGCAAAGTCACCCCAGAGTTGGAAAAGATGGATGTTTGCACAGGGGACCTTTCCTTTTCTTTCCCTGTGGGTGTAGAAGAAGGAGTAGTAGTGTCCTGAGGCTGAGACCCAGAGATATGGGGATGAAGAATGGGAGCTCAGAGGCAGTAGCTGAAACTTATCAAATCTGTAAGGGGATACAATATTAAGGGCATGAACACATTTTTCCAGAGAAGATGCTATAAGTCAAAACCCCAGCCATAAAGTTCAGCTAATCAGAGTTGCACTAGAATAAAGAGTCCAGTGGCGCTTTTAAGACCAACGAAGTTTCATTCGAGGTATGAACTTTTGCGTGCAAGCAGACTCCTTCAGCTAAAATGAAAGGGAAGGAAACCATTCAAACTTAGCGATGGGGCTGAGAAACAAAGCAGCGTATTAGCGTACAGCGTGATGAGACAAAACGCGAACAACAAGCTAAGTGCACGGGGTCAGCAGCTGTATGGATCTACGAGGGATGGAGGGACAACGGTGAAGAATAAATATGTCAAAATAGGAGACAAATGTGTAAGAGAATCTTTGTGAATTGTGGGAAGTTAACGGAGATGCCTTTACAATGCTCCATTCACCTTTCCTTAAGTGTGAAGGTAACAGGCAGGGTTTTTTCTCCCTTTCAGTTGGGGTGGGGTGCAGTATATTTCAGGTTTCATTGCATTACGTTACAATCACTATATGTTGTTCTGAGGGCTTTTTTTGTAGCAGGCACTCCTTTGCATATTAGGCCCACACTCCCCTGATGTAGCCAGTCCTCCAGGAGCTTACAGTAGGCCCTGTTGGAAGAGCCCTGTAAGCTCTTGGAGGATTGGCTACTTCAGGAGTGTGTGGCCTAACACACAAAGGAGCTCCTGCTACAAAAAAGCCCTGAATATATTGTTCTTTAGAGGTGCTATGTCACCTGGATCTATGGGCTCGCACTGTCATTTTTCTTTTACAGCTTTTAGTTCGCATCCTTACCCTGCAGCATAGATTCTAAAGGAGCACAACAAAGAATCCAAGTCTGATCAGACAATTATTTCTTTCGCATGCTACGATTTCACCAGTACGGCTTGCTAACCTGTAAAGGGGGGGGGGAAGGGGATGCAAAGTGAAACACGTCAGTTCTGAACATTTGAGAAATGATCTGGGCTAAACTGGAGGACAGATGGGACCAGGGCTTTTTTCTTTTTGTAGCAGGAACTCCTTTGCATATTAGGCCACACCCCCTGGTGTAGCCAATCCAAGAGCTTACAGGGCTGTTCTTACAGGGCCTACTGTAAGCTCTTAGAGGATTGGCTGCATCAAGGGTGTGTGGCCTACTATGCAAAGGAGTTCCTGCTACAAAAAAACGTTGTGAAAGCAAAGTCACCCCAGAGTTGGAAATGGCTGATGTTTGCATAGGGGACCTTTCCTTTCCCTGTGGGTGTGGAAGAAGGAGTAGTAGTGTCCTGAGGCTGAAACCCATAGATATGGGGATGAAGAATGGGAGCTCAGAGGCAGTAGCTCTTTCTGTATGGGACAGAAAGGTGACCCCATGGAACAATGACCATGTGGAACAGGGGCAGAATTAGAGAGGTATGCACAGTGCTGGTGCATGGGAAAGTTGTTTCTTGCAAGCATAATTATGTGCTAGGCTTCCCAATCCCCAGGTCCCAGCGGGGGATCCCCTGGTTTTACAGGCTTCCCCCCTCCCCCAGCCAGCTGGCCAGCGGGGGAAGCTCCACCCCCCACAGCCATTATGCACCTCCAGGAACGATTCCCATAGGGAATGATGGGGAATTGATCTGCGGGTGTCAGGGGCTCGGGGGGGGGGCTGTTTTTTGAGGTAGAGGTGCCAAATTTTCTGTATAGCATCTAGTGCCTCTCCCCAAAATACCTCCCAAGTTTCAAAAGGATTGGACCAGGGGGTCCAATTCTATGAGCCCCAAAAGAAGGTGCCCCTATCCTTCATTATTTCCTATGGAAGGAAGGCATTCTAAAAGGTGTGCTGTCCCTTTAAATGTGATGGCCAGAACTCCCTTGGAGTTCAATTATGCTTGTCACACCCTTGCTCCTGGCTCCGCCCCAATGTCTCCTGGCTCTACCCCCAAAGTCTCCTGGCTCCACCCCCCAAAGTCCCCAGATGTTTCTTGAATTGGACTTGGCAACCCTATTATGTGCATTCTTTATATGCACAAAAATGCAGGGTATGTGTGCATTCACTGTAATAAATGAACAAGGCCATTGAGCTATGACTGTATACACACACAAATCACACAAGGAAAACTGTATGGTAGAATTAGCTTCAAACCATAGAGTTTTGCTCCAAATCCAGGCCATCTCCCCCCCATGTCACCAACATGCCTATGCCATTTCCTAGGGATGTAAGCACATCGCGTTTATTTCCTGCCTCTGCCTTCTTGCTCCCGGAAAGGTAAGTCCCATTCCCTGCCCACGGATCTAACCGACCTGGCAGCCCTATTTCCAAAGTTGTTATTTTCTCCAGGTGAGCTGTTCTTTGTTCACCTGGAGATCAGTCGCAATCCCAGGAGAGTTCCAGCCACCCCCTGCAGTTTGGCAAACCTACACATTGTTCCGTATTCTGCTATTATTATTTAGCGTTCAAAAAATAAAAAATAAAATAAATCCCACATCTTTTCCACATTGCATACATAATGTAATTTAACACGATGTTGTGTGAAACACAACAGGCTATCGAAACAAGCTTTCTCATTAAGCCCATATGATTGCTTCAGCTATTTGAAGATCCCATTTGGAGAATTAGTGGCCATTCAGCAAATCCATTCTGTTCCAGCAGTGGGAGGCCTCATTTGTAGGAACAATCCATAGATAAGGCCAATAGCAGCACATTTCTGATTGGAAAGACTCTTCTAGAACATATCTGACAAGGCCAGGAAGTAGGCTTCCCAATCCCCAGGTCCCAGCGGGGGATCCCCCCTTTTGACAGGCTTCTCCCCGCCCCCAGCCAGCTGGCCAGCGGAGGAAGCCCCACCCCCACAGTCATCATGTAGTTGTAGAGCTCCTGCAGGTTTAGAAACCTGCAAACTGACCCGTTTGTAAAATGTGTGCCTTTAAGGCTGAGCAGGAAACAGGAAACAGGAAGGGCTTCATGGGAAAGGGTCAGTAACAGTTTCGATGGAGAACGGCCCCTCCCTTTCTTTTGCTTTCATTTTCATAGCAAGTAAAGTTCTTCAGGAACAAGATCTAGTAAGTATTTGTGTGTGTGTGAGAGGGATGGGGCAGGGGATTCCCTGGTTTGGAGGCCCTCCTCCCCCCTTTAGAAAGCGGGGGGGGAGGGAAATGTCTACTGGGCACTCTATTATTCCCTATGGAGAACGATTCCCATAGGGAATAATGGGGAATTGATCCGTGGATATTGGGGGCTAGGGGGGGTATTTTTTTGAGGTAGAGGCACCAAATTTTCAGTATAGCATCTAGTGCCTCTCCCCAAAATGCCCCCCAAGTTTCAAAACGATTGGACCAGGGGGTCCAATTCTATGAGCCCCAAAAGATGGTGCCCCTATCCTTCATTATTTCCTATGGAAGGAAGACATTTAAAAGTGTGTGTCCCTTTAAATGTGATGTGATGTGTCCCTTTAAATGTGATGGGCAGAACTCCCTTGGAGTTCAATTATGCTTGTTACACCCTTGTTCCTGGCTCCACCCCCAATGTCTCCTGGCTCCACCCCCAAAGTCCCCAGATATTTCTTGAATTGGACTTGGCAACCCTTCAGTGAAATTGCTCTATAGTTGATCACGTACTTTTATTAGGGTTGCCAGGTCTGTGTTGGAAAACACCTGGAGACTTTGAGGGTGGATCTGAGAGAGGGCGGGGTTTGGGGAGGGGAGGGGCCTCAGCATGGTACAATGCCATAGAGTCCACCCTTCAAAGCAGCCATTTTCCCCAGGAGAGCTGATCTCTGCTGTCTGGAGAAAGGGCTGCCAGGTCTGTGCAGGAAAATACTTGGAGACTTTAGGAGTGGGTCTGGGAGAGGGTGGGGTTTGGAAAGGGGAGGGGCCTCAGAATGGTACAATGCACTAGAGCCCACCCTTCAAAGCAGACAATTTCTCCAGGGGAGCGGAATTCTGCCTGCTGGAGATAAGTTGTTAAAGTGGGAGATCTCCAGGCCCCACTAGGGGACTGGCAACTCTAATTTTTATGTGCAATCTCTCTCTCACTTAAAAAGTGCTTCAGCTGATAAGGGCAGACCCCAACCTTTTCCAGCCTATTGTCACCTTTGCAATTCTGACGTTGTGTGGGGAGCACAGCCACAAAATGGTTGCAGCAGGAGGCAGGGCCAACCATAAAATGGCTGCCATGGCTTACCTTTAGTGCAGATCCTTTGTGATTGGTGCTAAAGCAGCATTCTTTAAAAATCTGCGCAGCCAGGAGTCTGGTAAGGTAGCAGATTGCCAGACTTCTTCAACTAAACTTTTAAAGTGGTTAATCAGATTATCCTTAAAAGTAATATAGTATTCTGCCGGAATACCATCAGGGCCCGCCGCTTTATTTTTCTTTAGTTTTACCCAAGCTTCTTCAATCTCATACATTGAAATTGGGTCATTTAATATCTTTTTCCTATCTTCTGTTAATTTTGTCCACACTTTGTCGGCTAGGTATCCCTCTTGTACCTCTTTTGATATCTGCCCCTTCTTATACAGATTTAAATAAAAATCTTTAATTATAATTTTTAAGTCTTCCGTTCTTGACTTATAATTTCCATCTTTATCTTTCAATGTTTTAATAATTTTTTTTTCTTTTTCTTTCCTTATATTGTACGCTAGCCATTTCCCTGATTTATTTGCGTGCTCAAAATAATATTGCTTGGAATAAGCTATTTTCTTATCCATCTCCTCTAATGCAAGCAGATGTAACTTATGTTGTGCATTCCTAATCTCTTCCTTAATTCCTTTTTGATGAGGGTTGCTTTTTAGTTGATCTTCCTTTTGTTTTATTAGGTCCGTTAATTCCATCATCTTTTTGGAATCCTCTCGTCTTTTATTTGCTAAAAAATTAATAACTAAACCTCTAAAAAAGGCCTTACTTGTATCCCATACTGTAGCAATCGAGATATCCTTTTGCAAATTAGACTGGAAGAAAAAAACCATCTCTTTATTTATATATTCTACAAACTTCTTATTTTTTGTTAACCCAGGGTACATTCTCCAACTTAATTTCCTCTTATTATGCTTCAAAACTAAAGAAATAGGTGCGTGATCCGCTATAGTGGATGGCAAAATCTCAGCCACTTGCACTGATTTCAATAAAGTATTCGATACCCACATCATATCAATCCTAGACCAAGATTGATGCCGATTAGAAAAAAAAGTATAATCTTTGCAATTTGGGTTTAATGTACGCCATATATCCACCAAAGCCAATTCTTCTACCATCTCAACAAAAATCTTCGGTAAAACATTGCTTCCTGTGACCTTCTTACTCTTCTTTTTATTCCCAGTTCCTACCGTTCTATCAATATCAGTGACACTTACAGCATTAAAATCCCCCATAATACAAAAATTTTCATATTGATAACTTGTGACCTTTGAGTATAAATCCTGGTAGAAGGCTCGCTGATTAACATTAGGGGCGTAAACATTAACTAAGAGAATTTTCTGTTGGTCCTTCTGAATTTCTATCCCTTGGAATCGAGCATCATTTGCTTCAAAAATTAACTTGGCTTGGATATCAGTTCTCGTGTATGTTACTAATCCTCTTTTCTTTTTTCTTTTTTCAGAAGTTATTATCGCCGATCCTAACCTATTATTAACTAAAAAGTGTTCATCCTTTTTTCTTATATGAGTTTCCTGTAGGCAGATAACATCTGCCTTTAGCTTTTTCAGTTGGAGAAATGCCCGCTTTCTCTTCTGAGGTGAATTCATTCCGTTGATATTAACCGAAACTATCTTCCAATTATTAACCATCCTGAATTATTCGTCTATCTATCGCTCTGTCAGCTGTGCTTTCTTTTTTTTCTGTAGTCTAGTTTCTCTATATAAATTTTCTTCACCTTGCGAGGTCTCCCCCTCCTCTTGTTCACTTAACCCCTGTGGGGGACTATCTCCCATCTGATCTGTCTTCTTTAGTTTCTCTTTTCTTTGCCAACTGTTCATATGAGTCCTCATAAAATCATTCAGCTTAAAAACTGAATCAATCCTATATCTGTTGTCCCTATATGTAAATAGCAATCCTTCTGGAATTACCCATTTATACCTTATACCTTTCTCCTGTAATTTCTCTGCTAGTTTAAAATATTCTCTTCTTCTGTTTCTTATTGACCAAGGGATCTCTTTTAGAATCTTAACTCTATTGCCTCCAATCATTATTTGTTTCTCTCTAGATTCGGTCCACACCCTTTGTCTAACTATTTTACGTGCAAATTTTACATGTACCTCCCGAGGGAGTTCATTCTTTTTTGCGTATAACGTATTAACTCTATAGATAGCATCAATTTCTTTTTCTGTTTCCTCAACCTCCAATCCCAATATATCCCTCAAAGCCTCCGCCATTATTTTTATTAAAAACTCATTTTTTTGCTCAGGAATATTGAGAAATCTAAGTATATATTCTGCCTGGTCCATTTCCATTTGTATTATTTTATCATTTTGTTGAGCCTGTTTTTGTTCTATCTCTTCCACCTTACCTTCAGTTAATTTCAGTTTGCTCTCTATAGACTTAGTAGACTCCTGGAGATATAGTAATATTAGCCTTATCCCGAAAGCTGGTGCAGATCCGGATGATATTAGATCTTACCGCCCAATATCTTTGCTAAACGTAGACTATAAAATATACTCGCTTATTCTTTCTAATAGGTTAAAAAGAATTTTAACTACGTTAATATATACTGACCAAACGGGGTTTCTACCCAAAAGATTTATGCGGACAAATATTCGGATACTTACTAACGCTATGGAATATTATGAAAATAACCGGGATAAGTCAGTAGCCTTTTTATTTATAGATGCAGAAAAGGCATTTGACAACTTAGATTGGGATTTTATGTTTGGGGTTCTTGAAAAAATGGATTTTGGAAGGGAATTTGTCGCAAATATTCGAGCAATTTATGATAAGCAAATCGCTAAAATAATTGTCAATGGAGAACAAACTGAAGATATAATTTTGGCAAAAGGTACCAGACAGGGCTGCCCACTCTCACCCTTATTATTTATCCTATCGCTAGAACTCCTGAATAACGCAATACGCAAAAATAAAAAAATAACTGGTTTGAGGACAAAAGGAGAAGATTATAAAATTCTATCCTATGCGGACGATATGGTATTAATACTACAGGAGCCGTTGGAAGCAATAGAAATGGTATTAAAGGAGTTAAAGGATTATGGTGAATCAGCAGGCCTAAGGGTGAATAGACAGAAGACAAAAATCTTGACAAAAAATATGACCCAACAAGAAATTCAGAATCTAGAAAGTAAATCAGGTTTTAGAGTTGAGAAAAAAGTAAAATACCTAGGTATAATAATGACTAACAGATGTAGTACCATTTATAAAAATAATTATATACCATTACTTAAGGAGACGGAGCAGATGATAAAAAAATGGAATAACTTAGGTTTGTCTTTTATGGGGAGAGCAGCACTAATTAAAATGGGTTTACTGCCGAAAGTTTTATTTTTGTTGCAAATGATTACTTTTGCGGTAACAAAACCTTTTTTTGTTAAACTTAATCAACAATATAGAAGGTTTATTTGGCAGGGGAAAAAACCCAGAATTAAATGGAGACTGTTAACTGATTCAAAGCAAAATGGTGGTCTAGCCTTACCTGATTTAGAAATTTACCATTTAGCGTGTCAAACTTTATGGTTGAAGGATTGGGTGGCTTTAGAAGATAAGAGGATATTAGCATTAGAGGGATATGATTTGCAAACAGGATGGCACTCTAATCTTTGGTATACAAAAAAACCACAGACTTATTTTAAAAATAATCTGATTAGGAAATCTCTATACGAAGCCTGGATTAAGATTAAGATTAAGATATATGGAGACAAAACCCCAAGATGGATCTCACCTCATGAAGCGGCGGTTTTACCACAACTCTGGGAAGCACCAATAGTGATTAGGTACAATGACCTACTGGACGAAAAAGATAATTTGAGGAAAAAAGAGTATTTAGAATCTCAGGGAGTCAAGATAGATTGGTGGAGTATGTCGCAGATTATATCAAAGTACAATAAGGATAAACTTATGGGTTTCACGAAACAAAATTTTGACTTTGATAAAATATTACTGGTGGAAAAACAAAAGATAATTAAGAAGGTTTATAATTATTTTTTGCAAATTAATTTGGAGGATGAAGTAATTAAAGAAACAATGTTGAAATGGGCAAATAATTTGAAAAAATCTATTACGTTAGACCAATGGGCTCAATTTTGGAAAAATAATTATAAGGTGATTAAACCGATTAATTTTAGAGAGAATGCTTTTAAACTTTTCCACAGGTGGTATGTTACCCCTGTGCAACTGAATAAAATAAATTCAAAGTTCTCCCCCAACTGTTGGAAGTGTAAGACTCGGATAGGATCGTTTTTTCATTTATGGTGGAGTTGTGAGCAGGCCAGAAGGTATTGGATAATGGTACATAAACTAATAACTGAGGTACTAAGAGTTAATTTTATTTTGAAACCAGAAGTAATGTTACTCTCGATGGTTCGAGATGAGCTCCCACGGGAAGATGAGTATATAACGATATATATTGTGACGGCGGCTAGAATCCTTTATGCCTCGGTCTGGAGACAGGACAATGTGCCACAAAGGGAAGATTTAATCCAAAAAATAAGGAGCGTAGCAGAAATGGACATTCTTTCAAATATGGTGAAAGGCTTATCGAAATGTGATGCTGCAAAAAAATGGGAGAAATTTTATTTTTGGGTTGAAAATAATTGTTTATCTAAATGAGGTGTGATAATTATTGGTTTTGTATAAATAAAATATATTGATAGATTAATATAAGTTAATATTCAATTTATTATTTGAATGTAACTTTAATGTGCTCAATCACTCTCTATTGGATATGTTTTTCTATTTTATGTCTCTTGTAGTGGTGGTGGTTTGTTGATGTTCTTATTTTGTTTGTTAAAAGAGATTTTTTTTTCTATGTGCTGAAATAATAAAAACAATTAAAATGTAAAAAAAAAAAAAAAAAAAAAAAAATCTGCGCAGCCAACCAGCGCTCAATGGGCACCAAGCTGGAGAACCAGTTTGGTGTAGTGGTTCAGTGCACAGGTTCTTATCTGGGAGAACCAGGTTTGATTCCCTACTCCTCCACTTGCAGCTGCTGGAATGGCATTGGGTCAGCCAAAGCTCTCACAGAGCTGAGATTCAGAGTGAAGGTCAGGATACAAATCCAATGTCGTCGTCGTCATCATCATCATCATCATCTTCTTCTTCTCCATTGTTGTCGCTCTCCAGGTGAGGGTTGGAGATCACTCAGAATTACAACTGCTCTCCAGATGACAGAGATGAGCTTCTCTGGAGAAAATGGCTGCTTTGCAGGGTGGACTCTGTCATTATAGTCTGCTGAGGTTGCTTCCCTCCTGCTTTGGTCCCCACTGTGGAGAAAGACTGTACTTTTCCTAGGTAGAGGCTGCAGGGAGTGGGGAGGAGATGAAAAGCTGAAGTCAGATAAATTCCAGTACTCTATGGTATATCCAGGCCTCAGATTCAGTGAGAGCTCATAGGAGCACAGCTCCTGAACCTTTCTGAGAGTTCCACCTCCTTGTCCATTGAATAGTATGTGCAGCTGCATAACAATCCCTGGATGAGCTCCACCACCTTTTTTTCTGCAAAATGTCCCCTGGGTAAACCATAACACAACCAGGCCAGGCCAAAAATATCCGGGTTATGCCACAAGTTCACAGTGATGCTAAATGTCGTTAGTTTGAATACCACAGGGAAAGGTGGCAACAACGCACTGCAAACAAAAGGAATACTGAGCTTCAGCATCTGTGTGACCATCGTCATGCCCTTGCACCCCCCATAATTATTGTTCTAACTGGCATGACTTAACTAGGCCTGGTTGCCTACGCCCGTTCAGCAGCAGCCCCCTATGACAACCAGTGTGACTTAGCAGTTGCCAACTCCAGGTTGGGAGATTCCTGGAGATTTGAGGGGTGGAGCCTGGACATGGTGGAGTTTGAGGAGGAGTGGGACCTCAGACCGGAACAATGCCATAGACTCCACCCTCCCAACCAGTCATTTTCTCCCAGGGAACCATTATTGCCAATCTCCAGGTGAGGGCTGGAGATCACTCAGAATTACAACTGCTTTCCAGATGACAGACATCAGCTCCTTTGGAGGTGGGAGGGGGAGTGAATGCTTTCACTTGGGTGGGTGGAAGGGAAGACAGCATGGGTGGGGGACACTCACCCGGAGCCTCTTTCTAAAGCCGCTGTATTTTCCCTCACAATGGGCCTTAATCTTAGCCTTGCACAAAATACCTACCATGTAAAGATGGGATTCACAAAGGGTTGCCAACAAGCTAGGGAAACAAAGCCACCCCCAGTGCGGGATGGGGGAACTTACCAGGAGCGGGAGGGAGACCTAGGCAATGTTGTCGGTGATGTGGAGACATCACTGCCCATGGGAGTGACATCATCACATTGGGATGTCTCAATGATGCTCTGGCATTTGGGCAAAAACTCTATGTTACAAATGGCTCCTACCATAGACTTTTTGTCTAAGTACCAGAATGTCACCAGGAAGTCACTGATTTTGGATTTATATCCTGCCCTATACTCTGAATCTCAGAGCAGTCACAATCTCCTCTACCTCCCCCCCCCCACAACAAACACCCTGTGAGGTGGGTGGGGCTGAGAGTGCTTTTACAGCAGCTGCCCTTTCAAGGACAGCTTCTATGAAAGCTCTGGCTGACCCAAGGCCATCTCAGCAGGTGCGAGTGGAGGAGTGGGGAATCAAACCCGGTTCTCCCAGATAAGAGTCCGCACACTTAACCACTACACCAAACTGGCTCCCCCACCTGATGTGATGATGTCACATCCAGTACAGCCTGGAAGTGATGTAGCCACATTACCAGTGAGATAGCCTGGGCCTTCCTCCTGCTCCTAGTAAATCCCCCTGCTGACCAACTGATTGGCAATGGGGGAAGTGGTTGGGGCCAAGGGGCAGGGGATTCACCATCATCGGGGTTTACTTGGGGATCCCCCGGAATTACAGATCGTCTCCAGATTACAGAGGTCAATTCCTCTGGAGATAATGGCTGCTTTGGAGGGTGGACTCTATGGCATTGTATCCCACAGAATTCCCTGTCCTCCTCAGGCTATACCTCCAAAGCTCCAGGAGTTTCCCAACCTGGATTTGGCAACTCTACCTCCCATTCTTGGAAGTGGTTTGGGGGTCGGGTTGCCAAGTCCAATTCAAGAAATATCTGGGGACTTCGGGGGTGGAGCCAGGAGACTTTGAAGGTGGAGCCAGGAGACTTTGGGGGTGGAGCCAGGAGACTTTGAGGGTGGAGCCAGGAACAAGGGTGTGACAAGCATTATTGAACTCCAAAGGGAGTTCTGGCCATCACATTTAAAGGGATCACACACCTTTTAAATGCCTTCTCTCCAATAGAAATAATGGATGGGGCAACTTTTTGGGGGACTCATAGAATTGGACCTCCTGGTGCAATCCTTTTGAAACTTGGGTGTTTTGAAGAGAGGTACTGGATGCTATGCTGCAAATTTGATGCCTCTACCTCAAGAAACAGCCCCTCCAGAGCCCCAGATACCCACGGATCAATTCTCTATTATACACTATGGGAACTGGTCTCCATAGGGAATCATGGAATGCTCAGCCGACATTTCCCTTCCCCCCCCTCCCCGCTTTCTGATGACCCTGAAGTGGGAGGAGGGTGTCCAAACCAGGGGCTCCTCTCCCTCACTTGGGAATTGTCAACCCTATTGGGGGGGGGGGACTTACAACGGTTGTAAGCCGCCCCGAGCCTGCTTGTGGGATAGGATGGGGTATAAATAAATTAAAAAAAATAAATTAAATTAAAACCTACTTGAGAGGGTGGGGCTTGGGGAGGAGAGAGACCGCAGCAAAGTATGATGCCACAGACTCCTCCCTCCAAATCATCCATTTTCTCTGTCATCTGGAAATTTATCTCTGTCATCTGGAGATCAGGTGTAATTCTAGGAGAATCCTCAGGCCGTACCAGGAAGTTGGCAATGCTTTCGGAATTCACATCAGTACGTGGTGGGAATTTCGCTGCACAAGATAGGAGACCACACAGAGAATGGTACTTCATGCAAAGAGACCGAATCAATGGCAGGAGCAGTCGGGCCTGGGCAGGGAGATTCATACGGATGAGAAGTCAGGCCTCATTGACTAGGTTTACCTAATTCTTTCCAGCGTCAATATATATATATTTTTTTACGGCGCCGTTACCTAACTTGGTTGTGCAACTTGCTGTTCAATCCATAAAGCTATTATTACCTGCTTGTTGATTGGGGAAGCAGCAGGGACTGCTCTGATTATGCCTTAATTATGGCACCGCACCTGATCCGCTGAGCGTGAGGAGGCTGAAAGGGTTCTGGCTCGCCTCATGCTCACAGCAGGCTCCAAATTAGCCGCGGCTCAAGCGGCTGCATCTGTTGCGAAAAGCCGGCCCAGAGAGCTTTTATTGCTTTCCCAAACCCTCGGAGCTGTGCCCGTCTTCCCAGCGAAGCGGTTTGGTTAACTCTTAATTAAATGTCATCAAAGAGAAAAGGCCAGGCTTTAGAAAGCACCCAGATCTTCTTGGTTCGAAATGGACTCCGACACATCTGAGGCGTGGGGTTGGTGTTATTCTGTGGCTGGAGGGAAGGAGGGGGAAAGAAAAACCTCACTTCCAAGTTAAAAAAATAAAACACCTCCAAGTTAGCTGAGGTAAAAAAAAAAACCATCAGCAGGTACTGAAGTTGAAGGATAAGAGGTAGAAAGGAGGCCCCATGCTGCCGTCTTCCCTTCAGGTAGACGCCCAGAGATAAATCTTTGATAACAAGATGCCAGGCTGGCTTATTAAAACCCTGATCATTTAAAATGTAAATCCTGACGAATGAGGGAAAAGAGGCAATCCATCAGAGGAACTGTCTGTTTTTAAACAAACAAGTGTGCCAGCTGCCTCCTTTCGCTCTTACAAACGGCAGGCTGCCATCTTGGTAATGAGCACTGCTCATTTGTAATAAAATGGGAGGTTAAAATGGGGGTGACGCTTCTTCTGGGGGTGCTTTGTACACTCCCTCTCCACAGATATATTCGCTCTGTGGATATTATGAGGGCTGAAGAGAGGGGGGGAAATGAAAGGCGATGAAAGACAGACGGTTCTGGTCTAAAAAGGGAAGCTAAGGTAGATGGAAAGCGCCGTACAGCAAATTCTTTTGACAAAAAAAAAGACACAGAATGGTAATATACTTTCCACTGAACACACAACCAACCAGAAGGGGGAAATACTATTCCTGCCAGTGGGAAATTAGCCAGTTGGCAATGATAAATGATATATGATGAATTCAATGCCTCCCTATTTAATTTTTTTAAAAGGATGACTATGTGAGGTAAAGTTTGGGCTACCATCCTTCCCTCAGAAGTTCTAGTTTGCTAGGTAAAGGGAAACTTTTTCATTGGGGATTATTTGAGCTCCCACCTACCATTCGAAAATAGGGTTGCCAGGTATCCTGCTATGGTGGGAGGTCTCTCAATGATAGCCCTCTTTGCCCCTCATTGTGAAGCAGCAGTGGGCAAAAATAATGAACAGCAACATAGGTCGTGATGTCACTTCCATGGGAAACCTGTAGGGTAGCTCTAGGAATTGCTAGGATCCACAAGGTTGCAGCTGAGTGTTACTGTTGTTCCTCAAGTGGCCTTCTGTGCCGGCACACTTCCCCCCCTTCTTTCCCTTCTGTTGGCTGTTTGCTCTGAAGACCTATCTTCTTCATGGTAATGAAGGAAGGGCTGAATGACGAGCACTCTCCCTGCCTCCATCACATGTTATTTTCGGCGAGAAATGTTGGCACAAGACAGAGGGGAGGGGGAGCACTCCTAATTCCTCAAAACTTCTAGAAAGCTTTGGATTCATTTCCATGGTTGGCCTGCAGTTCCAAGTTGGTCTGCACAGAAGCCAGGTAAATCTATAGTTTTACCTGGTTTGGCAACCCTATTTGAAAAGAAGAACTAAGAGCCAAACTAGTTGTTATTTCTGACATGAGTTGGATCAGGGTTTCTGCTATGGAGATCCAGCCAGCACATGAAGTTGTATAGTGAGGCAACTTTGACTTCTTTGAGCAGTTTTGACTTGGGGAAATGGCACAGGAAGGAAGGCTGAAGCTGCTCCTCCACCCTGCCATGCTCCAGAGACAACTGAACCCTGCTGTGCTTGGGAAGGTTAGTTCTCTGACATCACACCTGTTTCGTAAAAAGAACACCGTCTATCCATACTTTCTCATATGTGTCCCACTATGTCTGACATTAATCATTGACAACCCCCAAGTAAGCCTGCCTAGGAATACAGGCATAAGGATAACTTTTCCAGGGGGGCCATTTCCAATTGGCAATGGCTGGAATTTTGTACCAACATTCTAGCTGAGAAAGATGACAATAATAATAACAGCAGCAGCAATAACAATAATAGAAAGAGAACATCTTGGGTCCTGTGGATTTTCCAGAGTGGATGAACTACATGGATGGTGGTGGCCAGGGGTGGAATTCTAGCAGCAGCTCATTTGCATATTAGGCCACACACCCCTGATGTAGCCAGTTCTCCAAGAGCTTACAAAAAAGAGCCTTGTAAGCTCTTGGAGGGTTGGCTACATCAGGGGTGTGTGGCCTAATATGCAAAGGAGCTCCTGCTAGGATTTCACCCCTGGTGGCGGCAGCCATATTTATGTCTCTTCCCCCATCATCTATAAAGTCAGGCTGGCGTAAATTTTAAAAATATAAAGGCACTTTCGTGGGGTGCTTGTCTGCCTCTGACTGCAGGGGAAATCCCACCCCCAACTGGCCCAAAAGCTTTGCAATAACATCACCCGGAGGTGACATAATCATATCACCATCGTTGCATGGCAACACTCAATTTTTTTAGGTGAAACTCTATGGTAAAGTTGGCTACAATCCAAAGAGTTTTGCCCAATTATTAGAGTGTCACCCCTGATGTTGGTTATGTGATGACATCACTTCCAGGTGATGCAATCACGCCGCATATGCAGAAGATCCAGGAACAGACCCAGGAGCGCTATGCTGGCTGCCAGGTAAGATTTAGAAGCCCTACACACAGGTAAGAATAATTAAGGACTCTCCCCTCTCAGCCTTCCTTCCCATTGACTGAAAGTTTACCATTGTCCAATTCTGATACAGGAAGTGAGTCTGAGATTCCCTTCCCTTAGGGTTGCCAGTTCTGAGGCAGGAAATACCTGAAAGTTTTGGGGGTGGAGCCTGAGAAGGCGGGGCTTAGGATGGAAAGGGACTTGCGTGCCAGAAGAGTCCACCTTTTAAAGGAGCCATCTTCTTCAGGTGAACTGAGAGGAGGGTGACAAAGATGGTGAGGGGTCTGGAGACCAAGCCCTATGAAGAAAGGTTGAAGGAGCTGGGCATGTTTAGCCTGGAGAGGAGGCGGCTGAGAGGTGATATGAGCACCATCAAGTACTTGAAGGGCTGTCATACAGAGGATGGGGCGGAATTGTTTTCTGTGGCCCCAGAAGGTAGAATCAGAACCAGCTGGTTGAAATTAAATCAAAGGAGTTTTCGGCTCGACATTAGCAAGGACTTCCTGACCATTAGAGCGGTTCCCCAGTGGTGGGCTCTCCTTTCTTGGAGGTTTTTAAACAGAGGCTAGATGGCCATCTGATAGCAATGCGGATTCTGTGAATTTAGGGGGAGGTGTTTGTGAGTTTCCTGCATTGTGCAGGGTGTTGGACTGGATGACCCTGGAGGTCCCTTCCAACTCTATGATTCTGTTGCCTCAAGGTCAGTTGCAATGCCAGATCTCCAGCCCCCACCTAGATGTTGGCAATGCTACCTCTCATTGATTGAAAGTTTATGATAATTCAACTCTGATCAGGGGTCATTTTGTAGAAAAAGAGGTGGCGGAGCTCATCCAGGGATTGTTATGCAGCTGCACCTACTATCCAATGGACAAGATGGGGAGGAGGAGGAAGGAACCGACAGAAAGGTTCAGGAGTTGCACTCCTGTGAGCTCCTGCAGAATTTAAGGCCTGTCTGATACAGGACATATGTGAACATATGAAGCTGCCTTCTACTGAATCAGACCCTTGGTCCATCAAAGTCAGTATTGTCTACTCAGACTGGAAGCGGCTCTCCAGGGTCTCAACCTGAGGTTTTTCATGCCTATTTGCCTGGACCTTTTTTTTTAAAGTTGGAGATGCTGGGGATTGAACCTGGGACCTTCTGCTTACTAAGCAGATGCTCTACCACTGAGCCGCCATCGAATCTAAGGGGGGGGGGAAGCAAAGGCAGGAGAGGGCCCTCCACTCTTTATATGGGTATACAAACATGTCTACACACAATGAGGCTGCTGCTATCACGCCTCCTTTGGCCCCCGAGTATGTTATGCAAATGCAAAAATCAGTGCCTGAGTGTTCGCTGGTTAATCAGGGTGATTAATCTGACGAAGCGTTAGTCGTGAAATTTCAAGCAAGCAAGGGAACGTGTCATCTTCCAGAACAGATTTCTTCTTCTTCAACCCAAACGACTTGCCCTTGAGCCAAGGACGGCTGCCCGAGGTAGGGCTGCCAAGTCCAATTCAAGAAATATCTGGGGACTTTGGGGGTGGAGCCAGGAGACATTAGGGGTGGAGCCAAGATCAAGGCTGTGACAAGCATCATTGAACTCCAAAGGGAGTTCTGGCCATCACATTTAACGGGATGGCACATCTTTTCAATGCCTTCCTTCCATAGGAAATAATGAAGGATAGGGGCACCTTCTTTTGGGGCTCATAGAATTGGACCCCCTGGTCCAATCTTTTTGAAACTTGGGTATTTTGGGGAGAGGCACTAGATGCTATACTGAAAATTTGGTGCCTCTACCCCCCAAAAACAGCCCCCCCAGAGCCCCAGACACCCGCGGATCAATTCTCCATG
This sequence comes from Heteronotia binoei, assembly GCF_032191835.1. Taxonomy (NCBI): domain Eukaryota; kingdom Metazoa; phylum Chordata; class Lepidosauria; order Squamata; family Gekkonidae; genus Heteronotia; species Heteronotia binoei. Next base: position 14,483,682 of record NC_083226.1, on the reverse strand, counting down.
ATTTTCTATGGGAATAAATCTCCATAGGGAATAATAGAGTTCCCAGCAGACATTTCCCTCCCCTTCCCCTGCTTTCTGACGACCCTGAAGCGGGGGGAGGGTCTCCAAACCGGGGGATCCCCTGCCCCCACCTGGGGATTGGCAACTCTAGCCCGAGGGCTGCTCGGGGCCAAATAGCAGGGCTGTTAGGATATTTAGAGCCAAACTCTTGACCAGGCTGGTGAGGACATGGCTGAGGAACGGTCCTCTGCCTCACAAGAGAGGAGGAAGCAGAAAGCTTCAGCGTACTCTGCTTCAACCCTCTCAGAAACTGGCAGCGACTGTTGAGACATGAAGAGGATTAGGGCTTTGTCTGACACAGTTAATTTTCTTGTACTGATTAAAAATATCAATATCCCATCTCTCCTTATCGCTTTGACCTTGGCTAGGGGTGCCAGGACCTCTGCTATAGTGAGAGGCCCCCCAGCATTTTGACACTTGGCTTTAGCAGCAATATGAGTTCACTTCTGTCCCAACCAGAATATGATGTCACTGCATACAGGCAACAATACTTAATACTGGGGTGCCGCAGGGCTCAGTACTGGGTCCCATGCTCTTTAACTTGTTCATTAATGATCTGGAGTTGGGAGTAAGCAGCGAAGTGGCCAAGTTTGCAGATGACACTAGATTGTTCAGGGTGGTGAGAACCAGAGAGGATTGTGAGGCACTCCAAAGGGAACTGTTGAGGCTGGGTGAGTGGGCGTCAACGTGGCAGATGCGGTTCAATGTGGCCAAGTGCAAAGTAATGCACATTGAGGCCAAGAATCCCAGCTACAAATACAAGTTGATGGGTTGTGAACTGGCAGAGACTGACCAAGAGATCTTGAGGTCTTGGGGTCATGGTAGATAACTCACTGAAAATGTCAAGACAGTGTGCGATTGCAATAAAAAAGGTCAACACCGTGCTGGGAATTATTAGGAAGGGAATTGAAAACAAATCAGCCAGTATCATAATGCCCCTGTATAAATCGATGGTGCGGTCTCATTTGGAATACTGTGTACAATTCTGGTCACGGCACCTCAAAAAAGATATTATAGCATGGGAAAAAGTGCAGAAAAGGGCAACTAGAATGATTAAAGGTTTGGAACACTTTCCCTATGAAGAAAGGTTAAAACGCTTGGGGCTCTTTAGCTTGGAGAAACGTCGACTGCGGGGTGACATGATAGAGGTTTACAAGATTATGCATGGAATGGAGAAGGTAGAGAAAGAAGTCCTTTTCTCCCTTTCTCACAATACAAGAACTCATGGGCATTCAATGAAATTGCTGAGCAGTCAGGTTAAAATGGATAAAAGGAAGTACTTCTTCACCCAAAGGGTGATTAACATGTGAAATTCACTGCCGCAGGAGGTGGTGGCAGCTACAAGCATAGGCAGCTTTAAGAGGGGATTGGATAAAAATATGGAGCAAAGGTCCATCAGTGGCAATTAGCCACAGTATGTGTATATATATATATGTGTGTGTGTGTGTGTGTGTGTGTGTATACACACGCACACACACACATATATTGGCCACTGTGTGACACAGAGTGTTGGACTGGGTGGGCCATTGGCCTGATCCAGCATGGCTTCTTTTATGTTCTTACTTCCAGGTAGTGTTCCCTCTAAAATGAGTTAGTGTGAGCTAGCTCACAGTTTTTTAGCCTCTGGCTCACACACTGTTATCTCAGGAAATAGGAGATAGGGTTGCCAAGTCCAACTCAAGAAATATCTCGAGACTTTGGGGGTGGAGCCAGGAGACTTTGGGCATGGAGTCAGGAGCAGGAGGGTGACAAGCATGGTTGCACTCCAAAAGGAGTTCTGGCAATCACGTTTAAAGGGACCGTGCTCCTTTTAAATGCCTTCCTTCCACAGGAAATAATGGAGGATAGCGACACCTTTTGAGGGGGCTCATACAATTGGACCCCTTGGTCCAATCTTTGTGCAACTTGGGGGGGGGGTGTTTTGATGAGAGGCACCAGATGCTATGGTGAAATTTTGGTTCCTGTGCCTAAAAAAAAAAAAAGCCCCTCTAGATCCCCAGATACCCATGAATCAATTCTCCATAGTACCCTATGGGAATTGATCTCCATAAGGTATAATGGAGTGCCCAACAGACATTTCCCTCCCCGCTTTCTGATAACCCTGAAGTGGGGGGAGGTCCTCCAAACCAGGAGATCCTCTGCCCCTAACTGGGGATTGACAACCCTATCTGGAGACCATGTCTGTGCTGTAGCAATCTTGAGTATGTTGTTCGGGTGTGCGTGTGTAAGATGCAAACCTACTTTTAATTTACTGACATTTATTACGAAAATCTCATGGTCAATACTTTGAGCCTCAGGGGAAAATATGAAATGGCTGGGCATTGTAAGCTTTTGTATGCAAGTTGCTTCATGTGCTGTCAATGGAGAAAATAGAGAAGGGCTGCCAAAATAGTGAAAACCGAGTAGGCCATTTGTGATACTGAAAGTACTCTTTAGATTAGGCTTCTTTCTCTTCTTTTGACCACAACTTGAATAAGATCTACTTGAAGAAATATATGTTTACTCTTTCTCTCTTTTGCAATATACTTCTTGGGAGACTTACTAATTGCACTCAGTATCACGCTTCTCTGATTGGGCAAAGCTCTGCGATATTAACCAAGTCTCTCAATAGATACGCCCACCATCTGTAAGACTCTGTCTCCGCAAGCTTCGGTCCTGCACTTTTCGGGAGAGTGGTATTGGATTCACTCCCAAATCCCCAATCAGCACTCGTACCAATCAGCAACCTCTCAGTCTTGTCTGGATGTTGCTTCAATTTTATTGCCTCACATGTCAGATGTAAATGATAAACTCCGACAGCCATTTATTTCTCTAAACAAGGAGTCTGAAATATTATCTCGTAAAGAACGGTTGTCATCCTTCAGAAGAGTGCCTTTAGGGCGCCATCGCAATATGTAAATACATGCAAATTTAATCAAACAATTGATTAATTGGTTAAAAGCCAGCCAGTTAATCAACTAAAAGCTCTTTAATCAGTTGACAGGCAGGCCAAATATGCTTTTTGAGGAAACAGTTTTCAAAGTTTTCCCACTTCCATCTATGAGGAAAAACTGTGAGCAGACAGCAGACAATTCCGACTAATGAAAGATTTCTGAGGAAGCGATTTGCTACCTGGTTTCCAGACTGTTTTCCAAGTGGGTTGCATGTTAAAAAGAAAAAAAAAAGGCAGAATATAGAATATAGGACATTGTGCTTGTCCATACTGTTAAGGATTGTAATTGGTTTGGAATATGGACACGGGGTGGTTTCAGACTGGGAAACTGACACGGTAGTATCCCGAGGCGAAAAAACCCGATCCAGTCAGGTCCATTTTAGAGGGATCAGACAGCTGCTGTTGAAGTGGCAGGATCCTGGCAGCTGTCGGGAGTTGCGCGTTCACACGGCAAGTGCGGCTCCAGTACCCACCACTGCTGAAAGGGTGGTTTTCCTTTAAAAGTCTCCCTTGTGTGCGCTCATGCAGGGAAGCGCAGAAGTGCACTTCCGAGAGGGCCTCGTGAAAAAAAAAACCCGGCGGTGCTGCAGACGGCTTGGCGTGATCACACCGCTCTCCTGCCCATGAGTCGCGCCAGGTCGTTCAGAAAGCAAAGGATTACGTGACCTACTACCAAATCATGGGGAAGATCCAGGTAGCTTTTTATGGCGAATAGGAGACATCTGGGGACGGGGTGGGGATGGGTAGGGCTCATAGGGCAGATGCGTTTGCATGAACGTGTGCATTTAAATCGAGTGTGAGGCGTACCTAGGTTGGGCCAAATCTCTAGTGTGAAAGCCTCCTTGGTGAACTGTCTTCTAGCCCTCCACGAGGAAGATTATTGAAACATGTTGAACAAGCTAGCGAGCTACATCGAGGGTGTACAGGGACGTCTAGCTGCTATATCCTTGGCACACTGTGGACTGTAAAGAATGACAAAGACTTTTCTGTGCAAGCACTTCATTGTTTCTAAAAATTGTGAGCTTGGAGCCGCTTGAAATCCATTTCACTGGATTTCAACTCTCTCAAAAGCCTTTATTGGCATACATCAGATTATAAATAAACAAACATAAACAGATACAGAAATAACAAAAAACAGCCATGTACATTGGACAATCCATCCTTGATCACCAGACACAAGAATAAAGCAACCTTTTATCCCTGCTGCCCTGCTCCAATCATGGGCCCCCTGCTGGTGTGAATGATCCAATGGCATCCTTGCACGGGAACCCTGATGCGTATATAGTTGACTCCATTGGTCCAGTTCTCCAGTCTTAGAGTTCAGCCACTACCGTGCTGTGCTTAACGAAAGAGCTTTTTTCACTGCAACCTCGTCTCTCCATGCATTGAACCCACTATATTATGCTACCATAGGTAACTGCTGATGTGATAGTATTGCATCAGGAAAGGGAAAAATACTCTATGCAATTCGGGAACATGGAGAGTTGATAAATAAGAAGGCAGATGACCAATAGTTAGGGAGATTCCAAAATTCAGAGGGGAGCAAGATTTATTCGCAGCACTCATTAGTTTTTGCAATGCAATATCTAAAATTCTGCATTTAATTAGATAATATGCATTTGTAAGAGGAAGCATATAGGGAGAATCCATAGACAAACCTAAGGTGATAAGGGGAGAGCCAGTTTGGTGTAGTGGTTAAGTGTTCGGACTCTTATCTGGGAGAACCGGGTTTGATTCCCCACTCCTCCACTTGCAGCTGCAGGAATGGCCTTGGGTCAGCCATAGCTCTCGTAGGAGTTGTCCTCGAAAGGCCAGCTGCTGTGAGAGCTCTCTCAGCCCCCCCCCCAACCTCACAGGGTGTCTGTTGTGGGCGAGAAGATATAGGAGATTGTAAGTCGCTCTGAGTCTGATTCAGAGAGGAGGGTGGGGTATAAATCTGCAGTCATTGTTGTTATTTTCCTCACTTGCTTATGTCACCTGTTGGATATGTTTATATATGTATACAAATTATATAATAGAATTTAGTAGTTGTATTGATCAATAGTTGTGTTAGTTATTTTTCATGGATTTTCTCTTTTTTCTACGGGCTTCAGGTGGAACCTGGGGATCTCCTGGGATTACAGCTGATACCCAGAGATCAGTGCCCCTGAAGAAAATGGCTGCTTTGGAGAGTGGGATCTATGGCATTCTAACCAATGAGATTCCTCCGTTCCCCAAAGCCTAGCCTCTCCAGGCTTTACCCACAAATCCCTAGGATTGTCCCAGCCTAGAGTTGCCAGCCCCCAGGTCCAGCAGAGGTTCTCCACTGGCTGGCAAGGAAAACCCCACCCCCAATCAAGGATGTCATCATCCCCAGTATGATGACATCACTTCCTGGTGACGTCATCATGCCAGGGACATTGCATGGTGCTGCTCTGGTTTTTGGGCAACCTCTATGGGTTCAAAGCAAAAAACCATAGAGTTTTTGCCTCAAAACCAGAGTGCCATGTGCGACATCGCTGACGCAATGATGTCACTTCTGGGTGATGCTGTCAAATCAAGGACATTGTGTGTGACCTGTCGCCCACCCCAAAATGCCCCTCAAATCTGCCCCAACGCATTACCTCTGACACAAGCCATTACATTTAGCATTATTCCATTAGCATTTAGCATTATTACATTAGCATTTAGCATTATTTTGCTTGATTCCTGATGTGCACATTTTGTTAACTGTTGCATAATTAATGATTAAATCTTTTTTTTTTTTTTTTAGTCCTGAGGATTCTCAGCTGACAGTGCAAAGTGTTTTCCTTTAAACCTCCCATTTCCAAGCTATGGAATGCATCTCTTCCAATTTCCTGGAGCACTTATTTCTTAATGCATGAGCAGTTGAGCAAACATCACCTGATCATTCTAAATCAACATAATAAAACAGGGAGAGCCGGAGAGAGAGAGATCAGCCATCCGAAGTTTAGGTTTCAGGAAAAAGTTACTTTTTAATGTATGTTTGCTGACTGTTAACAGAATTGTAAAAGGATAATGGAGAGTGAAGCCAAAATCCTCCATATAAAAGACATAAGAAAACTTAGCAATGCTTGTGAAACAGTAAGGTTATATTGAGTTCTGGCAATATACATGGGTGGAGCAATGAAATGACTCAATATGCATATCGGAGGAGTGTGTGTATCGGAGGAGTGTGTGTAGCTCAGGTGGCCACTGACCAAACTTGCTTAACATAAGAGCCATCAAGAATAAATGGCAGATGTTTGCGAGCCACAAGACATGAACAAATATTATACAAATGTCTTTAACTCTTAATACTCTCTTTGCATGGAAAGATAAAATGCACACCATGACCATGCTAGAAGGAGCCTTTTTGAAAAAAACAAAATCTGGGAACAACAGCCCCCATAAGACCAGCATAGGGAAAGGTTAGGGAATTATTTTTTGACACCAGTGGGAGAAGGAAACACACATGTACCATATAAATCATCACTTGTATCATTATGCATGTCTCTTTGCCTTGACATGAAGGCTAGTAAATACAGCCCCTACAAGAGCTATGAAACTAAGTGGGAACCCTGCTCCATCCTCTTTAATTCTGTCCCTCCTTCCAGTAGCTCCCTTGGGTGATCTAATGTCCATGGTTTTCATCACTGAACTGTGTGGCTCTGCCATACTGGCTTGTAGCAGACTGAGGGCTGCTCAGCTTGACATCCACTGCATTGGATGATGCAGAGGGACCAGCTGAAACACAGGCTCATCAAGAACAACAGTAATTGCTAGGTAGGGTTGCCAAGTTCAATTTAAGAAATATCTTAAATTGGGGGATGGAGCCAGGAGACACTGGGGGTGGAGCAAGGTTGCGGCAAGCGTAATTGAACTCCAAAGGGAGTTCTGGCCATCCCATTTAAAGGGACAGCACACCTTTTAAATGCCTTCCCTCCATTGGAACTAATGAAGGATAGGGGCGCCTTCTTTGGGGACTCATAGAATTGGACCCGCTGGTCCAATCCTTTTGAAACTTGGAGGGTGTTTTGAGGAGAGGCACCGGATGCTATGCTGAAGATTTGATGCCTCTACCTCAACAAACAGCTGCCCTCAGAACCCCAGGGGATTCCTCAGTTTGGAGGCCCTCCCTCCGCTTCATGGTCATCAGAAAGTGTGTGCGTGGAGGGGAAATGCCTGCTGAGCACTCAATTATTCCTTATGGAGACCAATTCCCATAGGGTATAATGGAGAATTGATCAACAGGTATCTGGGGCCTGGGGGAGGGGCTGTTGGTTGAGATAGAGGCACCAAATTTTCAGCATAGCATCTCGGGAGTCTCTGCAAAACGTCCTCTAAATTTCAAAAAGGTTGGACCAGGGGGACCAATTCTATGAGCCCCCCAAGAAGGTGCCCCTACCCGTCATTATTTCCTATGGAAGGAAGGCGTTTAAAAAGATGTGCGGTCCCTTTAAATGTGATGTCCAGAACTCCCTTTGGAGTTTAATTGTGCTAATCACACCCTTGCTCCCAGTTCCACCCCCAATGTCTCCTGGCTGCACCCCCAAAGTCCCCAGATATTTCTTGAGTTGGACCTGGCAACCCTAAAAAGGAATGGCGAGACAGATGTCATCAGAACAGAAGAGTAGCTACAAGGTGTACACAGCGGGAGAAGTGGTCCTAGAAGCACTGTGGCAGGCTGTTGTGTGTGGCTCCAGTGCAGAACTTTGCACAACTTTTCCTCCAAAATGGGAAATCCCTACTAAGCAGGGAAGGCTTTTGATTTTCTTGAGCCCTTGGGGGTAGGGTTGCAGGTGCCTGTCTGGCGAGGAAATTTGGGAGAGGCATTCTGGGGGTGGGTGGGGGACGTCACTCAACATCCTTGACACAGTGATGCCACCTGACACAATGATGTCACCTGATGCCATCATGCCAGGGATGTTGCGGAGAGGACGCTCTGGTTTTTGGTCAAACATTCTGGCTAAATTGGGCTTAAACCATCGAGTTTGCCCTAAAACCAGAGTGTCCCCACATGGCATGCTGTTTAGGAACGTCCTGGATATAAATTGATTGAAGGTCAGCCTGTATGAATAATTATACGTATTAATTATGTAATTAATTTTACTTTACATGTGATTAACGTGGAATCGTGTATCATATTTTAGAGCCCTAACCACCGCGGAAGAAAAAATTGAAACGAAGTAAAAAAAAAAAAAACCTAGGACCTTCGTTTGGAACTGGGCTATAAGACCACTGCGTTGGGACTCAATTATTTCATAATATAATTAATATTAGAATATTTTTTTTGCCTAAGTGTCGGGTTTCTCACAAATTGTTTTAAACCGTCACTCCCATTTATTATTTGTCGTATAAATTGGGTTTAAACCGTCGCGTTTGCCCTAAAACCAAAGTGCCCCCCACGTGGCATGCTGTTTAGGGGATAGTTTCTCCTCCTGGCCGGCTGTTCTGTGGCAGAGACGAGCCCCCGAAACTGGGGGATCCTCCGTTGGAGGCTGGCAAGACTACTTCGCGGTCGGGTGCTCAGAGCAACGCTCACTCGTACAGCTCCTAAAGTTTCTCCTTGGTTAGAAGTGGGGAAAAAAAAATTGAACAGCTTCCTAATCCGCAGAAAGGAAGTGCTGGGCTGCAGTCGTAAGGGCGCCGACATTGATTTCAATGGGGGTTTCAAAATAATTGCAAATCACTCATCTTCTTGATTCAGATTTCTAAATGAGCCAAGTTCCTCGTCTTCTAACTTCCCTCAGCCTGAGGCCGCAGCAGACTGAGCTGCAAGTGGCCAGGATTTCGGCCTTCAATTGCCACAAGTCCAGGCGAGCACCCCAAACTGAGTTGCCCCATGCTGTAAACGTGGCAAAAAAAAAATGCAAAATCCGAGTAGCACAAACACACTTCGTTATAATAAATAATTGGCACTTCAAAGATACAGTAACGTACAAATCCCATCAAAAAGTCCCAGGGCACAGAATATTCTATTCAGTCCAAATTCTTAAACTTGTAGTCTTCAATAATTGCACAAATGATTCGAGAAGAAATAATTCATTATAAGAGACCGGTTTTGACCACGCCTTCCTCAGTCACGACTCGCACACAATAAATTGAATTTAGCTCCTCCTAGTACAAGAAAAATAAAAAATAAAAACGTACAATACATACGCCAATACTTTCCATATTTAGCAATACAGAAAATCAAACATCCTTCCTTCTCTACATACCAATTTTGAGTCCGATCATTCATTAGCTGGGACCCAGTCTGGCTTTGTTTACAGGCTACGCCTCCTTCCAGATTTACAAGCTGGTGACGTCCCGAACCGCCCTGCTAATCCTTAGTCCTCATGTACCCAGTACAGAAATTAAGTCAAATCTCAACAGCTGTTCCTCGTACACTAAAATTTTAAAGGGGTATGAGGCAGCCATTCCCAAAAAAAAATAAACAGCGGCTTAGATCCTCCCCTCATAACTCCTCAAAATACAGACCAGTATAAACAGGCACACTACGGATAGGGTTGCCAAGTCACCCTCTGCCACCCTTCCCTTTACTACCTGAAGGAGTCTCAAAGAGGTTTACAATCTCCTTCCCTTTCTCTCCTCACAACAGGCACCTTGTGAAGTAGGTGTGATGATCCCGAGGTGCCTGTTGTAGAGAGGAAGGGAAGGAGATCGTAAGCCTCTTTGAGACTCCTCAGCCCTGGGTCTGAGAGAGCTCTGAGAGAATTGGGACCAGCCAAGGTCACCTAGCTGGCTTCATGAAAAGGAACAGGGCTGTTTTAAAGGCAGGAATGCAGCTCCGGACAGCTTGGCACCTGGGGGTGTGACCTAATATGTAAATGAGTTCCTGCTGGGCGTTTTCTGCAAAAAAAGCCCTGTGTGAAACAATGGTGACATCAGAGGGTGTGGCCTAATATGCAAATTGGGCTTTTTCTTTAAAAACAACAACCACCACCCTGGGGAGGTAGAGTGGGGAATCAAACCCAGTACTCCAGTTCTGTCACAATTCTTAGCCTAAGGAACTGGTGGAACTGATGCTCTGTTCTACTGCTGGAGGCTACGATGCTCCATTGGAACTAATGAGAAAGAATGGAACTCTTGAAGAAATCATGAAACTGCTTATATTTGAATCGCAAGTCAGGCCACTCAGGGATCCTTTTCTTCTACACAGAAACTTGTCTCTTGCTCTAGAGGTGTCCCATTGGCACCTGTGGAAGATTACACAGGGAAGCCATTGACATCCACGAACATAAACACAATTTCAACAGGAAAGAGGAGAGTTTAAAAATGAACAGGGCATGGTTTCCAGTCCTGAAAAACACAAAATGCTCTACATCTTACAACAGCACTACGTACAAGATTAGAATTCCAACAGCCATGCCATATGCAAAGAACCTCCTCAGGAAAGCACCATATACAAGAGAACCTCCTCAGAAAAGCTCCACCATTAACATGTCACAGCCTGGGAAATTCCTACAATCCCTACCCCACCTTCCTGGGTCGATATAAATTCCTACCATTTTCTTTCACTTTGACACAGAGAGAACTGGATCTTTCTGTGTTACACGTCTGAGGATGCTGGTCACAGTGACTGGCAAAACGTTCGGTACTACTATGCCAAGACCACAGCCACACAGCCTGAAAAATCTACAACTACAACTGTTAAAGCCTTCAACAACATCTTCTCTATTTCAATTTTGTATGGTCCTGAGACTGCATTTATACAACACCATGTTGACTGGAATTGTATTTTATCATGCATGGACTGTGACTGTACTGTTATATTGTTTTTTAGTTCTATATAATATAATATACACCTGTATGTTCTTTGTCCCTCTCATGGATTGCTGCCTTGACGTGGTGAGAGGGCTTGCGTGGTTCAATGAGGCTGTGGGCTATGCCATGCAGGGCCACCCAGGATGGACAGGCCACAGCTGAGAACCCAGACAAAATGCGATCCACTGGAGAAGGAAATTGCAAACCACTCCAGTATCCTTGCCAAGAACATCCCATGGACAGTAACAAAAGGCTAAAAGATATGGCGCTGGAAGATGAGCCCCTCAGGTCAGAAGGTGCCCAATATGCTACTGGGGAAGAGTGTTCAAGTCACCACAGAAAGAGTGAAGCGACTGGGCCAAAGCTGAAAGGATGCTTAGCTGTGGATGTGTCTGATGGTGAAAGAACAGTTCGATGCTGCAGTGAACAATACTGCATCGGAATGTGGAATGTAAGGTGTATGAATCAAGGTAAGCTAGATGTGGTCAAACAAGAGATGGCAAGACTGAACATCGACATCTTGGGAATCAGTGAACTAAAATGGACAGGAATGGGTGAATTTAACTCAGAGGATCACTACATCTATTATTGTGGTCAAGAGTCCTGTAGAAGAAATGGTGTGGCCTTTATAGTTAACAAGAGAGTGAGGAAGGCAGTAATGGGATACAATCTCAAAAATGACAGAATGATCTCGGTCCGTATTCAAGGCAAACCATTCAATATCACAGTAATCCTATGCCCCAACCACTGATGAAGAGGCTGAAGTGGACCAGTTCTATGAAGATCTACAACACCTTCTAGAATTAACACCAAAAAAAGACGTCCTTCTCATCATAGGGGACTGGAATGTCAAAGTAGGAAGTCAAAAGGTGATGGGAAAAACTGACAAGTTTGGCCTTGGCGAACAAAATGAAGCCGGGCAAAGGCTAATAGAGTTTTGCCAAGAGAACCAGCTGGTCATAGCGAACACCCTCTTCCAACAACCGAAAAGGCAACTCTACATGTGGACATCACCTGATGGGCAACACAGAAATCAGGTTGATTATATACTCTGCAATCAAAGAGGGAGAAGCTCCTTGCAGTCAGCAAAAACAAGACCTGGAGCTGACTGCGGCTCAGATCATGAACTACTCATTGCAAAATTCAGGCTCAAACTGAAGAAAACTGGGGAAGCCATTAGGCCATTCGGGTTTGACCTTGATCGCATCCCTTATGAATATACAGTGGAGGTGAAGAATAGGTTTAAGGAACTAGAGTTGATAGACAGAGTGCCTGAAGAAATATGGACAGAGGTTCGTGACATTGTACAGAAGGCAGCAATCATCACCATCCCAAAGGAAAAAGAAATGCAAGAAAGCAAAGTGGCTGTCTGATGAGGCTTTACAAATAGCTGAGGAAAGAAGGAAAGCGAAAGGCAAAAGTGAAAAGGAAAGATTCACCCAACTGAACGCAGATTTCCAGAGAACAGCAAGGAGAGATAAAGAGGCCTTCCTAAAGGAACAATGCAAAGCAATAGAGAAAAATAATAGAATGGGAAGGACAAGAGCTCTCTTAAAGAAAACTGGAGAAATCAAGGGAACGTTTCATGCAAAGATGATAAAGGACAAAAATGGTAGGGACCTAACAGAAGCAGAAGAGATCAGGAAGAGGTGGCACGAATACACAGAAGAATTATACAAGAAGGATCTCAATGTCCTTGACAACCATGACAGTGAAATTGATGACCCCGAACCAGACATCCTGGAGTGTGAAGTCAAATGGGCATTAGAAAGCATTACTAACAACAAAGCGAGTGGAGATGATGATATCTCAGTTGAGCTATTCAAAGTTCTAAAAGATGATGCTGTTAAAGTGATACACACATTATGTCAACAAATTTGGAAAACATAACAGTGGCCACAGGATTGGAAAAGATCAGTTTATATTCCAATCCCAAAGAAAGGTAATGCCAAGGAATGTTAAACTATCGTACCATTGCACTCATTTCACATGCCAGCAAGGTCATGTTAAAGATCCTACAAGCTAGGCTTCAGCAGTATGTAGATTGGGAACTACCAGAAGTTCAAGCTGGGTTTCAGAGAGGTAGAGGAACTAGAGATCAAATTGTCAACATTCGCTGGATTATGGAGAAAGCACAGGAGTATCAGAAAAACATCTATTTCTGCTTCATTGACTATGCTAAAGCCTTTGATTGTGTGGATCACAACAAACTGTGGCTAGTCCTCAAAGAGATGAGAGTACCAGACCACCTCACATGTCTCCTGAGAAACCTGTATAAGGGTCAAGAAGCAACTGTCAGAACAGGATATGGAACAACTGATTGGTTTAGAATAGGAAAAGGAGTTCGACAAGGATGTATATTGTCACTCTGTTTATTTAATTTATATGCAGGGTACATCATGCGGAATGCTGGCCTAGATGAAGCACAAGCTGGAATTAAGATTGCCGGGAAAAACATCAACAACCTCAGATATGCAGATGACACCACTCTAATGGCAGAAAGTGAGGAGGACCTAAAGAGCCTCTTGTTGAGGGTGAAAGAGGAGAGCACAAAAGTAGACTTGAAACTCAACATAACCCCCCCCCCCCCTAAGATCATGGCATCTGGCCCCATTGCACCTCGGCAAATAGAAGGGGAAAACATGGAAGTAGTGACAGACTTCACATTTCTGGGATTCAAGAACATTGCAGATGGCGACTGTAGCCATGAAATTAAAACAAGTTTGCTCCTTGGGAGGACAGCTATGGCAAACCTGGGCAGTATAATAAAAAGTAGAGACATCACCCTGCCAACAAAAGTCCGTATAGTCAAAGCGATGGTATTCCCAGTCGTAATGTATGGCTGTGAGAGCTGGACCATAAGGAAGGCCAAGCGCACAAGAATAGATGCTTTTGAGCTGTGGTGCTGGAGAAGACTCTTGAGAGTCCCTTGGACTGCAAGGAGATCCAATCAGTCAGTCCTAAGGGAAATCAACCCAGACTGTTCCTGAAAGGTCAGATGCTGAAGCTGAAGCTCAAATACTTTGGCCACCAAATGAGAAGGGAGCACTCCCTGGAGAAGATCCTGATGCTAGGAAAGACAGAAGGCAAAAGAAGGAGGGGACGGCAAAAGATGAGATGGCTGGACAGCGTTACTGATGTCACTAACACGAATTTGAGCAGACTTCAGAGGATCATGGAAGACAGGAGGGCCTGGTGTGACTTTGTCCATGGGGTCGCAAAGAGTCGGACTCGACTGTGCGACTGAACAACAACAATGTTCTTTGTACTTGTAAGTTCCATGGTCTTATTATTGTTTTGCCCTACCTGGAGGGTGGCAACCCTAAAAGAGCTACTCTAATTGGAAGAGGCCCCTTCTGTCTAGAGCAGGGGTGTCAAACATGTGGCTCGGGGGCCAAGTCAGGCCCCTGTAGGGCTCCTATCAGCCCCCTGAGTAACTGGCTCTTGTCTGCTTCCTTCTCCCTCTCTCTTGCTTCCTTCTGCACCTCAGTTTGCTTTGTCAGGCTTGCTCAATCGCACAGGAGCTACTGAGCAAAGTCTCTATTTTCTCAATTGGTTGAGGCTCCTCCACTACCTGGTCTCCTGGGGAGGGAGGGAAAGAGTCAGAGCTTCCTTTGCCCCGTTTCCTGGATCCCATGAGAGAAATACAAAGAAAGCACCTTTAAGACCAACAAGTGCTAATGTTTTAAGCATGTTTTATTTTAATTCTTTTTTTTTAACCCTTTAATCGTGTTTGTCTGTGTCCCTTGAAAAGCTTATATCTCTGCTACCTAATATTAAATAGGAACACACATGGCCCGGCCCAACCCGGCCTGGCCCAACGAAGTCTCATTTCTGTCAGATGCGTCCCTCATAACAAATGAGTTTGACACCCCTGGTCTAGACTTTAAAAAAAGACGTTGTTTATGTTGCTAATGTGCCACAGACAAGTTCTAAGTCTGCCTAGATCCCAGTCAATTCCCTCCATATCTCCACATTTTTCACAAACACCCGTTCACCAGCAGTTCCAGAGAAAGGGACAAGCTGTGTACCTCAGTGGTAGAACATCTGCCTGGCATACAGATGATCCCAGGTTTAATCCCCGGCATCTCCAGTTAAAAAAACCAGGCAGTAGATTATGTGAAAGAACTCCGCCTGAGACCCTGGAGAGCAACTGCGAGTCTGAGTAGACAAGACTAACCTTGATGGACCAAGGGTTTCATTCAACATGAGCATGTAAGCCGTCCTGAGCCCGCCTCGGCGAGCCAGTTTGGTGTAGTGGTTAAGTGCGCGGACTCTTATCTGGGAGAACCGGGTTTGATTCCCCACTCCTCCACTTGCACCTGCTAGCATGGCCTTGGGTCAGCCATAGCTCTGGCAGAGGTTGTCCTTGAAAGGGCAGCTTCTGTGAGAGCCCTCTCCAGCCCCACCCACCTCACAGGGTGTCTGTTGTGGGGGAGGAAGGGAAAGGAGATTGTGAGCCGCTCTGAGACTCTGTCCTTGAAAGGGCAGCTGCTGTGAGAGCCCTCTCCAGCCCCACCCACCTCACAGGGTGTCTGTTGTGGGGGAGGAAGGGAAAGGAGATTGTGAGCCGCTCTGAGACTCTGTCCTTGAAAGGGCAGCTGCTGTGAGAGCCCTCTCCAGCCCCACCCACCTCACAGGGTGTCTGTTGTGGGGGAGGAAGGGAAAGGAGATTGTAGGCCACTCTGAGACTCTGTCCTTAAAAGGGCAGCTGCTGTGAGAGCCTTCTCAGCCCCACCCACCTCACAGGGTGTCTGTTGTGGGGGAGGAAGGGAAAGGAGATTGTAGGCCGCTCTGAGACTCTGTCCTTGAAAGGGCAGCTGCTGTGAGAGCCCTCTCCAGCCCCACCCACCTCACAGGGTGTCTGTTGTGGGGGAGGAAGGGAAAGGAGATTGTAGGCCGCTCTGAGACTCTGTCCTTGAAAGGGCAGCTGCTGTGAGAGCCCTCTCAGCCCCACCCACCTCACAGGGTGTCTGTTGTGGGGGAGGAAGGGAAAGGCGATTGTAGGCCTTTCTGAGACTCTGTCCTTGAAAGGGCAGCTGCTGTGAGAGCCCTCTCAGCCCCACCCACCTCACAGGGTGTCTGTTGTGGGGGAGGAAGGGAAAGGCGATTGTAGGCCATTCTGAGACTCTGTCCTTGAAAGGGCAGCTGCTGTGAGAGCCCTCTCAGCCCCACCCACCTCACAGGGTGTCTGTTGTGGGGGAGGAAGGGAAAGGAGATTGTAGGCCATTCTGAGATACTGTCCTTGAAAGGGCAGCTGCTGTGAGAACCCTCTCAGCCCCACCCACCTCACAGGGTGTCTGTTGTGGGGGAGGAAGGGAAAGGAGATTGTGAGCCGCTCTGAGACTCTGTCCTTGAAAGGGCAGCTGCTGTGAGAGCCCTCTCCAGCCCCACCCACCTCACAGGGTGTCTGTTGTGGGGGAGGAAGGGAAAGGAGATTGTAGGCCACTCTGAGACTCTGTCCTTAAAAGGGCAGCTGCTGTGAGAGCCTTCTCAGCCCCACCCACCTCACAGGGTGTCTGTTGTGGGGGAGGAAGGGAAAGGAGATTGTAGGCCGCTCTGAGACTCTGTCCTTGAAAGGGCAGCTGCTGTGAGAGCCCTCTCCAGCCCCACCCACCTCACAGGGTGTCTGTTGTGGGGGAGGAAGGGAAAGGAGATTGTAGGCCGCTCTGAGACTCTGTCCTTGAAAGGGCAGCTGCTGTGAGAGCCCTCTCAGCCCCACCCACCTCACAGGGTGTCTGTTGTGGGGGAGGAAGGGAAAGGCGATTGTAGGCCTTTCTGAGACTCTGTCCTTGAAAGGGCAGCTGCTGTGAGAGCCCTCTCAGCCCCACCCACCTCACAGGGTGTCTGTTGTGGGGGAGGAAGGGAAAGGCGATTGTAGGCCATTCTGAGACTCTGTCCTTGAAAGGGCAGCTGCTGTGAGAGCCCTCTCAGCCCCACCCACCTCACAGGGTGTCTGTTGTGGGGGAGGAAGGGAAAGGAGATTGTAGGCCATTCTGAGATACTGTCCTTGAAAGGGCAGCTGCTATGAGAACCCTCTCAGCCCCACCCACCTCACAGGGTGTCTGTTGTGGGGGAGGAAGGGAAAGGAGATTGTGAGCTGCTCTGAGACTCTTTCCTTGAAAGGGCAGCTGCTGTGAGAGCCCTCTCAGCCCCACCCACCTCACAGGGTGTCTGTTGTGGGGGAGGAAGGGAAAGGAGATTGTAGGCCGTTCTGAGACTCTGTCCTTGAAAGGGCAGCTGCTGTGAGAGCCCTCTCAGCCCCACCCACCTCACAGGGTGTCTGTTGTGGGGGAGGAAGGAAAAGGAGATTGTAGGCCGTTCTGAGACTCTGTCCTTGAAAGGGCAGCTGCTGTGAGAGCCCTCTCAGCCCCACCCACCTCACAGGGTGTCTGTTGTGGGGGAGGAAGGTAAAGGAGATTGTGAGCCGCTCTGAGACTCTTCGGAGTGGAGGGCGGGATATAAATCCAATATCTTCTTCTTCTACATGGAATTAAATAAATACATAAATATAAGGCAGCTTAATGTGTATACTACATATTTTAACCTGATCTCAGAGGCTTTTTACGCCCCTTGGGACAATTCTACATTGAAAGGAACCAGACGTTTTGAAGGATCCACACACTGTAAAGAACATGCCATGTGTCACTGGAACCAGAATGCACTTGCACAACGTATTTCTATGGACAGATGGACGGCTGCAATGGCAACAGATGAATCTGGAAAGGCCGCAAAAACTCATCGCTCGTTGGCCCGATTTCTGGCAGAAAAGAAGTCTGGCCCACAAAACGACTGGCTGGAAAGAAAAAGTTCATCCAGTCCCTTGAATTGACTCATCTAACTCCCTGGCAAAGGGTTCATTCCTTCAGAGAGCTGCCCTTTGACAGAAAGGCATAATGAAATGGAGTCCATGAGACAGAATTGAGGAAATACAGTTCCCAATTTCCTCTCTGGCGGAGCTCCTCTGCCTTCAGCAGGTTCCTGGTTTGCAGAAACTTAGCAGGTAAAGGTTTTTTTTTTCCTGAGGTGGAGGTCTATTGGGAACTCTTGATAGCCTATTGGAGGATGATAAGAACATAAGAGAAGCCATGTTAGATCAGGCCAATGGCCCATCCAGTCCAACACTCTGTGTCACACAGTGGCAAATTTTTTTTGTGGCTAATAGCCACTGATGGTACCTCTGCTCCATATTTTTATCTAAACCCTGATAATTTTTATCTAAACCCTGAAAGATGATGCTCTTTCCCCAGAACAAGAGATGATCCATGCAACTTGATGACTTTTAAAACAGTGGAGGAGAGGCTGCTGCAGGGTAAAGGAATATACCGTAGAGGGAAGAGAGCAAAATTCTCTGCCGCATGTTGTTATGGCTGAGGCCCTGGTTCAAAGTATCAATTTGGCTTCTTGAATGAAGGGGATTGGGTGGTTTTCTCCTCGGGATGCAGTGATGCTTAGAGTACGGAGGTCTTCCAAACAAAATAGGAGTCAAGTATCACCTTTAAGACCAACTTAGTTTTATTCAGAACGTAAGCTTCCGTGTGCTCTCTAAGGTCTTCTGAGTCATGAAAAAGAATCCCCTCCCTCCTGAGCCCAAATGCACGCGCTAATCCTATAATCTAGTGCAGGGGTACAATCAATCAATCAATCAACCTTTAATGGCATGGTGCAGGGGTACAAACTAGGAGTCGATTGCACCTTTAAGACCGACTTAGTTTTATTCAGAACGTAAGCTTTCGTGTGCTCTCTAAGCACACTTCTTCGTCTGATGAAGTGTGCTTAGAGCACACGAAAGCTTACGTTCTGAATATGACTAAGTTGGTCTTAAAGGTGAAATTAACTCCTATTTTGTTCTACTACTTCAGACCAACACGGCTGCCTACTTGGATTAGGGTTGCCAAGTCCAATTTAAGAAATATCTGGGGACTTTGGGGGTGGAGCCAGGAGACTTTGGG
The DNA here is from genome assembly GCF_032191835.1 of Heteronotia binoei. Classification (NCBI taxonomy): domain Eukaryota; kingdom Metazoa; phylum Chordata; class Lepidosauria; order Squamata; family Gekkonidae; genus Heteronotia; species Heteronotia binoei. The sequence goes on along the minus strand of NC_083226.1, from coordinate 14,464,989 downwards.
GGTGGAGCCAGGAGACATTGGGGGCAGAGCCAAGAGCAAGGGTGTGACAAGCATAATTGAACTTCAAGAGAGTTCTGGCCATCACATTTAAGGGGACTGCACAAATTTTTAAATGCCTTCCTTCCATAGGAAATAATGAAGGATAGGGGCACCTTCTTTTGGGGCTCATAGAATTGGACCCCCTGGTCCAATCTTTTTGAAACTTGGGAGGTATTTTGGGGAGAGGCACTAGATGCTATACTGAAAATTTGGTGCCTCTATCTCAAAAAACAGCCCCCCCAGAGCCCCCGATACCCACGGATCAATTCCCCATCATTCCCTATGGGAATCGTTCATGGAGGTGCATGATGGCTGTGGGGGCGGGGCTTCCCCCGCCGGCCAGCTGGCTGGGGGAGGGGGGAAGCCTGTAAAACCGGGGGATCCCCCTCTGGGACCTGGGGATTGGGAAGCCTAACTTGGATCTAGCTACATAGTGCAGGGGTGTCAAACATGCGGCCTGTGGGCTGAATCAGGCCCTCAGAGGGCTCCTATCAGGCCCCCGAGCAACTGGCTGTTATCTGCTTCCTTCTCCCACTCTCTGGCTTCCTTCTGCATCACAGCTTCCTTTGCAAGGCTTGCTCAATAGCCCAGGAACTACAGAGCAAAGCCTCCATTTTCTCCCCTGACTGAGGCTCCTCCCTTGGGGAGGAAGGGGGAGGGAGAGCTTGCTTTGCCAGGCTCTCTCTATTGCACAGCAGAGCTGCTGAGCCAAGTCTCTATTGGCTGAGGCTCCTCCCCCTTCTGGCCCCCGGGGGAAGATAGAAAAGAGCCAGAGCTTCCTTTGTCCAGTTCCTTGGATCACATGGGAGAGATACAAAGAAAGTACCTTTAAGACCGAGTGCTAATGTTTTAAGCATATTTTAAGTATTTTAAGTATTTTAATTTTGTTTGTGTGTGTCCTTTATAAAGTATATATCTCTGCTACCTAATCTTAAATAGGAAGACACACGGCCCAGCCCTACATGGCTCAGCCCAACAAGGTTTCCTTTGTCAGATCCAGCCTGCATAATAAATGAATTTGACACCCCTGATATAGTAGGGTTGCCAAGTCCAATTCAAGAAATATCTGGGGACTTTGGGGGGGGGGAGCCAGGAGGCTTTGGGGGTGGAGCCAGGAGACATTATGGGGTGGAGCCAAGATGAAGGCTGTGACAAGCATCATTGACCTCCAAAGGGAGTTCTGGCCATCACATTTAAAGGGACGGCACACCTTTTCAATGTCTTCCTTCCATAGGAAATAATGGATAGGGGCACCTTCTTTTGGGGCTCATAGAATTGGACCCCTTGGTCCAATCATTTTGAAACTTGGGGGGTATTTTGGGGAGAGGCACTAGATGCTATACTGAAAATTAGGTGCCTCTACCCCAAAAAACAGCCCCCCCAGAGCCCCAGATACCCGTGGATCAATTCTCCATGATTTTCTATGGGAATAAATCTCCATAGGGAATAACAGAGTACCCAGCAGACATTTCCCTCCCCTCCCCCCGCTTTCTGATGACCCTAAAGCGGGGGGAGGGTCTCCAAACCGGGGGATCCCCTGCCCCCACCTGGGGATTGGCAACCCTATGATATAGTGGGTTCGATGCATGGAAGAGGCAAGATGGCAGGAAACATCAGCTCTTTATTAGGTACAGCATAAGGCAGCCTGCACTTCAAGATTGAAAAAAGCTCTTTTATTAAGTACAACATGGTAGTGGCTGAACTCTTAAGACTGGAGAACTGGGCCAATGGGGTCAACTATATACACATCAGGGTTCCCGCGCAAGGATGCCATTGGATCATTCAAACCAGCAGGGGGTCCATGATTGGTGCAGGGCAGCAGGGATTTGCATCCTGCTTCCCTTTATTCCCAAGTCCCCAAGCTCCGTTCATATGGCTCCAATTCAGTCCTCACTTGAGTCCGCGTAGCCAACAAATACTTAGGCTGATGTGCTTTGGAGCAAAACAGACCGTCTCCCTCCAACCCACTCACTTAGGCACACGTGATGTAAAGCAAGTCCCATTGAATTAAAGTGGGATTTACGGCTGGATTAAGTGTGCGTAAGATCCGGTCGTAAGAGGACAGAAGAAGTAGAACGTTGGTTGCAAAGAGCAGAAGAGGATTGGCTACGGGGGAAGGGAGAGTTGCCCATTGAGGGAAGCTCACCTGTGCCTAAGGTTGCCAATTCCCAGGTGGGAGCAGGGGATCCCCGGTTTGGAGGCTGACCCCCCCCCCCCCACCTCAGGATCATCAGAAAGTGGGGAGGGAAGGGAAATGTCTGCTGGGCACTCCATTATTCTGTATGGAGACTGATTCCTATAGGGTATAATGGTGAATTCATCTACAGGTATCTGAGGCTTGGGGGGAGGCTGGTTTTTGAGGCAGAGGCACCAAATTTACAGCATAGCATCCAGTGCCTCTCCTCAAAAGACGCTCCAAGTTTCAAAAGGATTGGACCAGGGGGTCCAATTCTATGAGCCCCCCAAAAGAAGGTGCCCCTATCCTTCATTATTTCCAACGGAGGGACGGCATTTAAAAGGTGTGCCGTCCCTTTAAACGTGATGGCCAGAACTCCTTTTGGAGTTCAATTATGCTTGTCGCAACCTTCCTCCCGGCTCCACCCCCAATGTCTCCTGGCTCCATCCCCAAAGTCCCCAGATATTTCTTGAATTGGACTCGGCAACCCTACCTGCGCCCATCAGAAATAAAAGATTTTTTGGTTCCAACTGCTGACCCATCCCCCCCCCGCCCCGATCCCATCGCCAGCCTCCTGGGGAGCCTTTTCCGTCTCCCTATGCCTCGAAGTCCCTGCCCCGGGGCATCCACATTTCTGGGATCGATGACCATCGATCCAAGACAAATCAGGCAGAACGGACCATAAAAACATGCTCATTGTTTCAGGGGTCTGTAAAAGCAACTAGTAAAGATTAATTGGTCATAATGTTAAAAAGCCATGCTTTAAGCGGGCCCTCATTGATTTTGCAACTTGGTATAATTAAAACAAAGCAAACATTTTAACTCATTCCTCCTGGCTTGCGGGAAGCGCTGTAAAGAATAAATTACCGTGTTCTCTATAAGAATTATTGCACAGGGGAGGGCTTGTTTAATAAGGAAGAAATCTCAAAATTAACAGGAGAGAAATTCTCAGTGACTATTGCAACACCAAATCATAGAATCATAGAGCTGGAAGGGACCTCTAGGGTCATCTAGTCCAGCCCCCTGCACAATGCAGGAAACTCACAAACCCCTCCCCCTAAATTCACAGGATGTTCATTGCTGTCAGATGGCCATCTAGCCTCTGTTTAAAAACCTCCAAGCAAGGAGAGCTCACTACCTCCCGAGGAAGCCTGTTCTACTGAGGAATTGCTCTAACGGTCAGGGAGTTCTTCCTAAAGTTGAGCCGGAAACTGTTTTGATTTAATTTCAACCCATTGGTTCTGGTCCTACCTTCCAGGGTCACAGAAAACAATTTCACACCATCCTCTAGATGACAGCCCTTCAAGTACTTGAAGATGGTGATCATATCACCTCTCAGCCGCCTCCTCTCCAGGCTAAACATCTCCAGCTCCTTCAACCTTTCCTCATAGGACTTGGTCTCCAGACCCCTCACCATCTTTCTCACCCTCCTCTGGACCCGTTCCAGCTTGTCTATATCCTTCTTAAAATGTGGTGCCCAAAACTGAACACAATACTCCAGGCGAATACAGAACAGAGTAAAGCGATACCATCACATCACGTGATCTGGACACTAGACTTCTGTTGATACAGCCCAAAATTGCATTTGCCTTTTTATCCACCGCATCACACTGTGGACTCATTTTCAGTGTATGATCCACTAAGACCCCTAGATCCTTTTCGCACATACTACTGCTAAGACAAGTCTCCCCCATCCTATAGCCATGCATTGGATTTTTCCTACCTAAATGCAGAACTTTACATTTATCCCTGTTAAAATTCATTGTATTGGTTTTAGCCCAGTTTTCCAGCCTGTCGAGGTCATCCTGTATCCTGTTTCTGTCTTCTTCTGTGTTTGCAACCCCCTCCCAATTTAGTATCATCTGGTTCATCTCTTAGGATTGCTTGGCGGGGTGGGGGAGCTGGTCCCAGAAGCATCTGGTTAGCCATTACTCAAAAGAAGATGCTGGCATAGTAGACCGCTTAGATTCATTTTGCACGATTCTTTTGTTATACTTCTAGGCTGCATGTTCATGCCAATGATTCTCTATTTGGCTCGTGTTGTGGGTGCAACTGCCCTTTCATTCACTGCCCACAGTTTCCCCCCCCACACTTTCTTTGCCTTGGATCCCTAGAGCTACCACTGCCCCCCCACTGGAGGACTCGGGGTGGTGGTGGTAAAGAAATCACTAGATTTCTATAGAGTCATAACATAATAACAACCCATTGCTGTGATTTACAAGTTCCCGGCTTTCCGTCTGGTTCAAAAGTAAGACTGTAGCCCTTTTCATCAGGAAGTTACGAGAAATACTAAGCCGCGGCGCAGAGTGGTAAAGCTGCAGTACTGTAGTCTGAACTCTCCGCTCACGACCTGAGTTTGATTCCGGTGGAAGCTGGGTTCAGGTAGCTGACTCAAGGTTGACTCCGCCTTCCATCCTTCTGAGGTCGGTCAAATGAGAACCCAGCTTGCTGGGGGGAAAGCGTAGATGACTGGGGCAGGCAATGGCAAACCACCCCGTAAAAAGTCTGCCATGAAAACGTTGTGAAAGCAACGTCACCCCAGAGTTGGAAACAACTGGTGCTTGCACCTTTACCTTTAAGCTGGCACATTTCCCCTTTTAACTCTACAAGGAAAAGGACTGGACACTTTTTTAAAAAGAGGAAATCTGGCAAGCAGCATGTTGTTGCATTAGGTTGTCGTAATGGTCTAAATCTATAATGATCTGTAGCATTCCCCCCCCCCCCCCAAATGCCCCAAAAGCAGCTTCAGGGGTTGAGATAAGGGAAATTGCATGGATGAGGGCAGGACATGTGAAAATGCACATCTTCCCAATCATATGATGCCCCATAGCACCATAACTGCCTCTTTTTAGAAAAAAGAAAAAAGGTAAAGGTAGTCCCCTATGCAAGCACCAGTCGGTTCCGACTCTGGGGTGATGTCACATCATGACATTTTCACAGCAGACTTTTTACAGGGTTGTTTGCCATTGTCTTCCCCAGTCATCTACGTTTTCCCCCCAGCAAGCCGCTTACTCATTTTACCCACCTCAGAAGGATGGAAGGCTGAGTCAACCTTGAGTTGGCTACCTGAACCCAGCTTCCGCCAGGATTGAACTCAGGTTGTGAGCAGAGAGCTCGGACTGCAGTACTGCAGCTTTACCACTCTGTGCCACAGGGCTCCTTCTTTTCTAAAAGATAATACCTTTTTCAGTTATATGAATATTTACGGCATGGGAGTGTCCACAGCAATAACATTTTTGTATAGAAACAAGAAGAAGAGCCCCGCGGCGCAGAGTGGTAAAGCAGCAGTACTGCAGTAGTGTGGTCTGAACTCTCTGCTCACGACCTGAGTTTGATTCCGGCGGAAGCTGGGTTCAGGTAGCCGGCCCCAGGTTGACTCAGCCTTCCACCCTTCCGAGGTCGGTAAAATGAGTCCCCAGCTTGCTGGGGGGGAAAGCGTAGATGACTGGGGAAGGCAATGGCAAACCACCCCGTAAAAAGTCTGCCGTGAAAATGTTGTAATAATAATAATAAAATTTTATTTATATCCCGCCCTCCCCTCCGAAGCGGGCTCAGGGCGGCTAACAACATATTCATATAGTTATGCAAAGGTTTAAAATCACATTAGTTTTAAAACATTCCAATTTAACCAAATACAATACAAAAAATTTCAGGTGCTAATTCTATTCATAAGATAATGGTGACAAAAGTCACCCAACATCATTTGCTCAGCCGGCAATAATAAAATTATTGTGAAAGCAATGTCACCCCAGAGTCGGAAATGGCTGGTGCTGTCACAGGGAACTACCTTTACCTTTATAGAAACAAGAATTAAAAGTATGCATGGGGTGGAGTGGGCTGACAAAGAGAACTTTTTCTCCCTCTCCAAAATACTAGACATAAATGCAAATGACTAGATGCAAATGAGTTCCTGCTGGGCTTTTTCACCCCAAAAGTCCTGGGTGAAACAATGGTGATGTCAGGGGTGTGGCCTAATATGCAAATGAGTTCCCACTGGGCTTTTTCTATGGAAAAAAGCCCTGGGTGACACAATGGTGATGTCAGTGGTGTGGCTTAATATGCAAATGAGTTCCTGCTGGGCTTTTTCCTATGGAAAAAAACCCTGGGAGACAATGGTGATGTCAGGGGTGTGGCCTAGAATGAAAATGAGTTCCTGCTGGGCTTTTTCTGCCCAAAAAGTCCTGGGTGAAACAATGGTGTTGTCAGTGGTGTGGCCTAGTATGCAAATGAGTTCCTGATGGGCTTTTTCTACGAGCTGATGGGCAGTGGGTTCAGGTCAGACAAAAATAAATCCTACTTTTCACAGAGAATGACGAAGATGTGGAATTCCCTTCCAGAAGATGTAGAAATGACCACAGGAATAAACAGCTTTAAAAGGGGATTGATAGATTGCTTGAGGATAAGTCTATCAATAGCTACTAATCAAGGTGATTGAGGACAACCTCCACGTTCAGAGGGAAGCACCAAACTTCTGAATCCCAGAGGCAGGAGGCAACATCATGGGAAGACCACAGACCGTTGTTGGTCATCCAGAGGAACTGGCTGGCCGCTGTGTGAGACAGGATGCTGGTCTGATCCAGCAGGGCTCTTCTTGGCTGCATTCAGACCGGCAGTGTCGTGTGTGCAGGAGGCATGGCACATCCTGCCACTCCAAAATGAAGCAAATAAATCCCAATCACACAGTCCCGCACAAGGTGCCAGAATATCACACAGGGGGCGCATTCACAGCATTGAAGCACTCTGTTCCCTTAGCATGCTTTGGAAATCCTCGCCCCCTTCATTTTCAGTAACCATGTCCGTATACATTCATCCATTCATGCCATCCCTGACAGTGATTATTTTAAAATACCAAAAAGCAGAGCTTTTTTTGAGCAGGAACACAGCTCCGGCTGGCTTGGTGTCAGGGAGTGTGGCCTAATATGCAAATGAGTTCCTGCTGGACTTTTTCTACCCAAAAAGTCCTGGGTGAAACAATGGCGATGTCAGTGGTGTGGCCTAATATGCAAATGAGTTCCCACTGGGCTTTTTCTATTGAAAAAAGCCCTGGGTGATACAATGGTGATGCCAGGGGGTGTGGCTTAATATGCAAACGAGTTCCTGCTGGGCTTTTTCTACCAAAAAAGTACTGGGTGACACAATGGTGCTGTCAGGGCGTGCAGCCTATTATGCAAATGAGTTCCTGCTGGGCTTTTTCTACCCAAAAAGTCCTGGGTGAAACAATGGTGATGTCAGGGGTGTGGCCTAATATGCAAATTAGTTCACACTGGGCTTTTTCTATGGAAAAAGCCCTGGGTGACACAATGGTGATGTCAGGGGGTGTGGCTTAATATGCAAATGAGTTCCTGCTGGGCTTTCTCTACGGGAAAAACCCTGGGAGACAATGGTGATGACAGGAGTGTGTGGCTTAATATGTAAATGAGTTCCTGCTGGGCTTTTTCTACCAAAAAAGTCCTGGGTTAAACAATGGTGATGTCAGGGGTGTGGCCTAGAATGCAAATGAGTTCCTGCTGGGCTTTTTCTACCCAAAAAGTCCTGGGTGAAACAATGGTGATGTCAGTGGTGTGGCCTAGTATGCAAATGAGTTCTTGCTGGGCTTTTTCTATGGAAAAGAGCCCTGGGTGACACAATGGTGATGTCGGGGTGTGTGTGGCCTAATATGCAAATGAGTTCCTGATGGGCTTTTTTCTACCCAAAAAGCCCTGGGTGAAACAATGGTGATGGTAGGGGTGTGTGGCTTAATATGGAAATGAATCCCTGCTGGGCTTCTTCTACCCCAAAAGCCTTGTGTGAAACAATGGTGACACCAGAGGGTGTGGCATAATATGCAAATGAGTTCCTGCTGGGCATTTTCTAAAAAAAAAAGCCCTGATGGTAAGAACTTTTGTTCTAACTACTTGCCAACCCTTAGCTAGATGAACCCACCTATATCTCATCCAGCGAGGCTCCTCTTATATTCTCAGAGCTTATATCTGGGCTGGCAACCCTATCTTCTCTAAACAGTTCGTTTCCACAGCCCTCCCCTGATCCCAAAATGCAGTCCCCTCCCTAATAAGAATCCTCTGAGCCACAGAGCAAGGCACATGGGAAGGCATCAATCGGAATTACAAAGGGAGGCCGTGCCGCACCCTCTGGGAAGTCAGCAAGAAATCAGTAATAATGTCATTGAGAGCGAGGCAAGAACAGGCATCGCTCCGCCAGGGGGGCTTAGCAGAAGCCGTGTACCAGCACCGTGTCCTGGCCTCCTGAAGTTGTAAAGAGATCTTATAAAAGATTAAAAAGAGCCCCAAAGCCTGGCACGGTCCTGTCCAGGGGATTTCTCAATCTCTTTCATGAAGGATTATCCATCCTCGGCTGTTTGCTTGCTGTGCTGCGCCGACCCTGTTGTGGTTCAAAAGCAACCCATAATTAGGTCAACGGGGAACCCTCCACCACGAAAAGGGACATTCCAGACTTTACAAGGGAACATTTGCTGCTCTCGGCTAGAGCCACGGATCAGGGCACTTATCCTCGTAAACAGCAGACCTTGGGAGAGAGAGGGGGAGGAATACCGAAGAATCCCCGAGAGCCGACTCGGACCGATAATGAACGCTTTCTGTTGCCTTTGTGAAGAATGGAACTGCTGGGTCTTTGAGCATCTGACTGCAGGGGGGATAGCAAAGTCCCACCTCCCATCTTAGAGCAGAATAAAGGAGAGGGCAAACCCCAACAGCATTCTCCTTGCTGCATTTCTTTGCAAAGGAGGAAGCTGAGTCTTGGCCTTATTTGTGGGCTTTTCAACATTTTCAAGTGGCTAGGTTGCCTTTCTTTCTTTCTTTCTTTCTTTCTTTCTTTCTTTCTTTCTTTCTTTCTTTCTTTCTTTCTTTCTTTCTTTCTTTCTTTCTTTCTTTCTTTCTTTCTTTCTTTCTTTCTTTCTTCCTTCCTTCCTTCCTTCCTTCCTTCCTTCCTTCCTTCCTTCTTTAAAAAATGTTTCTGTTATTGTTTTGTTCTTGGTTAAAGAAAGCCATCTGGAATGGCAGAAAAGATGTGAATAAATTGCTACCCAGATTGATAAATGGGACAACAAGGTTGCCTCCGGGTGCAAGAGGAGGAAAAAGGAGAGGTCTTGGAGTGGATCTGTTAGAAAAATCCACACAGGGATGGTAAAAGCAGGGATCATTTTGTCGAGGAAAGGGTGCAGGAACTCAGTAAAAAAGGTAAAGGTAATCCCCTGTGCAAGCACCAGTTGTTTTTGACTCTGGAGTGATGTTGCTTTCACAACATTTTCACAGCAGATTTTTTAAGGGGTGGTTTGCCATTACCTTCCCCAGTCATCTACACTTTCTCCTCAGCAAGCTGGGTACTCATTTTACCGACCTCAGAAGGATGGAAGGCTGAGTCAACCTGGAACCGGCTACCTGAACCAGCTTCCTCTGGGATCAAACTCAGGTCGTGAGCAGAGGGCTCCAACTGCAGAACTGCAGCTTTACCACTCTATGTCACAGGGCTCTTAGGAGCTCAGTAGCATAACTCATTTGCATATGCCACACCCCCTGATCAGGGGCTGTGGTATATGCAAATGAGTTGTGCGAAAGAAAGAAAGAAAGAAAGAAAGAAAGAAAGAAAGAAAGAAAGAAAATAGATGGGGAGGGAGAGAAGGAATGAATGAAGGAATAGAGAGGAATGGGGAAGGTGGAGGGGAAACAGAGAAAGAAGCAAAGAAAACAAATAGGGAGGGAGGAAGGGTAAAGAGAAAGAAGATGGGGATGAGGAATGAGAGAAGGAAGGAAAGAAGGGAGGGAGGGAAGGAAGGAAGATTTTAACTTTCAGTTGGATATGTAGGCTACATTGGGCTGCTTGCTTTACAAAGGCAGGAAGCCATTTGAAAGCTCCCTTTTGCTCCCCCCACCCCCACACCTGCATGTGGAAGGGGGTGAAAGGTAGGCTTCTAATGGCTGCCTACCTTCCTGCCTGCTTGCCTGTCTTCCTGTCATTTCTGTCTCCTCCTTCCTTCCTTCCTTCCTTCCTTCCTTCCTTCCTTCCTTCCTTCCTTCCTTCCTTCCTTCCTTCCTTCCTTCCTTCCTTCCTTCCTTCCTTCCTTTCCCTTTATCTTATTCCTTTCTCATAAACTTTTATATAACTCTCACTTCATTTATTCCTCTCTCTCTCTCTCTGTCTTTCATTCCATCTATCTTCCTTCTCATTTTTCTTTCTTTCACTCAGGCCTCATTTTGGGCAGGAGCTCACAGGAGTAGAGTTCCAGAACCTTTAAATTTTATTGTGCTCTTTCTTTCTTAACCCAACACTCCCCCCCACATCCTTGCTTCTGGACTCCATTGTTTAAACCCCCTGTGAAAATTTTACTAAACTCTTAAGATTTGACAAACTTTCTAATATTTTTCCCCACAAAAAAGGGGGAGAAATAACCAAAACATCTAAAGCAGACAGATGGAAGTCTTCATCATGCCACTGTGGCCACATAGGAGAAAGTAATTTTAAAAGTATGATGAGAATAAGTGTCAGACGTTGGAGCTCAAAGTAAACGGACCGTCATTTGTTGCAAAAGTAGTAATGTTTATTTGATATCTCAAAGTTCTGGATAGGCAGTCATTGGAACTGATAGCTAGCATTGAAACATACATGGGTTTTAAGGCCTTACATGAAAGCATTCATAAACAATCCTACATTCTCACACTCTAATGTCAGAAGTAACACTTTCCCTATTCCTTATCGCTTGTGGCTCCCTTTCTCACAGAGGAGCCCTGCTGGCTCTCCTTGAGACTTGCTATCTTCAAAGGGCTACTGCTTTGTTAGTGTTATGCAGAGGAGTTCACAGCATGGGTTAGTAACATTTCTAAGACCGTTTGATATGCAAGGTCTTCTGCTTCACAGTTAGTATTAGGAATTCAAAATGGAGTTAGTCACGTCAAAGAACCAGCTACAAAATACATCTAGCATAATAATGCAGTGATACTCTCCAATGTCTGACAGTAAGTTGGCAATTATAATTCAAGAAGCATGTTAAGGTAGATGCTGAGTTGATATAATTTAGTACACCTTCTGGTGACAGGTGTGTGGCATATGCAAAGAGTTATGCAAACTAGATGTGCTAATGAGCTCTGGTACCTCTTCTTCTACAAAATGACTCCTGCCTTCACTCCTTCCCCCTTTTCTACCTGTCTTCTGTTCTTTCTCTCATTCCTTCTCTGTATCTCTGTCTTTTTATTTAATTCTGGCTGCAATTACACACACTAAATAATACACTTTCAATTAGGGTTGCCAGGTCCAATTAAAGAAATATCAGGGGACTTTGAGGGTGGAGCCAGGAGACATTGGGGATGGAGCCAGGAGCAAAGCTGTGACAAGCATAATTGAACTCCAAAGGGAGTTCTGGCCATCACATTTAAAGGGATCACACACCTTTTAAATGCCTTCTCTCCATTGGAAATAATGAAGCACGGGGGCACCTTTTGGGGGTCTCAGAGTATTGGACCAATGTTTTTGAAAGCTGGCCAGTTTTTTGAGGACAGGCACCAGATGCTGTGCTTTGGTGCCTCTACCTCAAAATTTGGAGCCTCTGCCTAAAAAAACCCAACTCCCCTAGACCCCCAGATACCCACGGATCAATTTTTCATTATATCCTATGGGAATCAGTCTCCACAGGGAATAATGTACCCAGCAGACATTTCCCTCCCCCCTCCTGCTTTCTGATGAACCTGAAGCGGGGGGATCCCCTGCCTCACCTGGGTACTGGCAACTCTACTTTCAATCCGCTTCCAATGCACTTCACAACTGGATTTTACAGTGTGAACTGGCAAAATCCAGATGGAAAGTGCTTTGAAACTGGATCGAAAGGCATTACTTAACGTGTGTGATTGCAGCCTCCGTCTATCTGCCTTCCTTCCATTTCTATTTGGCTGTTTCAACATTTGGCAGAAAATCCTGCCTTTGTTCATATTTAAAAGTAATCGTCTACATTGCATATCGTTGTCACTTCTGCCTTGCTTTGCATTTTCTTAAGTCTTCTACATCCATTTTTTTGAATAGGCACCAAAAACGCTTTCATCCTGGAGTTGCCCTGCACTTCTCAAGAGTACTTTTGAACAGGAGTTTTCCTGAACATGGGGCTCTAAGGTTGTAATTGTAGAACTTTCCCTCTGAGTTTTAAATCTTCTCCTCAAAGCCCCATCCATTGTTCACTTGTGAGAGCACTGATTCAGGATGGAAGTCGCTAGGTGCGCTGCTCAGAGGTGCGCCGACGTGTGCTTTCCTCCAATCAGGATTTTTTTCCCCACGGCCTCATTAGATTGTGTGTGTCAAGCATGAGATTTCAAAATAACCAGTCCTTGGATTTTGAAACAAAGTTTGGTTTATTGATAATCCATGTGGCTCAGTTGAGCTAGGTATTGGAACTGATACAGTATAACATTGAGATACATACTTAAAGATGGCACATCAAAGGATTCTATAAACAATTCTACATTCTCTAAACCATTCTACATTCATGTGTGAAACTTCACACTGTAACTTCCTTATCTCTATTATGGCTGGCGCTTCCTGGGTCCAAGCCTGGCTGGCCTGGGAATTGGTCCCAGGAGGTTTTATCTTCAAAGAGTACATTCCTGCATTTGTTAGTCAAAGAGAAAGAGTTCTCTACTTTGATGTGCCTGAGTTTTATTTAGGGTTAGTAACAGTTCTATATTTTAATAACTACCATCAGAAGGAATAAACAATGCTTGACAATGTGTGTGTTTATCACAAGTTTAGTTGATCCAGTGTATGAAAATCTGACCACAGCTTCATTCCGAGTGGATAGAATCATAGAGTTGGAAGGGGCCCTACAAACCATCTAGTCCAACCCCCTGCTCCATGAAGGATCAGCCGAAAGCATCTCCGACAAATAATCATCCCGCCACATTTTGAAGACTGCCAATGAAGGGGAGCTCAACACCTTCCGAGGCAGTTGGTTCCACCTCTGAGCTACTCTGACTGTTGTGAGGAGCCAGGTGTAGGGGAGCAGCCCCTTGAAGGGGAAGAATCGCCAGGCGTGGAAAGGGGGGATTTAAGCTCACGAGTGGAGGCAGCAAGGGCCGGTAGATGCGAGGGGCTGGGATAACACATGGTTGTAATGGGAAAGGAACTGTGAGTCTGCCTCATTTATTCCCTCACGAATGTAAAAAAAAATATCCTAATATCCAGCCGGTACCTTTCTACTTGTAATCTGAACCCATGGCTTCAAGTCCTGTCTTTGGCTGCCAAGTGGAACAGCTCCTTGCCCTCCTCTAAATGACAGCCTTACAAATATTGAAAGAAAGCAATCATGTCCCCCCCGCCTCAGTCTCCTCTTCTCCAGACTGAACACTCCCAAGTCTGTTTCTCCCGACAGCATTTGGTCTGCAGTTCCTTCCTCAGTGGTGCAATTCTAGTTCAACTCCACCCCACCCCTCCTTGAAGTGCAGTGTCACTGAGCCAGTGTTCCTCAAGCCCCTGTCAACCTGAAGGGAGCGGCCTTGAGAAGGTGATGCAAATGAAACCTGCCTGCAGCCCCAGCCCCACAAGCTCATCAGGCCTTCATTCAAAGCATTCGGTACAGTGCTGCGGATTAGTGAGGAAGACCTCTCTGTAGGCTGGCCAATCCTCAGGTCCCAGTGGGGGTTCTTCCACTTTTCCAGGCTCCTTCCCGCCCCCAGTCAGCTGGCCGACGGGGGGGGGGGGGAAGCCCCGCCCCCAGAGGACCATGTGCCTTTCCACCTCCGGAGGCTTATTTATTTATTTATTTATATTAAGATTTAGTCTCCGATTGAAAGGCTTCCTTTTGGGATGGGGTGTCTGTGTTACTTTGAAGAAATTGTTAGCAATTTGTGAGTAGAGAGGCCAGTCCCTCACTTCAGAGTCACCAGAAATGGGGCGGGGGGCGGGGGAGGGAAACGTCTGCTGAGCACTTCATTATTCCCTATGTTGAGATCGATTCTCATAGGGTATAATGGAGAATTGATCTGGAGGTTTCAGGGGCTCTGGGGGAGCTGTTTTTTGAGGTAGAGGCACCAAATCTTCAGTATAGAATCTAGTGCTTCTCCCCAAAGTACCCCCCAAGTTTCAGAATGATTGGACCAGGGGGTCCAATTCTATGAGCCCCAAAAGAAGGTGCCCTATCCTTCATTATTTCCTATGTAAGGAAGACATTTAAAAAGGTGTGCTGTTCCTTTAAATGTGATTGCCAGAACGTCCTTGGAGTTCAATTCTGCTTGTCACACCCTTGTTCCTGGCTCTGCCCCCAATGTCTCCTGGCTCCACCCCCAAAGTCCCCAGATATTTCTTGAATTGGACTTGGCAACCCTACCTCTTTGCTTTTTATTGGGGCGGAAAGGCGGGGGGGGGGGATGGTCGCTGGCAATAAAATCGATTTCTGGAAGTGCGGCTGTTTTGAAAGGCTGGATAAAAATCTCTGGGGCGCTTGTCTGAACGCCACTAATGAACACTGAAAGCGTCACAGAAATCAAAGCCCGGCGCTCTGACAAATCGGCACGTGAAGTTGCAATGGCCTAGTTTTTATTCATGAACGCCAGAGCATCATGAAAGTGGCACAGGGCCTGCTTGCTTTGTGCGTGGGCTTGTGGTTCGGGTGGGTGTGTTGTATTGACGCACAATGTGTCATTGGCCGGCGGTCTTTCCTGCAGAGACCTTTAATCACAGGCAAGAGGGGAACTGGAGGGAAATTATCGCTGAACTGAAGATTTGGTTAGAGTCATACCTATTTAACTGATTGTGCCAGGCTTTGAATTAGAGTACAACACAAGTGTCTTCGCAGTGTACCACCCCCAAGGCAGCTTGACAGATAGTCAGGGCTTTTTTTTGTAGCAGGAACTCCTTTGCATATTAGGTCACATCTCCCCTGATGTAGCCACTCCTCCTGGAGCTTACAGGGCTCTTCTTACAGGGCCTACGGTAAGCTCCAGGGGATTGGCTACATTAGGGTGGTGTAGCCTAATATGCAAAGGAGTTCCTGCTACGAAAAAGCCCTGCAGATATTACAGAGGCGTGTTTGTAAAGTGTCATTATTTGGTTAATAATCAGAGTTTTGTCCAATCATAGAAGTGTGATGCACTTCTATGATTGGGCAAAATCATAGAAGTCAATAAATCTCCCGAGAACTATATTGCAAAAAAAGGCAAACTTCCGTTTATTCAAGTAGATTCAGTTGACATTCAGGTCACAGTCGAAAGTGGAGAGAGAAGCCTAATATAAAGAGTATTTTCCCTACCACTAATGGTCAACTCGCTCAGCATCATGCATGTGGGTGAGACCTGCAGAGACATGGAAGGCCATGTAGAGAAAGTGAGAGGACAAAGGGGGAAAGAAAGGAGGGACAGCTCCGAGGTTAAGATAAAGAAAGGCATCCCATTCAAGAAGACAATACCTATACACGGGACTTTTTTTGTAGAAAAAGCCCAGCAGGAACTTATTTGCATATTAGGCCAGACCCCCTGATGCCAAGCCAGCTGGAACTGCATCCCTGTGCATTCCTGCTCAAAAAAGCCCTGCCTTTTTGACTGCGGGGTGACATGATAGAGGTTTACAAGATAATGCATGGGATGGAGAAAGTAGAGAAAGAAGTCCTTTTCTCCCTTTCTCACAATACAAGAACTCATGGGCATTCGATGAAATTGCTGAGCAGACAGGTTAAAACGGATAAAAGGAAGTCCTTCTTCACCCAAAGGGTGATTAACATGTGGAATTCCCGGCCACAGGAGGTGGTGGCGGCCACAAGCATGGCCACCTTCAAGAGGGGTTTGGATAAAAATATGGAGCACAGGTCCATCAGTGGCTATTAGCCACAGTGTGTGTGTATATATAAAATTTTTTGCCACTGTGTGACACAGAGTGCTGGACTGGATGGGCCATTGGCCTGATCTAACATGGCTTCTCTTATGTTCTATACACCCTTAGAGTGATGTAGCGCCCCCTAATGTCCAGACATGCTGAAACGCCAGCAGTTGCATCACTAATGCTTGACAGAGACTTTTGCACTGCTAAATTTAAAGGGTGTGCCACTGCCACCAATCATGGCTGGCCCACCCACCATCTTGTGCCACTCATTTATTTATCTGCTGCTGGGAGCAGGGCTGACCACGGGGGGGCAGTCTTACCTATGAGTCTGCCTGGGCAATTGCCCAGGGCCCACACTAGGGGCAGCCCAAGGGGTTAATAGAAAATGGCGGCCGGAAATAAAGTCATGAAGCAAAGTGATGCGTTTTTGAAGGGACACACATTGTGAAAACTGGGACATGTATTCTTGTTCAAAGTTCAGGGTGGGTTGGGTGGGAATAAAGAGAATTACTAAGAATGCCATTGCTAGCCACACTCCAGGAGGCAGGTAAGGCAGAGATGAGTGGTCTTCCCAATTCAAATGGGGAAACGGGGCGTCCTCTGGTATTTCTATATTCTCATTCCCAAACGCTGCATCCAAACTCTGCCACAGACCTCACAGCTGTCTGTCACTGGTGGTAGCTGAGTGCAGAGACTGGCACCCCTTCTTAAGGGATTGCGCCCTGCCGTTGCACTCGCTTCTTTTTTTGAGCCACACTTTAGCAGAAATTTTCTGGTGTGGAGGGTTTTTTTAAAAATATATATATATATGGTTCCCTTTAAAATTCATGTTTGTTCTCTAATATCTTAGGTTCAAAGCATAGTTTTGTTGTTTCAGATAAAGAGACATATAGCTTGGGGAAGGAACCATGCTGGTGAGAGGTACTCAGTATGTGAATATGTAAAATGTGAGTTGTAGGTCTATGCAAAAAGAATGTTCTCCTTCATGTCACGCTCTGGATGCCTTCCTACTGTGAAAGACTGTGATCTTTGCTACCACAAACATTTGTTTTTGTAAATGTTTCTGCCGCAAGAAACACTGAAATGTGGCTTGGGGTAGAATTATACCTCATATTCAGAATTATATCCTTTTCTTTTTTTTTTAAAAAAATGGTTTGTATCAGGGCCCTGTTGTTACCCCGATCAAATTCAGCTGAGTTTCAGTTAAACAAAAATCAGGGGACCATTCACTGATCCCTCAGCTCAGATGCAGTCTAGTCTTTCATGCAAGGTGTTCTGAGGAGAAATTGTACAAGAGGATTAATTCCAACCGAGGCATCATTTGACCGAGTAACTTGATCTGACAGAGTCTCACAGCGGGATCGGTTGGCGGCCGAAGAACCTGACAAGTTGAGAGTCTGCCAAAAGCCTCTCGCCAAAGATAAACTTGATAAATAGCATTTCTCCACCAATCTTTAAATCTGGAATTGCCATCAAATTTCCCCTCGAATGAAACCCAAAGTGCCCTTCTGAGGCAAAAACATCTGTAGGGATTTCTGGGAAAGATTAGAATAAGATTTTGGAGGCGCTGCGTATCTTTCAATGTCCACGTCTTTAAGTTGCTCTGGGTTTCTAACTGCAACAAGGAGCAGAGAAATAAGAGAAAGCTTTTCCCAGCATAGAGATAGGGAGGGATGGGTGGCACCTATTGGGTTTTTGCCAGTCTTGCAGCTGTTGAAGTCATAGACTCCATCCATTGATCAAGCAGTAGTCAAACCGGTAGCCAAAAACATAATTTGGCACCCAGAGCCCAATAAGAAAACAGCATCGACGCATAACAGCAAAATAAAATCAAAACGATCTAAAAGGGAATTGTGTTGACCCAGGAAAAAAAAAACCACTTGATTTCTAGATCACAGCATTGTTTTCTAAGTGTTGGTGAACTCTCCCAGGTTCGATTTGAAAAGGATTTGGCCATTGAAGACTGTCAGGGCGTTTTCGCACTGACCTAACTCCGGAGCGAGGGCCCTCTTCACCCGGAAGAGCCACAAAGTCCCGCGGCTTTTGCGTCGCAAATGTAAACTGGTTTTTGGTGGTTAACATTTGCGATGCAAAAGCCGCGGGACTTTGCGGCTCTTCCGGGTTCTGCGGAGCAATTGGTGCGAAATCCGCGCAGACGCTGCGCGGTGAAGAGGGACGTCGCTCCGGAGTTAGGTCAGTGCGAAAACGCCCTCAATGTCAAACTCTGGTTCTCTTTGCTTGCTGAAATCACGTGTAAACTGCCAGGCCTTCCCTGCAGACTCTCAGAGCAATTCATCTGGGAATGAGATGAATGAGGGCCAACAAACTGAAGCTCAATCCAGACAAGACGGAGAGCCAAGCTAGGTGAGACAGCATCTCTGAGTCTGCCCCTGGATTTGCCACTATTTTGTAGGACTGTGAGTTCCCAGAAGGGAACTCCTTTTAACAGTGCTTTGGGGGCCTGACTCTAGTTGGGACTACTGAAGCATGGGACACTCTAGTTGGGACTACTGAAGCATGGGACTTCTTCCTTCCCTATGTCAAGAGTGCCTCTTGCTATGATTGAATGAAGTCTACAGATGACTTCATGTAACCTCTCGGGGTCCTGCTTAGCACTTATCAGCTTGCTTTGCCTGTGTCTGCCTGTCATGACTATACCTTGAATGTAGCTGTTCCCACCCTGGGAATGGGAGACCGAGGCCAATGCCTGTTATCTTGTTCCTAGAGGATGTATGCTTTCATTTCTCTGTTGCAAGGGATCTGGAATGCTGTTGGGGGGGATGCAGGGGAAAGCTATTGGTAGATTCTGGCGCTTTGCGCTTTGTGTAACGGACGGACCCAAACCTATAACTGTGGGAATTGCGGCCCCCTGCCTCAGTTTCAGCAAAAAAGTATCACATGTGCTTTAGCTGTTTAATCACTTAATAAACAACCTTACTCAATGAAGAAGGAGTGTTCACTGGTGACAGTTGTGCAGAACCTGACACCCTGCACCATTTTCCTGATCCACAACAATGCCAGGGGTGCTATTTGCCCACACGCCTCCCTGGAAATGTTTCAGGTCAGCAAAAGTCCTGGAGTGGACTGTTTTGTCTAGCTCAGCTAGGGTTGCCAAGTCCCTCCCAGAAGTGACATCATTGTGCTGGGAACATCGGGCCAGGGATGCTCTAGGGCTCGATATAAAAGTCTCTGGAACCATAGAGTTTTACCGCAATTCCTAGAGCATCACACCAGAAACACTCTCGGATTCGTAGAAAAACTCTACGGCACCATAGAGTTTTTAGCGTGTTCTAGAGCATCCCCAGTGTGAAGTCCCTGGCATGATGACATCACTTCTGGGTGATGTCATCATGCTGGGGATGGTGCGCGCTGACAGCAGCATGCACCGATGGGGCTGTTTGGGGGTAGGGATTCCCCTGGTGGTCTGCTCCCTGCTGGCGGGTTGGGGCCCTCCAGGGCAAGGGATCCCCCACCCCTGGGGGGATCTTGGCAGCCCTAAGTTCAACCCTTGCTGTTAGTCCATGGCAAAGCCATTGAAGGACAGAGGATCCAGCTTATTCTGGAGGTGCTAGCACACACCCTTAGATAGGGTTCCCAGGAAGTGTAGATTAAAATTACCATAGAGTTTCTGGTAATTGGTAGAGCTCCCTTTGTCACTTCCAGGTAGCTCTAAGAATCTCAGAAACTCTATGGTCAGAACTTTCTGTAAGTAGAGGAGGCCTTATTTTCCTCTTTAATTTTTTCCCCCTCTCCTCAGTATGATCATGTCCCTCTCCTGGTCCCAGTTTCTCCTTGCTGGTCAGCTGAGCACCGGTGGGCAAAGAAAGCAATTCCACAGAGGTCTCCTGACATAAACAGGCAAAGGGAACCCTGCCCTGAAGGGGGTTGCTGGATCCTGACCTGTGGTTGGACGTAGTACCTTTTATCAGCTTGCCACACCTACCAGCAAAAACAATTCCTCAAAAAGGGTGATTTGAAAACTAGAAGTTTTGTTTGGGCCAAAACCTACCAGCCAAATTATCGTGGTTACACTTACGAATGTAACAGAAGCCATGTTGGATAATGGGCCATCCAGTCCAACACTCTGTGTCACGCAGTGGCCAAAAACCAGGTTCCATCAGGTGGTCCACCAATGGAGGGAAGGCATTGAAAAGGTGTGTGGTCCCCTTAAATGTGATGGCCAGAACTCCCTTTGGAGTTCAATTATGCTTGGCGCAACCTTGCTCCTGGCTCCGCTTCCAATGTCTCCTGGCTCCACCCCCAAAGTCCCCAGGTATTTCTTGAAATGGACTTGGCAACCCTACTTGTGTGTAACCTGTGGTAACCTTTGGGGTCCTGCTTGGCTCCTCACTCTCACACTCTGGTCTGTTATGTCTGCAACATGTCATGTATCCGTTTCCACCCCGAGAACAGAACTAGTGCTGAGTGCCTCCGAGGCCACGGGTGTTATCTGGTTCACAGAGACTTTTTGTGATTTCACTTCTGCTGGTTAGGAGGGCTTGAATTACTTATGGGGGAACTGTGATTGGTAGATTTTGGCACTTTGGCTTTCAAAGTACCGTATTTGCTGGCGTATAAGACGACTTTTTGGCCCAGAAAAACATGCCTCCAAGTGGGGGGGTCGTCTTGTACGCCGGGTGCACTTCAGTTGGGATACCGTATTTCCCCGAAAATAAGACCTTCCCAAAAAATAAGCCCTAGCAGGATTTCTATGCATTTGTGATGGGCTTATTTTTTGGGTAGGTCTTATTTTCGGGGAAATACGGTAGATCCAAAGCACAAGGGACGGGTCACGGGGCGAGAGGCTGTCTTTTGCTGTGGAGGGAAAAGGTGCTGTGCAAGCCCGATCCTTTGCATGCTTACTTGGAAGTAAGCCCTTTCTGAGTTCTGTGGTTGCTCGCTCTCTGGCTGCTGTCTTTGCAGCCTTGAAACGAAAACCCAAAGCAACCACCTATACATTACGGTATTTAGCGACCTTCTGTCTCCTGTTCCTAGGGATTCGCTGCCTTGCAGCTCTCGCTTCGGGGGAGAATAAGGGGGCAGTTTTCATTCAGCAGGAGAAAGGGGCCGTGGATGCTCTTCGAGCCTTTCTCCCTTTTTTTGCTGGTGGGCAAACCAGACTTGCATTTGCTTACAGGCTCCGTCTGTCGTTCTCTGTTTGTACGGGGAGGGGGAGAGGCAAGAGATCTGCTGGCCGGGTGTGTTTGTCTGTGACTGTAGCTGCACGCAGGCAGAGATGTGCTCCCCCCACCCCCAGTTTCCACCAACGATCATTCCCCCCTTCCCTCCCCTGTATCGCTTCGGCTGTAAATGCCCTTATTGCAGATGGTCTCCCATTTCTCCAGCTTCCAATTTTGCCCCAGAGATGGAGGATGGGAAAACGCAGTAAAAAGATATTATCCAGGGCAGGGAGGATTTCTACTTTAAAAAAATATTGCAAAGATGGCTCCTCCCCCCCCCCCTTTTTATTTGCACCTTGACTCCCTGCATCCTTTGGCCTGCTGGCTGGTGGGGAGAGAAGCTGACGCATCTAAAGCGATGAGCGGCCTCCCAGCTGGCATTTTTAAAAAGGGAAAAAAGCCTCACGAAAACCAGTGGCTCCTCTCCGCACATGCTGCTTTCCAGGGTTGGGGGCGGGGGGGGGCTGTCTTTGAAGCGCGCGAGCCTGTGGGTGCTCTTGTGTGCGTGTGCAGGCATCCTTCTCTGACCCGGCCAGGTAACAATGAGAGAGGGAGAGACAGAAAAAGTGGCCCAACACCACCAAATTAAATTCCTGAAAGATTGGGGATTTGAACTCAAGTCTTCCAGATTCTAGTCCAGCAACCACTATACCACACTGGCCAGGAGACTTTAGTTTATTTTACCTGAATATGCCTGTGTTTGAACTTCCTTTCCTCCTTGTTAAACTCTTCCTCCTCTTCTTCTGTTGTTTCTGTACTATTGAAGTTCTAACTATAAGATTGCTTCAGGTGGGGACTTGCTTTCTGTGTTTATATTATGCACTAGTACAACTCCCAAAACACTTTCTCCCTACTCAGCTGCCATATTCTGCCACTCTTCCTCTCCAGTGAAGGCTAAGGGTGGGAGCTCAGGGGGCGAGAAATCATCCCTCTTAAAAGGGCCACGCTTATTTGGTCTAGAGATAGACTACTCTGCAAGCTCTGCCACCCAGCGCTAGATGAGGCAGGAACAAAGAGGAGAAAGTGTGTGGAAGGTGTGCGGAAGAGGGGGTAGTCTTAAACGGCGAGTATATAACAAACTCTATATTTTGAGTGGAAATGTTGGGGGGTCGTCTTATACGCCCAGTCGTCTTATACGCCGGCAAATACGGTAAGTAACAGATGGACCCAAGGTATATCTAGGGGGGCTGGAGCGATTGACTTTAGTTTCAGCAAGACCCACTTGCCTGCCGTGCCTCTTGCTTATTCAATTAAAAAATGTAAAGGTAGTCCCCTGCACAAGCAGCAGTCATTTCCGACTCTGGGGTGACGTTGCATCACAATGTTTTCACGGCAGACTTTTTTTTTGCGGGGTCATTTGCCATTGCCTTCCCCAGTCATCTACACTTTCCCCCCAGAAAGCTGGGTACTCATTTTACCGACCTCAGAATGGAAGGCTGAGTCAACCTTGAGCTGGCTACCTGAACCCAGCTTCCGCCAGGGATCGCACTCAGGTCGTGAGCAGAAAGCTCAGACTGCAGCACTGCAGCTTTACCACTCTGCGCCGCGGGGCTCCTCTTTATTCAATAAGCATCTTTGTAAAAACGAAGGAGCGTTGATTGGCGAAGGACGTGCAGGACTGGACACCAGAACTGTACGCAGGATTCTAAATGAGGCCACGCCATAGATCTATACGGGGGCATTACAACATCGGCCCTTTTATTCTCAATCGCTTTCCTAATAAGAGTTTGCCCTTTTCGCTGCTGCCGCACACTGGGCTGATGCTTTCATTGAGCTATCCACCACGACCGCATGTCGGGATCCCCCGGGGAGACGAGCGAGATATAAATACAGTAAATAAATAAATAAATAAATATGCAGGGCCATCGAGAGCCTCTATGGATCCCCAGACAGCAATTCTCTGTGCCTCAGCCCCAAATCTGGGTCTCCCTCGTACTCGAGCAAGATGATTGATTAGAACAGATGGCGCCGCTGCTATTCCCTGCCTCCGTTTATAATGTAGATACATTGCAAAAAAGGTTTTTCATAATGCTTCAGGCCAGGTAGGTATCCGGTAACTATCCCCCTGTTAAATCAACGATTCAATACAAGAATCAGAAGAAAGAATTTTAAACTGTGCTCCAGTCTAACTTCCAACGGAGGGAAGCTGCCGGAAGGATCATTATAAATATGTACATATCCAGGTATCAATATTTAAAGAACGTCTCGAAAAGTGGAAGTTTCGAGTAAGCGCGCAGAGGGTTGCGCTCCGACAGTTCTGTGTGATATTTCAAAAAGCACACTTACAGTTCTGAAACTGAAAGGGAGGTGGAGAGAAGCTGAATTCAGCTGGGCTTTTCCTAGACCGCAAACGATCACTGCCGGATCAGACCGAGGATTTCTCTAGGCAGGTGTCTTGTTTTCCACAGAGGCGCTGGGAAGACCACTGGCAGACTAAACGGGAAAATGTCGAGGATCAAAGATATGTTCTACTTCCCTCTCCCTCCCTGGTAAACCTGCTTTTTGAAAACAGGATTTTCTGCACCAATTTCCCCACCGCCACCACGTCACAGCTGACTTATGGGCAACTCCATAGGGTTTTCAAGGAAAGAGACATCCAGAAGTGGCTTCTGTGTTGAATGGGTAAAAGGAAGTACTTCCTTCACCCAAAGGGTGATTAAGACATGGAATTCCCTGCTGCAGGAGGTGGCGGCTGCAAGCATAGACAGCTTCAAGAGGGGATTGGATAAACATATGGAGCAGAGGTCCATCAGTGGCTATTAGAATCATAGAGTTGGAAGGGACCTCCAGGGTCATCTAGTCCAACCTACTGCACAATGCAGAAAACTCACAAACACCTCCCCCTAAACTCACAGGATCTTCATTGCTGTCAGATGGCCATCCAGCCTCTGTTTAAAAACCTCCAAGGAAGGAGAGCCTACCACCTCCCGAGGAAGCCTGTTCCACTGAGGAATCGCTCTAACAGTCAGGAAGTTCTTCTTGATGTTGAGCCGGAAACTCTTTTGATTTAATTTCAACCCATTAGTTCTGGTCCTAACTTCTGGGGTCACAGAAAACAATTCCACATCATCCTCTAGATGACAGCCCTTCAAGTACTTGAAGATGGTGATCATATCACCTCTCAACCACCTCCTCTCTAGGCTAAACATCCCCAGCTCCTTCAACCGTTCTTCATAGGACTTGGTCTCCAGACCCCTCACCATCTTCATCGTCCTCTTCTGGACCCATTCCAGCTTGTCTATATCCTTCTTAAAATGTGATGCCCAAAACTGAACATAATTAGGCAAAGTGTATTGATGGAACTCTCTGGGGCACGTGATACTCTGTATTCTTGGTGCTTTTGGGGGGGGCAACAGTGGGAGGGCTTCCAGTGTCCTGGCCCCACTGATGGACCTCCTGATGGCACCTGGGGTTTTTTTTGGCCACTGTGCAACGGTGTTGGACTGGATGGGCCATCGGCCTGATCCAACATGGCTTCTCTTATGTTCTTATGTTGTGACCTTGGTATTCCTTGGTGGCCTCCATCCATTTACTAGGCAGAGGCAACCACTGCTTAGTTTCAAGTTCTGACAAGATCATGTTAACCTTGGCTATCCAGGTCACAGCACTAATGAAATATTGTTTAATAAATGAACAAAGTAGCTGTAATCTATGGAACATTCCTATTACAAACCATAAAGAACATAAGAGAAGCCATGTTGGATCAGGCCAATGGGCCATCCGGTCCAACACTCTGAGTCACACAGTGGCCAAAAAACCCAGGTGCCATCGGGAGGCCCATCAGTGGGGCCAGGGCACTAGAAGCCCTCCCACTGTGCCCCCCCCAAGCACCAGGAATACAGAGCATCATTGCCCAAACGCAGGCATTCTTTTCACAAATTGATAGTTACAGCTGTTCCTTTCTTTTTTTAAAAAAATGCAAAAGCCGGATCTACTCACCTAAAACATGAAAGGTGCAAATAAATTGGCAATATCTTATTGGACCATGTTAACCATAGAGTTCTTCCCAAATGGTAGAACAGGGGTGGCCAACGGTAGCTCTCCAGATGTTTTTTGCCTACAACTTCCATCAGCCCCAGCCATTGGCCGTGCTGGCTGGGGCTGATGGGAACTGTAGGCAAAAAACATCTGGAGAGCTACCGTTGGCCACCCCTGTGATAGAGCATCCCCCATGCAATGTGCCTGGCATGATGACATCACTTCTGGGCGATGTTACGATGGGGCATGTACTTTGCTTGCATGCTGGAGATTCCAGGAGAGAGGGCTGGAGTCCCCTGCTGGCATCTCCTGCTATTATAACTGATCTCCAGATGACTGAGCTCTGCTCCCCTGGAGAAAATTGCTGCTTTGGAGGGTGGACTCTGTGGCATTATACCTGCTGTGGTTCCTCCCCAAACCCCACTCTCAACCCCACTAGTAGGGCAACCCTACTCTGGTGAGATCCTGCACTCATGAAACAGCATGTCAATGGCAATATATATTTAATGTTTGCCTTTTATTTTGGGGGGTTTGTTTTTTTAGAAAGCATCCCTTTCCAAAACGTGATTTTCCAGGACCGAGTTCATGCATTAAAGCCATTCACAAAAGGGTTTCCAGAGTTTTTCTCCATCTTTTGGTATCTTGCCTTTAAGACGAAGTGCAAGTGCATCCGTTTCTGCTGTCTCTAATATTTTATCAATCAAATCTTTGTTTCTTTGGAGCTTCGTGATGTTTCCAACGTTGCGCTATCAAAAGTCTTGCTGCCGTTATAACATGTATCATCAAATGTTTACTTTGCCCTGAAGGGTCTGTTGGTAGTATGTGCAATGAAGTATCTGTTGCACTATCTAATGTATTCCTCATTTTGATATGGCTGAATTTATAGAAGCAAACAAGAGTACTTTTATGTAATCTAATGATGCAGGGTACAAGGACTCCTTGAAGAAATCCCTTGGCACCTGTCGCATCAACCATCACCAGTGGTCTGACCTAGCCTCAGATCGCAAAGCATGGAGGCACACCATCCACCAGGCTGTCTCTTCTTTTCAGAACGCACGCATAGCTGGTCTTGAGGACAAAAGGAGATTGAGGAAGAATCGCACTGCTACAGCACCAACCCCAAATCAGACTTCCCTGCAGCCACTGTGGCCGGACCTGCCTGTCCCACATTGGTCTTGTCAGCCACCAGCGAGCCTGCAGCAGACGTGGACTATTGCACCCTTCTTAAATCTTCGTTCGCGAAGACAAGCCGAGAGAATGATGCAGGGGGGGGGGGGGAACGTTGTTGACTTTATTTTAATTTTACCCCCCTTCCCCTTCCATTCTGTATTCCTTTATCCTTCCCCCTTTCAAAATTTCTATAAAATATATATAACCAACAAAATGTGATTTTCCTATCAAAAGTAAAGCTGGAACTCCCATCACTGCAGAGAAAACACCGACCTGGAAGTTAAGAGGCTGCATACGGTATCTTTATAGCTCCCTGCTTAGTGAAAGACAAGATCCAGAGGCGGGCATCGCAGCTAAAGATTTCAGATAAATAAAGAGCAGATCAATGCCGAACTCCCAGGCCTTCATTAGAGCTTTTTCTTTATCCTGACTGCTGCTTCCGTAGAACTTTCAGAAATCTTAGTCTCTCCGCGTAGACTTGAGCCTGATTCCATCAGAACGGCTTCAGCATCCTGTTAAACTGTTCAAATTCTAGCGCATTGATTTCTTCCACTCCTCTACGAAACCCCCAAGACGCGGCTTCCGAGCTGAAGAAATGCATTTAGAAAATAATCTAATTTAGAATTCCACATCAAACTTCCCGGCTGAGCTTCTGAAATCTCAAACACATCGAGCCAGAGCATTCATAGCCCAGCTAATGATGGCTTAATTCCATTTAAGAAGGTAGATCTCAGCCTTATTTTTTTTTTTTGAAAACATGCCTTTCTCAAAGGCCTGTCTCCCTGCTTCTTTACAAGTGGGTTTGGCTTCTTTTAGAAACTTTCAAGCTGGGGACAGGTGATGGAGCACCCAATGTGGTACGGTTTGGGCTCCATGGTGTCCACCAACCCTTTTTCTGGAGCCTGCCAAATATTTTTAGAAACTAGATGTTGCCAGGTATTTGAAGGGCTGTCATATAGAGGATGGCGTCGAATTGTTTCCTGTGGCCCCAGAAGGTAGGACCAGAGGAGGGACGGTGGCTCAGTGGTAGAGCATCTGCTTGGGAAGCAGAAGGTCCCAGGTTCAATCCCCGGCATCTCCAAAAAAGGGTCCAGGCAAGTAGGTGTGAAAAACCTCAGCTTGGGACCCTGGAGAGCCGCTGCCAGTCTGAGAATACAATACTGACTTTGATGGACCAAAGGTCTGATTCCGTATAAGGCAGCTTCATACGTTCATATGTTCAGAACCAACGGGTTGAAATTAAATCAAAAGAGTTTCCGGCTCAACATTAGGAAGAACTTCCAGATAGAGTCGTTCCTCAGTGGAACAGGCATCCTCAGGAGGTGATGGGCTCTCCTTGTTTGGAGGTTTTTAAACAGAGGCTAGATGGCCATCTGAGGTCAATGCTGATCCTGTAAACTTCGGGGGAGGTATTTGTGAAGGGGGTTGGACTAGATGTCCCTGGTGGGGGTCCCTTCCAACTCTATGATTCATTGTTCCTACCCAGCAGGACTTCTGATTCTCCACTGAATATATGATTGGCTGTGTAGATTAAAATAACATTGTTTCAACCACAGATCACCATCTTCAAGTACTGATGGTGCAGGGTTGTTTTCTGTTGCTCTGCAAGGCTGGATCAGAACCAACAGGTTGACATTAAATCAAAAGCATTTCAGGCTCAACATTTGGAAGAACTTCCTGACCGTTAGAGCGATTCCTCAGTGGAACAGGCTTCCTCGGGAGGTGGTGGGGTCTCCTTCCTTGGAGGTTTTAAAACAGAGGCTAGATGGCCAATCTGACAGCAATGAAGATCCTGTGAATTTAGGGGGGAGGTGTTTGTGGGTTTCCTGCATTGTGCAGGGGGTTGGACTAGATGACCCTGGAGGTCCCTTCCAACTCTATGATTCTGATTCCTCAGTGGAACAGGCTTCCTCGGGAGGTGGTGGGCTCTCCTTCCTTGAGGGTTTTTAAACAGAGGCTAGATGGCCATCTGACAGCGATGAAGATCCTGTGAACTTAGGCAGATCATGGGAAAGAGGGCAGGAAGGGTTGCATCGATGCTAAGTTCTTGTGGCCCCTTCTTCCACACCCAGGGAAATGCTGATCGCCACTTCAGGGTCAGGCAGCAATTTTTCTCTAGGCCAGTTTGACAAGGGATTTTTGCCATCTTCTGGGCATGGAGCAAGGGTCACTGGGGATGTATGTGTGTGGGGGAGGTATTTGTGAAATCCTGCATTGTGCAGGGCCTAGAGATCCCTTCCCACATGACCCAAGAGATCCCTTCCAACTATATGATTCTGTGATAGAGCTGGGAATTGCAACATCAGGGCTACAGCCGGAAAGGTTACAGCCTCAGGTTTCAGCCGGAAAGGTGGAAATAACTCTTCGCAGTGTCTTTTGGGAGTTGGAAACCGGCTTGGAGGGGAAAGCAAAAGTCTCTATCCTCTGATCCCCACCAGTAACAGTTCCCAGCTCAGTCAGGCTATGTAAATAACAGAAAAACCACCGGAAGCGATGAAATTTACGCAGAAACGTGTATAAATACGTTTTAGTGCAAGCTTAAATGAAACTTAAACAAAACAAAACTAAGGAACACTGAGCTTTCAACATATGAATTTTCCCACACAGTCTTTCAGTAGCCCTGTAAATCAGCTTCCTTTGAGTAGACTCGGTTGTGGGTGAATCCTTTTTTCCTCAGTGCCCGACTCCTAACGACGTGGAGAGAGTAAGGAAGGAACCACTTATGAAAGGACTCCTCACAGTTTCGATCACTTCTTCAGCCTCCTTCTCCCGATGTTACACGAAGCCTCAGCTCAGTTTTTTCAACATAGAATCATAGAGTTGGAAGGGACCTCTAGGGTCATCTAGTCCAACCCCCTGCACAATGCAGGAAACTCACAAACATTTCCCCCTGAATTCATAGGATCTTCATTGCTGACAGATGGCCATCTAGCCTCTGTTTAAAAACCTCCAAGGAAGGAGAACCCACCACCTCCTGAGGAAGCCTGATCCACTGAGGAATTGCTGTAATGATATGAAAACAAGGAAAAATGGAAAAAGAAAAAGAAAAAAAGATATATAAAAATAAAAAGTCAAAAATATTCAAACCAGATAAAAAAATGACCAAAGTTAAAGGGTTATATCCATAATATCCACCATCAGGAATTAATACACTTTAAAAGCTTTCACAGGTATTCTTTGATCAGCCAACAGTATAGCTATATTTTATAGCCCAGCATACAAATCCCATAAGAGTTTAAATGTCTATTTGTAACTCACTTCAACATAAACTTCAAGCTCCTTCTTATAGCAGCTTGTCCTTCTCATCCATATAGGTTTACAGTCAGTTTTCCAAAAGCCATGTCTTTCTCCAGCAAGAAATTTCAAACAGATCAGTTCAGTTCAGCCATCAAGCCTTTTCTGTCTTTAGACTGGTGTGATTCACATTTCTCATGATAAAATTATAAAAGTCACCAAATTAGGCGCGAACTTTTGGAAGCCTCGGAAGGGAAAGAGAGAAAGCGCCCCCCCCCCCGCCACTTTCTCAGCCTTTGCCTCTATTTGTGTTCCACTTCAGTCCCGGCTTTTACATCTTCATAGTAATGATGCAGTTTGTTTGACTCATACAGATTCATGCAGAAATGTTCGTTGAAGAAGAAAAAGAGAAGTCCGGCAGTCAACCCTGATGCCATTTAAAATTGGCGATCGGGGCAGTGAGGCTCACAGCGAGCTCGGATCGGGGGGCAGCTGCCGCTATCACCTCTGTTCCAAAGCTCAAGCTGTCTGCCTTCCAGGACCCTTTCTGGGTCCCGGAGTCAAGTCTTCCGACAAGGAAGACCCTTCAACTTTCCGATTAAGGAGCGGCTCTGAACCCGCCGGTCCGAGTCACTCCTAACGTCGGGTCGCCGAAACCAGAAGCCTTCAGTGCTTAAAAATGCCTGGACAGGTCGTCGACTTCTGCCCCACCTGTTTCCAATTCTTTTTCAACAGGGGATATTCCACAAATTTTAATAAGATTCATGCTTGGCACTAATAGGAACCGTAGTCTCCACAAAAACCTTCACTTATGGCAATTGCTCAAAAGGCTCTAAGCGGCTGCTTAGTGGGATTTTCAAGCAACAGTTGGAAATTCATATTTCATTGAAGAAAATTTCACTGAAGAAATCACTATGTGAAGATGTTGTCATGTTGGACTTTTTCCATATGTATCTACTCTAAGGATTTATTAGGGACTTATGTTTCCTTGTGTTTATGGTTAATACATTTGCTAGTTAGTTGTCACTATAACCTTTTGGTTGTGTTTTTGACTATGAGTAACAGCAAAACAAAAGAAACATCTCTGCAGGCCATGAATGGTAAAAACTCTGCTCAAAAGCTATTGCCGGTGGGTAGTGCTTGACTACCACTCAGAGGATGAATAATTTCCACAGTTCAGCAGTTGCCCCTGGCTGAAGCTTGAAGCAACTGTGAGTGTTCATGGCCTGGGCCTCCTGCAATCCATTTGGCTTGCTTTAAGGAGGCATTTTCTCTGTGGGCCCCTCTCTAACACGCAGCTCTAACATGCGAAGGAAACATAAGAACATAAGAGAAGCCATGTTGGATCAGGCCAATGGCCCATCCAGTCCAACACTCTGTGTCACACAGTGGCAAAAAATGTTATACATACACACACACTGTGGCTAATAGCCACTGATGGACCTCTGCTCCATATTTTTATCTAAACCCCTCTTGAAGGTGGCTATGCTTGTGGCCGCCACCACCTCCTGTGGCAGTGAATTCCACATGTTAATCACGCTTTGGGTGAAGAAGTACCTCCTTTTATCCGTTTTAACCTGGCTGCTCAGCAATTTCATTGAATGCCCACGAGTTCTTGTATTGTGAGAAAGGGAGGAAAGGACTTCTTTCTCTACTTTCTCCATCCCATGCATAATCTTGTAAGCCTCTATCATGTCACCCCACAGTCGACGTTTCTCCAAACTAAAGAGCCCCAAGCGTTTCAACCTTTCTTCATAGGGAAAGTATTCCAGCCCTTTAATCATTCTAGTTGCCCTTTTCTGGACTTTCTCCAATGCTATAATATCCTTTTTGAGGTGCGGCGACCAGAACTGCACACAGTACTCCAAATGAGACCGCACCATCGATTTATACAGGGGCATTGTGATACTGGCTGATTAGTTTTCAATTCCCTTCCTAATAATTCCCAGCATGGCATTGGTCAGGATCGCACCGATTGGAGAAATGGAAACAGGGGCACCTTCAACTGATTCTCTTCGTCTCGCTGAAATCAGTGGTGATAATTCCAGGCAGGTAGCCATGTTAGTCTGTGGCCACAAAATTAAAAAAGGAGTCTAGGGCAGGGTTGCCAGATCTGGGTCGGGAATCTCCCAGAGCAGGGGCAGCCAAACTTGTTTAACGTAAGAGCCACATACAATAAATATCAGATGTTTGAGAGCTGCAAGACAGGAAGGAAGGAAGGAAGGAAGGAAGGAAGGAAGGAAGGAAGGAAGGAAGGAAGGAAGGAAGGAAGGAAGGAAGGAAGGGAGGGAGGGAGGGAGGGAGGGAGGGAGGGAGGGAGGAAGGAAGGAAGGAAGGAAGGAAGGAAGGAAGGAAGGAAGGAAGGAAGGAAGGAAGGAAGGAAGGAAGGAAGGAAGGAAGGAAGATGGGGAGGGGAAAGAGAGAGGTGGAAAGAAAGGAACTTTAACTTTAAATGCATTCTCCAAGCCACTGGCTGGCTTGCCTTGTAGAAGTAATTTAAAGCAGGGGAGGAATTCTAGCAGGAGCTCCTTTGCATATTAGGCCACACATCCCCCGAAGTAGCCAATCCTCCAAGAGCTTACAAAAAAGAGCCTTGTAAGTTCTTAGAGGATTGGCTACATCAGGGATGTGTGGCCTCATATGCAAAGGAGCTCCTGCTAGAATTCCACACCTGATTTAAAGAGACAAATGCCTTCACCAAGCTGGCCTACGGGGTAGAGTTGCCAAGTCCAATTCAAGAAATATCTGGGGACTTTGGGGGTGGAGCCAGGAGACTTTGGGGGTGGAGCCAGGAGACACTGGGGGCAGAGCCAGGAGCAAGGGTGTGACAAGCAGAATTGAACTCCAAGGGAGTTCTGGCCATCACATTTAAAGGGACAGCACACCTTTTTAAATGTCTTCCTTCCATAGGAAATAATGAAGGATGGGGCACCTTCTTTTGGGGCTCATAGAATTGGACCCCCTGGTCCAATCATTTTGAAACTTGGGGGGTATTTTGGGGAGAGGCGCTAGATGCTATATGGAAACTTTGGTGCATCTACCTAAAAAAACAGCTCCCCCAGAGCCCCTGATACCTGCAGATTAATTCCCCATTATTCCCTATGGGAATCATTCTCCATAGGGAATAATTGCCCAGTAGACATTTCTCCCCCCCCCCCCCCCCGACTGCTTTCTGATGACCCTAAAGCGGGGGTGGGGGTGGGGGAGGGAGTGCCTCCAAACCTGGGGATTGGCAACCCTCTCTCTCTCACACACACACACGCACTTACTGAGTCTGGTTCCTCTGCAACATCTGAAACGAATAGGGGCTAAACTGCTCTCTCTCTCTCTCTCTCACACACACACACACACACTTAGTTGCTCTGAAACGAAAGCAAAACAAACGGAGGGACTGTGTTGCTGACCCTTCCCATGAAGTACTTCCTGCTGAACTTTAAAGGTACACAGACACACACACCTTTTGAAACGGACCTGTTTGCAGGTTTCTAAACCTGCCAGAGATCTAGAGTGGCATGGTGGCTGTGGGGGCGGGGCTTTCCCTGCTGGCCAGCTGCCTGGGGGAGGGGGAAGCCTGTAAAACCTGGGGATCCCCTTCTGGGACCTGGAGATTAGGAAGCCTACTACGGGGTGGTGGGGGCTTCGAGAGCCATACAATACGTGTGAAAGAGCCACATGTGGCTCCCAAGCCACAGTTTGGCCACTCCTGTCCTAGAGAGTAAGGGGTGGAAATTTAGGGAGTTTGGGGAGGGGAGGGACTTCAGCCAAGTATAATCCCATAGAGTCTGCCTTTCAAATTTGCCATTTTCTACAGAGGAACCAATCTCTGTAGTCTGGAGATCAGTTGTAGAGATCGTCAGGCCAACCTAGTCCTCAGGCATCATAAAGACTGGCAAAATGCATTCCAGTTTGTGCTGGAACTAGGCTTGCCAGGTGTCATGCAACAGCAGGGGACCTCCTGGCACACTGGCACTTTGCTCGCCAACACCTAAAAGGCTGGTGGAGGAACCTGGGTTGAGTTTTGGTGTGTGTTCTGGCCAGGGGTGGAATTCTAGCAGGAGCGCCTTTGCATATTAGGCCACACCTCCTGATACAGCCAATGAAGGGGGACCCCTGAAAAATTAATGAATACCCCTATAATAACAAATGAAAATATGCTTTTGCCTTCAAAAGCAAAAAGGGTGTCTGATGCAAGGGAATTGAAAACAAATCAGCCAGTATCATAATGCCCCTGTATAAATCGATGGTGCGGTCTCATTTGGAGTACTGTGTGCAGTTCTGGTCGCCGCACCTCAAAAAGGATATTATAGCATTAGAGAAGGTGCAGAGAAGGGCAACTAGAATGATTAAAGGGCTGGAGCACTTTCCCTATGAAGAAAGGTTGAAACGCTTGGGACTCTTTAGCTTGGAGAAACGTCGACTGCGGGGTGACATGATAGAGGTTTACAAGATAATGCATGGAATGGAGAAAGTAGAGAAAGAAGTACTTTTCTCCCTTTCTCACAATACAAGAACTCGTGGGCATTCGATGAAATTGCTGAGCAGACAGGTTAAAACGGATAAAAGGAAGTACTTCTTCACCCAAAGGGTGATTAACATGTGGAATTCCCTGCCACAGGAGGTGGTGGCGGCCACAAGTATAGCCACCTTCAAGAGGGGTTTAGATAAAAATATGGAGCACAGGTCCATCAGTGGCTATTAGCCACAGTGTATGTGTGTATATAACATTTTTTGCCACTGTGTGACACAGAGGGTTGGACTTGATGGGCCGTTGGCCTGATCCAACATGGCTTCTCTTATGTTCTTATGCAATGTGTTAGAAGCAGACAGCCTTCAATGGGTGTGGATTTACAGATGTGTGTTGGATAACAGAGAGGCCTCTTGGAGAAGCTTCTTGCTAAAGCTGATAATGCAGGGAGGACAAGAGGAATGGAAAAATACTGGACGGAAAGCAAGGGAGTGGGGGAATGTTGAATCAGATAATTTGTAAGGGCCTGCCTGCTAAGCTTGCTTTGTGCTTAAAAGTCAGTCTGAGGATCGGGGAGGGGGGTTCAGTATTTTTGGAGCACTGATGCTCAACTGAACCCTGCTAATGGTACCAGTAGTAAAATACTTCGTTTCATACCAGGAAGTGTGCGGCTCCGTTATTTTCCTGCTACACCAATCCTCCAAGAGCTTACAAGGCTCTTTTTTGTCAGCTCTTGGAGGATTTGACTACATCAGAGGTGTGACCTAATATGCAAAGGAGCTCCTGCTGGAATCCCACCCCTGGTTCTGGCCCCACACTGAGTTTCTTGTTGCAAAAGTCAGCAGTCAGCGAGGAGCCCGATCTGAGATGAAGCTCCCGATCGATGCAGCTTCTCATAATTATAGGATTTTAAAATCGTATCTTCACTTCTGTGACGCTAGGCATCCTTGTGATTCTTGACGCTTCTGTTCCTGGGATTCAACAAATTGTATTTATTGATAACGAGTCGGATGGCTTTTAATCTACACAAGGCCGTATAATTATGTCATTCTGTGTCTTATTCTTACTGCTCAGCAAGGCTATTCTATTCTGGGTCTCTAGGCTCCTTCCTTGGTCTTCACGAAGAAGCCAGGCTTGCTTTGTTTCTGTGTGTGCTGGAACATCCTCTATGACATTTTTAAATCAAGAACAGCAATTGTACCCCTGAATTTCTGGACATCTTGGCAATTCCTAGAATTCCTAGCTTTGAATAGGGAAACGCCTGGAGATTTGAGGGGGTGGAGCCTGGGGAAGATGGGGTTTGGGAAGATCTCAGCAGGGTACAATGCCATAGAGCAGGGGTGTCAAACATGAGGCCCAGGGACCAAATCAAGTCCCCGGAGGGCTCCTATTAGGCCCCCAGGCAACTGGCTGCCATCTGCTTCCTTCTCTCTCTCTCTTGCTTCCTTCTGCATCACAGCTTGCTTGGCCAGGCTTGCTCAATCACACAGGAGCTACAGAGCAGAACCTCTCTTTTCTCCATTGGCTGAGACTCCTCCCTTGGAGAGGAAAGGGAGGAGGGATAGCTTGCTTTGCCAGACTCTCTCAGTCACACAGCAGAGCTACTGAGCCAGGCCTCTCTTCCCAGCTGAGGCTCCTCCCCTTCCTGGTCCCTTAGGGAAGGAAGGAAAGAGCCAGAGTTTCCTCTGCCCAGTTCTCTGGATCCCACGGGAGAAATACAAAGAAAGAAGAAGAAGAATTGCATATTTATACTCCACCCTTCTCTCTGAATCAGAGACTCAGAGCAGCTTACAATCTCCTTTATCATCTCCTCCCACAACAGACACCCTGTTTTAATCATATTTTAAGGGTTTTCTTTTTTTAAAAAAAATCTTTAATTGTGTTTGCATCCTTTATAAAGTTTATGTCTCTGCTACCTAATCTTAAATAGATACACAGATGACCCACTCAACATGACCCGACCTGACCCAGCAAAGTCTCATTTATGTCAGATTTGGCCCTCATAACAAAATGAGTTTGACACCCCTGCCATAGAGTCTATTCTCCAAAGCTGCCATGTTCTCCTGGGGACCTGAACTCTATCGCCTGGAGAAGAACGGTAATAGTGGTAGATCTCCATGCAGCAGGCCTCCAGGGAGGTTGGCAACCCTACACCATGGGAGCAAAAAACTAAATGTCAAGGGTCTTTGCCATTTTGTCATTTCTGTATGTTGGAGGTCTTAAGAATGGGGGAGGGTGTGTTGGGCCTGTTTTGCAGGTGCTTTGCTCTTTACTTTGTAACAGTCATAAGTCTTCATTTCTACCTAGGAGCTACAGAGCAGAACCTCTATTTTCTCCATTGGCACCACACTGGGCATTAAAAAAATGGCTGGACACTATGGCAATATACCCTGTTAAGATCTCTGCACTCACCCCATCTCACCTTCCCTCAAGCTCCACCTCCAGATCTTCAGGAATTTCTTAACCCTATTTTTAATGCCTGGACGTTCAAGGCCATTTTACCTCTTTGCAGAGACAGCTCAGCTGCCAGCTGTCTGGTGTGAGAAAGGTGTTGGTGGGAAAGAAGGAGGAGGAGCAGGAGGAGGAGATGACTGTAGATTTATACCCTGCCCTTCTCTCTGAATCTCAGAGTCCCAAAGCAGTTTACAATCTCCTTTACCTCCCCCCACCACAACAGACACCCTGTGAGGTGGGTGGGGCTGAGAGAGCTCTCCCAGAAGCTGCCCTTTCAAGGACAACTCTGCCAGAGCTGTGGCTGACCCAAGGCCATTCCAGCAGCTGCAAGTGGAGGAGAGGGGAATCAAACCCGGTTCTCCCAGATAAGAGTCCACGCACTTAACCACGACACCAAACTGGCTCTCATTTATATGGCTTTACGCTGGCTTTTTGCATTGAAGTTTTGGCGGGCTGCATAGCAGCCCTAGATAAGGTATATAAGACTAGTCACCCCAAAGGTGAGCCAGTTCTGACACTGATGTTTATTGCTACTGTTTCTATTACTAAAGCCAGCTTTCTGACTACACTGGAAGCCTTCGTTGATTGAGGAGCTGACCCTAAACACCTTTCCTAAAAAACAGCCCTAGATGAAGTATCTCGTCACTAGTACAAAGAATGAAAACAATAAAAATACAAAATAAAAATAGAACAAAACTATGATAGCCGTAATAATACTAGACCAGCAGGATCCTTGGGCAGCTCTCCAGATGTTTTTTGCCTCCTACTTCCATCAGCCCCAGCCAGCATGGCCAATGGCTGGGGCTGATGAGAGTTGTAGGCAAAAAACCTCTGGAGAGCTACCGTTGGCCACCCCTGCCTTATAGAATAATTTTTAAAAGTCTACGTTGGCTGGTAAAAGCTACAAAGTGATAAGCAGGAACAGGGGTGGAATTCTAGCAGGAGCTCCTTTGCATATTAGGCCACACACCTGGCGTAGCCAATCCTCCAAGAGCTTACAAAAAAAAAAAGCCTTGTAAGCTCTTGGAGGATTGGCTACATCAGGGCTGTGTGGCCTAATATGCAAAGGAACTCCTGCTAGAATTCCACCCCTGGGCATTAAAAATAGGGTTAGGAAATTCCTGAAGATCTGGAGGTGGAGCTTGAGGGAAGGTGAGATGGGGTGAGTGCAGAGATCTTAACAGGGTATATTGCCATAGTGTCCAGCCATTTTCTCCATGGCAACTGGTATCTGTCATTTGGAACTCTGCTGTAATTCTGGGACATCTCCATGGCTTTTTCTGAGCAGGAACGTGGTGCTGGCTGGCTGTGGCCTAATAAGCAAATGAGTTCCTGCTGGGCTTTCTTCTACAAAAAAGGCCTGTGTGAAACAATGGTGATGTCAGGGGTGTGGCCTAATATGCGAATGAGTTCCTGCTGGGCTTTCTTCTGTGTGAAACAATGGTGACATCAGGGGTGTGTGTCCTAATATGCAAACGAGTTCCTGCTGGGCTTTTCCCGCCAAAAAAAGGCCCTGCACATCTCCACATCCCACTTGGAGGTTGACAACCTTGCAGTACTTACCGATTATGCCCAATACTCTCTCTAAGCTGTGGAGTCTTGTGAGCAAAAATGCTGTTTTGTGAGCTCACACTAACTCAGCCTAGAGGGAACACTGATTGTGCCATTCTTCAAGCGGCAGCAGCATTTGAGAAGGGGCGGGACCTCAGTGGGGTATATTCCCATACAGCCCTGCCTTCAAAGCACCCATTCTCTCCAGGGGAACTGATCTTCGTGCTCTGGAGATCAGTTGTAATTCTGGAAGATCTTCAGGACCCACCTGCAGGCTGACAACCAGAGGGAGCTGTTGTTTGAGGTAGAGGCACCAAATTTTCAGTCTAGTATCTAGTGCCTCTCCACAAGGTACCCCCCAAGTTTCCAAACGATTGGACCAGGGGGTCCAATTCTATGAGCCCCAAAAGAAGGTGCCCTTATCCTTCATTATTTCCTATGAAAGGAAGGCATTTAAAAAGGCGTGCCGTCCCTTTAAATATGATGGCCAGAACTCCCTTGGAGTTCAGTGATGCTTGTCACACCCTTGTTCATGGCTCCGCCCCCAATGTCTCCTGGGTCCACCCCAAAAGTCTCCTGGCTCCACCCCCAAAGTCCCCAGATATTTCTTATATTGGACTTGGCAACCCAATCAGGCTCTGAGGGCTGCAAGCAGGGGGAAAAGCTGGCCCGGGGCCCCTAAAGGTGTGGGGACCCATAGGCCAGTGCCTATTTGGCCTAATTGTTAATCCGATCCTGCCCCAAACCGGAAGCCACAAGAAGCCACATACTGAGCTACAGCCGATGTGAAATTGCTGCTGGAGACGCTCGGCGTCCCTCTTTTTTGAAAATTGTGTCAGGAACCTATATAATGGAATCAATATGTAAGTCTGATATATTTTTTCACTGGAAGAGGGCTGGTGGTGTCTGAATGTCCTTCTGATATTTTTGTATAATATTTTCTTTTATAAGTGGTCCCAGGTCTGATGAAGACTGGAAAGAAACAAGTACTTAATCGTTTGGCTTGTCAGCACTCTACTTTGGGACTTGAATGTACGTGTTTTGGACATTTGGACTGATTTCTATATACTTCTTTGTAAATTGGTCACTAGCCTGCATTTTTTTGTTGTGTTTTCCAAACCGGGACCCAGCAAGATCCAAATCTTGCTGAGAGCCAGTTTGGTCTAGGAGAGCCAATTTGGTGTAGTGGTTAAGTGTGCGGACTCTTATCTGCGAGAACCAGGTTTGATTCCCCACTCTTCCACTTGCGCCTGCCGGCATGGCCTTGGGTCAGCCATAGCTCTGGCAGAGGTTGTCCTTGAAAGGGCAGCTGCTGTGAGAGCCCTCTCCAGCCCCACCCACCTCACAGGGTGTCTGTTGTGGGGGAGGAAGGGAAAGGAGATTGTAGGCCGCTCTGAGACTCTGTCCTTGAAAGGGCAGCTTCTGTGAGAGCCCTCTCCAGCCCCACCCACCTCACAGGGTGTCTGTTGTGGCGGAGGAAGGTAAAGGAGATTGTGAGCCGCTCTGAGACTCTTCGGAGTGGAGGGCGGGATATAAATCCAATATCTTCTTCTTCAAATCATGGGTCGATGAGAGACGGCGGTGAAGAAAGCTGTGTGCAAACGGAGCATTCAGGAAACACCTTGCTAGATGCTGGACCAATTTCAAGGATTATTTAAAAAAAATAAATAACCCACAGACCCATCTTCTCCAAATGCTTGAGGTCGCAGCCCACAATTGGCAATCAAACCGCGATCGGTGGATAATTTAAATGTACGCTGGGGAGGAGGAATTCAGATGAGCTGCCGGTTCGCTGATAGCACAAGGTCAAGATGCTCGCTGGCAAGCTATAGAAATACAGAAAATAGGGAATTACAGAGGAAGCAGCAAGTTTATATGCCCCAATGATTCCCTCTGACAGTCTTCCGTGCAAAGCAGTAGACAAGTGCACCTTTAAGACCAACTCAGTTTTATGCAGAATGTAACCTTTCGTACGCTTTTACATTCTGAATAAAACCGAGTTGGTCTTAAAGGTGCACTTGTCTATTGCTTTGTTCTATTGCTTCAGACCAGCACGGCTGCCTACTGGGATCAGTCTCCTGTGCAATCAGAGTTCTGTACAGACAAGGGGTGCCCTCGGAATTACAGCTCATCTCCAGACTACAGAGATCAGTTCCCCTGGAGAAAATGGATGCTGTGGAGGGCGGGCTCTAGGGCATTGTACCCCACTGAGGTTCCTGTCCTTCCCAGGCTCCTTCCCCAAATCTCCAGGGGTTTCCCAACCTGGACCTGGCAACCCTATCCCCCCATTCGTGGGCGGGAGGACCTGGGGGAAAAAAAGGTAGTCCCCTGTGCAAGCAGCAGTTGTTTCCGACTCTGAGATGACATTGCTTTCGCAACGTTTTCACGGCAGACTTTTGACGGGGTGGCTTGCCATTGCCTTCCCCAGTTCTCGATGCTTCCCTCCCCCCAGCAAGCTGGGTGTTCATTTGACCGACCTCGGAAGGCTGAGTCGACCTCTAGCCGGCGACCTGAAAACCCAGCTTTCACTGGGGATCGAACTCAGGTCATGAGCAGAGAGTTCAGACCGCAGCGCTGCGGCTTTATCACTCTGCACCACGGGGCTCTTCAAGACCTCGAACCTGAACATTCTAAACAAGAATGACTGGTTTTAAATGCAACAAATAAAAAGCTTGATGGAAAATGATATTAAATCTGATGGAATTAGATGCGAGCAAACAGAATGGGAAAGGGTTTTGCTTGGAGACAACGAAAAATTAATATCGAAAGTATATAAATTACTATTGAAATGGTCTACAGAAGAAGAAGTAGTAAAATCTCAAATGGTTAAATGGGCAATCAATGTGAATAGAGAAATACAAATGGATACATGGGAATACCTTTGGAAGAACTCGATGAAGATATCAACATGTCAGAATATTAAAGAGAATTGTTTTAAGATGATGTATAGATGGTATATGACTCCGAAAAAATTGGCAAAGATGAGTAAAAAGATGTCGGGTAGATGCTGGAAATGTAAAAACCACGAGGGTTCTTTTTTTCATATGTGGTGGACTTGTGAAAAAGCGAAAAAGTTTTGGCAGATGATACAACAAGAAATCTCTAAAATTTTGGGATATGACTTTAAGAAAGTTGCAGAGACTTTTCTGCTAGGATTACAAATAGAAAAATTTCCAAAAGAAGACAGGACTTTAATTTGGTATTTGCTCTCAGCTGCTTGGACATTGTATGCACAGTTGTGGAAGCAAGAAAAAATACCAGAGAAATGGGACTGGATTGTGAAAGTTTTATCGTGGAGTGAGATGGACAAGCTAACAAGAACTTTAAGAGACTATGATTTGGATCTGTTTAAAAAGGAGTGGAAGAAATTTAGAGAATATACAGAGCAAGAGTGGAATGTAAAAAGACACTGGACAATTTTTTAATATGAATGGGAGAAAAGAAAGACATTGATCTTTGATTGGTTAGGGGTACCTTTATAATTGAACTTAAGTATATAACCTCGGCGGAAGTCTAGTAATGGAGGGAGGGGGGATTGAAAATATCATATGGGTTAGAGATAGCAAGGATATAATCAAATATTGTAACCATATGTTATCAATAAAATTGTTTAAAACACAAGACCTCGAACCTGGAAACCTTAATACAAACGAAAGCATACGAAGCTGCCTTATACAGACCTTAAGGTTGGTCTGGGAGGGGAAAATAGCCCTGGCAGAGGGGCCCATTTGCCCACTTATGGAGGGAGATCTTCAGCCAATTGCAGGTCTTAGCCACCAACGCACGCCTGGTTGGCAGGCAGAACCTGAGGCCAAAGGGAGGAGGCATGGTTGTCTTGGGGAGAAACGATTAAACGAAAAAGAAGGCCTGGACTACTTATAGGAAGTTCAGACCACACCAGGTCTAATTTGGCCCTGTGACAGTGCAACATTGTTAGGCTTGGGTGCCACCTGCTCTTTCACCCATGAGCAGTAACTCCTTTGCATATTAGGCCACACACCCCTGTTGTAGCCAATCCTCCTAGAGCTTACAAGGCTCTGAGTACAGGGCCTACTGTAAGCTCCAGGAGGATTGGCTACAACAGGGGTGTGTGGCCTAATATGCAAAGAAGTTCCTGTTATAAAAAAAAGCACTGCCCTTGAGACTTGGACAGGCCAAGAACCCGTAAGTTGCCAGCTCTGGTTTGGAAAATACTAAAGAGATTTTCAGGTGGAGTGTGCGGTGGGCGGGGTTTGGGGGAAAGATGGACTTCAATGAGGTATAATGCCATACAGTCCACCAGCTGGCCCCTGTCTGAATCAGACCATCCAAAAATTG
This sequence comes from Heteronotia binoei, assembly GCF_032191835.1. Lineage (NCBI taxonomy): Eukaryota > Metazoa > Chordata > Lepidosauria > Squamata > Gekkonidae > Heteronotia > Heteronotia binoei. The sequence goes on along the minus strand of NC_083226.1, from coordinate 14,422,622 downwards.
ATCAATCTGCCTTGCATATTCTGTTCCTGAGTTAGCCATATAGAGCCCACAAAGAAAGAAGTTCTTCTAGCACTTTACAGATCTCCCATGCAAGTTTGAAAAGGAACCAAACTTTGTAGCAGGGACTTCTTTGCATATAGGTCACACACACACACCGCCCGATGTAGCCAATCCTCCTGGAGCTTACAGTTGGCCCTGTACTAACAGCCCTGGAAGCTTGTGGAGGATTGGCTACATCAGGGGTGCGTGGCCTAATATGCAAATTGTCCCTGCTACAAAAAAGCTCTGCCAAAGCCAAAAGCTAAGACTTGTTGGCTTTTGGTAATTATCTCCCATTAACTTCTAAGTATTCGTTGGTCAACTTCTCTATCCCAGTTCTAGAAAATTCAGTTGTGCGAATCCTCAGGCGCTGGAAGTTTGCCCGAACTTTTGACTGTTGTAGCCGCAGCTATTAGCTGGTACAATTTCCTGAAGAAATTCAAAAATAACTGCCCTTCTCCTAGGATCATTCATTTGCTTTCAGCGGGCTAAATCAATGGATAGCACCACTGTATTCATTTCAGCTACTCCCTCTTGATTAGCGTCTATAAGGTATTAAGGAATGCACCGAGACAAATGCATTTACTTTCGCATTCTAATTCCGGGCATGCTGGTGTTTATCTCTGCATTAATGTTTGGTGTCATGTTAATCTTAATGCAGTTTTCCACAGTTACTGATAGCTTTGAATCAGATCACTGGATGGAGAGTACATCTCTTCGGAGGGGGGGGGGGGGGAATACCAAAGCTTCTCAAGATGTTTTATGTTAATTCCATTATAATGGACTTCAATCAGGCAATTGTAATGGTAGTAATTTTCGTTGCTTTTACAGAAATTGGAGACGGGTTGGATGGAGGCCAAACTCTATTCCAAACACAAACAAGCCCTCAACAGCTACAATTCTTGGTAACAATAAATGCCGGAATGGCCTCCCATAAAAATGTAACTGCATAAAATTACACAGATAACCTATTAGAAATGACTCCGAATCCCGCTCGTTTCGTCTCAAAAAGTAGTGACATCTCTGTTGCCTGCCCCTGCTGTATGGGTTTTCAGAGCCGGGGCTACAGATAAGGGCATTTTAGCAGTGGCCATACATTTTCCCAGGTGACCACCCCTCCTCCTCCAATACACACAACGCGGAAAACTGAAAAAAGCCATTAGGAGAGCGGCAACAGATGCTGTGGGAACCCAGATAGTTTTGTCATACTTATGAAGTCACGTCTGCGCTAATGGTTTTGCTAAAAGAGCCCTTCACCAGTGAATAACTCCAGACCACCCATCTCTGCATAGTTTCTCAATGACCTTCTGGGTATGACACGATATGTAGGTGAAGTCTACAACAAACACCTCACGAAGAGACTGTGACTAGAGACAGTGCCAAATGCCGAACAGATAGCGGTTGGAGATTACAGACAGGAATCTTCAAGTTTTTCAAACCTATTGGGTGTATTTTTTTTTTAATCAAAATGGTGCAAGTACAAAAGTTTCAAAGCATTTCGAACATCAAACAACACGCTGGTTAACGGCAAGAACAAAACTTGACTCATGGTAACTCCTGAATGGAGGGTAAATTTTTTTTTTCAAAGATGCCATCTCAGAAAAGGCTAAACGACCCATTTGGCATTATGGTAAAGTCTACAAGGTGAGCCTACACAGAGTTATCCCTTTCAGAACCCAACAGAGAAAGGTTAAAGTACTTGGGGCTCTTTAGCTTGGAGAAACGTCGACTGAGAGGTGAAATGATAGAGGTTTACAAGAATATGCATAGAACAGAGAAGGTAGAGAAAGAAGCACTTTTCTCCCTTTCTCACAAAACAAGAACTCGCGGACACTCAATGAAATTGCTGAGCAGTAGGGTTAGAATGGATAAAAGGAAGTACTTCTTCACCCAAAGGGGGATTAACATGTGAAATTCACTGCCACAGGAGGTGGCGGTGGCTGCAAGCATAGACAGCTTCAAGAGGGGATTGGATAAACAATGGAGCAGAGGTCCACCAGTGGCTATTAGCTACATGGGTATTGATGGAACTCTCTGTCTGGGGCAGTGATGCTCTGTATTCTTGGTGCTTGGGAGGGACAACAGTGTCAGGACCTGCTGATGGACCTCCTGATGTTACCTGGGTTTTTTAGCCACCGTGTGACACAGAGTGTTTAACTGGATGGGCCGTTGGCCTGATCCAACACTGCTTCTCTTGTTCTTATGTTCTCAATGTGACAAAACTGATATAGCAAACATAACTACAGCAGCGAATAGGAAACTGCATAGAATCCTAGAGTTGGAAGGGACCTCTAGGGTCATCTAGTCCAACCCCCTGCACAATGCAGGAAACTCACAAACACCTCCCCCTAAATTCACAGGATCTTCATTGCTGTCAGATGGCCATCTAGCCTCTGTTGAAAAACCTCCAAGGAAGGAGAGCTCACCACCTCCCGAGGAAGCCTGTTCCACTGAGGAATTGCTCTAACGGTCAGGAAGTTCTTCCTAATGTTGAGCTGGAAACTCTTTTGAATTAATTTCAACCCATTGGTTCTGCTCCTACCTTCCAGGGCCACAGAAAACAATTCCACATCATCCTCTATATGACAGCCCTTCAAGTTCTTGAAGATGGTGATCATATCACCTCTCAGCCGCCTCCTCTCCAGGCTAAACATCCTCAGCTCCTTCAGCCTTTCTTCATAGGACTTGGTCTCCAGACCCCTCACCATCTTTGTCGGCCTCTTTTGAACCCATTCCAGCTTGCTTATATCCTTCTTAAAATGAAAATGTGGTGCCAAAAACTGAACACAATACTCCAGGTGAGGTCTTACCAGAGCAGAGTAAAGCGATACCATCACATCACGTGATCTGGACACTAGACTTCTGTTGATACAGCCCAAAATTGCATTTGCCTTTTTAGCCACCGCATCACACTGTTGACTCATGTTCAGCGTATGATCCAGATGCAGCAGATAGTGCCTTTGAGTCCAATTAAACAACTGGTTCTTGCATGTAACACATACTGGTGAGTTAACTCTTATGTCTCAAGCAGAGGGGTTTTTTTTTTGTGGGGGAAAGCCCAGCAGGAACTCATTTGCATATTAGGGCACACCCCTGACATCACCATCGTTTCACACAGGGCTTTTTTGTAGAATGATGAATGCATATTAATGTGATTAGTAAATTTCTCCTCAGTTACATTAACTTTTTTCTACACTTTCTTCCATAGATCTCTCTGTGGTGAACCCTCCAAGTGGGATCTGGAGAACTGCAGCTGTATTTCTAGACTACAGGCATCAGTCGCCCTGGAGAAAATGGATGTTTTGGAGGGTGGATGCTATGGCATTGTACCCACTAAGGTCCCTGTCTCCTCCAGGCTCTGCCCTCAAATCTCCAAGAGTTTCTCAACCTGGATCTGGCAACCCTATCCTCCATCCCCTACTGTAGGCCTGGAGGTAACCTGGCAACTCTCGAAAGTGGAGAGATGAACCGTAAATCACAATGCATTGGAAATACATGTGGCTATACCAAGGATCCAGGATTGTTGTGGACACAAGACCCCCACAGAACCTGTGGTCTTCTCAGCCCGCAGACTCCTGAGGACCATCAGGGATAGGCCTTTGGAGGCCTGAAGACACAGCAAGCATGGGTTGCAGGTGGAAGGTCGTCCACCATAGTAGAACTGTCAACCCTAGCTTTCTGACTGAGGACCAAGGAAGGCTAGCCTTGGGTAGCATGATTGTGCATGCAAATGGTTTCCTGTAACTATGGTTTCTGACACGTCATAAACCTACAGACATCTCTTGGCTTCTCAGCAGTGGCTTATCTTAACTCAAGTGTGCACAGTTGATATAGCATGTTCCGCTTGATGCACCAGTTTTTGGACTCCTTCAGCCAAATCCACACATTCTTCTGAATCCACTCGAACCATCCACTCAAAAAAGATAATGAAATTCCAGCACTCTTCATGCCACAATATCATGCAGGGCTAAATGCAAAAGGGGCCATCTGGAAAGAGGTATCTTTTTAGTGCAAAAATCTATTTGGACCAGCTGTTTCTCTGAACCGAGGATTTTTGTCAATATTAAGAGCTGTGCTCTAAGTGTTTTCAGTTGCCTGTGGTTAGATGTTCCCCATGGAATGCAAAACAATGGCTCGGTGTTGTATTGCTGCAGTCACAAAATTTCTAATGCCAAACTGCACAGAGTCTGGAATCCATTTTGTTCAAAGATGGACGCTCTAAATCGGGTTGATATGGGACAATATAAGGCTAAACTAACAGTAGGGTTGCCAAGTCCAATTCAAGAGATATCTGGGGACCTTGGAGGTGGAGCCAGGAGACATTGGGGGCGGAGCCAGGAACAAGGGTGTGGCAAGCATAATTGAACTCCAAGTGAGTTCTGGCCATCACATTTAAAGGGACAGCACACCTTTTTAAATGTCTTCCTTCCGTAGGAAATAATGAAGGATAGGGGCACCTTCTTTTGGGGCTCATAGAATTGGACCCCCTGGTCCAATCATTTTGAAACTTGGGAGGTATTTTCAGGAGAGGCACTAGATACTATACTGAAAATTTGGTGCCTCTGTCTCAAGAAAACAGCTCTCCCAGAGCCCCCGAAACCTCCAGATCAATTCCCCATTATACCCTATGAGAATCCATCTCCATATAGGGAATAATGCTCAGCAGACTCCCACCCCGGTTTCTGGCAACTCTGAAGTGAGGGATTGGCCTCTCTACTCACGAGTTGCAGCCAACTTCTTCCAAATAACACAGTCACCCCATCCCAAGAGGAAGCCTTTCCAATCAGAGACTGAGGGGGATAGTCACATGGTGGTTTTCGAGGCGGGGCTTCTCCCCGCCGGCCAGCCATCTGACTGGGGGCAGGAAGGAGCCTGGGAAAGCGGAAGAACCCCCGCTGGGACCTGGGGATTGGCAAGCCTAACTAACAGGCATTGCTTTAGTTTCATCAGGCTCAGTAAGGATCTGGGAGGGAACAGCCCTATCAGCCCTTCACCACCAGGGCTCCTTTGCATAACTCCTTTGCCACACCCCCCGATGTAGCCAATCCTCCAAGAGCTTACAGTAGGCCCTGTAGGAAGAGCCCTGTAAAGCTCTTGGAGAATTGGCTACCAGAGGGGGTGTCTGGCCTAATATGCAAAGGAGTGCCTGCTACAAAAAAAAGCCCTGATCACCACTACCTTATAATTGGAAAGAAAGGCAGGGACAGATCTACCAATGGGAGTTTAGACGGCCAAGCTGGGATTGCCAGCCAGTGGCTGGTATCTGATGGGAAACTGGGTAGGTGGCGAGAACAGGATGACACTCTCGGATTCACTAGAAACTGTATGGTTTTATCACAGTAAAGAGTATTGCATCTAAATGATGATGTCACTTTCAGCTTTGCCCTGGAAGTGACGTCATGCCATCGCTCCAATGGCAATCTTTGGAGCATATTTCTCCTGCTGACCTACCCAGGGGTGGCAAGAGTCAGGAGCCACTGCTTGCATCTTTCCTGCCGGACTGGGTAAATGAAAGCAGGAGGAGAGAAGAGGATACAAAAAGAGCTGTGAGCTGTGAAAGAGCCGTCAGATAAGAAGGACCTGATAACGCCTGCCTTTTCTTCATAGGGAAGACAGAGAAGGAGGTAGAGATCAAACTGGACCTTTGAGACAAGGAGAAGCAAAGTGTTGTGTCCTAGGTTCAAATGGAGGGAACTGTTACTTTTGGAGGGAAGCTGAACAAGCCAAGCTTGTACTCCACACCAGGGTTCCAGAGAAGGCCTAAGCGTGCCCAATCAGGGGAAGGATTGAAACATAAGTAGCCAATCAACATCTAGGCTCATACTGTACCCTGATAGGCCCTTAGGCCTCTGTAAATAGCCAATCCATGTACATAGTTAAGGTCCAATCAGAAGGGGGCAAGAATTGTATAAAGGAGCAGGAGGTGTGAATAGAGCTCAGTTTGTGTTGGTGTTCCTGAAGTAAAGCTTGCTGAAATCACTCTCCGACTCTGGTCTCTTACTGCGCCGACCCCAGTACTTTACACAAAGGTACTAGGAAAGTGAGACCTCAGAACATGCAGCCCAGTTAATGGGAAAGTTTGCTTGTGTAAGGCAGCACTGGAATGAATGAAGTCTTAAGGAAGTAACTCGAAGATTAGGCAATGTACAAGGAAGCTTATCTCCCACAACTTGAACCTTGGGGTCTGGATGCTGGGACCATGAAAGACATCTCGATCTGACATACTGCTAGAGAATGCTTCGAGGCATCAAAGGAAGGGTGGCCAAGTCGAACTTAGAAAATATCTGGGGACTTTGGGGGTGGAGCCATGAGACTTTCACATTCCCTGAAATAAATAAGTAAAAACACAGCAGTGCAGTTCCCCTGAATGCAGTTTTCATTTTGTCATCCCCCAGCAGCTGCATGTCCCCCCCACTCTCCCCCCCCCACACCAGCCACTGCCAAAATAAACAGTTTGTAATCTTACTAGGGCAATTTACTCACAGAGTTGTTGAATGGAACCATCTGCTGTATTTTCAACCAAGTTCTTCAGACTAACACAGGGGAAACAAAGGTTCTATTTTATTCTTTACTCTCTATTTTACTGTGCAAATGGCTTCTGAAAGGAATATAACACAACCCCCTGTTTGTTGTGCTGGTTTCCTTCCTTTCTAGCAGTTCATGGGGAGCAACCACATTGCTCTGCTGGCTCGCCCTGCCCCTATTCAGCCTGCCTCTTACAGACTTAAAGGCACACACACCTTCTAAAAAGCAAGCAGTTTCCAAGCTTCTAGCCTTCTGAAGTGGAAAGGCACATAGTGGTTGTTGGGGCGGGACTTCCCTCTGCCTGCCAGCTGACTGGGGGCGGGAAGGAGCCTGCAAAGCTGGGGGATCCCCTGTTGGGATCTGGGGATTGGGAAGCCTAATCAAAGATGGTCTTGAAGCTATGAAGTCATTGGGGGGTGGGGGTTCCATGGACTAAGGGTGAGTGCTTAACTTGGTGGTGCACCAGAAAAGTGGGGGTTGCATGGACGTGGTGCACCATGGTGGGTGGGACAGGCCTTATCAGTAGAGTATGCTGTAAACTTGACAGCTCAAGGTGCTAGATCTTACTTATTTACTTTTGCATGGGGGCTCAAGGAGGGCTACAAAATTAAAAGTAATGCAATTGGAGCAGCATTATGCATACCGTCCACAACGTCATAGAGTTGGGCCGCAAAATTCGAGAACGTTGTGCTAAGCACAGTACACTAAACACACTAAACCAGCTTAATCGGGGATCATTTTGTAAAGAATAGGTGGTGGAGCTCATCCAGGGATTGTTATGAAGCTGCACCTACTCCTCAATGGGCAAGGTGGGGAGGAGGAGGAGGGAGAACCCTCAGAAAAGGTTCAGGAGCCGTGCTCCTGTGAGCTCCTGATGAATCCGGGGCCTGAGTATAATACATTCAACAAATAAAACAAAACTGGATTACATATGAACGTATATGGACATATGAAGCTGCCTTATACTGAATCAGACCCTCAGTCCATCAAAGTCAGTCTTGTCTACTCAGACTAGCAGTGGCTCTCCAGGGTCTCAAGCTGAGGTTCTTCACGCCTGCTTGCCTGGACCCTTTTTAGTTGGAGATGCCAGGGATTGAACCTGGGACCTTCTGCTTACCAAGCAGATGCTCTACCACTGAGCCACTCTCCCTCCCCAAAATATAAAGCAACAGTGACAATAGAACAAATTCTGAGTATGGCACCATCTCTGGCTACTTAAATCCAGAGACTGCAGACATGAATAGACAAGACAGATCTTTCTACAAACCTGAAAAGTCCCAGTTTGCAGAAATATCCGAAATCTAACAAGCAAACAAACAGACATGGGGAAGTTTTTGGTTTTTTTTAAAGCAAACCAAATAACAGAAGCAGTGTCTGTATCATTAAGAAATGAATGCTTTCAGTGTTACCCATAGGGGTGGTCTCCTAGTATGTGAGAGGAATATCAGCTCTTAAAAGAAACTCTATTGATCTAGTGAAAAGGGGCAACAGCGAAATCTCTACCAATTGTATACGATGATTTTTCCCTTAGAGAAACTCTCTGAAATGAACCACTCCGTTGCTTAACCAAGAAAGGTTGCTTTATTGAAAGAAAGAAAATGGTATAAAAATAATAATAATACACATTCAGAAATAAATGCATACTGGAAGGAAACACACACGATGAGGGGGGGCGGGAAAGGTGGAACAGAGAATTAAAGCAGGGATTTGGGGAAAATACATGTACCCAGGGCTTTTTTTTTGGTAGGGGAAAAAAAATCAGCAGGAACTCATTTGCATATTAGGCCATGCCCCCTGGTGCCAAGCCAGCCGGAACTGCTTTTCTTTGCATTCCTGCTCGAAAAAAAGGCCCTCCATTTACCATTCAGAAGATGAAGAAGAAGACTACAGATTTATACCCCGCCCTTCTCTCTGAATCAGAGACTCAGAGCGGCTTACAATCTCCTATATCTTCTCTCCCCACAACAGACACCCTGTGAGGTGGGGGGGGGCTGAGAGGGCTCTCACAGCAGCTGCCGTTTCAAGGACAACTCTGTGAGAGCCATGGCTGACCCAAGGCCATTCCAGCAGCTGCAAGTGGAGGAGCAGGGAAACAAACCCGGTTCTCCCCGATAAGAGTCCGCACACTTAACCACTATGTCAAGCTGGCTCTCTAGGTCCAGAAGTCCATGGAGCAGAGACTGTGAAGATGGAAAGCGACCCAGATGAAGTTGAGGACTTATTGTCATTAGGGGCCCAGGACAGACACACTGCAATGGAGGAATGCTTGTCGGATATAGGCAGGATAGTAACCCTTGTAGCCTGGGGGCCTGGTGATGCATTTGCCCCTTGTGATGGGGTTACTGTACTGATGGGGTTACCTGGGGAAAGTGTAGTGGGGGGATGCTGAATGGCGTTCCCAGGATGAAACAGAGACATTTTCATATTTGCATCTGTGTAACTGGATAGGTTTCCTGGTATTAACAGCAACTGTTTGTGTCTTTTGATGCAGTGTTGCCAAGCACGTAGGAATGCTAATGGTTGCTGATGATCCTTGATTGCTGGAGAGAAAAGGCTACTTGGCTGCATGAATAGCCCATTGATTAAGGTAATTTGATCAGGGAAGGAGGAACCAGGTGTTGGGATTTTGCATCAGAGAGGAGATCTTCTTTCCTGCGGGCTCCATTGTAGAGAGAAATAGCTCTTTGTTTTGGATGGAGGGGGAACTATTAGTCGGACAGCTGCCCTAAAGCCACCTCCCAAAACAACAAGTTCAGACTTGCAGGGCTGGTGCATGGGAGTCAACAAACTAGGCAACTATCTAGAGCGCCAACTCCCGGCAGGGGCAGGGGGCGGGTGCTCCCTCCCCACTCAGACCGTCCCTGAGCCACCCGCTCATTTTTTTCTCAGCTCTGAGGGATCGGAGAAAGAGTGGCATTTCCCTTCCCCAGAGTCCTCTGAGGGCGCTGGGGAAGGGAAGAGCTGAGTGATCTGGCCCCGCTCAGCTTTCCCGCACCACGGAACGGTCCAGTGGGGGGGGGGTGTTTGCACGGCGGGCTCCTCAAGAGGTGCCCTCCATGCAAACGGGCCCTGATTTGGGCCAGTACTGGGGGCCCTCTGCCACTGGAGGGTGGGGTGGGGCAAACACCCCAGCGCCAGCCCTGCAGACTCGTTCTTGGCTGCCATGCCAATTGCCTAGGGTGCCAGCCTTCTGGGGGCACCAAATTGTGTGTGTATGGGGGGGCAGAAGTTAGCCTTGCCTAAGGTGCCAGACAGCCTTGGGCTGACTGCTGCCAGGAACCATTTTGTTGAACTCTACTCCATCTTGGATTTGAGTGTACATTTCTACGCTGTATTCTGGTCTACTTCTAGGCCAGTAATGGCAGGTATTCATACATGGATGGTTTTGGAGGTGACAGATGATGAGGGGTGTCTTCTGCCAGTTGCTCCCTTTTGGAGAGGCACATATGGGGTCTTACATAAGTGGCCATTGCGGGGGTTATGAGGCAGCCTCCAACAACATTGCCAGACTTCAAGCCTTGGCTTCTGATAGAAAAAGGCAGGAAGAGGGGAGGGCCCTTTTGAGGACTGTTTTGGCTTCCCGGACCACCCAAGTCACTCTCCTTCATCCTAAACCGTCTGATCTTTCACCCTAATCTACCTCACAAGGTTTTTGTGAGGATAAAATGGAGAGAGGATATGGGGGAGACAAAAAGGAAAAACATACAGGGGAAGGGGATACAGATGGAAGCACAGTGCCCCCTGTGAATCCTTGTGGATCCCCCATATGTACTGTATCAGTGAACAATGTAATGTATCATAGAATCACAGAAGCATAGAGTTGCAAGAGGCTATACAGGCCAACTAGTCCAACCCCCTGCTCAATGCAGGATCAGCCTACAGCATCCCTGACTAGTGTTTGTCCAGCCTCTGCCTCAAGTCCGCCAGTGGGAGGAAGCTCACCACCTCCCTTGGGAGCTGATTCCACTGTTGAACAACTCCTACTGCAAAAAGTTTTCCTTAATATCCAGCCGATGCCTTTCCGTCATTAATTTAAACCCATTACTGCAGGTTCTGACCCCTGCTGCCAACAGGAACAGTTCCCTGCTCCCCTCGAAGTGACAGCCGTTCAGATACTTCAAGAGAGCAATCATGTCTCCCCTCAGCCTCCCTTTCTCCAGAACGAACATTCCCAAGTTCCTCAGCCTTTCCTCATAGGGCATGTTCTCCAGGCCCCTGATCATCCTTGTCGCTCTCCTCTGCGCCCCCCTCCATTCTGTTCATATTCTTTTTGATGTGAGGTCTCCAGATGCACATAATACTCCCAGGACCAGATCAACATGTTTTTTGAGGGGTGTGTGTGCAAAATTAAAAAAATGGCGCCCCCTTATGGGCCATTCTAACTTATGGTCCCGTAGAACACAATGGACTCCATACCCAATTTGGTGCCCCCCCCCCCCGCGTTAAGAACATAAGAGAGGCCATGTTGGATCAGGCCAACGGCCCATCCAGTCCAACACTCTGTGTCACACAGTGGCAAAAAATTTTATATATACACACACACTGTGGCTAATAGCCACTGATGGACCTGTGCTCCATATTTTTATCTAAACCCCTCTTGAAGGTGGCTATACTTGTGGCCGTCACCACCTCCTGTGGCAGTGAATTCCACATGTTAATCACCCTTTGGGTGAAGAAGTACTTCCTTTTATCCGTTTTAACCTGCCTGCTCAGCAATTTCATCGAATGCCCACGAGTTCTTGTATTGTGAGAAAGGGAGAAAAGTACTTCTTTCTCTACTTTCTCCATTATCTTGTAAACCTCTATCATGTCACCCCGCAGTCGATGTTTCTCCAAGCTAAAGAGCCCCAAGCGTTTCAACCTTTCTTCATAGGGAAAGTGCTCCAGCCCTTTAATCATTCTAGTTGCCCTTTTCTGGACTTTCTCCAATGCTATAATATCCTGTTTGAGGTGCGGCGACCAGAACTGCACACAGTACTCCAAATGAGACCGCACCATCGATTTATACAGGGGCATTATACTGGCTGATTTGTTTTCAATTCCCTTCCTAATAATTCCCAGCATGGCGTTGGCCTTTTTTATTGCAAACGCACACTGACTTGACATTTTCAGTGAGTTATCTACCACGACCCCAAGATCTCTCTCTTGGTTAGTCTCTGCCAGTTCACACCCCATCAACTTGTATTTGTAGCTGGGATTCTTGGCCCCAATGTGCATTACTTTGCACTTGGCCACATTGAACCGCATCTGCCACGTCGACACCCACTCACCCAGCCTCAACAGATCCCTTTGGAGTTCCTCACAATCCTCTCTGGTTCTCACCACCCTGAACAATTTAGTGTCATCCGCAAACTTGGCCACTTCACTGCTCACTCCCAACTCTAAATCATTTATGAATAAGTTAAAGAGCATGGGACCCAGTACCGAGCCCTGCGGCACCCAACTGCTTACCATCCTCCACTGCGAAGACTGCCCATTTATACTCACTCTCTGCTTCCTATTACTCAGCCAATTTTTTATCCACGAGGACCTGTCCTTTTATTCCATGACTCTCAAGCTTTCTAAGGAGCCTTTGATGAGGAACTTTATCAAAAGCTTTCTGGAAGTCAAGGTAAACAACATCTATCGGGTCTCCTTTGTCCACATGTTTGTTCACCCCCTCAAAGAAATGTAACAGGTTAGTGAGGCAAGATCTTCCCTTACAGAACCCATGCTGAGTCTTCCTCAATAACCCGTGTTCATCAATGTGCCTACTCATTCTGTCTTTGATAATGGTTTCTACCAACTTTCCCGGTATTGAAGTCAGACTGACTGGCCTGTAATTTCCTCTGGAACCCTTTTTAAAGATGGGGGTGACATTTGCTACCTTCCAGTCCTCAGGAACGGAGGCAGATTTCAATGAAAGATTACAGATTTTTGTTAGAAGATCCACAAGTTCAGCTTTGAGTTCTTTCAGAACTCTCGGATGTATGCCATCCGGACCTGGTGACTTATTAGTTTTTAATTTGTCTATCAGTTGTAGGACCTCCTCTTTTGTCACCTCAATCTGACTCAGGTCTTTCAACACTCCTTCCAAAATTAGTGGTTCTGGGGCGGGCAAAAAGTTCTCGTCTTCCACAGTGAAGCGGAGGTTAAAAATTCATTCAGCTTCTCAGCCATTTCCCTATCCTCCTTCAGTAATCCTTTAACCCCATGGTCATCCAAGGGCCCCACTGCTTCCCTGGCTGGTTTCCTACTTCTAATATATTTGAAGAAATTTTTATTGTTGGTCTTTATGTTTTTTGCAATATGTTCCTCATAGTCCCTTTTTGCCTGCCTGATCACAGTCTTGCACTTGATTTGCCACAGCCTGTGTTCCCTTTTACTAATCTCACTTGGACTGGTTTTCCACCGCTTAAAGGAGTCCTTTTTACCTTTTACAGCTTCCATTACTTTGTTTGTTAACCACGCAGGCCTTTTCTTATGCCTGTTTGTGCCTTTCCTAACTTGTGGTATGTATTTTATCTGAGCTTCTAGGATTATAGTTTTAAATAGTGTCCAAGCTTCCCCAAGGGTTTTGACCGTATGTACCTTTCCTTTCAGTTTCCTCCTCTCATGCCTCCTCATCTCATTGTATTTACCCCTTTTAAAGTTAAACGTGGTTGTGGCGGTCTTTTTGGACAACTCCCTATTTATACAAACGGTGAAATCAATAACATTATGGTCACTGCTCCCAAGAGGCGCAATCACTTTTACATCTCTCACCAAGTCTTGGGCATTACTTAGGACCAAATCCAGGATCGCCCCACCCCTGGTAGGTTCTGAGACCATCTGCTTCATAGCACAGTCATTGAGAGCATCAAGATACTCAATCTCTTTCTCTCTACCAGAACACATATTGACCCAATCAATCTGCGGGTAGTTGACGCCCAGGGCAAGCACTCCCCTCTGCCCACCCACTAGATACGGCCCTGAATACTCCAGGTGCAGCCTGACCAATGCAGTGCACAGCGGGACTATGACCAGGGGTGGAGTTCTAGCAGGAGATCCTTTGCATATGAGGCCACATACCCCTGATGTAGCCAGTCCTCCAAGAGCTTACATGGCTCCTTTTTGTAAGGTCTTGGAGGATTGGCTACATCAGGGGTGTGTGGCTTAATATGCAAAGAAGCTCCTGCTAGAATCTCACCCCTGACTATGACATCTTACCATTTGGATGTATCCACGAACAAAGCTTGGGAAATACTCTCTTTGACGCCTGAATCACAGACTCCTTGTCTTCTGCTTGATATTGGCTTTCTCTATGATAGATCCTCGGTGCCATCCACATAACTATGAAATGCCAGTCTGATCTTCAGACGACAGAGACCTGTTCTCGTGGAGAAAATGGCTGCTTCAGAGAACTCTATGGCACTGCTGAGGTGCCTCCCCAAACGCTGCCTTCCACATGCTCTGCCCCCAAATCTCCAGGAATGTCCCAACCCAGAATGGTAGCCATACTTGGCTTGGAATGGACTGGCAATGGTGTTAGCACAGGAGGCGATATATATGTATCTTTCATGGAGATAACAAACTACTTTCAGTTAGCCTCGTTGGATGCTGTCATAGGAAATGCTTTCTTATAATTCCCCTTCCGTCTTGGCAAAATGAAGCACTCTGATTGGTTGGGACTGTGGAGCATCAACTATCGCACATTCATCACCCCCTCTGGCCTCGTATTGCCGGACTCTGGTCTCCCCTGCCACTGCCGGCCTGGGAACGTTCAACCAAACTGTCAAAACACCACTCTTACCTCAGGCACACCAGGAGCACACATCTCCACTTCTCTGTTACAATTGACTCCTGATACACCAGGCAGCCAGGGCTCTCCCCACCCTCTCGAGGAGATGACGATGCTCTGTCATACTCTCCAAAGGCTGGCAAAAGGGCCAAAGAGCGGCTGGGGCTACTGTCTCCCGGCCTCCAAAAATGCCAGAAAGATGCCACCCCCTCCGCTCTCTCCTGGACTCACAAACATTAGGCCACACCCCCCCCCCGATGTAGCCAATCCTCCAAGAGCTTACAAGGCTCTTCTATGTAAGCTCTTGGAGGACTGGCTACATCAGGGGGGCGTGGCCTAAGATGCAAAGGTAACAACACCAACACTACCCATCTCCCACTGCCTCCAAGGGCCTCCCCAAGCAACACCCCTGGGAACCCTTCTGCACCATCTCCCATGCCCCAGCAGCCTATGATGCTCCAAGGTGATGATATTTGATGATGATTATATTGGATTTATATCCCAGCCTGTACTCTGAATCTCAGAGAGGTCACAATCTCCTTTCCCTCCCCCCTCCACCCAACAGGCACTCTGTGAAGTGGGCGAGGCTGAGAGAGCTCTCCCAGAAGCTGCCCTTTCAAGGACAACTCCTGCCAGAGCTCTGGCTGACCCAAGACCATTCCAGCAGCTGCAAGTGGAGGAGCAGGGAATCAAACCCGGTTCTCCCAGATAAGAGAGCTATGGCGGACCCAAGGCCATTCCAGCAGCTGCAAGTGGAGGAGCAGGGAATCAAACCCGGTTCTCCCAGATAAGAGAGCTATGGCGGACCCAAGGCCATTCCAGCAGCTGCAAGTGGAGGAGCAGGGAATCAAACCCGGTTCTCCCAGATAAGAGAGCTACGGCCGACCCAAGGCCATTCCAGCAGCTGCAAGTGGAGGAGTGGGGAATCAAACCCGGTTCTCCCAGATAAGAGAGCTATGGCCGACCCAAGGCCATTCCAGCAGCTGCAAGTGGAGGAGCGGGGAATCAAACCCGGTTCTCCCAGATAAGAGAGCTACGGCCGACCCAAGGCCATTCCAGCAGCTGCAAGTGGAGGAGTGGGGAATCAAACCCGGTTCTCCCAGAGAAGAGAGCTATGGCTGACCCAAGGCCATTCTAGCAGCTGCAAGCGGAGGAGTGGGGAATCAAACCCGGTTCTCCCAGATAAGAGAGCTATGGCTGACCCAAGGCCATTCCAGCAGCTGCAAGCGGAAGAGCAGGGAATCAAACTCGGTTCTCCCAGAGAAGAGTCGGTGCACTTAACCACGACACCAACCCGTGGGAGTGATTACTGATAGCCAAGGCTCAGAGGCTTCCTCAGAGGACAGTTTGGCTGTGTGTGTTGATGCAAAGGCTTTGGGGGTGCATGCGAAAACACCCTTGTTTCTTTCCCCTCCCTTTCCACCTCCCCCAGCCCAGCCCATGGCACTTGCCCAAGGCCTCTCCCTACACACCATGCTACTTCCTGGGCAATAACATTGTTGGGGGAGATGGGGGAACCTGCCACTCATCCTCAGCCGCTCACCCTCAGCCTCTTTCTAGAGCCCGTCGTCTTTCTTTGCACAATGGGCCTTCCTCCTAGTAAGTAAATAAAATCTATATGGGGTTTGATCTGTTATCGAGCCTGAGAGCCTTTCACTGAGGATGCTTTGGCATCAGGATATGTTTTCACTGAGGTCCTTTCAGCGGGTCAGGGGAACTTCTGGATGCGGAGCACATCCTCCTTTGCTGAACTTTGTCTCGCCCTGTAGAAGTCAAATTTATTCTTCTGTGTCTGGAGGACTGATGAACTCTGCTTTTCATGGAAGGGTGGACGAAAAATGTTTGGCCTCTTTTCAAAACCGGCTGTGTCCCATTTCCACCCAGGTCCGCGCTTGTACTTTGGACAGTTTAACCTGATTCTAAACGGGGTTGGGTCGCTTTGGCTTCAAGGGCGACGTAGTTCAAAAAGGTGATTTCTTTAGTCTCTTGAAAGAACGACAACAAAGAGTCCCGTGGTACCTTCAAGTCTAAAAATAATAATATCTACCGCTACATCCTCTAGGGGATCAGCCAGAAGCGCAAGATAGAACAAAGTGTCACTGCATATGAAATTCCAAGGAGGGCTGGTTGACTGAGTCTAAGAGGTAGCTAAACTGGAGAGCCTGTTTGGTGTGGTGGTTAAGTGCGCAGACTCTTAACTGGGAGAGCCAGGTTCGATTCCCACTCCTTCACATGCACCTGCCGAGTGACCTTGGGTCAGCCACAGTTTTTGAAAGAGCTGCTTTCTCAAGAGAAGTTCTGTCAGAGCTCTCTCATCCCCACCTACCTCACAGGGTATCTGTTGCGGGGAGAGGAAGGGAAAGGGGCTTGTAAGCTGCTCTGAGACTCAAATTGAAGCGTGGGGTATAAATCCAGACTTTTTCTCCTCTTCCTCCGCCACCAGTTTGGTGTAGTGGTTAAGTGGGCGGACTCTTATCTGGGATAACCGGGTTTGATTCCCCACTCCTCCACTTGCACCTGCTGGAATGGCCTTGGGTTAGCCATAGCTCTTGTAGGAGTTATCCTTGAAAGGGCAGCTTCTGGAAGAGCTCTCTCAGTCCTACCTACCTCACAGGGTGTCTGTTGTGGGGGAAGGAGATAAAGGAGATTGTGAACTGCTCTGCGACTCTGAGATTCTGAGTGAAGGGCAGGATATAAATCTAGTTTCTTCTTCTTCTTCTTCTTCTTCTTCTTCTTCTTCTTCTTCTTCTTCTTCTTCTTCTTCTTCTTCTTCTTCTTCACCGCATATTGGTGATAACCCAGTCCAGATCTCTGGATCACCTCACCCAGGGGCTTCACATAGATGTTAAAAAACACAGAGAACAAGATGGATCCTTGTGGTGCTCCACAGGCCAGAGGTCAAGGGGCTGAACAGTGGCCCACCAGGACCATGTTCCGAAAGCTCTCCAGGTAGACCCAGAACCACCACGTAATGATGCCTTCCAATCCCAGCCTGGAAAGGTGATCCAGAATGATACTATGATCGATGGTATCAAAAGCCACTGAGATGTCCAGGAGAATCCACAGTCACCCTCTCTGTGTCCACCTCCCAGCACAAATCAACCACTGACGCAACCACTGTTGTTTTAGTCCCATAAGTTGGCCTAAAACCAGACTGAAAAGGGTCAAGATCAGGAGTGGCCAAACTTGCTTAAGACAGGGAAGGAAGGAAGGAAGGAAGGAAGGAAGGAAGGAAGGAAGGAAGGAAGGAAGGAAGGAAGGAAGGAAGGGAGGGAGGGAGGGAGGGAGGGAGGGAGGGAGGGAGGGAGGGAGGAAGGAAGGAAGGGAGGAAGGAAGGAAGGAAAATTGATGGGGGGGAGTTGGAAAGAAAGGAACTTTAACTTTTAATGCATTCTCCAAGCCATCAGCTGACTTGGCTTAAAGAAGTGATTTAAAGAGAGAAATTCCTTCTCTAAGCCAGCTGACAGGGCAGTGGAGGCTTCGAGAGCCACACAATATGTGTGACTCCCAAGCCACAGTTTGGCCACCTCTGATATAGATAATTCTCCTCAGTTGGCAAACCTTGAAGTTGCCCATCCAACATCCCTTCAATCACCTTGTTCAAGAATGGAACATTTGAGACGGGTTGATAATTATTATAATTTCCTAGGTCCACAATAGGCTTCTTCACCTACTCCAGACGGGCAGGTTGCCATGGCAGTATCTTGGCTTTACATATGCCTCTTGAGTTTGAAGAAGACGACGACTGCAGATTTAGAACCCGCCCTCCTCTCTGAATCAGAGACTCAGAGGGGCCTACAATCTCCTTTACCTTCCTCCCCCACAACAGACACCCTGTGAGGTGGGTGGGGCTGAGAGGGCTCTCACAGCAGCTGCCCTTTCAAGGACAGAGTCTCAGAACGGCCTACAATCTCCTTTACCTTCCTCCCCCACAACAGTCACCCTGTGAGGTGGGTGGGGCTGGAGAGGGCTCTCACAGCAGCTGCCCTTCCAAGGACAACCTCTGCCAGAGCTATGGCTGACCCAAGGCCATTCCAGCAGCTGCAAGTGGAGGAGTGGGGAATCAAACCCGGTTCTCCCAGATAAGAGTCCAGGCACTTCACCACTACACTAAACTGGCTCTCCAGTTTGGGGCAGTTTATGTCCATCAGACAGCACCCAGTAAGCCAGCATCATAGCATCACGAGCTCATGGTTAGTCCTCTGTATTGCTATTACGCTGCAACCATGGACCCGTAGTTGGGTTGGTTTCTTTTTCCAATCCCCCCTGTGCATGCAAAGCAGCGGACAAGCGCACACATGTTCCTGGCCAGTTCTATGGGGAGCTGAAGCGCACATCAGATTGGGGTTGGGTGAAAAAAAGGATGCGCTGGAAACAGAGTGGAGCAATCACACTGCTTGTGCATTTCTATGGCACCCCCAGCCAATCAGAAATTTGGAAACCTGCCTTGAAAAGGCTTCACTGAAGCAGCTGCCAGAATTTGCTGGAAGCCATTTAATCTGTGTGGGAGTCACTCATTTTAGCATGAGTGGGGAACGGGAGACAGGCATGCCTGTTTGATTTTTCGCCTTTTAATCTGGAGGGGAGGGGTGGCCATATTGGGCCAAGCTGCTCATGTGATCGCACCCAACGTGCCTACCAAAGCCTGTATCGACCAACATCTGCGCTACGCAAGAAAGGGACCAAGATTCTAGTGTGGGCAGAAAAGAACGTAGTGCCCATCAAAGCAGAACGCAGAAAAGGTTCATTGAATATACAGGCGGACTGGCTCAGCAGACAGTATATCTAGGAGTGGAAAGATCGGTTCTGATTCTGGAAGATCTTTTTCGCTATTCTGTGAAAAAAAGACCAACCTGTATGTTTTTCTCAGTAGGGTTAGAAGCAGCTGGGAGTGGCTTTTCTAGACAGAAAATGGCAGAGGAGGAAAGAGCGACAGTCTCTCCCTCTCTCTTCCCAGCCTCCATTTTCTTCCTTGATCAAACAATCCTGGATGTTACATTTACTAGGGCTTTTTTGGGTAGCAGGAACTCCTTTGCATATTAGGCCCCACACCCCTGATGTATCCTATCCTCCTGGAACTTGCAGTAGGCCCGGTACTAAGAGCCCTGTAAGCTCTTGGAGAATTGGCTACATCAGAGGGGTGTGACCTAATATGCAAAGGAGTTACTGCTACAAAAAAAACCGCCCTGCATTTACCAAAAACACAAATTATAGTTCCTTCTTCTGTAACCTGATCAAGAAAGCCTTTTGCCCACCAAGAACTGCTCAGTAGGCTTCAGGCATCGGTATGAAAGAGATCCTTAGATGACCAGCCTAAATTCACCTGCTGGATAGGGTTGCCAAGCTCCAGGTAGTGGCTGGATATCTCCTAGTATTACAACTGATCTCCAGACAACAGAGATGAGTTCACCGTAGGCTTGCCAATCCCCAGGTCCCAGCAGGGGTTCTTCCACTTTCCCGGACTCCTTCCCGCCCCCAGTCAGCTGGCCGGCGGGGGGAAGCCCTGCCCTTAGAGGACCATGGGACTTTCCACCTCCAGAGGCTTGAGTCTCTGATTGAAAGGCTTCCTCCTGGGATGGGGTGTCTGTGTTACTTTGAAGAAGTTGGGGGCAACTCATGAGTAGAGATGCCAATCCGTCGCTTCAGAGTCACCAGAAACGGGGCGGGGGGAGGGAAACGTCTGCTGAGCACTTCGTTATTCCCCTCATGGAGATCGATTCTCATAGGGTATAATAAGGAATTGATCTGGAGGTTTCGGGGGCTATGGGGGAACTGTGTTTTGAGGCAGAGGCACCAGATTTTTAGTATAATATCTAGTGCCTCTTCCCAAAGTACCCCCCAAGTTTCAAAACGATTGGACCAGAGGATCCAATTCTATGAGCCCCAAAAGAAGGTGCCCCTATCCTTCATTATTTCCTATGGAAGGAAGACGTTTAAAAAGGTGTGCTGTCCCTTTAAATGTGATGGCCAGAACTCCCTTGGAGTTCAATTATGCTTGTCACACCCTTGTTCCTGGCTCCACCCCCAATGTCTCCTGGCTCCACCCCCAAAGTCCCCGGATATTTCTTGAATTGAACTTGGCAACCCTAGTTCACTGGGAGAAAATGGACACTTTGGAAGGTGCGCTCTATAGCATTATATGCTATTGAAGGCCCTCCCCTCCCTAAGCCCTGTCTTCTTCAGGATCCACCTCCAAAATCTTCAAGTATTTCACAACCTGGAACTGCCAACGCTACTGCTGAGGCAGCTTGGTGCCATATGCCTACTCTAGAGTTGCCCGTCTCCAAATCCTGGCAGGATTTCCCCTGGTTTTCAGGACTTCTCCCCATCCCCAAACAGCTGTGTTGCTGCAGGACATCCCCAGTGTGATGACAGCACCCAGAAGTGACATCATCACGTTGGGAATGTCATGCAATGATGCTTTGGTTTGAGGGGCAAACCCTGTGGTTTGAAGTCTGTTTTACCATATAGTTTCCCCACCTTATGACATGCCTAACATGATGATGTCAATTTTGGGTGATGTCATCGCATTGGGGACTTCCCGGAATCCCCTCCCCCCAAGAAACCCTCCCCCACAGGTGTGACTAGGGGACCTGGCCACCCTACCACTATGAGAAGTGAGGCCATTTTCTGACATGAAAAATCACCCCAAGCTGCTTTTACTTCTGGTGAGGAAAACATCCGGATTGTTCACCTGTACCTTTTCACACAGCGGTGAACAAGATCCCCCTAGAATTTAAACTGATCTCCAGATACTTCAGGTTGCCAAGTCTAACTCAGAAAATATCTGGGGACTGTGGGGATGGGGCCAGGAGACTTTCACATTCCCTAAAATAAATAAAAATAAAAACACAGCAGTGCAGTTCCCCTAAACACAGTCTTCATTTCCTCATCCCAAACAGCTGCACGTCCCCTGTACTCTCTATCTCTCTCGCTCACACACACACACACATGCACAGAGTGCAGCTCACTGGGGCAGTTTACTCATGAGTTGCTGAACTTCCAAATTCTTCAGACTATCACAGGGAAACCACGGGTTCTAGTTTACCCTCCCCCATGCAAACAGCTTCCGAAAAGACTGTAAAACAAATAGAGGGCCTGGGCTGCTTTCACAGCTACTGGAAACTTTTTTGGAATTTTTTTTTCCCATTTGTAATCCCAACAGAAAAGTCTCTGCAACTTTGTTAAATTCATATCCCAAGATCTTAGAAATATCTTGCTGAATCATCCGCCAAAACATTTTAGCTCTTTTACAAGTCCACCTCTCTCTCTCTCTCTCGGCTTGGCTTCGCGAACGAAGATTTAAGAAGGGTGCAATAGTCCACGTGTGCTGCAGGCTCGCTGGTGGCTGACAAGACCAATGTGGGACAGGCAGGTCCGGCCACAGCAGCTGCAGGGAAAAGTCTGATTTAGGGTTGGTCCTGTAGCAGTGCGATTCTTCCTCAATCTCCTTTTGTCCTCAAGACCAGCTATGCGTGCGTTCTCAAAAGAAGAGACAGCCTGGTGGATGGTGTGCCTCCATGCTTTGCGATCTGAGGCTAGGTCAGACCACTGGTGATGGTTGATGCGACAGGTGCCAAGGGATTTCTTCAAGGAGTCCTTGTACCTCTTCTTTGGTGCCCCTCTATTTCGATGGCCGGTGGAGAGTTCACCATACAGGGCAATCTTGGGAAGGCGGTGGTTTTCCATCCTAGAAATATGCCCTGCCCAGCGCAGCTGCGTCTTCAACAGCAGTGCCTCAATGCTGGTAACCTCCGCCCGCTTGAGGACTTCAGTGTTGGTCACAAGTCCACCACATATGGTCGAAAGAACCTTCATGCTTTTTGCATTTCCAACACCTGTCCGGCATCTTGTTATTCATCTTTGACAACTTACATCATCTTAAAACAGTTTTCTTTAATACTCTGACATGTTGAAAGTAAGCCTTTACAACCACCTTAAGTCTTTGGAAGTGGAAAGGCCCAGAGGGGCTGTTGGGGTGAGGCTTCCCCTACCTGCCAGCTGACTGAGGGCGGGAAGGAGCCTGCAAAACCGGGGGATCCCCCATTGGGACCTGGGGATTGGCAAGCCTACGGATACTACAGAGATTTGTATGAAAGAGATCCTTCAGATGACCAACCAAATCCACCTGTTGCAGAAGTTTGGTTTCACATACCCGTGGTAGGGTTGCCAAGTCCAATTCAAGAACTATCTGGGAACTCTGGGGGAGGAGCCAGGAGACTTTGAGGGTGGAGTCAGGAGATGTTGGGATGGAGCCAGGAGCAGGCTTGTGACAAGTACAATTAAGCTCCAAAGGGAGTTCTAGCCATCACATTTAATTGCCTTCCCTCCACTGGAAATATTGAAGGATGGGGACCCCCTGGTCCAATCCTTTTGAAACTTGGAGGGTGCTTTGACGAGAGGCAGTGGATGCTACACTGCTAATTTGATGCCTCTACCTCAAAAAACAGACTCCCCCCAGAGCCCCAGTTACCAGCTGATCAATTCTCCATTATTCCCTATGGGAATCAATCTCCATAGGGAATAATGGAGTGCCCAGCAGACTTCCCACCCACCCCGCTTACTGATGACTCTGAAGCATGGGGCGGGCCTCCAAACCAGGGGATCCCCTGCTCCCACCTGGGGATTGGGGAGCGAGGAAAATAGGTGAAAACCTCCGCGAAGACCAGCCTCCTATCATATACAAAATTACAAATTTACTTACAAATTGATGGTAACACGATTATACACAGTTAGTGCAAATTAATGATACAAAATAAGGAACATCAATGGCCCCACCCACAGTCATTTAAGAGACAAATCAATGTCCAAAATTCCTTATCAGTTGGGTGCAGGTCAAGATTCCAACGATGCAGTTTTCCAAGGAGTTTTCCATGCTCCTGTGTTCAGTTGTACAGCCAGGCACACCAAGTGATATGCAACGCGGTAGTACTTTCTTCCACATTTCGCTATTTGCTTCTACAAGCTTTCCAAAGACATCTCAGAATTCAAACACTGCTGCTTAAGATCGTTTCCATCCGGTATGGTCAATTTCCATCGATCTGTAAGTAAATTTGCGGTTTTGTATATGATAGGAGACAGAGCCCCGTGGCGCAGAGTGGTAAAGCTGCAGTACTGCAGTCCTAAACTCTGCTCACGACCTGAGTTTGATCCCAGCGGAAGCTGGGTCCAGGTAGCCGGCTCGAGGTTGACTCAGCCTTCCATCCTTCCGAGGTCGGTCAAATGAGTACCCAGCTTGCTGGGCGGAAAGCGTAGATGACTGGGGAAGGCCATGGCAAACCACCCCGTAAAAAACCTGCCGTGAAAACATTATGAAAGCAATGTCACCCCAGAGTCGGAAATGACTGGTGCTTGCACAGGGGACTACCTTTAAAGAGCCCCATGGCGCAGAGCGGTAAAGCTGCAGTAATGCAGTCAGAGCCCTCTGCTCACGACCTGAGTTTCAGTACAGCATCTAGTGCCTCTCCCCAAAATAACCCTCAAGTTTCAAAACGATTGGACCAGTGGGTCCAGTTCTATGTGCCCCAAAAGAAGGTGCCCCTATCCTTTGTTACTTCCTATGGAAGGAAGGCATTGAAAAGCTGTGCTGTCCCTTTAAATGTGATGGCCACAACTCCCTTTGGAGTTCAATTATGCTTGACACAGCCTTGATCTTGGCTCCACCCCAATGTCTCCTGGCTCCACCCCCAAACTCTCCTGGCTCCGCCCCCAAAGTCCCCAGATATTTCTTAAATTGGACTTGGCAACCCTCGGTTGTACCCACCTGGGGATTGGCAACCCTAACCTGTGGTGAGGAGCGAGGCCTGCTCCCTCCCAAGATTAAACCTGTCCTCTGGATGTTCTTGTGATCCTGCACTGCTCTGGTGGTGCTCTCCCCGCTTCCCCCACCTGTCATGCCTGGCCAACAGACCGTTCCTCCCCAGTTCCTCACTTGCTCAGCTGGTCCCTCCTTCAGATCTCGTGCCACCAGATCCCATGACAAACAGCCCGAGTCCGGTTTCCTTGGCAACCGCTGGCTAAGCTCCTCGTTGAAGGGATGTGGTGACATGTTTTGAAGTTCAGATGCTCAACAAGCAACCCACTGACAGGTAATAAAACCGGTTAAGTAGGAGCGAGATTTATTGGATAATTACTCACCGCTTCTACCAAAAAAATGATTGCAAGCTAATTAGTAAAAGTCTTGGGTGCCATGAATCATCATTAATCATCTGACCATGAGTGTTCAGCTGCTCTTTTGAAAGAAATTGAAATGGGGACATTGGCCCAAAGGGGGGGGGGGTGGGCGGGGGCAAACAAGGGACTGGAAAGGTCCAGTATTGAGCACGCAGAGTAGCCGCAAGGCTAGTTGTGCTGGGGACTGGTGGGAGCTGGGCAACACAGGGCCCCGCTCAGTATGATGAGGATAGCAGACAAGACCCAGGTCCAGGGTTACCACACCTTCCACTACGGGAAGGCTCCTGCCAGCAGCCCTCATTGCCTGCAACTGCTGTTTGGGGGGAAAAATGGGAAAAAAAACCATCGATGTTGTGTGTGCTGAGACTACATTTCCAGGAAAAACCCCCAAAGTGACGCTGGTCGCTCTAGGAATCGCTGGAAACCGTATGTTTTTGCCATAGCGTTTTCGGTGATTCCTAGAGCTACCTGATGTCACTTCTGGGTTTTCCCAAGGCCATTCCAGCAGCTGCAAGTGGAGAAGTGGGGAATAAGACCTGGTTCTCCCAGATAAGAGTCCACGCACTTCACCACGACACCAAAGCAGCCTCTACTACACCCTCCAAAGCAGCTCTGGAGATCAGTTGTAAAAGTTGATCTCCAGGCCTCACCTGGAGTTTCGCAATCTTAATTCTATAGCATTATAACTCTCTGAGGTTCCTCCCCTCCCTAGATCCTGACTTCACCAGGCTCCACCTCCCGATCCCAAGGGATTTCCCTGACCTGGAATTGGCGACTCTATACACACATGTGCATTACCCCTGGGAACTGCAGTTTAATTGGGTACCACGCATTTGGCTGGGGTGTGGGTACGGTTGCCAGGTCCTTCCTGGGCCCCAGTGGTGGATGGGGATTAGGGTTGCCTGATCCAGCTTGGGAAACTCCTGGGAATTTGGTGATGGAGCTTGGGTAGGACAGGGCCCCTAGAGGGGTATAATGCCAGAGTCCTCCCTCCAAAGCATCCATTTTCTCCAGGGGAACTCATCTCAGGTGTCTGGAGATGAGCTGTAATTCTGGGAGATCCCCAAGTCCCACCTGGAGGCTGGAGACATGAAACGGGTTCAGCCAGCTCTGAATCAACCAACAAGACTTTATTGCAAGAAAAAAACAGTCACAAACAACCCAGGCAACTCACTCAATATATACACTGGGGCCTTGGTTAACCACGCCCCCCCCCCAGCAGGTAACTGTTACTCCTATTGGCTCACTCCAGAATCCTTCATTTGCATCTCTTTGTTCCAAGTTGTTACATGCCTAGCATCCTTATTGGCCTGTTCTCCCAGGCTTCAGGATCCTGGTTTGCAAGGAGTGCCCGTCTCAAGCTCAGACAAACAAGAACCCAGTGAGATGCAATACGTAACAGCTGGCATCCTTAGCTGTGGCCCACATGAATGTTCTAGTGTTATGGCTCAGACCATCCCTCCCAGTTCTTTTCTTCACACTGCACCGTATTTGTTTTGCAAATGTTCTGCCCATTGACAGGTTCACCTGCCTTCCCAGCAGTCCGTGGAAATTTTATTTCATTTATTGAAACCCTTCTCGGCAGACATTCTTCACCTCCCGGTGAACCCGAGGCAGCTGCACACAGAGGAACGGTGCGGTCCTAAGCAGAGTTAATCCAGTCTAAGCCCAACAGGTTTAGGCTGGTGTAACTTCGCTTCGAGCTGCGTCGTAAAGAACCTCTGCGAATGCGCTCGTAAAGCCGCAGGCTTTGGGCATCCAGCCTGCTGATATTGATCGTACACGTTTAGAAACGTGTTTCACATTTCTGACCCAGAGCAGAACTGCGGGGTGGAAAGGACACTCTGTTCGAAACTGGGCAAGTTTGTCCACCGAACTGGGTGATTACCATGGGTTTTTTTGTAGCAGGAACTCCTTCGCATATTAGGCCACACACCCCTGATGTAGCCAATCCTCCAAGAGCTTACAGTAGGCCCTGTACGAAGAGCCCTGTAAGCTCTTGGAGGATTGGCTACATCGGGGGCGTGTGGTCTTATATGCAAAGGACTTCCTGCTACAAACAAAGCCCTGGTGATTATAGACGTCGGCACCGTTGTGAATTCTCAGTTTATTCCCAGATTGAGCGGTGTCTTGTCCATTGTGTGGGGCTTGCATCATGTCTTTGTAGAGTTGCCAACCCCAAGGCGGGGGCGGTTTGGAAGCCCTCCCCCTACTTCAGGGTTATCAGGGAAATGTCTGCTGGGCACTCTGTTATACCCTATGGAGACTGAACAATGGAAAATTGATCCGTGGGTATCTGTGGGGTGTGTGTGTGTTTTGAGACAGAGGCACCAAATTTTCAGCATAGATCTGGTGCCTCTCTTCAAAAAGCCCCCCAAGTTTCAAAAAGATTGGACTGGGGGGTCCAGTTCTATGAGCCCCCAAATGGTGCCGCTATCCTTCATTATTCCAAATGGATGGGAGGCATTTAAAAGGAGCACGGCCCCTTTAAATATGATAACCAGAACCTCCTTTGGAGTTCAACTGTGCTTGTCATGCCCTTGCTCCTGGATCCATCCCCCAAGTCTCCTGGCTTCTCCCCCGAAGTCCCCAGAATAGGGTTGCCAAGTCCAATTCAAGAAATATCTGGGGAATTTGGGGGTGGAGCCAGGAGACTTTGGGGGATGGAGCCTGGGCTCATAGAATTGGACCCCCTGCTCCAATCTTTTTGAAATTTGGAAGGTATTTTGGGGAGAGGCACTGGATGCTATGCTGAAAATTGGGTGCCTCTACCTCAAAAAATAGCCCCCTCAGAGCCCCAGATACCCACAGATCAATTATCCATTGTACTCTATGGGAATCGGTCTCCATAGGGAATAATTGAGTGCCCAGCAGACATTTCTCTCCCCCCACTGCTTTGTGATGACCCTGAAGCGGGGAGCGGGCCTCTAAACTGGGGCATCCCCTGTCCCCAACTGGGAATTGGCGACCCTACTTACTCAGCTTGTTCCCAGATTGAGTGGTGGATTGCCCATTGTTAGGCTTCTCAATCCCCAGGTCCCAGCGGGGGATCCTCTGGTTTTACAGGCTTTTCCCCGCCCCCACAAGCTGGCTGGCGGGGGGAAGCCCCACCCCCACAGTTACCATGTACCTCTAGAGCTCAGGGAGGTTTAGAAACCTGCCAACAGGTCCGTTCTTAAAATGTGTGCCTTTAAAGTTGAGCAGGAAGCAGGAAGCGCTTCGTGGGGAAGAGTCAGCAGCAGTTTCGTCAGAGCACAGACCCTCCGTTTGCTTTGCTTTTGTTTTCAGAGCAAGTAAAGTTGCGGAGGAACCAGACGCAGTAAGTGTGTGTGTGTGTGTGAGAGAGAGGAGGGAGGGGGCAGGGGGTTCTCCGGTTTGGAGGCCCTCCCCCTGCTTTAGAAAGCAGTGGGGGGGAGGGAAATGTCTACTGGGCACTCTATTATTCCCTATGGAGAACGATTCCCATAGGGAATAATGGGGAATTGATCTGTGGGTATCTGGGGCTCTGGGAGGGATGTTCTTTGAGGTAGAGGCACCAAATTTGCAGCATAGCATCTGATGTCTTCCCTCAGAACAACCTCCAAGTTTCAAAAGGATTGGACCAAGGGGGGCAATGCTATGAGCCCCCAAAGAAGTTGCCCCCATCCTTCATTCTTTCTAATGGAGGGAAGGCATTGAAAAGGTGTGCAGTCCCTTTCAATGCGATGGCCAGAAGTCACTTTGGAGTTCAGTTGTACTTGTTCCAACCTTGCTCATGACTCCACCCCCAATGTCTCCTGGCCCCACCCCCAAAGTCTCCTGGCTCCACCCTCAAAGACCCCAGATATTTCTTGAATTGGACTTGGCAACCCCATCCATTGTGTGGGGCTTGTGTCTCGGCTTTAGTGCGTAAGACAGGTGGAGCTGTATGAAAGAAACACGATAGGGTGACTGAACCCATGGCCTATAAATCAGCCCTGCTTTACACTAGGAGTTGAGCTCACCAGCTGGCCCCGGCTTTATAGCAGACAATGAACTGATGCTATTTACCAGCAGAGTGTTTTTTCCCACCCTTAAGTGATTGTACCACACAACATAACAGAGGAATAAATAAGCTCCCTGCTCCGTGACAAACACAATTCAGACCTCCCACGGTATTCTCAAGCGGACGCTTCCCCCCCACCCCCTCTACCTTCCAATTTGCAATTAATCCATACGCATAATTTAGTGATAGCTTAACACGGAGGCAGGTCTTTTTACAAACCTGTCAGCTGTCTTTACAAAGCAAAGTTGAAAAGAAAATTAATGACACAGATGCATAACGTTTATTGCCTTGAGTGAGTGGAAGGGCATCTGGCCTGTAAACTGCCGCCTGAACGTCTCTTAATGGAATCCATCTTGTTTTCAGCTTCTGAAGGAGAAAGCGTACCCCTTCAGAACGGCAGCTTTGAAAGTCACAGCGGTAGAAGAAGAGGAGGAGGAGGAGGTTTTTATACCTCGCTTTTCTGCACCGCAAAGAGTCTCAAATGGGCTGATAATGGCCGGACTTTCGTCTCCTCACAAGAAGCACCTAGTGTGGTAGGTGGGGCTGAGAGAGTTCTGAGAGAGCCTATGATTGGCTCGCCCAGCTGGCTTCGTGTGTGGGAGGAGTGGGGAATCAAACTAGGTTTGCCAGGTCTTTGTTGGAAAATTCCTGGAGCCTTTGGGGGTGGATCTGAGGGAAACCCCGCAAAGCAGGGGTTGGGGAGGGGAGGGGCCTCAGCATGGTCCAGTGCCCTAGAGTCCACCCTTCAAAGCAGCCATTTTCTCCAGGGGAGCTGATCTCTGCCAGCTGGGGATCAGTTGGAAATTGGGCCGGCAGGAAATATCTGGGGACTTTGGGGTGGAGCCAGGAGGCTTTGGGGGTGTGACAAGCACAGTTGAACTCCGAAGGGAGTTCTGGTCATCATATTTAAAGGGACCGCACACCTTTTCAATGCCTTCCCTCCATTTGGAATAATGAAGGATAGGGGCACCTTCTTTCGGGGCTCATAAAATTGGAAAACCCCCCCCCCCATGGACCAATCTTTTTGAAACTTGGGGGGGGGTTTGTTTTTTTTTAAGAAGGGCATCAGATGCTATGCTGCAAATTTAGTGTCTCTACCTCAAAAAACCAGCCCCACCAGAGCCTCAGATGCCCACAGAACAATTATAATGGAGTGCTCAGTGGATATTTCCCTCCCCCCCAGCCCTCTAATACCCCTGAAGCAGGAACAGGGCCTCCAAACCAGGGGATCCCCTCCCCCAACTGGGGATTGGGAACCTTGTTGTAAAAGCAGGAGATCCCCGGGCCCCACCTGGAGGCTGGCAACAACCCTAAAATCACACCTGCTTCTTTAGATCAAAGTCTGCTGCTTTGAACTCCTACCCCATGCTGAAAGAGCCCAGGAGACATTTATTAGACAAGCGTCAAGCCTGATTGTCAGACATGGTTGAAGTGTGTCAGACCAGGCCCGGTATCGAGCCCATCTCGGAGGAGCAGCCACGGTGAAGCGGAGAAAAGGCGGCAGCGCAGTGGCATCACCCACCCCACTCCGCCTCCGAGGTGAAACCAGAGAAGGGGATGGTGGAGGCAGGCCAGGAGAAGGGAAGGGTGGAGGCAGGCCAGGAGCGCGGCGAGCCGCGAGTCCGAGAAGGACCCGGACTCGCGGCCCGCCACGCTCCTGGCTCGCCCCCACCTCTGCTCTCTGACTCCACCTCAGAGGCAGAGTGGAGCTGGCGATGCCACCGCGTCACCCCCTCCCCGCCCCATCCCAGCTGCTCCTCCGAGATGGGCCCAGCCTGAGCCCATCTCGGAGGAGCAGCCACGGTGAAGCGGAGAAGAGGCGGCAGCTGTGCAGCGGCATCGCCCGCTCCGAGATGGGGCGGCTCGCCACGCTCCTTGGCGCCGTTTCCCCCCCTCCCCCTTCCTTTTTTTGGGGGAGCGGGGGAAGAGGCTGGAAATCCTGGGGTCCCCCGCAAGGGCGGGAGGGTTGGGAAGCCTACTTTTGGTGTCCCCCACACACTTTGTTTTAAGCTTCTCTCCTCTGATTCCCACACTTCTGGGTATATCATGCAATACGTTGCACAAGAAGTCACCATTTTATTTTTCTTTCCCTTTGAAAAACAATTGCTATATTTGGAACCTGGGCCCACCAATGGCAGATGTGTGCTTTCGATTCCTAGTAACGGCAGAGCACCTAAATGATGCCTTTGTTATCCATTATTACTGGGGAAAGATGCTGGAGAGATAGCCACACCTGAATCATCGTTTTCCGGGAGGCTGTCTGAGGAACCGTGTCAAATAGAGGTGATAGAAGATGAAGTTTTAGAACTCATTAGCACATTAAAAAGGAACCAGTCACGAGATCGGATGGCATTCAGCCAAGGATTCTTGAAGAACTTCAATGTGGAATTGCACATATTTTAACTAATTGCTATCATTTTCTTATTTTATGAAGAACTGGAAAGTGGCCAATATAATGTTAATTAAAAAGAAGAAGGTCCAGATATTAGCCTATTATATTTCCTAGGTGTGTGTGTGTGTGTGTATATATGTGTGTGTGTGTGTGAAATGAGTGCAATGGTGCGATAGTTTGAACATTCTTTGGCATTACCCTTCTTTGAGATTGGAATATAAACTGACCTTTTTCCAATCCTGTGGAAATTCGCAGGATCCGCATTGCTGTCAGATGGCCATCTAGCCTCTGTTTAAAAACCTTCAAGGAAGGAGAGCCCACCACCTTCTGAGGAAGCCTGTTCCACTGAGGAACTGCTCTATCAGGAAGTTCTTCCTAATGTTGAGCCAGAAACTCTTCTGATTTAATTTTAACGTGTTGGTTCTGGTCCCACCTTCCGGGGCCACAGAAACAATTCCACACCATCCTCTAGATGACAGCCCTTCAAGTACTTCAAGATGGTGATCATATCATAAGAACATAACATTAGAACATAGGAGAAGCCATGTTGGATCAGGCCAATGGCTCATCCAGTCCAACACTCTGTCACACAGTGGCCAAATACACACACACACACACACACACACACACACACACTGTGGCTAATAGTCACTGATGGACCTTTGCTCCATATTTTTATCTAACCCCCTCTTGAAGCTGGCTAAGCTTGTAGCCACCGCCACCTCCTGTGGCAGTGAATTCCACATGTTAATCACCCTTTGGGTGAAGAAGTACTTCCTTCTATCCATTTTAACCTGACTGCTCAGCAATTTCATTGAATGCCCGTGAGTTCTTGTATTGTGAGAAAGGGAGAAAAGGACTTCTTATCACCTCTCAGCCACCTTCTCTCCAGGCTAAACATCCCCAGCGCCTTCAACCTTTCTTCATAGGTCTCCAGACCCCTCACCATCTCCGTTGCCCTCCTCTGGCGATCCTACTTGGAATAGAGAATTATGAAATGTCGGGAGGTAGAAATAACAAGTGTATGGAGAGAGCAGGTAAAGAGAAATAGCCGTCCTCCTTTTCTGAGCATTCCAAGTCTATTAATTCCCAGCTTTTTGTGTGTTCAAATGATTTTCTGAGGCGAGCTATAACGCATATATATTTATGTACAGGCTCAGCAGGGTGGCCTGCAGAGTGAGATTTCACATACATAAAAACAGATTAAGATCCACAATAAAAATAATGGAATCATAAATAGCAAAGAAAGGAGCTGAAATCACCACCGAGGGACAACATAGAACACTGGGGCAAGCAGTCTCCATGTCAGCCTCCTACTCTAAAGGCAAATCGTATGCGACTCATTGCCACAAGACAGGACGGCAGCCGCTGGATTAGACGGCTTGGCAAGCAGAAAACATATTAAGTGAGGATAAGCCTATCGATAGCCCTTACTAGCCGAGGCCTATTATACTCACGCAGCTTACGACACGTTTTCCAAGCAGTTAAAGCGTTCAGCTCGACTTCGGATTCTGCTCCTACTTTACGCACCGTTCTTTTTCCTCCGGTGTATTCCTTTTGCAGCTACCATTTTCTTTTTAAAATCACCCTTTTGCTCAATTGGGTTGGGATGTCACTTCCGACACGTGCAAGAGCAAGGGTGGTTTGGTAGAAAAAAATAGAGTTTTCTTGGACAGGCCTAGGGCGGCTGCCGTGCAATGTCGCCGGCATGATGACGTCACATCTGGGCGACGTCATCGCGCCGGCGATGTTGGGGGAGGTTCCCCCCACCGGCGGGTTGGGAACCTCCTCGGCAGGCGAATCCCTGCCCAGACCGGGGGCTTGGCAGCCCTAAACGATAGGAATAATAAATTTTATTTAAGTTCTTATTGGCAAACTAGGGTTGCCAATCCCCAGGTGGAGGCAGGGGATCCCCCGGTTTGGAGGCCCTCCCCCCGCTTCAGGGTCATCAGAAAGCGGGGGGAGGGGAGCGGAATGTCTGCTAGGCACTCTATTATTTCCTATGGAGGCTTATTCCCAAAGGAAAGAATGGAGAATTGTTCTGCAGATATCTGGGGCTCTGGGGGGGGGCTGTTGTTTGAGGTAGATGCACCCAATTTTCAGCATAGCATCCAGTGCCCCTCCCCAAAATGCCCCCCAAGTTTCAAAAAGATTGGACCAGGGGGTCCAATTCTATGAGCCCCAAAAGAAGGTGCCCCTATCCTTCATTATTTCCTATGGAAGGAAGGCATTTAAAAGGTGTGCGGTCCCTTTAAATGCGAAGAAGAAGATTTTGGATTTATATCCCTCCCTATACTCTGAATCTCAGAGTGGTCACAATCTCCTCTACCTTCTCCCTCACCGCAACAAACACCCTGTGAGGTAGGTGGGGCTGAGAGTGCTTTTACAGCAGCTGCCCTTTCAAGGACAGCTTCTATGAAAGCTATGGCTGACCCGAGGCCATCTCAGCAGGTGCGAGTGGAGGAGTGGAGAATCAAACCCGGTTCTTCCAGATAAGAGTCTGTGTGCTTAACCACTACACCAAACTGGCCAGAACTCCCTTTGGAGTTCAATTATGCTTATCACAGCCTTCATTCTGGCTTCACTCCAAAGTTTTCCTGGCTCCACCCCCAAAGCCCCCAGATATTTCTTGAATTGGACTTGGCAACCCTATGGCAAACTCATCCAACAAGTTCCCTGGGTGAAATCTTTTAGGGTTTTAACGACCAACACCAGCTCTTTGAGTGTCTAGGAAGCCCAGGCAGTCGCATTAAATGCTTGCTACAGTTTAAAAACCTTGGTTTGACATTTTCTAACACTCCACTAAGGAAGGCTTTGCCCGCTTCAAAGATCTCATTAGCATCCCTCTTTGCTTCTTGCAACGTCTCCAGGCCAGAGAGTTAAGTTTCAAGGGAATTGAAAAGCTCACAGGTCCTGCAGAGGTCTTGACACTGCCCTAGAACAATGTTATCTGAGAAGACCCACATGATCCCTGGGATACAGGCAGTGTCCCCCAACAGGCCCAGTGACACCCATCTGGGACTGCTTCATGTTCAGAAAATGGCAGAGGGAGGGAAGGTTGAAGCCCTTTCCACATGCGCATGGCCCTAAACATGCATGAGTGTTGCATGTGCAGGAGGTAAGAGGAACACACATCTCATACTTTGAAGCAGGAGTTGACAAGCGTATACATTCTGCACATACGTCCCGATTTGTAAGAAAAAACCCCAATGCACGTTCACTTTGCAAATGAAACCAGGGACCCGTAACTGCTTAAACGCGTGGCTCGAATCACCTCCCCAGTTGTATATGTGTTGGATGTAACATGACAGTTACTCAATGCACAATTGCATCAAGAGAGTTTCCGGCTCGACGTTAGGAAGAACTTCCTGACAGTCAGAGCAGATCCTCAGTGGAACAGGTGGTGGGCTCTCCTTCCTTGGAGGTTTTGAAACAGAGGCTAGATGGCCATCTGACAGCAATGCGGATCCTGTGAATTTGGGGGAAGGTGTTGGTGAATTTCCTGCATTGTGCAGGGGGTTCGACTAGATGACCCTGAAGGGCCCTTCTATGATATATTAAAAAAAAATCAAGAGTATGCTGCAGGGCTTTATTTGTAGCTGGAACTCCTTAGCGTATTAGGCCACACACCCCTGATGTAACCAATCCTCCAAGAGCTTACAGGGCTCATCTTACAGGGCCTACTGTAAGCTCCAGGAGGATTGGCTACATCGGGGTGTGTGGCCTAATAGGCAAAGGAATTCTTGCTACCCAAAAATCCCTGGTATGCTGTATAAAGATAGTATGTGCGTTTACTTAAATTTGTGAATAGGTTTGAGGTGTATGAGGGATGGGGTTATACTCCTCCCAGCAAATGGGGAGAGAACCGTGCAGAAACAGCTGCTTCTTTCTAATGTGCCTGCCTTCACGGAAGATGTTGCCTTGTGTCATCTTTGACATCCTTCCAGTCCCATTGAAAACAGTTAACATGGAGGGCTTCACCCTTCCGATGGCAAGCATCCCAAACCTACCCAGCAGCTTTCTTTCCAATATGTTAGCATTCCGGGGAGATTTCACATTGTATTGTGTTCTGCATTCTCCGCTTCCTTTTCGCAAACAGCCATCGGGGAGCTGACTTCGTATCTGAACGTCAAATGCAGAATTCTGCTGAAAATGTGTTCACCAGACCGGGTGTCTGCCTTGTCCGGCAATTCTATCTAGCATTGCCAGCTCCAGGTAGAGAAATTCCCGGAAATTTGGGGAGGGGAGTGAAACCTGGGGATGGTGAGGTTTGGAAGGGGCGGAACCTCAGCATGGAGTCATAGAATCACAGGGTTTTAAGGGACCTCCAGGGTCATCTAGTCCAACCCCTGCACAACAAAGGAAATTCAGAAATACCTCTCCCCCACCACCCCCAGTGACCCCTGCTCCATGCCCAAAAGATGGCAAAAAAACCCAAACAAAAAACCCTCCAGGATCCCTGGCCAAACTGGCCTGGAGAAAATTGCTTCCTAATACCTAAGTATTGATTAGCATTTCCCTGGGTGTGTAAGAAAGGGCCATGAGAACCAGAGCTTTTTTTAAGTAAGAATGCACAGAAACACCGTTCCAGCTGACTTGGCCAGGGCTCCAGCTCAAAAAAAGGTCTCCTGTTTGAAGAGCACGGTGTAATTAATAGACTGATCAAAGACAACAAGTATTACACCGTCTTTCAGTTTGCAAAAATATATTACAAGCATTGTGTATAACACATAATAAATGATACAGTAATGATAAAGGTCAGCGGTCCTAAGACCTTTTAAAGTGACAGAAACCCCAAAGGGGGAAAAAAAAGAAAAACCAACCCATCCCCAGGTGAATAGCTATAAGTTCAAACTTGGAAATAGTCCAACAAGAATTCACAAGGTGGGTGCTCCTGAGGAACGTAGCTTCAACGCAGCAGCTTTCTTGAAAAGACGTCTCTCTAGATTTTGATGACGTTTCAATTCTTTCTTCAGCTTAACGGCTCAATTATGTAGGAACCCCGTTCTGCATTCTGTAATCACGGCATCAAGCTTCTCATTTCAGTGTGAACGTCGGGCTTTTTCCAAAGTAGTGATTAGCATTTCCCTGGGCGTTAAAGAAAGGGGCATGAGAACCAGAGCTTTTTTTTGAGTAGGAATGCACAGGAGCACAGTTCCAGCTGGCTTGGCCAGGGCTCCAGCTCAAAAAGAAAAAAGGTATCTGGCAGAGAGAAGCCACTTAGCAGCCGCTCGCTCCCAGACTGCGTGCTCCATCCTCACTGCCACCTCCAGCCTCCAACGGGCTTGCAAAGAGAGGGAAAGAAGCGGAGCCATCCACAAGCACCCCCTCCCAGGAGAAGCTGGGCCTGCCTCGACCCACCCCACCACATGTGGCTCTCTCTCTCTGGCCAGGTTTGCGGGAGCGAAACATGGTCTCTCATTGGGCTGTGTGAGAACACACATCCCTGAAATGCAGCTTCTGCATCAATATGTGGAAAGTAACTCACCGAATGGGTGACATCACTTCCAGTGATTTCAGGGGCTGTGGCCTAACATGCAAATGAGTTCCTGAGTCACCTACAGATCAGTTGTAATAGCAGGGGATCTCCAGTCACTTCCTGAAGGTTGGCAACCCTATCTGCCTCAGATCATGGAGGGCTACTGCCAGTCTACACAAAAAAGTCTTAATGAGAACTAAGTACTGATGCAACCCTTTCTGCCCTCCCTTTCACGCTCTGCCTAAGTTCGCAGAATCAGCATTGCTGTCAGATGGCACTCCTCCAGTCTGGTGTAGTGGTTAAGTGTGCAGACTCTTATCTGGAAGAATCGGGTTTGATCCCCCACTCCTTTACTTGCAGCTGCTGGAATGGTCTTGGGTCAGCCATAGCTCTGGCAGAGGTTGTCCTTGAAAGGGCAGCTGCTAGGAGAGCCCTCTCAGCCCCACCACCTCACAGGGGTCCATTGTGGGGGAGGAAGGGAAAGGAGATTATAGGCTGTTCTGAGACTCTGTCCTTGAAAGGGCAGCTGCAGTGAGAGCCCTCTCCAGCCCCACCCACCTCACAGGGTACCTGTTGTGGGGGAGGAAGAGAAAGGTGATTGTAAGCCACTCTGAGATTCGGAGTGGAGGGTGGGATATAAATCCAATTTCTTCTTCTTCTTCTCCTCCTCCTCCTCCTTCCAATGCTGCCATTTTCTCCAGGGGAACTGATCCCTGAAGTCTGGGGACAAGTTGTGATTCCTGAAAAACTCCAGGCTCCACTTGCTGGAGGTCTGACAACCCAACAGTAAGCTGTGGAGTAAAGTAGCAGTAAACCGTGTCCACTTGGAAGTTGTCGGTCCTGTCTATTGCATTAGAACCAAATCAACACAGAAGGACGGGGCCAAATGAAAGACCTCAATATGCTCCACTAATTAAGACGGGGTCATAAAAACACAAAGTGACCCAGCTCCAGCTGATTGATCTCAGTGTTCAGGACCTTCAGCCCAAAGGAGGATAGAGCATGGGATAGAGGTAGAGAAGTACTTTTCTCCCAATACGAGAACTTGTGGGCATTCAATGAAGTTGCTGAGCAGTCAAGTTAGAACTGATAAAAGGAAGTCCTTCTTCACCCAAAGGTTGATTAACATGTGGAATTCACTGTGGTGGCGGCGGCTACAAGGATAGACAGCTTCAAGAGGGGAATGGATAAGCATCTGTAGCAGAGGTCCATCAGTGGCTATTAGCCACAGCTTATTGTTGGAACTCGCTGTCTGGGGCAAGTGATGCTCTGTAGTCTTCTGCTTGGTAGAGGGCACAGCGGAAGAGCTTCTAGCCCCACTGGTGGACCTCTTGATGGCACTTGGTTTTTTTTGGCCACTGTGCGACACAGAGTGGGTGGCCCATTGGCCTGATCCAACATGGCTTCTCTTATGTTCTTCTGTGACACAGAGTGTTAGACTGGATGGGCCACTGACCTGATCCAACATGGCTTCTCTTATGTTCTTTTGTGGCACAGAGTGTTGGACTGAATGGGCCACTGGCCTGATCCAACATGGCTTCTCTTATGTTCTTCTGTGACACAGAGTGTTAGACTGGATGGGCCACTGGCCTGATCCAACATGGCTTCTCTTATGTGACATAGAGTGTTAGACTGAATGGGCCACTGGCCTGATCCAGCATGGCTTCTCTTATGTTCTTCTGTGACACAGAGTGTTGGACTGGATGGGCCATTGGCTTGATCCAACATGGCTTCTCTTATGTGACATAGAGTGTTAGACTGGATGGGCCACTGGCCTGATCCAGCATGGCTTCTCTTATGTTCTTCTGTGACACAGAGTGTTGGACTGGATGGGCCATTGGCCTGATCCAGCATGGCTTCTCTTATGTTCTAAGGAGCCAATAATGACAGACAAAAGTTTGTGCTGCGGTATAAAGCAGCTGTATAAACGAAGGGAAGGGTCAAGCTAGGCATTAAGCTTGTTCCCATTCACAGTAGAGTGGATAACGCAGTACCTTTCTCCTCGACTCCTGCAGAACAGAGGCAGATTAACAATGGCATTCCTGCTCCTCGCCGTCTACCTTTTGAGCTTGTTTATATGCATTGCCACGAAGCGCGGCTTTTGCAGAGGCCACCTGCGGGGGGATGATGAACTCCGCAGATAGCGCTTAATCTCCAAGGGTGTTTTTTAAGCCACCTTAATCATGCACGGAATTTTGAACGTCTCCTTTCTGCTCCATCATCCCACGTGCCGCAGCAAGCACCGGGAATCTTCCCCCGCACCCTTTCCAAACGGAGTCATTGGTCAAATTGCTGCCGACTTTAATGGAAGGCAAAAAAAAAAAAAGGCCCAAAATTGAGAAGAAGAAGAAGAAAAGAAACAGTAGGGATGACTTGACAAGATCAGTTTAAAAAAGGAGCGTGTCGGGCCAAATCCGAATGTAAGGTTGGTCCGATATCCTCGGGTGCATGCTAATAAGAACCAACTGTGGGTTTCATCTACTGCCGCAGCGGGCTGGCCTCCCTCTGCCTTCACAATGCCTTTGATCGACATTCTGATCTGCAGAAGGAATGCTGACTCAGTAGTCTGTCTTTTCCATCCGTCATCCTTCGCGTGAACTAGCTTTTTTTTTTTTTAAATGTGATTAATTCTAACTCTGCATATGTTTGTGTCTGCTTTCCTCCTGCCCCTTTAAAAAAAACAAGCAGACAAGGACCAGTTATGTTGGGAAAATGCACTGGTGGGTTGATGACTCACCGGTGTCTTACCAATCAGTGCTATGCCCAGCAACTTCTGCTGTGAACAGGAAGTGGGAGCTTTGGTGGAGGTGGGCTTCAGCTCAGTGGAACAGCCGCCATGTTGTATCCAGAACGTCTCAGCCAGGCCTTATCCCTAACACCTCCAATTTAAAGGGGCCCAGGTTCAACCTCCAATGAAAAAGGATCGAGTAGGCAGTGCTGTGAAATACGTCTTCCTGAAGGGTTGCCAGATCCAGCTTGGGAAATACCTGGAGATTCGGGGAGTGGCGTCTGAGGAAGGGCAGGTTTGGGGAGGAGAGGGACTTCAATGGGGAATAATGCAATGGAGTCCTCTTTCCAAAGTGGCAATTCTCTCCAGGTGAATTGATCTATGTCAGCTACAGATCAGTTGTAATACCAGGGGATCTCCAGCCGCTCCCTGGAGGTTGACAACCCAATCTGCCTGAGACTCTGGAGGCCACTGCCAGTCTGAATTGACCAGGAGTGGCCAAACCGTGGCTCAGGAGCCACGTGTTGCTCTTTCACACATATTGTGTGGCTCTTGAAGCCCCCACCGCCCCATCAGCCAGCTTGGGGAAGGCATGTGTCTCTTTAAATCACACCTCTAAGCCAAGCCAGATGGTGACTTCAAAAATGCATTTCTTTCTACCTCTACATCTCTCCCCCCCTTCCTCCATCTATTTTCCTTCCTGTCTTGCAGCTCTCAAACATCTGATGTTTCTTCTATGTGGCTCTTACGTTTTATGACACTAAATTTATGACACTAAATTGTTCAGGGTGGTGAGAACCAGAGAGGAATGTGAGGCACTCCAAAGGGATCTGTTGAGGCTGGGTGAGTGGGCGTCAACGTGGCAGACGCGGTTCAATGTGGCCAAGTGCAAAGTAATGCACATTGGGGCCAAGAATCCCAGCTACAAATCCCAGCTACAAATACAGGTTGATGGGGTGTGAACTGGCAGGGACTGACCAAGAGAGAGATCTTGGGGTCGTGGTAGATAACTCACTGAAAATGTCAAGACAGTGTGCGTTTGCAATAAAAAAGGCCAACGCCATGCTGGGAATTATTAGGAAGGGAATTGAAAACAAATCAGCCAGTATCATAGTGCCCCTGTATAAATCGATGGTGTGGTCTCATTTGGAGTACTGTGTGCAGTTCTGGTCGCCGCACCTCAAAAAGGATATTATAGCATTGGAGAAAGTCCAGAAAAGGGCAACTAGAATGATTAAAGGGCTGGAACACTTTCCCTATGAAGAAAGGTTGAAACGCTTGGGACTCTTTAGCTTGGAGAAACGTCGACTGCGGGGTGACATGATAGAGGTTTACAAGATAATGTATGGGATGGAGAAAGTAGAGAAAGAAGTACTTTTCTCCCTTTCTCACAATACAAGAACTCGTGGGCATTTGATGAAATTGCTGAGCAGCCAGGTTAAAACGGATAAAAGGAAGTACTTCTTCACCCAAAGGGTGATTAACATGTGGAATTCACTGCCACAGGAGGTGGTGGCGGCCACAAGCATAGCCACCTTCAAGAGGGGTTTAGATAAAAATATGGAGCAGAGGTCCATCAGTGGCTATTAGCCACAGTGTGTGTGTATGTATAACATTTTTTGCCACTGTGTGACACAGAGTGTTGGACTGGATGGGCCACTGGCCTGATCCAACATGGCTTCTCTTATGTTCTTATGTTCTTACGTTACAGCAAGTTTGGCCACCCCTGGAATAGACAATACTGACCTTGAGGGACCAGTGGTTTGTTTCAGTATCAGCAGGGTTTTTTTTGTTGTTGTTGCAGGAACTCCTTTGCATATTAGGCCACACACCCCTGATGTAGCCAGTCTTCTAAGAGCTTACAGGGCTCTTCTTGCAGCGCCTCCTGTTTATCCAGGAAGATTGGCTACATCAGGGGGTGTAGCCTAATATGCAAAGGAGTTCCTGCTACAAAAAAAAAAAAACCCAGAGTATAAGGCAGTTTCATGTGTGTTCCCCTGAGGGAACACTGTACATCAGACCAAAATGCAGATAATGTGCTTTTTTCATGGACTCGTTGCTTAAAATCAGGCCTTGAATTCAGCAGGAGCTCACAGGAGCACGGCTCCTGAATAGGGTTGCCAATCCCCAGGTGGGGGCAGGGGATCCCCCGGTTTGGAGTCCCTCCCCCCGCTTCAGGGTCATCAGAAAGCAGGGGAAGGGGAGGGATATGTCTGCTGGGAATTCTATTATTCCCTATGGAGACTTATTCACATAGGAAATCACGGAGAATTGATCTGCCGATATCTGGGCCTCGGGGGTGCGGAGCGCACCAAATTTTCAATATAGTATCCAGTGCCTCTTCCCAAAATACCCCCCCCCCCCAAGTTTCAGGGGGTCCAATTCTCTGAACCCCAAAAGAAAGTGCCCCTATCCTTCATTATTTCCAATGGAGGGAAGGCATTGAAAAGGTGCGCGGTCCCTTTAAATGTGACGGCCAAAACTCCCATTGGAGTTCCATTATGCTTGTCACACCCTTGCTCCTGGCTCCACCCCCAAAGTCTCCTGGCTCCACCTCCAAAGTCTCCAGATATTTCTTTAATTGGACTTGGCAACTCTACTCCTGAATCTTTCTGACAGTTCCCCCTCCTCCCCCCCCCCACCTTGTTCATTCAATAGTAGGTGCAGCTGCATAACAATCCCTGGATGAGCTCCACCACCTATTTTCCTACAAAACGATCCCTGCTTAAAATTATGTGCACCCCGATGCCCCTGCTAAGTAAAACCAGGAAAGCTGCAGCATTCACTATTAAGCTGCTGGCAGCTCATCAATGCCCTGTTTTCTTGTGTTCTTTGCATTGACTGTTGCTATTTACACAGATCCAGATGCCAGGACACTGGACCTCCAAGATCCAAGAAAGGATTTTGGGGGGGGGAGGGGTTAAAGAGAGAAATCTCAAGCCGACCAAGCGGAGAAGAAGATTCCCTGCGCCCCACGGGGACTGGCTAAATGCAGATAAATGGCATGTCCGCGTAAGGAATCCGAAGCAAGCTCAAAAAGGGAAGCCGCCATTGATCTTCCTTTGCGAACTGATTTGTGAAACGTGGACCCAATTAATTCAGAACCGCTGAGCATTATTACGTTGCGTGCTCTCTGCCCTGCTGCCCTCCCCAGAGCTGGAGAATTTAGTGTTATAGCAAGAGCGGTATATCTGGAAGAGGGGGAGAGGTTTCTCCGCTCACTCTCCCTTGCAGTTCAGCAGGCCTCATTATGGGCTGGAGCTCACAGGAGCGGAGCTCTGGAACCTCTAATTTCTTTCTTAACCCTTCCCCCCCCACACCAAAAATAATACTAGCTTCTGGGCTCCTTGTTCAAACTCCCTGTGAGAATTTTGTTGAACTCTAGGAACTTTCTAATATTTTTTTCACACACACATACACAAAATAGGGGGGGAAAAAACATAGAAAGCAGACAGATGGAAATCTTCATCATGCCACTATGGCCGTAGAGGAGAAAGTAATTTTAAAAGTATGATGGGAGTAAGGTTTTATTCTGACTATTATTATTCAAGAGTTCCCGTTGGTAGGCTTGCCAATCCCCAGGTCCCAGTGGGGGTTCTTCCGCTTTCCCAGGCTCCTTCCTGACCCCAGTCAGCTGGCTGGTGGGGGAAGCCCTGCCCCCACAGCCACCATGTGACTTTCCACCTCCGGAGGCTTCAGTCTCCGATTGAAAGGCTTCCTCTTGGGATGGGGTGTCTGTGTTGCTGTGAAGAAGTTGGCAGCAACTCGTGAGTAGAGAGGCCAACCCCTGGCTTCAGAGTCGCCAGAAATTGGGGGGCGGGGAGGGAAACGTCTGCTGAGCACTTCATTATTCCCTATGTGGAGATTGATTCTCATAGGGTATAATGAGGAATTGATCTGGGGGTTTTGGGGGCTCTGGGGAGCTGTTTTTTGAGGTAGAGGCACCAAATTTTCAGTATAGTATCTAGTGCCTCTTCCCAAAGTACCCCCCCAAGTTTCAAAACGATTGGACCAGGGGGTCCAATTCTATGAGCCTTTATTCTTTCCTATGGAAGGAAGACATTTTAAAAGGTGTCCTGTCCTTTTAAATGTGATGACCAGAACTCCCTTGGAGTTCAATTACGCTTGTCATACCCTTGTTCCTGGCTCCGCCCCCAGTGTCTCCTGGCTCCACCCCCAAAGTCCCCAGATATTCCTTGAATTGGACTTGGCAACCCTACCCGTTGGTGATTCAGGCCCTGCAGGACTTACCCAAGTTCCACAGGGCCTGCAAGACGAAGCTTCTGGGCTTTTACTTGGGCGGCCATCTTATGAAGCCATCGCTCCCCAAGCATCCCGCCTCCACGATGTTGTGTCGTACGTCGTACTGATTACTGCTCTCAAATCCGATCAACATTTCTGCGGCGATGATGTTTTGGAAGCGATTCGGTGTCATGTTGTTTTAATGTGGTAGGCAGCCCTGAGCCCGCTTGCGGGGGTAGAGCGGGGTATAAATTGAAACATTAAATTAAATTAAGAAGCATTTTAAGGCAGATGCTGAGCTGATATCATTTAGTACACCTTCTGGTGATGTCAGGGGTGTGTGGCGTACGCAAATGAGTTGCGCTAATGAGCCGTGGCACGTCTTTTTCTACGAAATGACCCCTGCCATTCAGGATCCTGAAATATGAGCACAGGGCCTTTTTTTTTCGTAGCAGGAACTCCTTTGCATATTAGGCCACACAGCCCTGATGTAGCCAGTCCTCCAGGAGCCTACAGTAGGCCCTGTAAGAAAAGCCCTGCAAGCTCTTGGAGGATTGGCTACGTAAGAGGGGTGTGGCCTAATATGCAAAGGAGATCCTGCTACAAAAAAAGCCCTGAGATGCCATAATGTCAGAAAGGAATGTTGGGTGGCGCGGTGCCAATTCCAGGGTTTGGAGGACCTTTGATAAAGATGTTCCCAGTGTTCCCATTACAATACAAGAGGAGGAGGAGGAGGTAGATTTATACTCCGCCCATCTCAGAGCAATTTACAATCTCCTTCTTCCCTCACAGTAGTAGGGTTGCCAATCCCCAGGTGGGGGCAGGGGATCCCCCAGTTTGAAGACCCTCCCCCCGCTTCAGGGTCATGAGAAAGCGGGGGGAGGGGAGGGAAATGTCTGCTGGGAACTCTGTTATTCCCTATGGAGATTTATTCCCATAGAAAATCATGGAGAATTGATCCATGGGTATCTGGGGCTCTGGGGGGGCTGTTTTTTGGGGTAGAGGCACCACATTTTCAGTAAGTATTTAGTGCCTCTCCCCAAAATACCCCCCAAGTTTCAAAAAGATTGGACCATGGGGTCCAATTCTATGAGCTCCAAAAGAAGCTGCCCCTATCCTTCATTATTTCCTATGGAAGGAAGGAATTGAAAAGGTGTGCCGTCCCTTTAAATGTGATGGCCAGAACTCCCTTTGGAGTTCATTTATGTTTGTCACACCCTTGTTCCTGGCTCCACCCCTAATGTCTCCTGGCTCCACCCCCAAAGTCTCCTGGCTCCACCCCCAAATCCCTAGATATTTCTTGAATTGGACTTGGCAACCCTACGCAGCAGACACCTTTTGAGGT
The DNA here is from genome assembly GCF_032191835.1 of Heteronotia binoei. Taxonomy (NCBI): domain Eukaryota; kingdom Metazoa; phylum Chordata; class Lepidosauria; order Squamata; family Gekkonidae; genus Heteronotia; species Heteronotia binoei. The sequence goes on along the minus strand of NC_083226.1, from coordinate 14,377,916 downwards.
GGGTGGGGCTGAGAGATGCATACTGCTGTGATCATTTTTTTTGCTCAGGGTTCAGTTTCTCCCCCTGAACTTGAGGTTAGGGTTGCCAGCTCCAGGCTAGGAAATTCCTGGAGATTTGTGTGGGGGGTGGAGTTTTAATAAAGCAGGGTTCAGGGAAGGGAGGGACTTCAATGGGGTGTAATATGATAGAGTCCACCTTCCACTGCAGCCATTATCTCCATGGGAACTGGTGTGGGTGACCTCCAGCTACCACCTGGAGGTTGGGCAACCCAACTTGAGGTACTCATCCACCATTTTCTTTGGTGCTCATGCTCAGAAAGAGACCACTGCTGGGGTTGAGTCCCTTGGGCCAGCGCAGTTGACTTTCCTTTTCCACTTTCCTTTCTTGCTTCATTCCAGGGGTTCCTTAAAGCCGTTGCCGCCCCTTAGCTTCTTCCTCTGGATCAGGTGGCCGGTCCTCTTCCACTGCCTTCTGTCCCCTTGATTTCCCCTTGCTGATGCCATTGTGTGCCGCATATAATGGGGGGTGGCGAGAGGCTGGCAACAACAGTGGTCTGGGGGCAGTGGCAGAGTACCTGTGTTCAAAGTGTTCAAATCTGCAGCATAGACAGCTTCAAGAGGGGATTGGATTACTACCCAAAGGAGGAGGAGGAAGAAGAAGATGAAATTGCTGAGCAGACAGGTTAAATCGGATAAAAGGAAGTACTTCTTCACCCAAAGGGTGATTAACATGTGGAATTCACTGCCACAGGAGGTGGTGGCGGCATTGGCCTGATCTAACATGGCTTCTCTTATGTTCTTATGTTATGTAAAGAAGAGATCTGATTTATGCCCCGCCCTTCAATACCCCAAAAAGCTCAGAATGGCTTACAATCTCCTTTCTCTTCCCCTCCCCACAACAGACCCCTTGTGAGCTAGATGGGTCTGAGAGAGCTCTCCAAGAACTACCCTTGAGCAGAACAGCTCTGACTGAGTTATGACTGACCCAAGATCACTCCAACAGGTGCATGTGGAGGAGTGGGGAATCAAACCCAATTCTGCCAGATAAGAGTCCCCACACTTAACCACTACACCAAATTGGCTCTCTGAGCAGCTTACAATCACCTTCCCTTCCCCTCCCCACAACAGACACCCTGTGAGGCAGGTGGGGCTGAGGCACCTCTGAGACAATTTTGACTGACCCGAGGGCCCCCGGCTGACTTTAGGTGGAGGAGTGGGGAATCAAGCCCCATTCTCCAGATCAGAGTCCGCCACTCTTAACCACTGCACCTAACTGGCGGAGCAGTAAAACAGTCATCCTAGACTCCTCACCTTTTTTTCTCTCTACCGAAATGGAGCCACCAATGTTGTGGTTCTCCTAGGAGAGCTCCCGGTATTACAAATGATCTCCAGGCAACCAAGATCAGTTCTCCTGGAGAAAATGGCTGCTTTGGAGGGTGGACTTTATGGCATTATACCCCGCTGAGGTTCTTCCTCTCCCAAAACACCCCAGGCTCCAACTTCCCAAATCTCCAGGTATTTCTCGACCCAGAGTTGGCAGCCCTATCCAGGGTGACAAAAAAGCCCCCGTCTTTTATTGGCCTCGACTAGAACCCTAGAACATTTAAGAGTAATCCTGAAACAAGTCTGTTCAGAACCCTCAACAAGTCTATTCAGTGGGGCTCTGGATGGTATTATCTTGTCGGTATAAGCATCGTCGCAACCCTCATAAAGCAGGCCATTCGTTATCCCTATATCGATAGTGTGAAATTGAGGATAAGAGGAGCTCACTTGCAGAAGGAACCGAATGGCGGTAGCCAGGGCTTTTTTTTGTAGCAGGAACTCCTTTGCATATCAGGCCACACCCCTCTTACATAGCCAATCCTCTAAGAGCTTACAGGGCCCTTTGTACAGGGCCTACTGTAAACTCCAGGAGGATTGGCTACATTGGAGGCGTGTGGCAAAGGAGTTCCTGCTTCAAAAAAGCCCTGGCCGTAGCAAGCTATGAATGGAGGACCCCTGCTTCCAGACGCGCCTGGTCCAACAGGGTGCCCATGGGTTCCTTGACACTGACACCTTCCTTGGTACCTGCCAACTGTTTTCAGAAAGTAGGTGGGGCTAGGTGGGTCTCTTGGCTAGCATGGCTCCTGATGGACCCTTGGAGATCTGATCGGCTGTGCAGATCACAATAGCATTTCTTTGGAGGCAGCTACCATCTCAGCGATAGTTTTATTTTCTCTCATTCCACTTCCTTCGTTTCAGAGGGTGACCATGATGGTCTGCAGTAGAAGAACTAGATTTGAGTGCAATAGTACCTTAGAGATCACCGGATTTTTGGTGCATAAGTTTCTGAGAATCAAAGCACCAGATACCTTTTGTCAGAGAGTATTGGCCCTTGAAAGCTTATACCCCCCCCCCCCCAAATCTGGCTCTAAGTTGCTAATGGACTCAAATCAATCTCCTTTTTCCCAGTGAGTCCGGTACAAGGTGCTGGTCATTACCTTTAAAGCCCTATATGGCCTAGGACCTGCCTACCTGAAGGACCGTCTCTCCCCACATGTTCCCCAGAGAGTACTGAGATCGGGAACACAAAATCTTCTCGTTATCCCTGGGCCAAAAGAAGCCCGCTTAAAATCTACTAGGGACAGGGCCTTCTCTGCTATGGCCCCTTCATGGTGGAACCAGCTGCCGGAGGAGGTGAGGGCCTGTGGGACCTTACTCAGTTCCGCAGGGCCTCTTCCGGCTGGCTTACACCTAACTGGCATAGGAAACTAAGTGTAGTTCTATCAGATTCTTGTTATTTATACTGCCGCAATGCTTAAATTTTTATATGTTTTAAATGTTTTTAAATGTTTTAAATGTTTAAATGTCTTAAATACCTAACTTAAATTTTATGTTTGATTTATCTGTTGTAAGCCGCCCTGAGCCACCTTGGTGGGAAGGGCGGGATACAAATAATAAAAATAAATAAATAAATAATAAATAAATAGTGTATTTTTAAAATTATCCTTCTTTTTGTGTGTGTGTGTCTGTGGTTCTGCCTTCTGAGGCGGCCATTTTGTGGTTGCGCTCACCCCTCTTTGTCTAAATTCCAAAGGTGCCTACAGGATTGAAACATGGGGCCTTTCTACTGGACTGAGATGAATTGTGAAGCGTTAATGCCACGGGTGATGTTTGTCCCTGGGATTTCCCTTCCTCTTGCCCTCTGCTCCACCTCCCAACCCAACTTTTGATACGACGGATTTCAAATGAATGTTAAGCCGAGTTATTGATACCGCAGCGGTATTAAATATTAATGCATTGTTTAAAAGAAGCCGTTTCTTCCTTTGCAAATGCGACTTGAAAGATGCCCACGGTCTGGGACTTCACAGCTATAACTCCTCTTGTTTGATCGCTTCTTCCATGTCACCTGGAGAACTTTCGCTGAGAAGCCAAGAGGGCCTCTGAGGAGGGGGAAATGTGTCAATGTCATAGTTAATTATTCAGTACATGATGATAATTGCCTTCCTTCCTGACGGTGGTGCTGTGTCATGTAACTGATAGCATCGAACATGCTCGGCGACTGCCATGGGTCCTCGCAGCGCTTAACTTGAATGTGAACATTATTTTTCCCAACTGCAAGTAAGATATCACCTAAATGCAGAAAACCTATTAAAAATGACAACTCGTGCTACCCAACGAGAGCTGGAGAGAACTTCCAAAAGTTCTAGCCCTCGTTCACACATGCTGCAGATTAAAAAAAACCTGTTCCATGGTTTTCAAGAAGCAAAGCTGGTAAAATCCAGGCAATGGCTGGTGTTATACATTCTTCTTCTTTTTTAAAATAATAATTTTAATATAGTAAAATCAGGAGTGGAATTCTAGCAGGAGCTCCTTTGCATATTAGGCCACACACCCCTGATGTAGCCAATCTTCCAAGAGCTTACAAGGCTCTTTTTTGTAATCTTTTGGAGGATTGGCTACATCAGGGGTGGGTGGCCTAATATGCAAAGGAGCTCCTGCTAGCGTTCCACCCCTGAATAAAATACAAACAATATCGGTAGGTGATTTTAACATAACCATAGGTCTCGCTCTATGGATTGTACACAAATCCAATATTGGAATGTAAAAGGTAATATAACTAATCACTCTGAGAATCATATTATTTTTAGTAATTATTAAATTACTAATTATCACTAGCCTCAAAAAGAAAAGAAGGAAAAATAATCACCGTGCTTAGTTAAGTAATTAGTTAAAAAAAAAGATGGATCAAATAAGGATTATTGTCTTCACTAGATTAGATAACCATGAGGGATTTTCTAGCTCAGAAATGTATGTAATAAAAGGAAACCAAACTGAATCAAAATTTCTTGAGTAAGAGCCCATTTCAGACTCATGTAGAGTGTTATGCATTCTTCATAAGCGATGGCCTTTGTCTCAATCCATATCTGGAAGTACACACCAAGGCAGATAATCAAATAAGTAATGATTTCCTGGTAATAATGGAATAAATGTTACGGTATGGCAACAGAGATAGGAAACAACACAGAATTTACAAGTTCTTTCCGAACAATGGAAGGCGCCGTCTGTTCCCAGCTGGGCTGGGAAGTGATACACAAGTTCTTCTCCAGATTGTCACTCAACACACAAGAGGAAGTGCTCTCTTAGAAAACACAATGAACTTATATTAAATTAAACCACTGGGATTTGACTGAAAGACCAAGGAAAGTGCTTGCTCTCTTGGCTCTGAAATACCGCCTTAGAGTGTCCCACTCCAGTCATGTATTAATTTATTCATTTATATCCTGCCTTCTTCCCTCGATGGTGTCTTGTTGTTTTTTGCTGTCAAGTTGCGGTTGACTCGTGGTGACCTCTAGGGTTTCCAAGGCAAGAGATGTTCAGAGGTGGTGTGCCGTTGCCTGCCTTGTTTGGTGTAATGGTTAAGTGCGCGGACTCTTACCTGGGAGAACCGGGTTTGATTCCCTGCTCCTCCGCTCGCAGCTGCTGGAATGGCCTTGGGTCAGCCATAGCTCTCGTAGGAGTTGTCCTTGAAAGGGCAGCTGCTGTAAGAGCTCTCTCAGCCCCATCTACCTCACAGGGTGTCTGTTGTGGTGAAGGTAGATAAAGGAGATTGTGACCGCTCAGACTCTGAGATTCAGAGTATAGCGAGAGATATAAATCCAATATCATCTTCTTCTTCACATCACAACCCTGGGATTCCTTGGAGGTCTCCCATCCAAATACTAGCCAGGGGTGCTCCTACTTAATTTCCAAGATCTGATGAGATCAGGCTAGTCTGGGCCATCCAGGTGAGGGCAATGGGGACTTACAACACAAAAATAACACCAATACAGAAGAAATGGACAGGAGAAGGTTGGAGGATTTCCCTGTGAGCTCTCCACTGCGACCCTCAGGCTAAAAGCTGAAGGCCAAGAGCCCTTGGATTTTTTCCCCTGCTTTGGTTTGATCATTCTCAAATTGCTTTGATATGAGGTCTTTTGAAAGATCGCAGACAAAATGCATTTGCACACTACAGAGATGGTAACGTGGCCATGTTTAAGGCCCCATCCATGTTGGGGCTATGTTTCCCACCATGAAGAGGAAAATGCTGGGGAAGTCGCAGCTGATGGAGGAAATTATGCATGAAGCATGTGGGTGTTCTGTTGCTAGTTGTGGTGGTGATGACTGGGAAATGGAGACTCCTCTCTGCATGGATGTAGCTCAATATGGGCCCGGAAAAGCTGATTTCTTCCGAGAGCTCTGACTCCAACCATGCTGTTCCAATCAACTCACCCACATTTGGAGCCTTTGAAATATATCACAATTGATTCGCATAGGATGGATCGAGGCAAAGGCTTCTCTATTACTGAATGCCTTTTACATCCTCTTGCAGTGCAGCCGGAGTTTCTCAATATGATAAAATGGCATTCATGGCAATGGATATGATTGGCTCGATCATCTCCCAGCTAATGTTCACCACCCTATCAAATGCATTTCTCTGAAGATGTTGACCATGTCTTCAAGTGATGATAACTGAAGTTGGGAAAACAAACATTTATTTATTATTCATTGACTTCATTGGTACCCCATCTTTCTCCCCTGTGAAGTCCTGAAATGACGTACAACATTCTCCTCATCTCAGTATTTTTCCCTTACAATAACACACTGAGGTAGGTTAGGCTGAGAGTGACCCAGCAAGGTTCTGTAGCAAATCTGTAGCAGTTCTAGGATTTGAACCTGGATCTTCCTGATCCTAGTCTGACACTCTGGCCCAGAGGACCCCAACAAGGTGCCTGTGGGCACTAGTGTGCTTGCCAACATCTTTCCAGGTGCCCAAGTGCTTTTAGAAAGTGAATGGGCATAGGTAGGCATTTGGCCCAGCAAGGCTTCTGGTCATTGGAGATTTGATTGGTTGTATGTGCAGATGTTAAAAATGTTACTTCGGCAGTAGCAGCTGCCACAGCACAGGAATCTCCAGTGCACGGCTGAAGGTAAGCCGTGGCAGCCATTTTGTGGCTAACTTTGCTTCCCGAGGCAGCCATTTTGTGACAGCCATTTTGTAGCTGTACCTCAGCCATGGCCTATAACAAAAAAGAACCACAGTTTAAAGTGAAAACACAATACAAGCTAAAACTGTGTGGCAAAGAATTATCTAATGCTATGTTATCATTGTAGAAAGGCTATTATTGATAGCAAGGTTATTATTGTAACAACCATCATTCATAAATCAGTGATAATAAAGTCATAACAACTCATGTGTCAGTCTCTTATTCATAGTTATTCATAGTTTCTTATTCAAAGTCCATATTACGAAAAACACCTCATGAGTCGTCTGAAAAATCCTGCCAGCAAGTCCTCCGTGAGTCCTTCGTTCACAAGCAGAAGTAGAAGCCATTTTGAGGCTGACTTTGCTTCCTGCAAGCAGCCATTTTTTGATGGGCATTTTCTGGGTAAGAATTCCAAAGACTGCCCACAGGCTCAGAAAGGTGGGGGATCCTTGTTCCAACCACTGTACCAAAGGAACCCAGTGGTACAGAGTGGTAAATCTGCAGTACTGCAGTCCTAAACTCTGCTCACGACCTGAGTTCGATCCCCAGTGGAAGCTGGGTTCAGATAGCCAGCTCAAGGTTGACTCAGCCTTCCATCCTTCCGAGGTCAGTCAAATGAGGACCCAAGTTGCTGGGGGGAAAGTGTAGATGACTGGGGAAGGCAATGGCAAACCACCCTGTAACAAAAGTCTGCCGTGAAAACGTGAAAGCAACGTCACCCCAGAGTCGGAAACGACTGGTGCTTGAACAGGGGACTACCTTGACCTTTAATCGCTGATGCTTTTTGTTTCACAAATTTAATTAAGAAAAAGTGACCTCTTCCCCTCCCCCCCCCCCCCGGCTATTCAAATGTCGACCCTTCTGCACAGTTGCTGGACACTATGGAATTTCATGGCCTTGCTAGGTTGAGTAAAAATAATAATAATCAGCATTTCAATATTGCTTCTTTGCTTTCTAAAACTGAACCTGTATCTCCATACCATTTTCCATTCCCCATTAGAATTCATGCATTTTCCCAATGCACTGTGTTTGTGTCTTGATTGAATCTAAATGGCATTAAAACGATCCAAAAGTAACAAACTGGAAACACCAGCGATTGAATATGGATGACAGAAAGAAAGAAAAAATCTCACGTTGGCAACATACAAAAATGAAAGTGGAGAAAAAATGCAATTACGACTTCTGATCGATGTATGAATTTTCCAAAACAGTTGGATCTCGGAGGTGAAATATTCATTGGTGAGGCTGTGTTTTGTGTTTGTAATTCGACAGCTGACTGATGACTGTCATTTGTTGTTGTTGTTGTTCAATCGCACAGTCAAGGCCGACTCTTTGTGATCCCATGAAGAAAGTCATGCCAGGCCCTCCTGTCTTCCACCATCCTCCGAAGTCTGCTCAAATCCGTGTCAGTTACATCAGTAACGCTGTCCAGCCATCTCATCTTTTGCCATCCCCTTCTTCTTCTGCCTTCTGTCTTTTCCAGCATCAGAATCTTCTCCAGGGAGTGCTCCCTTCTCATTTGGCGGCCAAAGCATTTGAGCTTCAGCTTCAGCATCTGATCTTCCAGGGAACAGTCAGGGTTGATTTCCCTTAGGACTGACTGTTTGGATCTTCTTGCAGTCCAAGGGACTCTCAAGGTTCTTCTCCAGCACCACAGCTCAAAACCATCTATTCTTCTGTTCTTAGCCTTCCTTATGGTACAGCTCTCACAGCAGTACATTACTACTGGAAATACCATCGCTTTGACTATATGGACTTTTGTTGGCTCTACTTTTTAGTATACTGCCTAGGTTCATCATAGCTGTCCTCCTAAGGAGAAACATCTTTTAATTTCATGGTTATAGTTACCATCTGCAGTGATTTTGGGGGGAGGGATGGTGACTCAGTGGTCCCAGGTTCAATCCCCAGCATCTCCAACTAAAAAGGATCCAGGCAAATAGGTGTGGAAAACCTCAGCTTGAGACCCTGGAGAGCCGCTGCCAGTCTGAGTAGACAATACTGACTTTGATGGACCATGGGTCTGATTCAGTATAAGGGAGCTTTGTATGTTCATATGTTCACATCCCAGAAGTATGAAGTCTGTCACTACTTCCATGTCTTCCCCTTCTACTTGCCAAGGAGTGACAGGGCCAGATGCCATGATCTTAGTTTTGTTGATGTTGAGTTTCAAGCCTACTTTTGTGCTCTTCTCTTTCACCCTCAACAAGAGGTTCTTCAGGTCCTCCTCACTTTCTGCCATTAGAGTGGTGTCATCTGCATATCTGAGGTTGTTGATGTTTTTCCTGGCAATCTTAATCTCATAGCTACTTTTGCTTTGGGAGTCAAAAATTGCAGATGTGTTACATCCTGAAAAAAATATTGCTGGGGGGTGGGGTGAGGAGTGGAGAAGTCGCAAGTCTGGCGTAACTGATCCTTGACTCTGTTTTAACTGATTCTTGATTCTGAAGTTCTTTGAAACTCTGAAACTTGATTCTGAAGAGACTAATTTCTTTGCGGTGAGCCGGTTTGGTGTAGTGGTTAAGAGTGGTGGACTCTGATCTAGACAAGTGGGTTTGATTCCCCACTTCTCCACACAAAGCCAGCTTTGTGACCTTGAGCCCGTCACAGTTCTCTCAGAGCTCTCTCAGCCCCACCTACCTCACAAGGTGACTGTTGTGGGAAGAGGAAGAGAAGGCAATTGTAAGTTGCTTTGAGCCATCTCAGGGAAGAAAAAAATGGAGTACAGAAAGCCTAGTCTTTTTCATGAGGATTGGCCTTTGCTACAGAAGATGCCTGAAGAGAGAACAGTATGATATCACCCAATCACATCAGATTAGGGCTGCCAAACACCCACCAGAGGTGGGGGATCCCCCGGTTTGGGGGCCCCAACCCACCAGCACGGAGCAGGCTGTCCCATTGGGTACAATGGATAATCAATCTATCTGGGGCTCTGAGGGGCTGTTTTTTGAGGTAGATGTGCCAAAATTTCAGCATAGCATCTGATACCTCTCCTCAAAAAAGATCCCCAAGTTCCAGAAAGATTGGCCCATGAGGTCCACTTCTATGAGCCCCAAAAGAAGGTGCCCCTATCATCCATTGTTTCCAATGAAGGTAAGGCTTCGTGATGGCTAGATCTCCCTTTGGAGTCCAATTGTGCTTGTCACAACCTTGCTCCTGACTCCACCCCAAAGTCTCCCAGCTCCACCCCCAAAGTCCCCAGATATTTCCTGAGTCGGGCCTGGCAACTCTACTCTCTTCTTCTGTGGGGAAGGGGAAAAACCAGTGCCACGCACCCCTTCTCTCTTCTACACCTCATCTACCGACGGGCTGAAGGTGTAAGTTAACAGCTGTGGAGCAGTAAATTTCAGCTGATAAATGTATTGCCCGTAAGGCAATTTGAATCACAAAGTGGGAAAAAAAATTGGGGATAGTTGTCTACTCTTCTGGAGTCTTCTGAGAAGCAGCTGGATAAACATTTGACAACAACCATTTATTTAGCAGCCTCAGCTTAGCTGGAGTAAATCTTGCCACACACAATACAGGTGACTGAACTTGGGTGGGTGTCGGGGGTTGTGTTTTTCTGCAACAAATCACTTCAGCTGAATCCAGAAAGCTGTTCAATAGCCTGTCATCTGCGTTACCAAAGAAAAGCACAAAAAAGTTCTATCAAGAGAAGGCCAAACGAACGAACAAACCAACCCAATCCTAAACCCTTGTGTCATGCAGTGTTACAAATATTCCAAAGTATAGAGGCAATTTATTGTTTTCCAATGATGGAACTAAGGTTGCCAGTTCTGATTGTCATGTTTAGTGGGGGAGGGGGAAGGATTTTCCGGGATGTGACATCATCACACCGGGAATGTCACACCAGGGATGCTCTAGGATTCATGGTAAAATTCTATGGTACCATTGAGTTTTTATCATGAATCCAAGAGCGTCACACCAGGGAGGGATCTCGGAAGGAGGAGCGTCACAACATGCCGACATAAACCAAAAGTGGAGTAGGCACATCAGGGGCATGGGGGGAGCCAACACTCTGGTTTTGGGGGGAAACTTTATCGTAGATTTCGCTTCAAATCATAGAATCATAGAGTTGGAATGGACCTCAAAGGTCATCTAGTCCAACCCCCTGCACAATGCAGGAAACCCACAAATACCTACCCCAAATTCACAGGATCTTCATCATTGTCAGGTGGCCATCTAGCCTCTGTTTAAAAACCTCCAAGGAAGGAGAGCCCACCACCTCCCAAGGAAGCCTGTTCCACTGAGGAGGTCAGGAAGTTTTTCCTAATGTTGAGCCGGAAACTCTTTTGGTTTAATTTCAACCCACTGGTTCTGGTCCGGCCTTCCGGGGCCACAGAAAACAATTCCACCCCATCCTCTGGATGACAGCCCTTCAAGGGCTTGAAGATGGTGATCCCATCGCCTCTCAGCCACCTCCTCTCCTCTCATATTGTTTTGCCCAAAAGGTACGGCGATATTCCCTACATCACTTCCGGTTTTCGTAGGCATGTCACAATGAGGAAATCGCCCGTAAGAAAACTGAAGGACAATTCGGTTTTTGAAATGCGGTTGAAGGTGACCATTGTCTAGAAACCTTCCTGGGGCCTTATCGAATCCCAGAGTTGTCAGGAGCCCCACAGGCTGTCTAGTCCAATCCCCAGCTCAATGCAGCCTAGTGTCATGGGTGCTGGGGGCCCTGCAGAAGAAGCCGAGCCTGCAGAAGAAACGGTGCCCCTGCCACCTGCACCAGTGCCCCTGCCTCCTGCTGGAGAAGATCCAAGCCCCCCTGCCTCGCCCTCTCGGGTGGCTCGTGTGCGTGACCGCCTTCGTCGGGACCTCAGGGATCGGAGGAGGGCGGCACGCTCACGAGCAAGACGCTCCCTGAGCCCTGAGTTTTGAGAGGATTCTGGCCCTTCTAGGAGTGGGGGTGCTTGAGTCTCAGCAGGATCCTGGCTGCCCTCTGAGTCAGCAATTAGCCCAAATGGGCCACAGACAGCAGAGGGCTATATAGCTGTGGGCTTTGAGAGAAGGCTTTGTGGAAGCAACTAGTCACTTACCTGACATTCTAGCATCCACTTCGGCTTCTGGACCCCCTGACTCTGGCATTGACTTCTGGACCCCCTGACTTCGGCTTCTGAACCTCTGACCTACGATACCTGGACTGTGATTCGGTTTTGGCGCTTTGGACCCTCCTTGCTACCCAGCTACAGACCTTGGACTGCCCCTGGACTTCGCCTGGCCTGGCCCCAGCCGTGACACGTAGAGTATCCCTGACAAGTGTCTGGCCAGCCGCTGCTTGAAGACTGCCAGTGAGGGGGAGCTCACTACCTCTCTAGACGGCCAATTCCACTTTTAAAAGTTTCCTAATATCCAGCCGGTACCTTTCTGCCAATAATTTAAACCCATTGTTGCAAGTCGTAGCCTTTGCAGCCAACAGTCACAACTCCCTGCCCTCCTTTAAGTGACAGCCTTCCAAATACTTAAACAGAACGACCAAGTCCCCCCCCCCTCAAACTCCTCTTCTCCAGACTAAACGTGGGTTGCCAGCCCCCAAGTGAGAGCAGTGGATCCCCCCAATTTTTCAGGCTGCCACCAGCCAGCTGGCCAGTGAGGGGAAGCCCCGCCCCCAAGAGCCACAACCCGGCATGACGACCCCAAGGTGATGACATCATGCAGAAGCGACATCGTCCTTCCAGAGGACGCCATGCTGCGACACTCAGGCATTCTGGGTAAAAATTCTGTGGTAGTCATCAGCGTTGCCTCTAAGCTGAATTAGTGTGAGCTAGCTCACGTTTTTTTTAGCCTCTGGCTCACAACGTTTTTGACTTAACTCAGGGAAAATGGCCTCAGAGGAAACCAATTTATGCAGTGGCTCACAGCTTTAATGCCAGTAGCTCATGAAGTAGCTATTCACAAGAGTCCACAGCTTAGAGGGAATAGTGGTAACCATAGAGATACCAGATACCAGAGCGTCACTGCATGATGTTCCTAGCATGATGATGTCACTTCCACATGACGTTATCATGCCAGGGACATTCATGTTTGGCAATGTCACCCTACCTCCCACCTCACCCACACCCCACCAGCAAGAGCAAAGGACCTAGTAACTCTAGACTGAACATCCCAAAGTCCTTCAGCTGTTCTTCATATGGCTTGGTCTCCAGATCCCAGATCATGCTTGTCTCTCTCTTCTGCAACCTCTTCATCCCGTCCACATCCTGAGAGCTAGTTTGGTGTGGTGGTTAAGTGTGCAGACTCTTATCTGGGAGAACCCGGTTTGATTCCCCCCTCCTCCACTTGCAGCTGCTGGCATGGCCTTGAGTCAGCCAGAGCTCTCTTATTTGGGAGAACCGGGTTTGATTCCCCGCTCCTCCCCTTGCACCTGCTGGAATGGCCTTGGGTCAGCCGTAGCTCTCTTATCTGGGAGAACCGGGTTGGATTCCCCGCTCCTCCCCTTGCAGCTGCTGAAATGGCCTTGGGTCAGCCATAGCTCTCTTATCTGGGAGAACCGGGTTGGATTCCCCGCTCCTCCACTTGCAGCTGCTGGAATGGCCTTGAGTCAGCCATAGCTCTCTTATCTGGGAGAACTGGGTTTGATTCCCTGCTTCTCCACTTGCAGCTGCTGGAATGGCCTTGAGTCAGCCATAGCTCTCTTATCTGGGAGAACTGGGTTTGATTCCCCGCTTCTCCACTTGCAGCTGCTGGAATGGCCTTGGGTCAGCCAGAGCTCTCTTATCTGGGAGAACCGGGATTGATTCCCCACTCCTCCACTTGCAGCTGCTGGAATGGCCTTGGGTCAGCCATAGCTCTCTTATCTGGGAGAACCGGGATTGATTCCCCACTCCTCCACTTGCAGCTGCCGGAATGGCCTTGGGTCAGCCATAGCTCTCTAGGAGTTGTCCTGGAAAGAGCTCTCCAGCACCACCTACCTCACAGGGTGTCTGTCGTTGGGTGGGGCGGGGGGAGGTAAAGGAGATTGTGACCGCTCTCAGACGCTGAGATTCAGAGCATAGGGCAGGACATAAATCCAATATCATCATCATCTTCTTTTTGAAGTGAGGCTTTCAGAATCGCACATGGTACTCCAGGTGTGGCCTGACGGGTGCAGTGTACGCAAAGTGTTTTATTAGAATCAACTGTCTTTCCCTTCTGCAGTCATGGAAAGATTAACGGTTCCATTTTGAAGGCCCCAATCTCCAAGGTCATCTCCCCCAGCTTTTACAGGTGGTGCCTTGAACCGGCGCTGGCATCGTTCAGAATAACCACTTTTCTATCGGCAGCCCCTATCCGCGGAATCAATGTCTTTCTTCTTACGGCGCTAGGTAAACACTGATTTACGTCTGGCGTCCAATTTGTTGCCCCCATCGTTTTAATTTATGCTTTTTTTACCGCCTCCTTCAATCCCATTTCCAGCACAGTCCTTACAGCTGGCAGTAAACAACAGCACAAATGTTGATTTCCCCCCACAGTGCTGACACCACATTAAGTACCTGTCGAATCCTGGCAGGTTTTCCCTCCCTCAATGGGAACATTTTCGCCAGCGACAGAACCCACGGGAAGCTGCCAGGGCCCCTAATATGTGTGCTAAAACCTGATTGGTGTGTCACTCGACGCTTAAGATTCAGTAGATCAGCAGTTTCGCAGAAGGAAAGGAGAACGTTAACATTTCCCCAAACTGTTCTATCATTGGATGAGATGCGGACATCGCCGTCTGTCTTGGATGCCTTTCTTCCGCTAAGATGGGAATAAATTCTCCTTGGCAGACCTTGGTGTCCCCTCTCATCTCTGTCTCATTCCCACATGCAAACGTTACAGGGCAGTTGCCATTTGTTTCGCGAAAACAAGATGCTAACAAATGGAGAGCACCCATAACATTTAGAAGAAGGCTGCAGATTTATGCCCGGCCCTTCTCTCTGAATAAGAGACTCAAAGCGGCTTACAATCTCTTGTATCTTCTCCCCTCCCCACAACAGACACCCTGTGAGGTGGGTGGGGCTGAGAGGGCTCTCACAGCAGCTGCCCTTTCAAGGACAGAGTCTCAGAGTGGCCTACAATCTCCTTTCCCTTCCTCCCCCACAACAGACACCCTGTGAGGTGGGTGGGGCTGAGAGGGCTCTCACAGCAGCTGCCCTTTCAAGGACAGAGTCTCAGAACAGCCTACAATCTCCTTTCCCTTCCTCCCCCACAACAGACACCCTGTGCGGTGGGTGGGGCTGAGAGGGCCCTCACAGCATCTGCCCTTTCAAGGACAACCCCTGCGAGAGCTATATGGCTGACCCAAGGCCATTCCAGCAGCTGCAAGTGGAGGAGCGGGGAACCAAACCCGGTTCTCCCAGATTTCACCGTGTTGTATATTTTAGCTACTAGCCCAGTGGTACGCAGGCCTGTAGCTACAGTGGAGCCCAGGAGGTGCCAGGCCCATCCTTTCAACCCGCCTTACAATTATACGGCCCCTCAGTTGGAGGGCCCCCAATCTATCCCCTTTGCTTGCCACCAATCTGAACAAGCAGTAGTATTGCTGCTGGTCTTTTCGCTTTCCCCTTTCCCCTTCCATAACACAGCGTGCAGAGCAAAGGGGGGGGAGTGGGGAGAGTCGAGAGGTCTCTGTCTCTCTGAGAGAGGGACACATAAAAGGGGTGGAAGAGCGGAGCGGTGTGATTGCCCAGGCGAAGGAGGGTTAGCTTGTGGAACTCAAGGCAGCCTGCAGTGCCGAGAACCCCGGACTGCCAAACCGGGTGGCCCCCCTGCCCCCCCCAACATGAAATCCTACTGTGGGCCCCCCCAAACATGAAATCCTGGCTACGGCCCTGGTGGCGCAGAGTGGTAAGCTGCAGTGCTGCAGTCCCGCTCATGATCTGAGTCCACCCCCAAAGTCTCCTGGCTCCACCCCCAATGTCCCCAGATATTTCTTGAATTGGACCTGGCAACCCCATTCGTATGGCTGCCCACCTCCAGCTTGTGGAAGCCACACAAGCCGCAAGGCTCCGTGCTTGCAACAGACACCTCGGCGATCCCTTTTTTTAAATGAAGTCTTTTATAATAAACTTTCAAAAAATAAAAATCTTCGCATATCTCACAGGTTTTTTTAATGGAAATCCTTCTTCCCATGGATAACTATTTATCCATGGGGAGGGACGGTGGCTCAGTGGTAGAGCATCTGCTTGGGAAGCAGAAGGTCCCAGGATCAATTCCCAGCATCTCCAACGCAAAAGGGTCCAGGCAAGTAGGCATGAAAAACCTCCGCTTGAGACCCTGGAGAGCCACTGCCAGTCTGAGGAGACAAGACTGACTTTGATGGACCGAGGGTCTGATTCAGTAGAAGGCACCTTCATATGTTCATATTTGTACCGGACCGCATAGTTTTCAATGTCGGCATAAAACAGGGGTGGCCAACAGTAGCTCTCCAGATGTTTTTTTTGCCTACAACTCCCATCAGCCGCAGCCAGCATGGCCAATGGCTGGGGCTGATGGGAGTTGTAGGCAAAAAATATGTGGAGAGCTACCGTTGCCACCCCTGGCGTAAAACACCATTCACGCTCTTCAACAAATGTCTTTTTTGGTCCTGGTACAATTGATGCAAAAGCCCCACGGCACAGAGCGGTAAGCTGCAGTAAAAAGGTAAAGGTAGTCCCCACTGTGGAAAACATCTTGCTGTGTCAATTGTAAAGGTAAAGGTAAAAGGTAGTTCCCTGTGCAAGTACCAGTCATTTCTGACTCTGGGGTGACATCACACCACAATGCTTTCAGGGTAGTCTTTTTACGGAGTGGTTTGCCATTGCCATTCCCAGTCTTCTACACTCCCCCCCCCCCCCAGCAAGGTGGGTACTCATTTTACCGACCTCGGAAGGATGGACGGCTGAGTCAACCTGGAGCCGGCTACCTGAACCAGCTTTCACTGGGATCGAACTCAGGTCGTGAGCAGAGGGCTCCGACTGCAGTACCGCAGCTTTACCACTCTGCGCCACGGGGCTCTTCAAGCTGCAAGCACTGCAGTCCAAAGTTCTGCTCACAACCTGAGTTCAATCCCGGCAGAAGCTGGGTTCAGGTAGCTGGCTCAAGGTTGACTCAGCCTTCCGTCCTTCCGAGGTCGGTAAAATGAGGACCCAGCTCGCTGGGGAGGAAGCGTAGATGACTGGGGAAGGCAATGGCAAACCACTCCGTAAAAAGACTACCCTGAAAGCATTGTGATGTGATTTCACCCCAGAAATGACTGGTACTTGCACAGGGAACTACCTTTTACCTTTACCTTTACAATTGACACAGCAAGATGTTTCCCACAGTTTATATAATCGGTATACACCGGGTTCTATTTCCAATTCTCAATATGGACCACTCCGCTACAGAAAAACCGGCCTTAAATCTCGTTTCACTTACCGCTCTATATTTAAAAAGAGATTTAAGAGGTAACGCTAGTCCCCTGTGCATGAACCAAGTCATTACCGACCCATGAAATGACATCACATCAGGACATTTTCTTGGCAGACTTTTTGTTACAGGTTGGGTTGCCATTGCCTTTCCCAGTCATCTACATTTTACCCCCACAGTAAGCTGGGTACTCATTTTACCTACCTCGGAAGGATGAAAGGCTGAGTCAGCCTCGAACCAGCTACCTGAACCCAGCTTCCGCCGGGATTGAACTCAGGTCGTGAGCAGAGCTTGGACTTCAGTACTGCAGCTTTACCACTCTGTGCCGTGGGATTCTTACATTACGTCATAATTAATTCCACAACTTTGTTCCCAAATACCTGATTCACAAGTCACTTCTCAACATTCCAAAATACATATCTCCAAAAATTAAAGCAACACCACTCTTTTCGGCATTGCAAACCCTCTCTCATGTTTACCCAGGGCTTTTTTTTTTGTAGCAGAAACTCCTTTGCATATTAGGCCGCACACTCCTGATGTATTTATTTATTTTATTTTTAATTTTTTCTTGCATTTATATCCCGCCCTCCCCGCCGAAGCAGGCTCAGGGCGGCTAACAACAGTCAAACCCAGACAATAAAACAATAGCAAACAATTAAAATTAACAATAATCATTTCCGATCAAACAATTTAAAAACAATTTAAAATGATCTAAAACAATGTTGGTGCTAGTGGTGGTACTATTAAATTCAGCGATGTTGGCCATCTACGTATACTGTAATTTAACTATTCAATCCGCCAAGAGTATTCAATCCTCCAAGAGCTTGCTGGCCTTTTATTGCAGGGCCTACTGTAAACTCTTGGAGGATTGGCTACATCAGGGGGTGTGGCCTACTATGCAAAGGTTCCTGCTACAAAAAGAGCCCTGTGTTTACCCCATTAAATCTACCCATGACTCACCCAGCAAGGCTCTTGTTATGTTTTCAGAGCTAATTTATTGGCTGGCTGTAGTGAGAATTTCCCCTGAGGTTGACATGGCCAGGCTATTACGTTATCTGGGGACTGAGCACCCTTTCTCCAGCTCTGCTTGCTGAAGAAAATGGATGTGGCTCCAGCAAACGTACCAGGAAGTTACTTTAAACAATTGTTGTGGACACAGCAATGGTCTGTTCAGCTCGGCAGTTCTCCAGGGTCCTTCCCCTTTCAGCGCTGATTTATTAGGGAGCGGCAAAGAGACGATTTCACATTTTTGGGTTTCAACCATTCAGTCAGGAAAGAAAGAAAGAAAGAAAGAAAGAAAGAAAGAAAGAAAGAAAGAAAGAAAGAAAGAAAGAGAGAGAGAGAGAGAGAGAGAGAGAGAAAGAAAGAAAGAGAAAGAAAAAAGAAAGAAAGAAAGAAAGAAAGAAAGAGAGAGAGAGAGAGAGAAAGAAAGAAAGAAAGAAAGAAAGAAAAAAAGAAAGAAAGAAAGAAAAAGAAAGAAAAAAAGAAAGAGAGAGAGAGAGAGAAAGAAAGAAAGAAAGAAAGAAAGAAAGAAAGAAAGAAAGAAAGAAAGAAAGAAAGAAAGAAAGAAAGAAAGAAAGAAAGAAAGAAAGAAAGAAAGAAAGAAAGAAAGAAAGAAAGAAAGAAAGTGTTCCAAATCGCCGCATTTTGCCGGCCCGACGAACTCCGAACCGCAGGATTTGCAAGCACAAGAAGAAAAAAAATGATGCGGGAATTAGCTTAAATCCAAGTTGTTCAACTGGAATGGGTTATGGGTCAGGCCAATAGTCACCCTCCGTGATGGGATAATCCCCCTATAACTTGAGATGTGGGGGGGGGGGGGAGATTTTATGGCAGAGCCTTCTTGGTCGGCTTCCCAGGGGCTACGGATTATATCTTGTCATGAGCAAATCCCGTCTCTGGACACATCTTCCATTAATATCAGCCATGGGACATTAACGTATCAGAAATAGTTATCAGAGTCCCATTTCTGCTTCCTCCCCACCTTCACTTTTGCGCCCTTGAAGTCAGATATATCTATCTGGTACGATAAACAACATTCTTCTGCAAAGGGTAAGACTAAAACCATGACACGGAGTTTCTTTTCAGAAACTCAACCTCCCGAAAGCAGTTAGAATTGATTCTTTCAGATGCCTTTGTCAAAAATAATACAGTTTTGGCCAGCGTATCTGGAAGGGAGAAAAAAAAATATCACAAACTAGCATCAGTTTGCTACCAAAAGTGCTTTGCTAACTGTATTAAAAGCAGTTCAGCAGAAGATATATTACACTTCAGTAATTTTTCCAAGCGGTGCCATTTTAAATTCACCTACACCGCTCATCTTCTCCAAGGGCCTGGTAAAAGCAAGCAGAGCTGTAGCTTTGACAGTTAAAAGAAAGAGCGGGAGAGAAAGAATATTTATGCTCTTTCTCTTTATCAACAACGCCTCCCTCCTTAGACTTTGTTCCTGCCACAGTGTGCTTGTGTGTTTCTCTATGTAGTCCATGAGTTTTCTCCACAACTCCAAGTTGTATCATATCAGTATATTTAGACCTCCATCTTGAAGCGAGGGGAACAATAGGCTGTTGTTTGATGGGTTGTTTTGATTGCTCATCGCTTAAGAATTAATATGAAGATGATTCTTAAAAACAGGGCTTCTTTTTTTTTTTAGCAGGAATGCAGTTCCAGCTGACTTGCTGTCAGGGGGTGTGGCCTAATATGCAAATGAGTTCCTGCTGGCAGCACCGGCCCATGGGACACTTTTAGATAGCCCGGGAGTGGCGCTCTGCCACCCTTCCGGGCAATGAAATAGACCTGGGGTGTGGAAGGGAGGGAGGAGGAAGTTGAGGAGTGGGCAAACTAGGCGTTTGCCTACGGGGAAGGGAGGGAAGGCTGAATTCGGTGCCCCCACCCTGCCGGAGCCCTAGGCAATATAGTGTGTTGTCCTACAAAAGAGTTGCTCTCTGTTAAGCCCAGTGGCTTCAGTTTTATTTATTTACTACATTTATACCTCTCCTTGAGATCTCCCCCAACTACAATTGCCCTCCAGATGACCAAGAAAAAGAGAATGGATTTATACCCCTCCCTTCACCACACAAAGGAGTCTCAGAGCGGTTTACAATCACCTTTCCCTCCCCCTCCCCACAATAGGCATGCTGTAAGGCAGGTGGGGCTGAGAGAACTCTTTCGAGAACTGCTGAGGTCTCTCCTGTTCCCTACCTGTTCCCAGGCTCCACCCCCAAAACTTCAGGTATTTCCCAGTTCACCACTGGGAACCATGGATCTGAACCTTCAGAAACCCAATTGCTGAAATAAAAAGTTTTGCAGTGACAGCATACGAAGATGCAAACACCCGATGAACATCTCTGCCTTTACATGCTATACCAGGGGTGGCCAAACTACAGGGGTCAGGAGCCACACGTGGCTCTCTCAGACATGTTGTGTGGCTTTCAAAACTCTCATCACCCCATCACATTTCTCTCTTTAAAGCACTTGGAGAATGTATTTAAAGTTAAAGTTGCTTTCTTTCTAATTCTCCTCCCTCCTCGCTCCCCATCTATTTTCCTTCCTTCCTTCCTTCCTTCCTTCCTTCCTTCCTTCCTTCCTTCCTTCCTTCCTTCCTTCCTTCCTTCCTTCCTTCCTTCCTTCCTTCCTTCCTTCCTTCCTTCCTTCCTTCCTTCCTTCCTTCCTTCCTTCCTTCCTTCCTTCCCTCCCTCCCTCCCTCCCTCCCTCCCTCCCTCCTTCCTTCCTTCCTTCCTTCCTTCCTTCCTTCCTTCCTTCCTTCCTTCCTTCCTTCCTTCCTTCCTTCCTTCCAGCTTTCAAACATTTGATGTTCATGTCTTGCAGCTCTCAAGCATCTGACATTTATTCTATATGGCTCTTACATTAAGCAAGTTTCGCCACCCCTGTGATATACCAACTGCAGTCTTATTATAGGTACCAACATAACC